>NC_064627.1:985017351-986217351 GCF_023864275.1 Schistocerca cancellata
TGTCGTACTGCACGTAGCAAAGGTGATCCATGTGTATTATCTACCCTCAGGACAAGTGGAAGGTCGCTTTGTTTCTGGGACTTAAATAATTAAAAAGTATCTTAAGACTGATCACCTTTTGTCCAATAGCTTATTATTGTACATTCATAATTTGATTTCCTTTAAATTTTCCTTTCTTTGCATTTTACATTACATAAACACTCGCCATGAGCGATCTCTGGGATGAGCACAAGCTAATAAAACAGAATGGTTTTTCATGAAAAATCATGGTATCATAATGTTATGATTAATATCACTAGCTGTTACATGTGGCTGCATTCGCATATCATACTGAGTGATCCTGAGTAGATAAGCTGTTGTACATGCAATAATATCAGCTGCCACCACGTGTCTGCCTGCTCTGGTAAACACAGTTAGTGATCTATGCCCCTCCACCTCCGACTACGCTAGACTGCCCCAATTCACAACACGGCTGCAACTGCAGCATCGCTGCCGAGCTATTTCCAGATCAAGTTTCATCGAAATTGGTTCATCAGTTTAGTCGTAAAAACCTAACAGATAGAGTTGCTTCGCACTTAATAATATTAGTAGTGAATTGTGGATTAAACACGCTGAGGATTGTATAAACATAGTATTCACTACGTTGAATCGCATTATGTAGAATATTCAATCAATAAAAGCATTTTCACAAATGATTCAGTTCAGTTTCCGCAACAGCCTTTCTTCCATAACTGCTAGTCCTGCAAGTTTCACACGAGTACATCTCCGATGTTTGTAGGATAGGAGACGAGGTACTGGCTGAAGTGAAAGTTTGAGGACGGGTCGTGAGTCGTATTTGGGTAGCTCAGTTGGTAGAGCACTTCCCCGCAAAAGGTGAAGGTCCAGAGAGTCCCGGTCCAGCACACAGTTTTAATGTGACGGGAAGTTTCAAACCGGCGTGCACTCCCTTGCAGAGTGAAAATTTCGTTCTGGCAGTAAGAACAATCATTAAAACTGAATCTGATTTCACTAGCAACCAGGAACACTAAATTAAATGTTGTTGTTGTTGTTGTGGTCTTCAGTCCTGAGACTGGTTTGATGCAGCTCTCCATGCTACTCTATTCTGTGCAAGCTTCTTCATCTCCCAGTACCTACTGCAACCTACATCCTTCTGAATCTGCTTAGTGTATTCATCTCTTGGTCTCCCCCTACGATTTTTACCCTCCACGCTGCCCTCCAATATTAAATTGGTGATCCCTTGATGCCTCAGAACATGTCCTACCAACCGATCCCTTCTTCTGGTCAAGTTGTGCCACAAACTTCTCTTCTCCCCAATCCTATTCAATACTTCCTCATTAGTTATGTGATCTACCCATCTAATCTTCAGCATTCTTCTGTAGCACCACATTTCGAAAGCTTCTATTCTCTTCTTGTCCAAACTATTTACCGTCCATGTTTCACTTCCATACATGGCTACACTCCATACAAATTCTTTCAGAAATGACTTCCTGACACTTAAATCTATACTCGATGTTAACAAATTTCTCTTCTTCAGAAACGCTTTCCTTGCCATTGCCAGTCTACATTTTATATCCTCTCTACTTCGACCATCATCAGTTATTTTGCTCCCCAAATAGCAAAACTCCTTTACTACTTTAAGTGTCTCATTTCCTAATCTAATACCCTCAACATCACCCGACTTAATTCGACTACATTCCATTATTCTCGTTTTGTTTCTGTTGATGTTCATCTTATATCCTCCCTTCAAGACACCATCCATTCCGTTCAATTGCTCTTCCAAGTCCTTTACTGTATCTGACAGAATTACAATGTCATCGGTGAACCTCAAAGTTTTTATTTCTTCTCCATGGATTTTATTACCTACCCCGAATTTTTCTTTTGTTTCCTTTACTGCTTGCTCAATATACAGATTGAATAACATCGGGGACAGGCTACAACCCTGTCTTACTCCCTTCCCAACCACTGCTTCCCTTTCATGTCCCTCGACTCTTATAACTGCCATCTGGTTTCTGTACAAATTGTAAATAGCCTTTTGCTCCCTGTATTTTACCCGTGCCACCTTTATAATTTGAAAGAGAGTGTTCCAGTCAACATCGTCAAAAGCTTTCTCTAAGTCTGCAAATGCTAGAAATGTAGGTTTGCCTTTCCTTAATCTTTCTTCTAAGATAAGTCGTAAGGTCTGTGTTGCCTCACGTGTCCCAGTATTTCTACGGAGTCCAAACTGATCTTCCCCGAGGTCGGCTTCTACTAGTTTTTCCATTCGTCTGTAAAGAATTCGTGTTAGTATTTTGCAGCTGTGGCTTATTAAACTGATTGTTCGGTAATTTTCACATCTGTCAACACCTGCTTTCTTTGGGATTGGAATTATTATATTCTTCTTGAAGTCTGAGGGTATTTCGCCTGTATCATACATCTTGCTCACCAGATGGTAGAGTTTTGTCAGGACTGGCTCTCCCAAGGCCGTCAGTAGTTCCAGTGGAATGTTGTCTACTCCGGGGGCCTTGTTTCGACTCAGGGCTTTCAGTGCTCTGTCAAACTCTTCACGCAGTATCGTATCTCCCATTTCATCTTCATCTACATCCTCTTCTATTTCCATAATATTGTCCTCAAGTGCATCGCCCTTGTATAGACCCTCTATATACTCCTTCCACCTTTCTGCTTTCCCTTCTTTGCTTAGAACTGGGTTTCCATCTGAGCTCTTTATGTTCATACAAGTGTTTCTATCTCCAAAAGTCTCTTTAATTTTCCTGTAGGCAGTATCTATCTTACCCCTAGTGAGATACGCCTCTACATCCTTACATTTGTCCTCTAGCCATCCCTGCTTAGCCATTTTACACTTCCTGTCGATCTCATTTTTGAGACGTTTGTATTCCTTTTTGCCTGCTTCATTTACTGCATTTTTATATTTTCTCCTTTCATCAATTAAATTCAATATTTCTTCTGTTACCCAAGGATTTCTACTAGCCCTCGTCTTTTTACCTACTTGATCCTCTGCTGCCTTCACTACTTCATCCCTCAAAGCTACCCATTCTACTTCTACTGTATTTCTTTCCCCCATTCCTGTCAATTGTTCCCTTATGCTCTCCCTGAAACTCTGTACAACCTCTGGTTCTTTCAGTTTATCCAGGTCCCATCTCCTTAAATTCCCACCTTTTTGCAGTTTCTTCAGTTTTAATCTACAGGTCATAACCAATAGATTGTGGTCAGAGTCCACATCTCCCCCTGGAAATGTCTTACAATTTAAAACCTGGTTCCTAAATCTCTGTCTTACCATTATATAATCTATCTGATACCTTTTAGTGTCTCCAGGGTTCTTCCATGTATACAACCTTCTATCATGATTCTTAAACCAAATGTTAGCTATGATTAAGTTGTGCTCTGTGCAAAATTCTACCAGGCGGCTTCCTCTTTCATTTCTTAGCCCCAATCCATATTCACCTACTACGTTTCCTTCTCTCCCTTTTAATACACTCGAATTCCAGTCACCAATGACTATTAAATTTTCGTCTCCCTTCACTGTCTGAATAATTTCTTTTATTTCATCATACATTTCTTCAATTTCTTCGTCATCTGCATCTAAATTAAATCTAGGTGTTAAAAAGTAATTGTAAATTCTTCTCAGCTATCACAATATTTCAATGATTCTGCATTTTAAACGAAACACAGTGAAATTTGAAGAAAAAATGTGTTGAATATTAAAAGTTGAAAGCGAAAATATGAAATCCATTGCTAAGCCAGAAATGAAAGGCTGTAAGGTGGAAGAACACACAGGATACATTAACGAACATTAGTTGGGACCATACACATACGTAGCCACTTTACTAAAATTTTGCACAGACATTTTACTTGGCAAACATTGGTTGGTTTGAGAAGGGGCATAGCCCGAAACCAGTCACCGACTAAACAAACAGCCATTTTAGCTGCAAATCTGCCTGTCTTTCTTTGCGTCATAAAGAAATAAACTTGAAGATTATATTGTGAAATGGAAAGACGAGTGGACAAAGACGAGATGGTGCAAGAATAATTAGACTTGGCTCTGAAGACCTAAGTCAAAAAAAAGCACCTGATGTAGGTAACATTCGCTCACAAGTATTAACACCCTTTTGAGAACCATCCATGAGAAAACTGTCCCACCTCGTATGTGATATATACCTTCGCACTTACAGAACAAGACAAGGTTGCAAAATACGAACACGTTATTTATAAAAGAACAGAAAGATTGTTAGATATCAACATGGGGAAGGATCATTTTGGAACCACGAGGAACGTGGGCACATGTAGGACAATACTGACCTTATGAGTTATCTTAGATGATAGATGGAAGGAAAGCAAATAAAAATCTATAAGCGGAAGTAAGGCTCTGAGGACGCGACGTGAGTCGTGCTTGGGTAACGCAGATGGTAGAGCACTTGCCCGCAAAAGCAAAGGTCCCGAGCTCAAGACTCGGTCCGGCACACAGCTTTAATATGCCAGGAAGTTTCACATTTATTAGCAGTTTGAACATAGAAAAAAATTTTGCCAGTGTAGATTGCTACTTATTCTTTGAAATTCTGAAGTTATGTGGGATAAAATACAGCGACTGTTCGTTGAAATTTGTATAGAAATCAGATTGTAGTCATAAGAGTTGAAGGACATCACACTGACGCAATAATTGAGAGAGTCACATAGGTTCGTCGCCTATTCTTCATGTTATTTGAGCTCTATATTAAACCCACAGCAAAGGAACCTATAAATTTGGAAAATGAATTAAAGTTCAGGAAGGAAAAATAAGGAATTTTAGATTAACTAATAATATTGCAAAATGGACACAGTCGGAAAAGGACAACAAAGATCGATTGAATTGACAAAAGTAAAACTAGTGTAACGGAGTCTTGTCGAATTAAATCAGGTTATATATTAGATTAGATTAGAAAATAAGACACTAAAGGCACTACTTAAGTTATGCTCCTGTGTCGGCAAAGTAACTAACGATGGCAGAAATGAAAAGCATATAAAATGCGGGCTGAGAATAGCAATGAAAGCTTTTATTAAAAAACAGAAATATTTTAGTATCAAATAAAAGTTTAACCATCAGGTAGTGTTTTTTAAGCATTCGTGTCGATTTCAACATTATATGGGACTGAATCAGGGGCAATAAATAGTACAGGAAGGAAGAAACAGAAGCTCTTGAAATGTGGTAGTGCAGAAGAATACTGAAGGGTAGATGGCTACTGGTCCAGTACTTGATTAGGAAATGGACAAACTCATACGACACATCCTAAACCGTCATAAAGAATTTAATTTGGTAATTGAAGTGTGAGATTAAGAAGTTACACAAGGGATTCGAGGTCAAATGAATGTAGGCTAGTAACTATACAGGAATGAATAGACTTGTGTTGACAATAACAGCTATAGAATGAAATACAGGATGATGAGGAAGTACGTTGACATTTGAAAACTCACACATTTACCTAATAACGTAGGTAGAGAGGTAAAACTTGACACACAAGCCTGAAATGACATGGGCCTTTACTAAAACCGGAAAGGAATGCAAAAACCGGCCAACAGATGGCGCTGGACAGCTACATGTCAGTCACGTCACATAGCAATCGTGATTACAGTAAGCTGTAGTGAGAAAGGAAGTCAGATGTGGAGATAATTAACGATGAGTGCTCTTCAAATAATGGAGCAAGATAACGACTGGTTGTCTAACGTGTTGCGGACCGACGACACACATTTCACACTCAGAGTGTCTCTCAACAGCAACAGCTGCAGAATTTTGGGCGATCGAAACTCCCAGAACTGTCGTGGAAAGAGCCACTGCATTACGAGAAAGTCACGATGTGGTGTGGATTTACCACATCAGTTTTGATCGGACCGTTTTCCTTCGAGGAAATGCGGGGTGCTGCTTTTCAGGCTATCAGCGTGATGGGTGCGAGGTACGTCGATATGTTACAAAATCGCGTCATCCCTAGCCTGGCTGATAAACACATGCTGGAAGGTACGACTTTTATGCAGAATGGCGCTCCACACCATACGGCTACACGTGTGAAAGACCTCTTGCGCACATCTTCTGGTGAGGAACGTGTGCTGAGCCGTCACTTCCTCATGCTTGGCGTTCCAGGACCCCAGAACTCAACCCATGTGGTTACTGGTTGTGGGGTTGCTTCAAGTCTCAAGTCTACCACGATCGTCAGACTTCATTAGGGATGCTAAGAGAGAACATTCGAGGGCAATTTCTCACCATACCTATAAACAGTATATGCTGTACTGGGCTGTTCACAACATTGTCGCTTGAGTGCACTATTGTTGATGAATAACGGCTGACATTCTGAGCATTTGTTATAAAAATATTGTCTTTGCTAAAAATCAGTTATGTTATTATTGCTTTTGTATGATACGAAGTGCCATCTCTTGCTCATTTAGTGCACTTCATGTTATTTCAAGCATGTGCGTCAATTTGTACCTCTCTAGATTATTATTCCGTGAAGTACTGAATTCTCAAATGTTAACATACTCTTGTGTCACCCTGTACACAACAGAGTATTTGATGCACTCCCTTATTCAATAACGTTCATCATCCATATTAGTTAATGACGCACCTTAAATATTTGCAGTACAGAGAGCTGCAACTGCTACTTGAGAAAGGTTGTTACATAAAAATTTCTTTATTATACAAAAAAGTCAATTGCATAACTATGAATTCATATATAAATTTTGTTTCACTATGGAAAATTAATTGCAATGCGTAATACAATCTTTATTGATTCCTAATTTGGAAATATAGGGGTCAGAGTTAAAATCTTTTGAACTGAGACTGTCAAAACTTCTTAAATATCTTTATTGTTGTTGGGCATTAATAACTGCCAATCTTATTCAATTAAGAATTAAAACTACACTTTTCAGGATAATGCATAATCGTTGAATACCAAGTCAGATTATTAGAGTCAATTCTTTGACCTTTTGCAGTAGTTTTTCCTTCTGAGCAGTAGCAGTTTTCTTAGTACTCTACAGATCAGTTCTGGTCTGCAGTTACTTTGTATGATTATAGCTTAACAAAACTTTTCTTAAATAACCGAATCTAACTACTCGCTTGTTCTTTATCGTTACTGAGAGTGCTGTAAATAATGTATTCAAATGTAATGAGTGAACAGTTGCAAGGTATAACGTAACATCTACATTTTATGTACGTGGAATCAATGTGAAACAATCAAACTGAAAATAGTCGGAACGAAGTCGCTGGAAACACTGCAGTGTACTAATGTAACCAGCACTCACTTTACAGTGCCTATCAACCAGGTAACAGACTGTTATTGTAACATCCAGTAGAGAAAATGTTAATGTTAATGCTGTGGTCAAGTTTAGAAGAAGGTCGATAATATTTCATGAATCATCGACCTTTGTTCCCGTTCTGTAGAAAAATTTATACATAACAAACAGCCCCAGTCGCTTTTATTTAAAAATCAACTCTTGCCATGGGCAGCATACCTCGTTTTAACGTTAGATCAACATTTTATTGTTTGGAAGGAGTTGCGCAGAACGTTTTAACCGAGACGTAAAAGTTATAACATTTATTCGCCGCGATTTCATACACAGTTGATTACATAAATTAATAAGAATAACAGGCGCTCCCTTGATCGCTTGAACTAGATCGTAATTAAGATAGTACATTACTTTACAATTATTAGATATAAAGTCCGCTTGCTATGTAAAACACTGTTTTTTCGTATGATTCTGTGCCAGCATCAGTGGGTTATCTTTATTAAAAACTGTGAAATGTGAACATACTTTAAGGGCTAAATAATCTACGAAAATCGGGCCCAAAGAGCAGTTTTTGCATGTTTTTGCCATCGTCTTAATTTTAAATCATATGCTTCAGAGAGATCACTTGTACTTTGCCAGCTTACGATGTGAATGTGAATATCGTTGCCGAGTTAAAACAATACTTTATGTTTAAGCGTAATTTTGTTGTGCCAAAATATTTAGTACATATATTTGATATTACTTAAGTTGTCCTTTGGTAGGCCTATTTTTAAACTAAGTTATAACAAGTACAACTCTCAGACATGAAACGACGCACCAGGAAGGAGCTATCCTAATGGTGCGGAAATCGCTAAACATGGTGTACATGTACAGACAAACAAATAATTTCAATTTCAGGAAAATTGGATGATTTATTCAAGAACAAGAGCTTCACAAATTGAGCAAGTCAATAACGCGTTGCCCCGCCTCTTTCTCTTACACAGGCAGTTTTTCGACTTGGCATTGATTGATAGAGTTGTTGGGTGCCCTACAGAGGGATATCGTGCAAAATTCTGCCCAGTTGTCACGTTTGTTCCTCAAAATACTGACCTGGATGGAGGGCCCCGCCCATAATGCTCCAAACGTTCTCCGATGGAGAGAGATTCGGCGATCTTGGTGGCCAAGGTAGGGTTTGGAAGCATGAAGACAAGCAGCAGAAACTTCGCCGAGTGCGCGCAGGCATTATCTTGCTGAAGTGTAAGCCCAGGATGGTCTGTCATGATGGGTAACAAATCGGGGCGTAAAATATCGTCGATGTACCGCTGTGCTGTAAGGGTCCCGCGGATCACAACCAAAGCTGTCTTGCTATGAAAAGAAATGGCACCCAGACCATCCCCCCTGTGTGTCAGGCTGTATCGCGGGTGACAATCGTGTTGGTACACCACAGTTGTCCACGACGTCCCCAGACATGTCTTTGCTGGTTATCGGGGCTCATCTGAAGCAGGACACCAACAGAAATGTCAGCTGCCGTATGGTCTGACAACCAGGAGTGGTCGACTGGACTGCCATCTCTTTTCATAGCAAGTCTCCTTTGGTTGTCATCCACGGTACCCTTACAGCACAACTGTACGTTGACGATATTCTACTGCCCGTTTTGTTGCCCTTCATGGCTGTCCCTCCGTGGGCTTACGTTTCAGCAAGATGATGCACACGGCGAGAGTTCTACCGCTTTTCTTCATGCTTGCCGAAACCCGACCTTGGCCAGCAAGGTTGCCGAATTGGACACTTTTGGAGCATTATTGGCGGGGCCCTCCAACCAGCTCGGAATTTTCACGATCCAAAGCGGCAATTGGGCAGAATTTCGCACAGAATCCCTCAGGATGAAGACAACATCCGACGCCAATGCTTCACCATAACACCGGACATGCTTTACAGTGCTGTTCACAACATTATTCCTCGACTACAGCTATTGTTGAGGAATGATGGTGGACAGCTGTAAGGAACATCATCTTTGCTTTGTCTTAGTATGTTATGCTAATTATTGCTATTCTGATCAGATGAAGCGCCATCTGTCGGACATTTTGTGAACTTTTGAATTTTTTTGGTTCTAATAAAACCCCATGTCATTCCAAGCATGTGTGTCAATTTGTACCTCTGTATCTAGATTATTCCGTGATTTATTCAGTTTTCAAATTTATACTGACTTTTTGATCACCTGGTACAACACATCTACCATATTCCAACCTTTTAGAATAACTCCTTCGTGGTACGTCGTGCACGAAATACCTTTGTAAGGTGGCAGAATAAATGAAGGTCAAGTTCGCACCTAAAATAAGAGATTTATACATCGTAACTGGAAGGTGAGTATGACAGCTAACTTACTTTGGCGGTAATGAACAGATTTGCCTATAAGTATGTAATGCAAAAGGGATGACACTCAATCAACGGTATTAACACACTGCGCCTATATAATTCATGCCAATGAGCAGGAGGTGAAACAAGCAGGGAGAGGAAACGTTTTGTGTGGAAGCCAGTGCAGGCAGACGCAAAGGCCGCACCACGGGAGACACCACGCAAAGCTCTTGGGGGTCGTCCCGCTCTGGGAGTGAGCGACTGGACAGGTGATGCATACTGCGGATCGAGTAACGGGCCACCAGAAACTCGACAGAAAGAAGCTTTAGAAAACTGCGTTTCGGAATTCCAAATGGATATGAACAAAACCAGTGATGCAGTTGATCACGTGAACAGCGAATGGGACGCGTGTGAGCGGGCACGATTAGATTAGATTAATACTTGTTCCATAGATCATGAATACGACACTTCGTAATGATGTGGAACGCGTCAGGTTAATAAAAGATGTCTGTACAAGATATCACATTACAGAAAATATTGCATGACATAAATGTTTAAAGTTTTTTTCCCCTCCCTTAATTTATATCTAAAAATTCAGCCAATGAGTAGAAGGAGTTGTCATCTAGAAATCCTTTCAATTTATTTTTAAATGTTGGTTGACTATCTGTCAGGCTTTTGATGCTGTTTGGTAGGTGACCAAAGACTTTTGTGGCAGCATAATTTACCCCTTTCTGTGCCAAAGTCAGATTTAACCCCGCATAGTGAAGATCATCCTTTCTCCTGGTGTTATGGCTATCTACACTGCTATTACTTTTGAACTGGGTTGGATTGTTAACAACAAATTTCATAAGTGAATATATATACTTTGAGGTTACTGTGAGGATCCCTAGATCCTTAAATAGATGTCTGCAAGATGACCGTGGGTGGGCTCCAGTAATTATTCTGATTACACGTTTTTGAGCAATGAATACTTTTCTACTCAACGATGAAGTGTCTCAGAATATGATACCATACGAAAGCAGTGAATGAAAGTAGGCATAGTAAGCTAATTTAATGAGACTCTTATCACCAAAGTTTGCAATAACCCTTATAGCATACGTAGCTGAACTCAGACGTTTCAGCAGACCATCAATGTCCGATTGGCGGAAACGAACTAGGAAAGAGTAAAGTGCCGAGATTTCGACACAGTCCAGTGGTAGGGCCCTTGCGACTGGCAGAGAGTGTTTCCACAAAATATTTAAACGCTCCTATTGGTCGAAAAAAGCTGTGACGTGGAGAACGAAAGAACCCAGGTGGGAGAGAGTTCGATTCCGAGAAAGATGAGAGCGAAATCTTGGGGGACTCTTCTCTGAACTGGCGTGAAGTGCAGAACGGGGCGCATAACGCTCTGTACGACGCAGAGGAGAAATTTCAGTGAACATTGCATTCACTGCGGCTGACATTCAGCTATACAGGGTGTTACAAAAAGGTACGGCCAAACTTTCAGGAAACATTCCTCACACACAAAGAAAGAAAATATCTTATGTGGACACGTGTCCGGAAACGCTTACTTTCCATGTTAGAGCTCATTTTATTACTTCTCTTCAAATCACCTTAATCATGGAATGGAAACACACAGCAACAGAACCTACCACCGTGACTTCAAACACTTTGTTACAGGAAATGTTCAAAACGTCTTCCGTTAGCGAGGATACATGCATCCACCCTCCGTCGCATGGAATCCCTGATGCGCTGATGCAGCCCTGGAGAATGGCGTATTGTATCACAGCCGTCCACAATGCGAGCACGAAGAGTCTCTACATTTGGTACCGGGGTTGCGTAGACAAGAGCTTTCAAATGCCCCCATAAATGAAAGTCAAGAGGGTTGAGGTCAGGAGAGCGTGGAGGCCATGGAATTGGTCCGCCTCTACTAATCTATCCGTCACCGAATCTGTTGTTGAGAAGCGTACGAACACTTCAACTGAAATGTGCAGGAGCTCCATCGTGCATTAACCACATGTTGTGTCGTACTTGTAAAGGCACATGTTCTAGCAGCACAGGTAGAGTATCCCGTATGAAATCATGATAACGTGCTCCATTGAGCGTAGGTGGAAGAACATGGGGCCCAATCAAGACATCACCAACAATGCCTGCCCAAACGTTCACAGAAAATCTGTGTTGATGACGTGATTGCACAATTGCGTGCGGATTCTCGTGAGCCCACACATGTTGATTGTGAAAATTTACAATTTGATCACGTTGGAATTAAGCCTCATCCGTAAAGAGAACATTTGCACTGAAATGAGGATTGACACATTGTTGGATGAACCATTCGCAGAAGTGTACCCGTGGAGGCCAATCAGCTGCTGATAGTGCCTGCTCACGCTGTACATGGTACGGAAACAACTGGTTCTCCCGTTGCATTCTCCATACAGTGACGTGGTCAACGTTACCTTGTACGGCAGCAACTTCTCTGACGCTGACATTGGGGTTATCGTCAACTGCACGAAGAATTGCTTCGTCCATTGCAGGTGTCCTCGTCGTTCTAGGTCTTCCCCAGTCGCGAGTCATAGGCTGGAATGTTCCGTGCTGCCTAAGACGCCGGCCAATTGCTTCGTACGTCTTCCTTTCGGGACACCTTCGTTCTGGAAATCTGTCTCGATACAAACGTACCGCGCCACGGCTATTGCCCCGTGCTAAACCATACATCAAATGGGCATCTGCAACTCCGCATTTGTAAACATTGCACTGACTGCAAAACCACGTTCGTGATGAACACTACTAACCTGTTGATGCTACGTACTGATGTGCTTGATGCTAGTACTGTAGAGCAATGAGTCGCATGTCAACACAAGCACCGAAGTCAACATTACCTTCCTTCAATTGGGCCAACTGGCGGTGAATCGAGGAAGTACAGTACATTCTGACGAAACTAAAATGAGCTCTAACATGGAAATTAAGCGTTTCCGGACACATGTCCACATAACATCTTTTCTTTATTTGTGTGTGAGGAATGTTACCTGGAAGTTTGGCCACACCTTTTTGTAACACCCTGTATATTAGCTGAAGTGTCGTTGAGCTCCCACTGTGGCGAAATGAGCCGACCAGTTAGTTAATTGTCCTTGCGAGGACTGAGAGGGCATTTTAATATGCACGCTGCTCCAGCCATGCGCATGCATATCGCCATATTCCAAGACTGGGGATGAGTGCTTGTTTTCTAGTACAACGAGAAATATAGGGAGAGTTTCTCCTGGAAAAATCATCAAAGGCTTAATTAGTTTTTATAGGAATTTCAGAGGACGAGCGCAGCCATGCAGACAGCAGCTCATCCCAGATAAGGTAACTACCACAGGCAGAGGCGTAAACTTGCTGGTTCACCAGCTTGCGTCCACTGTAAACTCGAGCGACATTGGGTAATCTTTTGCTCAGTTTGTCACAAAACTAACTATCCTCCATAGACTTGACTGTCATCCTAAATAGTACCGAACTTTGAACTGGAATCTGATGATTTATCTTAGTACTGGCCATCATTATAACGTAGTTGTAAGAATAATTTTGTAAAGAAACTTCTAGTTAAAATTTACCATTGTGGGGTTCAGGATTATTTCACTTTCTGAGGATAAGATGCGCTTGTTTGACAACTTCCGTAACATTATCACATTGTAAACTTTGTAAATGCGTGTATTTCTGTGATAAGACTGCAACATTAAACCAAAGTTATTCACAGCTTACACAGTTGTTGTTCTGACCTCCAAATCTTACACCTTGATACTAAAAAATCACGGTTAAACATAAAGTGATGTGTTGACTCGCCAAACAAATATAAACACCGATAGATTGCTGATGGCAAGCGACCAGTACGTGATAACGTAGAAATGGTTCTACAGAAGCGTATGATGTTAAATTAAGGTAATGACAAAACAATCAAAAACTGTTCTACAGGCCTAATTTTCGTAGATTAGTTATCTCTCAAAACATGTTTACATTTCACACATATTAATAAAGAAATCCCACTGACGATGGCACGGAGTGCTGAAACGTCACACGAAGAAACAGTGTTTTGCGTAGTAGGTGGACCTTACATTCAACAGTTTTAACTGCAAACATGGCAAGTACAAAAGCAGTAACTCTAAATGATGCATTACTTTACTCGGTATTCCTGACAATGCTGCTGCTGCTGCGGCAGCTAACGACCAAGGCCTGTGTCCAGCTGCGGCTCAGTAAGCACACATTATAACCTCAGTCGGTCGAGCTGGGCCATTGTCCTGTGGCGACTGGCCGCTGTTGCTGTGTAGGCAGCTGTCAGCTGGTCCTCTCTTCTCCCTTAGTCTCAAGCCTTATGGTAGAGAAGTCCACAATCTCATTTTCCATGTCCGTGTAACAACTTCGTCTCCCTTTGCATTTCTCGTGTAAGTCTGGGCTAAGATCATCATTGTACTACAGTAGAGTCTCGATAGTTCGAGGTGAACGGGACCGGAACCACCTCGATATCGAAATCTCGGACTATCGAAATTTAAATGGGAAAAGAAGTATTATGATATTGTAAGTAATATCTACATCTACATCTACATCTATACTCCGCGAGCCACCTTACGGTGTGTGGCGGAGGGTACTTATTGTACCACTATCTGATCCCCCCTTCCCTGTTCCATTCACGAATTGTGCGTGGGAAGAACGACTGCTTGTAAGTCTCCGTATTTGCTCTAATTTCTCGGATCTTTTCGTTGTGATCATTACGCGAGATATATGTGGGCGGTAGTAATATGTTGCCCATCTCTTCCCGGAATGTGCTCTCTAGTAATTCCGATAATAAACCTCTCCGTATTGCGTAACGCCTTTCTTGAAGTGTCCGCCACTGGAGCTTGTTCAGCATCTCCGTAACGCTCTCGCGCTGACTAAATGTCCCCATGACGAATCGCGCTGCTTTTCGCTGGATCATGTCTATCTCTTCTATTAATCCAACCTGGTAAGGGTCCCATACTGATGAGCAATACTCAAGAATCGGACGAACAAGCGTTTTGTAAGCTACTTCTTTCGTCGATGAGTCACATTTTCTTAGAATTCTTCCTATGAATCTCAACCTGGCGCCTGCTTTTCCCACTATTTGTTTTATGTGATCATTCCACTTCAGATCGCTCCGGATAGTAACTCCTAAGTATTTTACGGTCGTTACCGCTTCCAATGATTTACCACCTATGGCATAATCGTACTGGAATGGATTTCTGCCCCTATGTATGCGCATTATATTACATTTATCTACGTTTAGGGAAAGCTGCCAGCTGTCGCACCATGCATTAATCCTCTGCAGGTCTTCCTGGAGTACGTACGAGTCTTCTGATGTTGCTACTTTCTTGTAGACAACCGTGTCATCTGCAAATAGCCTCACGGAGCTACCGATGTTGTCAACTAAGTCATTTATGTATATTGTAAACAATAAAGGTCCTATCACGCTTCCTTGCGGTACTCCCGAAATTACCTCTACATCTGCAGATTTTGAACCGTTAAGAATGACATGTTGTGTTCTTTCTTCTAGGAAATCCAGAATCAAATCACAAACCTGGTCCGATATTCCGTAAGCTCGTATTTTTTTCACTAAACGTAAGTGCGGAACCGTATCAAATGCCTTCCTGAAGTCCAGGAATACGGCATCAATCTGCTCGCCAGTGTCTACGGCACTGTGAATTTCTTGGGCAAATACAGGTCAAAATAAGAACTTTATTAAAATAAAAGTATTTACGCATGCATTTGCATTGGCAGAAGAACAAAAATTATTTATTTAGACAAGTAATAGTGAAGTGTCTTTTGTTTGGCAAAGCTGCAACGTTTCCTCGCGGCAGTGTCACGCCACCGTCTCAGGAGCAGTAAGTCAGTTGGTGTCGCCTCAGGCTGGTGTTCCACGTAGCATATGGCGGCCTCGAGAGCAGCGTAGCCATCGGTGTGACTCATCATCGGTGCAGCCTCTGCCTCGTCATCCTCGTCACTCTCACACTGCGATGGAAAGTTAACCGTGTCAATTATAGAAGAGTCTGTCACTTCCAACTGTTCGTCCGAATTTAACCACTCGCCTACTTCCACCTCTTCTGCCTCTTCACACCCTGGCAAACTTCTGTTTAAATTACACAATGGTTGATCGTCCTCATCTGCTAAATCTTCAGTTTCTGTGTCTGGCATACTTTCCTGTAGAGTTTTCCTCCATGACTTAGAAATTGTGTCTGACTTTATTTCGCTCCAAGATTCGCTAATCCAGTACACGACGTCCTTCAAAGTCACTTTTTTCAAAGCTCCTACAATGCTTTCGTTGTCTTCGGAACGCAGGATTGACTGTAGCAATCGCCGTCGATACTTTTTTTAGACATTCCAGAACGCCCTGATCCATGGGCTGAATGAGACAGGTAACGTTTGGTGGGAAAAACAAGGCGCGGATACCGTCGCACTGCAGTTCTCCTGCACGTGGATGTGACGACGCATTATCCATGAGCAAAATTACTTTGCATGGCAGTCCCCTTTCTTTTAAAAAATTATTGCAGTCACGTACAAATGAGTTAAAAAAAACGGTTCTTGAAGATTTCCTAATTCATCCAGGCATTATTGTGATGTGTATAGACAACTGGAAGAGCTGTGATGGATACATTCTTGAATGCTCTTGGCTTGGCAGACTTCCCAATCACAACTAGTTTTAGTTTGTGGTTTCCAGTTTGATTTGAAGCTGCCATAACTGTGAGCCGCTCTTTGCTTTTTTGTGTCCAGGAGCACTTTTTTCTTCGCAAGAACCAAGTGTTCTCGCTGGTAACATTTTAAAATTTAGCCCAGTTTCGTCACAGTTATGTATTGGTTCATTAGACAAATTTTCGTCAGTTATGATTTTTTAAAACACGACGATAAATTTTGAAACGGCCTGAGCGTCACCAGAGAGTTTTTCTCCACATACGTCTAGCACTCCATACCTCTTCTTCCACTTGTCGAGCCAGCCCACACTAGAAGCGAAATTGGCATCTCCTTCGTGCAGCTAGTTTCTGAAAAACAAAGCTTTTTTTTGCAAGATTGGACGAGAAATCGGAGCACCCTTCTGTCTCTCTTGGATAAGCCACATGAACAATGCCTCACTTGTTTTTTCGAAGTCTGACCTCTTTATACTTCTTCGACTGAGAGATTCGTGTGACCATTTCTGTGAAGAAAACTGTTCCAATTTAAGTCGGTTTCTTCGCCAATCATCAACAGTAACTTCACCGACACCATATTCGAGAGCAAGTTTTTTTATTGTTTCTCCTTTGTCAAGTCGTCTTAGTGCTTCTAATTTTAGATGCAAAGGCACAATTGTAAGGTGTACAACGGAACACACAGCCAACAAACAAAACGACACACAACAATGTACAGTACAGGTGCTGGGAACTACCGCAGCGTATGAACTCCCCAGGTTTGATCGGTAGCAGCCGGCAGCAGTCGGGGTATTTCGTGCCATACTGACAACAGATGTTCGTGGAACAGGGCAGCGAGCTAATCGTCGGTGTTGATTGCATTGTTGTCTGCTTTGTCACTGAGCTGTACTCTCCCTATCTATCTTTTGCAATGATGTTTTCATTATTTATCATGTCTGTAAAAAAAAGAAAGTAGATCGTTGCAACCTTCTTTTTTATATTTTGAGGCTCGAATCATTGGAAACTCGAACTATCGAGACTCGAACTATCGAGACTCTACTGTACTAAGAGCGTCTCTGACTCTCCTCTGTCCTTCTCTATACCAATTTTCTTCTTGGTTTTCGTAACCAACGTAATATGGGCAAGTCTCACATTCTGTGTACTACAATCTCGCATTCCTTCAGAGATCCTCAAACATAGAGCTAAAAGTTTTGTAGGCTCTACTTCGTCGCCCTCTGCGTGTAGCACAATGCTGTAAACTTGAAACTGCAAGCGAACACATGAAAGCATGAACGAGGGTAAGTCAGAATCCATCGCAAAAGAAAGACTCTCCGAGCTTGTGAATCGCTGGTGGCGTTGCGAATTGAGTCTGACCGCGTTCCTGGAATATCACCCAGGCCAGCAGGAACGAGGGGGGGGGGGGGGGGGGAGGGAAAGGGTGAGGGCTGGAGACGCTTGTGAATGATCGTGCATGCTCTTTATGGAAGGCCTGTGCCCATGCATTACACATTTAAGCACCATCTGCAGATGAATGTACGCTATACTTAGCGATCAGAGAGATTCCTCTCGTTGGCTCATTTTGCACGATTTTATTTGTTGTTGTCTTTGCAAAAATACGGCCAATAATAATATGATATTCATTAGAAAGAGCTATCGTTTTGTGGGGTGTAAGTAAATTCCCTTTACAGACTCTGAGGACTTGTCGTGGGGACCAATACAGCTTAGCATAGGAAATCGTGTCCAGTTTCCTGCTACAGTTAAAATACAACATATGTAGTTCTCTGTCTCCTGCTGCTCCTCATCTGAGTCCACTTACAAGTAGAACTCAGTGTGACAACCATCAGCGTCAGCACAGTTACGATACCTCCTTACCATGTTCTGGTACAAACGATCACCAATAGCTGCCACTCCAGCATACGCCACAGCCATAAGTCCCGTCTGTACGTCTTCCTCCCTCGGATGCCACAGGGCTCTCATAAATCATGGATTTCATGTGACCCAAAAGGTAGTAGTCTAGTGGGTTCAGGTCTGGAAAACGTGCAGGCCAAGCAATTGGGCCACGATAACCTATATCCATAATTGCCCAAATCGCTGGCCCACGTGATCTCAGACAGCACGTGAAAGAATGAGTTGGTACACGACAGCAACTGAATGGCTTGTAAACAAACCTGTAGTGGGCATTTGACATCAGGTGATCGGTGACTGATGTACGTAATAACCTAATCAGTAGCGCCGAAAATGTGGGAGATCTGAAAGTGCGTTGTGGTACTTCGCTTGTAGTGTGTAAACGGTACGTTTCCAGGTATGAGTTTCTATGCTAAACATAAGTCTTGGAACCTACTATATGTCCTTAACGTCTCTGAAGGCAGCTTACTTACATCCTGTATTCTAAAGCAACATTTATCAAAACAGTGCATGAAAACGTGTCAGTACGTTTCGCGTTTTCAATTACAAAAACATGTCACTTACTTTTGTTTGGCTTTCCTAATTAACAATAAGCACATATTTCGGCATGATGCGGAGACACAGTACGAGAAATATCATCACAGTGGTATTTGTTAAACATTTTAGAGTTTCTCAAGCATAAAATCTCTGCCAAATTATTGATGTGAAAGAGCGGAAATTATATCAATACTGGCTTACTGCTGGTGTATGACACACGCCTTTTCTGTATCCTCTCACAGTTTCTGTAACATCAGGTTACTGTTTCCCGTCTGGATACGGTTCCTGAAACTGACGTAGTGCTGTATAGAGTACTATCAAGTGTGTGGATAAATAGTATAATACCTGACGACTGGAGGAGACATTGTTCTCATCTTCAAAAAAGGCTATAAAAGACTTTGTAAAAACTATAGAGGAATAACCCTTATGAGTCATACAGCCAAGATTTTTGAAAGAATTTTACTAAATCGAATAAGTGAAAAGATAGAAAAGGGGCTGAGTGAAGAACAGCATGCGTTTAGGAAAGGAAGAAGCACGATCGACCTGATATTTTCTATCCGTCAAATGATGGAAAAAAGTTGGGAGTATAACAAAAGGGTGATAATGGTTTTTGTAGACATAGAAACGGCGTATGACTCAGTTAACAGGGAAAGACTCTGGGAAGAAATGAAGAAGATTGATACAGAAGATGGATACATTAATGTAATAAAGACAGTGTATAGAGGACACAATTGTAGAATTAGAACACCACTGGGAAACTCTGAATACTTCGAAATAAGACAAGGACTTAAGCAAGGAAGTATTCTATCTCCTGCAAATTTTAATGTTGTGATGAAGGGAATGAATAGGGCAGTTAAAGATATAGTACAAGAAAAAGACAAAAAGATGTTTTTTGCAGATGATGTAGAAATATGGGGTGATAAAGAGGTAGATGTACAGTTACAACTTGATGCGTGGAAGGAAATAATGAAAAGGTATGGATTAAAAATAAATAAAGATAAGAGTGAAGTAATGGTATTTGGAAGAGAGAAAGGGATCAACGGAAATATTACCTTGATTGGAGAACCCCTCAAAGTGGCAGAAAGTTTCACTTATTTAGGGAGTGAAATATCTAGGGATGGAAGCATAACTAACGAAATTAATAGAAGGTTACAAAACGGAGGCAATTTCTACCAAACAAGAAAACACCTGATTTGGAATAAGGAAGTTTCAGAAAAAGCAAAACTCCTTATGTACAAGAATTATTACTTCCCTATTGTCATCTATAGTGGAGAAACATGGACAATGACAGAAAGGGACTGGAGTAGACTGCAAGCAGGGGAAATGAAATTTCTCAGCGCAGTTAAGGGAAAAACAAGAATGGACAGAGTAAGGAATGTAGAGATTAGAAAGGACCTTAAACAAGAAAGTATGAGAGAAGAAATTGAAAAAAAGAGATCAAGATGGTATGGGCATGTTAAGAGGATGCATGGGCAGAGACTCCCCAAAATTATGGAAGAACTAAATATGGATGGGAAAAGACCTAGAGGGCGCCCAAGAACACGGTGGAAAATGGGAGTGAGAATACCTGTGGAAAGGAGAGGTGTGACCTGGCAGCAAGTGGAGGAAGAAAAGTGGTGGGAGGACCGAGCCGAATGGAGGGGACTCTTCAGCACCCAGACCCGGCAGTAGTTGAGCGGGATCCGGATATAGATAGACTAAACACTATTGATTCCTGCGAGATCTGTGGTGAAATGGAATGTGCTTTGTCGTCTGTAGCTCCATGTACTTCAGGCACCTAGCCCATTTCTGCTTTTAGTTGGGTGATGCATCATCTATTGTGAAACAGCTTGCATTACCTTTAGTTCTCCAGGAGGAGAAGCACACTCGAAAACTACCGTCGAAATTAGAATAACACTGTGTCTTTGCACAATTACTGACACACTCTACTGATCGGTTCGTAACGCCGTCATTTCCTGCAACAAAAAAACAAGCCCTAAATGCTTCCCGCCTAATGGCATAAAAAATCAAATGCAACATCAAAATTGCAAACTTCACTGTTTAAAATGGTGACAAATAATGTATTTACGTTCAGTATTGCGAAAAATGTAGTCATGAAACGGTTCAGCGATTTCTCTTGTTTACTCTGTCAAATTGTTTTTTATAGTCTTTAAAATTTTGTCATTGCAGGTGTCATATTGTAGTATTTACATATTTTACTTCAAATCTTCACCTTTTCATTATAAGCCTGTCAGTTTCGAAGCATATGTTCAGTCTAATGAGATATTTTAATGAGATATGGAACATCACATACCATGTTGCTCATGAGTGAATTTATTATACATTCCTAATTGTGGAGAGGAACTGTTTTATTTCATTGATACTCTTTCACAAGATCCACATGTGTTACGATAAAACTGAATTTCTTTCCAGACTTTCTCTCGTCGACATTTCCCTTTATGTCGGGTTGGGCCTGAGAACTGTCGATGGTATAGTCGACGTGACTTGCGTCGCCTTAGACTACAACGTTGGCGATGTAAAGGTGAGTGTTTTCTGCAAGAAGAAACGTTATAGAGCTTGATGACATCATATTTTCAAATAACAATAGTATTTTAAAACGAATTGTTTACTCTGAAAGGCAAATATTTACGTAACTGATTATTCCCCAGGTATAACGTGTATTGATTTGTGTTTATAAACACATACTTTTAGGGATCAGGCTTTCATTGTAGAGTTTGTAGGAAGTGACATTACATGGAGTTTCATTAAGCTGGCTCGAAGCAGTTTCCTGGTAAATGATCCTTATTGGCGATATCAATATGGGGACCAAAGATTTTTAAACGGGACCACAGGCAGAAGCCGTCATGGTACACACCCTCAATGGGCAGAGTTCCAGGCATGCTACGCGCGTTACAGCAGACAGCACATCCTTAAATTTTGCACCATATGCAGTCGCACTACACCGACTCTACTGTGTTTCTCAGTTTACAACTTGACTATTATTGTCAGACCAACAAGAGATTTATCCTCAGTTTTTTTGTCTGGAAGGTTTGGTCTCTTTTGACATTATAGTACAAACTGGGTTTCTTCAGTCACTACATTCTACCAAGTTGCTGCTGCTCTCTCTGTAGTTATTTGTTCCTGAGGAAAAACGGTCAGCATGTAACGAAGTCCAAGGGAATCTAAAGCCTATCTCACACAGAGATCCACCACAAATTTAGTAGCTGGTACACTTGACTGTTGGCGTGGCATGGAGATTGGTCAACTGGCTTGTATGAAGAAACTCTCACGTGGTTTACTGTTCTACATGGCAAGTGACACATTTGTTATAGTCAAAGAACAGCAGCAAATGCAAGCCAGCTACAATATAACCTTTCCCTAACAGTTTTAAACAAGGTATTCAATAAAATGATATGATATTCTTGCATCTCATTCATTCATCAGCTTTGTGATGAACTGCTTATTATTTTGTTAATGATCATAGTAACTTTGATACTTCGAAATTAAGTAAGCCACTGCATGAAATTAAAATAGTGTGCAATGAAAAACGGAGTGTCTATGCTTTTACATTTGGTGCATATTGGGTCATACGTTGCTATACGAAATGTAACTAACATATTGAATATTTGTGTATGTTTGAGAGGAGATCTACATGTGTCTTCAATCTTGATAATATGAACTCCGTACAGGGCACCCACTACCACCAATGTGTGTAAATAGTACACTGAGACTGAACTATTCAAGTAGTAAATCTACAGGCTTTATGAAATATTTTGGCCTTCAAATGTCAGTTAAAGTTCCTGAAGGTGATCACATGCACATCACATGACATCACAATCCCCAGCTTTCTTTTCGGTGATATCAGCACATTTACCAGTGAAACCTTCACAATCATCAGTGATGTCATCAGTCTTATCAGTGATATCATCATAAGACAAGTCCCACCTGACTCTTTCATCTACCCCTCCCCTCCCCTCTCCACTCCTTCCCATCTTCCTCCCTCCCCTTCCCCTATTACACTTAACCCTCCCGCTTTCCCCCTCTCCAACCAATAACACTATACTATTAAAATAAGGCAGCCAATTAGAACGTAGATGTAAAATTACGCTGGTTTGTCAATTACAGGTGGGACTCCGTCACCTCCAAAGGTCCGAGGCATTTTGCTCTGATTGTTGCCAGCATCATATTTAAAATACCAGGGAAGCAGGTTGCTAGCCCTACTTGCCCCAGGTCCCATTGAGTTTTACCCCTAACAGTTGAGGGACTAACCGGTGGATTTGGTAGTCTTTGCCATCTGAGGACAAAGATGACCACGACTCGGAATATGTCCGAGATGCCCAGCCTTATTCCAAAGTAACTGGTATCCCGACTGTCAGGACCACTTACTGGGCCACTGATACGTTGCCCGTGGTTCATGAACTAGGACATGACAACAGGAACCCACATCATGAACCACACGTTGTTGGTGTTGTTATTGTTGTTGTTGTGGTCTTCAGTCCAGAGATTGGTTTGATGCCGTGCACCATTCTACTCTATCCTGTGCAAGCCTCTTCACCTCAAAATAGCTACTGCAACTTACATGCTTCTGAGTCTGCTAAGCGTATTCATCTCTTGGTCTCCGTCTACGATTTTTTACCCTCCACGATTCCCTCCAGTACTAAATTAGTGATCCCTTGATGCCTCAGAACGGGTCCTACCAACCGATCCATTCTTCTTGTCAAGTTGTGTCACAAATTCCTGTTCTCCCCAATTTTATTCAGTACCTCCTCAGTAGTTACGTGATCTACCCATCCATGTAAACCATATCGTTGGTATTACACAGAAGTCACCTGCAGCAGTCTGCGCTTTTCTGACTGTCATCCTCCCGTAACTGCTGCACGACTGTCACACGATTTGGTTTCAAATTAAGACTGTTCAGTATCCACTGGCAATTCCTACTTACATGCAC
The DNA here is from genome assembly GCF_023864275.1 of Schistocerca cancellata. Classification (NCBI taxonomy): domain Eukaryota; kingdom Metazoa; phylum Arthropoda; class Insecta; order Orthoptera; family Acrididae; genus Schistocerca; species Schistocerca cancellata. The sequence continues at coordinate 985,040,908 of NC_064627.1, forward strand.
CTGTTGGGTCAGTTTAAGTGTAGACTACTTTGGGCTCTGAGTAATTCTTCGGCGAATGTTTGCAATAACTTCCGGTGCGCAAACTGAAGAAATTCTTGAATCAGCACATGTCCGTAGGCGCCAATTTTTATACAGACTCTCTATTCCTCTCTTTGCTGGTAGTCTTCTATCCGGATTCTTGACCCTGAAGATTTCGCCAGTTTCCTTAATCGAAACCTTTTCAAATATGCTCCCACAATTTCAATTCTTTCTTCTAGCAAAAAAGTCATTTCGCAGACCCCAAAGAAAAACGTCTAACTTCGCTGCTGAAATAAACTGAAATGCTGACAGAAGAATGCCAACAATCGATTATGGAACAAAACTGTCATTGTTGTAGCTGTTTACTCGATTTCAGAGATCGAAATATTGCGTTCCCATTCAAATAGAGGCTGCCTACTTTTTGCAGCGCCGTCCTGTATCATGAAGAAACCACTGCTGTTGACAAAATCAAGTTTTCTGGTACTGATGGTTGGCTATCTTGATGGCAGATAAATCTTCCATTATTTCAGATGAAATAGCACTTTCACTCCAAATTTGGTGTTACGCATGTAGCACCGAATACTGAATGGGACCACCACTTCTCAAATTTTGATAGTCTTTCAGAGCATACTCTGCTTCCCAGATGCTTCAAGTTCTGGGATATGCAAGCAGAAGAACACTTGTATTACAACAAGTAATTGATAAGCAAACTGTAGAGATTTTGTTAAAAGTAGTATGTAATGCAGTAACTGAACATGATACAAATTCCAAATCTTCAAGATACTTTTGAATATGACAGCTGCGTTCTGCTTGCCAACCCATGGCGCAGTCATCTACATGCGTATCTCACAAGTGTGCCATCATTCATAACCTGAGCTGTGTGTCTGTCAACTGTCTCATTTGAGTGTCGTCACTGGATGCGTGTCTTGTATGGTCCTCCAAGTACAACACAAGTGCTTTCGACGAAAAACAAAAAAAAATTCTCAAGAGCACTTTACCAAGTCAATTCATTTCTTAATCTATCTTAATATTTCCTCAAGATAATACACTAAATTCGTTAGTGGGAGGTAATGAGAATACATACTCTCAAATAGGAAAACGGCTAGCTTACGATTTTGAATAACAGCAATAAAGGCCACCAAAAATAAACAACAGTATTTCTTTAAAACACGTACAGTTTATTAAAAATTAAATTATATAACAATGCCTTTGTGGGTGTAAAATTTTCCTACAGCCTTACAGATTAACCACCACATCTAGCATTCCAAATATGCTCTCTTCCCAAACAGATATCAATTATTATAGAAAGGGTATCATTGTCTCCAGTAATCTAAAACACACATAAAAAGCAATTCTAATATATGTCTTAAATTAGACTAAACAATTACAACATTTTAAATTCTACAATTAAGGAGCACGTCGCACAAAAGCCCCTTGGTAAGAGACAGTGAAACACTTTTGCTTAATGCAATTTGAAAGCCAAGTAACTGTGCTAGAAGAGATCTTAAATCAGAGGACCCTCATTGGATAAATATTTAATCCTTGAGTATGATTTGAACAAACAAGTTTTTACCAATAATTGGCCAAAAACTAGAGAAAAAATTCTCAAAATGATTTCAAAAGCACCTTCAATGAAGTGAATCACAGGCTAGCCAAAAGCTCTAAGAAAAACAGATTACTAATCTTAACCAAGCGCAAAGCTTTATAACAATAAATTTAACAAGAATAAAATTGCCTGTTCGTATGTAGTTTTTTAAACACTGCACCAATAACAGGCAAAACGACTAATAAAAATGCTTAACAGCACTCTGCAAAAATTAAATATTGAATAGATCGGTGTACAGTCTGACCATATTAGTATACCACACCCAGTATACAGCTTGAACACAAACGCTCTCAAACACCATGAAAGTACGTATTAAACAAAGTTCATCAGCGTCGTACGTTAATACCAGAAGCTGACCAGCGTTTGCGAAGTAAAATGAAAAGATCGCCATTTATTGGTTTGCGTTCTTCTTATTTTCCATACTATGAAAATTCACAAGCAAAACGGGGGAATTCAGTCAAATTAGAAAAATTTACACATGCTGCACTTGTTTCGCCTGTGATCTTTACGGAACGTAGGCAGCACGTTCAACAGTTAATTAACAGATCGTGATAATTTACAAGAAGCTTTGCCTATCGAACGTTCAGGCTCCGAGTGATGTACGGTATGTCCAACGCGAGGGTCTCGTAGCGTCAAATAGGGATAATGTTTCTTGTGGTGACTAGCGCGACAACAAAAGACGAATGTTTATTAATTTGACATTAATTACGAAGTAAACTAGTAATTTCGCTGACTTTATTGGTCAGCCACGTCTTTTTCGTGAATTATTCCGCCAGTTTTATGCGCCGCCGGAAGCAATCCTTGTTTCCTGTAACCCCGGTTCACTTTAGCGACGTCTCTGAGTAATATTGTAAGAGTCTGAGGCTCAGTTTTCCCACACAACCGCAAATTGTGGAAGAGCAGGTACTAGAACAAGTGCAGTTTGTTTCTGTCTCCCGATCGACTCTCTCTTTTGATCAACGATTTGACAGATTTCCACAAGCGATCTTTATTCTCTGTGTGCACAGATAGATCGTTCGAACAGACAAATGCCATAGCATGATTTAAAAATTCAGGTTGTAATCCTTGTTTCTTTAACGGTTGTAGGACTTAAGCCCATCCGTTATAACTTTGGTCCCTCGCAAGACGAAATGCTTTATGACAAACGCTAAAGTTTTCTTGCCCCTCGAATACGAGTATACTCGAACTGTGAAGCATTTCCAGCATACCCTTTCAGTGCCTCCGATGATCCATACATATACAATTTCATTTTTTAGGGGTCGTCTTTTCTTGTATTTCTGAGTGGCTATATGTGGTTCGTCTCCTTCATCTATCTTGTTTTGTCAATCGATAGGAACACTGTCATTCGTGACTATCACATAGCAGACATCTCGTCAGAACCCTTAGCAGGCACAAACGGTGTTTGTTGATAACTCAGTTTCGGAAGCGGTCATTTGTAGAGTATAGTCTCTTACCCAACATTAGACTAAAATGGTCAATTGTCAATTGTCGAACCATTTATGTTTCCTTATCGATGTCATTTTGACACCGCGTGCACTATAACTGAAATGTAAAATAAGCATCGGCGCTTTACTTACGAAGTCTCAGAAAACTGTCTCCCCCCTCACAATCCATTCAATTCGTGAAATCGTCTTTTAGCACCAATCCATATTGCCAACAGAAATCCGAACAAGACTGCACACTACACAATCGAGGAACGAAGTTTCGGAAAGTAAGAGAATCGGGACTCGAGGCCACAACGGCCTTACTTATTTCTATTCACAACGCTAAACACCTTCCATCTCCCGGCACGATAGCTGTGCCTTCGACAAATTTCGTCGTTCGATATACATTGTTCAGAGTTGACTTAAGGAATGAAAACATTTTTTACCACAAAATTGAGGCACAGAGATGCAGTGTTCCTTGGCTTTCTCAACAGTGGCATCGTATACATGACATATTGTAGAAGAGTTAACAAAATGAACACAGTTGGTTTCGAAAATATTAAAACATGGCGCAGTTTTTTCAAATCAGTGAACCTCCAACAGTTTGTTTCTCCTCTTTCGAATCTTCTCCAGTCCATCTTTTACCCATATGAAGCATCAAAATGGATAAAATCAATTCACAGGATGACCACGCTGTTTTATTCAACAACTGTGTGATAAAAGAACTGGCCTTACCTATGAGTTCGATTCATTTCCAGTTTTTAATCTGATCTGCAGTGTGCTGCGAGGTACTTTAAAATTTTCAACAGCCTTTTTAATCGAAATATCTGCATCAGCGACTTGCGTTACCGTTTTTCAAATCTCCTGCAATCAATTTAGCTTGCTCTGGCTTCCATATACAGGGTGAGTCACCTAACATTACCGCTGGATATATTTCGTAAACCACATCAAATACTGACGAATCGATTCCACGGACCGAACGTGAGGAGAGGGGCTAGTGTAGTTGGTTAATACAAACCATAAAAAAATGCACGGAAATATGTTTTTTAACACAAACCTACGTTTTTTTAAATGGAATCCCGTTAGTTTTGTTAGCACATCTGAACATATAAACAAATACGTAATCAGTGCCGTTTGTTGCATTGTAAAATGTTAATTACATCCGGAGATATTGTAACCTAAATTTGACGCTTGAGTACCACTGCTCTGCTGTTCGATCCTGTGCATCGGACAGCACCGAATTACGTAGGGGTCCAAAGGGAACGGTGATGGACCTTAGGTACAGAAGAGACTGGAACAGCACATTACGTCCACATGCTAACACCTTTTTATTGGTCTTTTTCACTGACGCACATGTACATTACCATGAGGGGTGAGGTACACGTACACACGTGGTTTCCGTTTTCAATTACGGAGTGGAATAGAGTGTGTCCCGACATGTCAGGCCAATAGATTTTCAATGTGGTGGCCATCATTTGCTGCACACAATTGCAATCTCTGGCGTAATGAATGTCGTACACGCCGCAATACCTCTGGTGTAATGTCGCCGCAGGCTGCCACAATACGTTGATTCATATCCTCTGGGGTTGTAGGCACATCACGGTACACATTCTCCTTTAACGTACCCCACAGAAAGAAGTCCAGAGGTGTAAGATCAGGAGAACGGGCTGGCCAATTTATGCGTCCTCCACGTCCTATGAAACTCCCGTCGAACATCCTGTCAAGGATCAGCCTAGTGTTAATTGCGGAATGTGCACGTGCACCATCATGCTGATACTACATACGTTGACGCGTTTCCAGTGGGACATTTTCGAGCAACGTTGGCAGATCATTCTGTAGAAACGCGATGTATGTTGCAGCTGTTTGGGCCCCTGCAATGAAGTGAGGACCAATGAGGTGGTCACCAATGATTCCGCACCATACATTTACAGTCCACGGTCGCTGTCGCTCTACCTGTCTGAGCCAGCGAGGATTGTCCATGGACCAGTAATGCATGTTCCGTAGATTCACTGCCCCGTGGTTTGTGAAGCCCGCTTCATCGGTAAACAGGTAGAACTGCAACGCAGTCTCTGTTAATGCCCATTGACAGAATTGCACTCAATGATTAAAGTCATCACCATGTAATTGCTGATGTAGCGACACATGAAACGGGTGAAAGCGGTGACGATGCAGTATGCGCATGACACTACTTTGACTCAGTCCACCGGCTCTCGCAATGTCCCGTGTACTCATGTGTGGGTTCATGGCAACAGCAGCTAACACACCAACTGCATCCGCTTCTCCTGTGACGGGCCTGTTACGGACCCGTTTGCGTGCTACGACCATACCTGTTGCATACAGTTGGCGGTAGATGTTTTGCAATGTGCGGCACGTTGGATGCTCTCTGTCCGGGTACCTTTCTGCATACACCCTGCAGGCTTCAGCTGCATTTCGTCGACACTCGCCATAGATGAGTATCATCTCCGCCTTTTCAGAGTTCGAATACACCATGGTCACAGTTCCTACAACACTACACTATCACAGACGTCTGGTAACACGGTGTACTACAGTTCGTCTGCGTGCGGAGACGAATGCAGAATAACAATAGCAGCAAGCGCTACATGCGGACACTGCGACAGCTAGACCAAACCACGACAGTGCACTACAGCCACACTCGTAAACACGGTCGTCATCGTAAACATGTCCCTGCAGATGCAGCTCACCGACCGTGGCCCGTGTTTGTTACAACACGCAACTGAACGTCGGAGGTTTGAAGCGTCAACTTTAGGTTACAATATCTCCGGATGTAATTAACATTTTACAATGCAACAAACGGCACTGATTACGTATTTGTTTATATGTTCAGATGTGCTAACAAAACTAACGTGGTTCCATTTTAAAAAACGCTGGTTTGTGTTAAAAAACATACTTCCGTGCATTTTTGTATGGTTTGTATTAAACAATTACACTTGCCCCTCTCCTCACGTTCGGTCTGTGGAATCGGTTCGTCAGTATTTGATGTGGTTTACGAAATATATCCAGCGGTAACGTTAGGTGACTCACCCTGTATATTTTCTGACTACCTGAAGCACAAAGAAAACTGTGATACTATTAAGCCAAAGATGAGCAGTTTACAAGGCGAATTGTATTACTCTGAATGCGTGATTTCATTCAACAAATACCTGATGCTACTAGGGTTTACCTTAAATGCTGTATAATCAATAATATGTTAGCGAAAGCAGTGAAATAGGCAATTAATTGTGAAGTGCACTATGGTTTTGTTTACAACAAACACTTATTTACTGAAAAAACTGAAAATGTAGTTCACACTATGACTCTTAAATACAGAAGCTACTGCTGATGTTAGCGAAAGCAGTGAAACAGGCAATTAATTGTGAAGTGCACTAGGTTTTGTTTTCAACAAACGCTCTTACTTACTAAAAAAACTGAAAATGTAGTTCACGCTATGACTCTTAATTACAGAAGGTTACTGCTGCTGGACTTGCACTAAGCGCTACGTATGGTTGACAGTTGACAGGGTGACCAACATTACCCAAAAAAAGAACAACATTATTTATTTATATTTCCAAACCCACTGCTGTCAGTAGTACGGTTTTCTTGTATGACACTTTTTGTAAGCTCGTGATATCACATTATCTCGATGAAGCCATCGTATCTTGAGATCTTTCTATTGGTTTACTGGAAATGATGTTGCCAGTTTATTTAATGCCTCTGGTATAATCTTTTTTCATGACTCTTCTTCATTTCCATCACCATTTTCCTCACTGTATTCATTCTCCTGTTCTTCTTCGACTTTCATAAAAATTTTGTTTTCTTTAGATCCATCTCCTTCGTCTTTGTGTGTTTTACACTTGTGAGTTAACGAGCATTTCGCTCTCATTTAAGCATATGAGCAAAAGAGACAGCCATCAAGGAATTGTGAAACGAATCCTGTCGTCCAGGACCGTGTGCCACAAAGGGGGCAGATTCGCTTCGAGATGAGGAAATTCACAGGCATCTATTGTGCTGAATGAGGTCAGGTTGATCAGGCCTCAGCGCTGTAGTGTTTGAGTGAGACAAACGAGAACCTACGTCATAGGGAAACCCCGTAGGAGCTGTTTGTGCCCAGGGAGGTGCAACAGTGTTAAATATGGCGGACCTAAGATCTGCCATAAAGGGAAACATTTATGAAAACTATTTAATCCTGTAGTAATGCAGGGAACGGAGCCACAGTAATTTTAATCCACCATCTCTCTTAAATTTTCATGGTGATGGCAATAAAACATTAATATTGATCATAATACAAGACGTGTTTGATAAGTAAGTACCGTTTTGAAATTAAAAAAAGACGTCCTAAGACATCTCAATAATATTATTTTTACAAGAAAGCCTGTACCTTAATCTACTTTTCTACATAAATTCCGTCAATATTGAGGCACTTGTCACAACGTTGTACCAGTTTTTGAATACCCTCCTCATAGAAGTCTCCCGCCTGACTTGTTAACCACTGCATCACCACTGTTTTGACTTCATCGTCTTGAAGACGCTGACCGCCCAGGTGTTTGTTCACGTGCAGGAACAGCTGGTAGTCACTGGGCGCAAGATCGGGGCTGTACGGAGGATGATCTAGAGTTTCCCATTTAAAAGATGTGACGAGATCTTTGGTCTGATTCGCCACATGTTGACGGGCATTGTCTTGCAGCAAAACGATGCCCTTGCTCAACTTCCATGGACTGTTGCTTTTTATTCTGGTGTGACGTAGGCCACCCGTGTTTCGTCGCCCGTAACAATTTTGCTTAAGAAATCATCACCGTCGTTGTGGTACCGCTCAAGGAATGTCAATGCACTGTCTAAACGTTTGGTTTTGTGCACATCTGTCAACATTTTCGGTACCCAACGTGCGCACAATTTTCGGTAATTCAAGTGCTCCCATCTCTAATGACCTCGTTGTAGACGGGACGTTAAACACTAATATCCTCCTCCTCCTCCTTCAAGTGCTCGATCACAATGCCATACAAAACACTACGAGAAACATTAGGAAAGTCATCCCGCAAGGAGGAAATTGTAAATCGTCTTTTTTTTCTCACATTATTGTCCACTTCTTGCACCAAACTTTCATTAACGACCGAAGGGCGCCTGCTCCGTTGTTCATCACGCACATTTGTGCGGCCATCTTTAATGCTCTCACCCACTTTCTTACCATTCCATCACTCATAATGTTTTCTGTTATGTGTGTCGACAGAAGTGCCGACACAGTGTTATTATGAAGGGGCCGAATAGGGCACGCGTCAACTCACGCCGTCCTGCGTTAAGTCTGAAACAGGATACTTCATAAATGCTATAAAGAAAAGAACGGAGCTTCTCATATACTTAACTTTATTCTCTTGTGTGGTACATCTCTATGGTGAATACAAGTAAGACTCTCTCCAGATATGGTTAACTGCGCCTTGCTAGGTCGTAGCTATGGACTTAGCTGAAGGCTATTCTAACTGTCTCTCGGCAATTGAGAGGAAGGCTTCGTACGTCTAGTCGCTAGCAATGTCGTCCGTACAACTGGGACGAGTGCTAGACCGTCTTTCTAGACCTGCCATGTGGTGGCGCTAGGTCTGCAAGTACTGATGGCGGCGACACGCGGGTCCGACATGTACTAATGGACCGCGGCCGATTTAAGCTACCACCTAGCAAGTGTGGTGTCTGGCGGTGACACCACATTTTCTCCGTAAAGTGCACAGATCTCACGATGAATATCGATCACTTTTAGGCCTTTAGCACTAAGAAATCTTATAACAACCCGTAATTCACAGTCGGCGGGACTCACGATTATCGGAAGCATCTTAAACACTCAGTACACGAGGTAAACAAGGAAGAATTAGACTGTAATGGCGTCAGTGCGTAGATTAAGGTACAGGCTTTCATGTACAAATAAAATTATTGAGATATCTTAGCATGTCTTTTTTATTTCAAATCGGTGCTTACTTAAAAAACACGCCTCGTAGTTTAAGATTTACTGTTAAAGTGAAATGAACAAGTTTTGTAACAAAGACGTGAATGCCAAAATCTGAACGATTCGTCCAACTTAGCGATCGCGATTCATATAAAAACGCATCATTAAAATGACAAATGTTGTAAATACCATCTCTGTAACTATATTTGTTTAAAAGATACAGTAAATTTAAATTATCAGTATTTTCTGTTAAGCATCACATCATTTCCTCCACACAAACTACAATGAACGATGACAGCATCACACCTTATTGAATCATTAGGTAATACAATATTTGTTGTAAAGTTTAGTGCATAATAGTTACTTTTGTTGTTTATTTATGAGAAAGCACATTGGTGCAAGGCTCTGTCCGTGACATTCAAAGTTAAGAAGGAAATTGTACTGGTTTTATGTAAAAGAATTTAACATTTATTATGTAATGCATACTATTGTTATTTTATTTAGAACGTGAAAGAGATCAAGCGTTAAATATTTAAATATCTTAAAATATAAAATAGTGTAGAATAAGCTGTAGCCAATTAGATGGACGGCATCGGATAAGGGAACTGCACTAGTCAGTTGAGCGACGATGTTCGGTACGCGGGAGACGCGGCTGGAGATGGGCAGAGAGACAGTTCTGGTCTACACACCAAAGGGTACAGTGTGGATTGAGACGCGAAGGCGGACAGGCGGTCTTTAGGTACCTAGGAAGTGAAATGACTTAGAAAATTTTGCGTTATGTGGTATCGCGGGACTTAGTCACTGAGTGGTGAGCAGCCGCAAGCCTGGTATGAACTCGTAACTTTTCGCTTACATGACGAAGTGAAGTATTGGACTTGCATTTCGCGATGAAATTGTGAATGATCGAACTGCGTCGAATGGATATGCGCTCGAGTGTAAAAGTAACTCTAAATACGAGCACTTCCGGTATTAGTTTACTTTCTGAATAAACATTGTTCTAAGCAAATCGCAACTGTGTGGCCTACATCATTTATGGGTCGTTAATTTAATTCCCGATATTATGATTACTGTTATTACATGTCATATTAACTTTGCATGTTTCATAAAATTTTGCAAACTTGCCATCAGCCAGACAATTTAACCAAAGGCTCACAAGTGTGTCATTTAGGGAGTGTAATGCGACACGTGCGGTTCAACCCCTAGACGAGTTTGAGTAAAGACATTTCGATGAAGATGAACCACATGTGAGCCCGAACATCTTTGGGATGTTAGTTTGAACGCTTCTTTCAGTGCAGCTTTCCCAGTCTCTCTGGTGATTGAGAAAAATGTAAATGTTCTTTCCAGTACAGTATCTGGTTATTTGCGGATATTTCGTGTATAGTTCAACACCTGCTTTTTAAAACTAGTTTTGTAACCAACGGAACTGAGATCCATATGACAACTGCTGTGCTCAATTAACATATGAACTGACTATAAGTAAATGACTCAATTTATACCACTGCTTACAAAGGTAAACGGTAAATGGTAAACACTTAAATGGTTAAATGGGTAAACGGTTAAACCGTAAGTTATTAAATGGTAAATGGTTAAACAGTTAAACACTTAAATGGTTAAATGCTTAAACAATTTTGTTAAATGGTAAACAGTAAGTAGTATTTTTATAAATTGTTCAATACTACTGCATCGCTAGAAGATGACTGTGAGTATGAGCAGTGGGTTCTCGCTACTGGAGATTAAGTCTCCAAAATCACCTAAATTTATTTTCAAATGAAGAATTTGTTGCTTTAAGTGGTGATGTACTATCATAGTATTTAAGCCTTAAATGAATGAGTGACGAAATCATACAAATATAACAAATGTAGTAGTGCTCGGTAGGAATAGCTATGAAGCGAACCGCCCACTCTGAACTAGGATTGTTACATGACCTTTGTATAAAGCTGTTTACGTTTTGTCGAAGTACTAAACTATAAAATTACTTATATTTCTTTATTCTTAATACCAATGATGAACATCGAAGTAAGTCAAGGGGGAAACAGTTAATTTCCATGCATAAGTATCACAAAGTGCTAAATACAGTTTTCAAATTAGTATGAGGATCTTTAATGTGTTGGCGAATATCAGGACAAAGGGATGTTTTTCGTCAGCAGAAAAATCTGCGCTGTAAAAAAGTCACTGTTTGTTCATGAAGTGTCGCATGGTGGATCTATAAGATACATTAATATTAGGTACCTAAAAGAAGATTGTTAGGGTTCCTTCTTTAATTTGAAGCGGTGTCTATTACTAAAACATTAAGTAATTGGTTTTGTTTGTGGACGAAATACTTTTTCCGAATTAAATGCAAAAATAATACAATCACTTAAGAGAGAGTGCTTTACAAATTCTGAACACTGCATTGTTTTTTAATTAGATGACAGGTACGAAAGTACTCATTACAATAAAGTAGTTCCCTTCCAGTTTGACAAAAATGATTGATTACAATGTTAAGAATATATTATTCATATTATTACAGTTTTCCTGCAAGATGCAATTCAGTAGCATTTCTATTTTATTAACACAGATACGGCAGTTAAAACTTCGTTGTCTAATGAAGTTGTCTCAAATATTTACTCAAATTGTAACAATCTCCCTTTTGCAGTAGATGTTTACACTATGTACGACACCACAAAGTGTCAAATTATTTGAAAAAATTCACTGTGGTTTACTGCACGAAAAACTTTTTATTATAAAATTTATACCTACAGAATTTTTTGTTTTTCCTTTCCCACCTCTGTAAAATATTGTGATAAAGAAAATGTGGAAGTATGAGACAGGTGACAAGGGCGAGGCATGTGTGGATATATTTTGTGCATATATATATGAAAGAGGGAAATAAAATTAGGCCACACATGTGAAAGTATTTACAAAGATATTATGTAGTGAGTGCATCTGTGTGTGTGTGTGTGTGTGTGTGTGTGTGTGTGTAAATTTGGAAATTTGTGGTAAGGGCTTACGGGATCAAACTGCTGAGGTCATCGTCGGTACCTAAGCTTACACACTACTTAACCTAACTTAGACTAACTTACAATAAAGACGACACACACACCCATGCCCTAGGGAGGACTCGAACCTCCGACGGGGGGGAGCCGCGCGGGCGGTGACAAGGCGCCTCAGACCAAGCGGCTACCCTGCGCGGCTGTGTGTGTGTGTGTGTGTGTGTGTGTGTGTGTGCGTGTTTTCAAAGGCAAAATCTTCGAAAATTTTTGGTAAACAGCGGTCTTGCTAGCTACATAAAATTAACGAAAAAGCAGTCTAGACCGCGATGGTTATTTTACTTAAAATGACCGATTTTGACCTAGCGTTAGGCCATCTGCAGAATAGCACAGTAAAAGAAAACGTGCCATCACCTGAAGGTGACTATGTCCAGAACAGTCAGTAGACCTCAGTCGTTAAATCTGTTTCAGCGACTGAGGTCTACTGACTATTGTGAACATCGTCAACTTTAGCTGATGGCACTTTTTCTGTCTTTTGTAGTGCTATTCTGCAGATGGCCCAAGACTACGTCGAAATCGGTCATTTTAAATAAAATAACCATCGCGGTCTAGACTGTTTCTTCAACAATTTTATACATCGTCGAAAGTGATCCTATTCCATGCAAATAGATTGACTGCCTAATTTGGAACTTGAATACTATGCTAACGAAATACAGAGGTATGTATCTATGTATGCAATTTAGAGGAAATTATCTTTGAACATAACGTTATTTTATGCAATTAGCCGTAACTTTCAAAGTTATACAATTATTTTCCAGAAACAAAACGGATCTTCGAATTTAATGCCAGATGAAATGAAGCTTGTATAATTTGAAATCTAATCTCTGATTGCCTCATTTTAATACTTCATTTTGAATTGGCCTTGAGGGGGAGGGCGATGTAAAAGTGGAAGACGTAAAGGGGAAGGTGAGTTGGAGTGGGGGAGGCAGGGGATGTGGCTTGTCATGTGATGAAGTCATCGAAAACGCTGATGACCTTATGTGACTGATTAATGTCAGCATGTCATGATAAGAATAGCTGGGGTTGTGATGTCATGGAGGAGGGCATGTGATGTCACATGACCACCTTCATTACCCTAGGCAAATGTTTGAGTGTCAAAGTGGCTCAGAATGCTAATGATTATGCTACTTATTCGTAATATCTATCTTACGGGCGGCTGAAGATACTGAAAAGAGTTTTTAGCAGATGAGAGCAAGCAAAGGAGAGAGTACTTCGCTATGTGGGTAATATGCAAAACTTCCTTATCTACAGCGATATCGAATAACTACACAGTATTTCATTCGAGTTATATCTTTAGACCCATCAATAGCTGGTGAAATCCAATTTGTTGAATTTGCAACATTGTATGTCAAGAAGTTACACGCTTATTTTGATACCGAGAATGAGCTGCTTGATAAGCTATAGATATGTCAGTTGCTTGTTTAGTAATGCAATGTTCAAGAATTTTGCTGCAGTTTTAACTGCATTAGTGCTATTGAGGTGAATCTTCGTAAACCCTGGTGTGTTTTATCAGAAGAAGGAAAATTACAACGGTAGCAAGAGAAGTGTAGATGTTACTCAAAACTTCCTTAAAGAAAAAAAGGGGTAACAAATCTACGGGAAATAAATCACCACTTTTGTCGCAGCTTCAGTGGAAATAGTTGTTTCGATTTCTCGAACCGTTTGCGTGCACACGCGCTTATGTATGTGTGGGTGTGTGTGTCTGTGTGTGTGTGTGTGTGTGTGTGTTTGTGGTTCATGGGCCCTCAAAAATTAGTAGAAAGGATGTGGTTAAAACATCTATCGCTTATCTCATTTCTGCTCCTCCTCATCACTCTCCCCTTTCTTCGGTCTACTCTCAATCCATATTCTGTAGTCATGAGACCACTCATTCCATTCAACAGGACCTGCAATTCTTCTTCATTTTCACTGAAGATAGCAATGTCATCAGTAACTCTTATAACTGATATCTTTTCACCCTGAATTTCAATCTCACTCTTTAACCTTCGTTTTATTTCCGTGTTTGCTTCTTTGATGTAAAGATTGAACACTAGGGGAGAAAAATGGCATCCCTGTCTTACATATTTTTCAATCAGATCACTTAGTTCTTGATAGCTTATCCTTCCCTTTCCTTCTTCGTTCTTATACTCATTGTATGTTATCCGCGTTTCGCTACAGCTTACTCCCATTATTCTGGTAATTTCGAACAATTTGCTCCATTATACATTGTCTAACGCTTTCTCTTGGACGCCAAATCCTATGACTGCATCATAATTTTACTTATCTTGCTTCTGTTACCAACAGCAGCGTCAGAACTGTCATTATGGTGCCTTTCTCTTTCCTAAAGCCAAACTGATCGCGTCTAACAGCTCTTCAGTTTTCTTTTCCATTTTTCTGTGTACTATTTTTGCCGCACTTTGGATGCATGAGGTACTAAGCTGACATTTTTGCAAAAGTCTGACGGTATATCTCCAGGTTCATAGATTCCACATAACAATTTGAATATTTCTTGATTGCCGCTTCCTCCAGTGACTTTAGAATTTCTGAAGAAATGTTATCTACACTTATGCCTTCTTTGATCTCATGTCTCCCAGTGCTCAGTTAAACTTTATTATACTGAATCGCCTACGTTTTTCATATCGACTCCCATGTTTTCTTCTATCACGTGGTCAGACAAGTTCTTGTCCTCGTCGAGGCCTTCAATGTATTTTTTCCACTTACCTGTTCTCTCTTTTGTGTTTAACAGGAAATTTCTTTAGCGCTCTTTATGTTGACATTTTTGCAAAAGTCTGATGGTATATCTCCAGGTTCATAGATTCCACATAACAATTTGAATATTTCTTGATTGCCGCTTCCTCCAGTGACTTTAGAAATTCTGAAGAAATGTTATCTACACTTATGCCTTCTTTGATCTCATGTCTCCCAGTGCTCAGTTAAACTTTATTATACTGAACCGCCTACGTTTTTCATATCGACTCCCATGTTTTCTTCTATCACGTGGTCAGACAAGTTCTTGTCCTCGTCGAGGCCTTCAATGTATTTTTTCCACTTACCTGTTCTCTCTTTTGTGTTTAACAGGAAATTTCTTTAGCGCTCTTTATGTTGTAGTCCATGTTTTCATTTCACCGAAGTTTTTTTTTAACTTTTATTGTGTACTGTGTTCTTCTGACTTCTTCACATTTTTAAAAACCATTTCTCCTTGGTTTCTCTGCTCTTCCTATTTATTTCTCTCCTAATTAACTTATATTCCTGTACTGCTGTCTTGTCATGAACATTTTATACATCCTTGTTTCATCTTTCACTGAAGTATTTCTTCCGTTAGCCAAGGCTACTTAGCAGATATCTTCGTTGTGCTTGTACTTGCATGACCTATTTCTGTGATTTTATCTTTCAGATATGTCGTTCTTCTGCAACTGAACTGGATATTGTGGTATTATCTACAGCCTTAACCGACTTCAAGCACTCCTCATTATTCCTCAGTACTTTAGTATGGCACTTCTTTCCATACTGATTCCTCTGACCGATTCTCTTTAATTTGAGTCAACTCTTCATAGTTACTTAATTTTGATCTAAGTCTATATCAGTTTCTGGATACAGCTTGCAATCCAGTATCTGAGTTCGGCGTCTTGTCTCACCATAATATAATACATCTAGAACCTTCCTGCTTCTGCCGTCCTCTACTAAGTATATCTCCTCCTCTTTCTTGTTTGAATGCGTGCATCACTTCCCATGTCTCTGTTGCTTCTTCCTTCTCTTTTGTTTTAGATGCTATGTTAACGGAATTACTGTTTTCCTGTGGTATTTTTCTCATTGAGTCATTGCCCTGTGCTGAAATCTCGTTGCTTGGTTTCCATGTTTCATTTGAATTTCTAAAATTTCATGATGATTCTGTTACAAACTGATCGATAGGATCATTTTCCTTGCGTACACTGATTGTGCATGGTGTCTGAATTTCTTGTCCAAGTGCAACTACACTGGACGCTCGGCAACGCCCAGTCAGCATTAGTTCGTTGATACCTAAGCACCAGAGGGTCAGTATAGGACCTTCCAAAGGATTAATCTTGATTATTCCAAATGGTAGCCTCACAGAGGTTATCACTTTACACAATATTGACACAAGAAATCAAAATTATTAATTTTGCAGTAAAAGCAGGACATTCGTAGACAGTAACGAGTGTAAACTAAAGCCATGGAACTGCGCAATAAATCACTAAAAATTGCAACAGACTTAGCACGGATGGAAGTCCACAGCTCGTGACGGAGGGGAGAGGGGCGGGGGGACGGCAGGTCGCGTGGTGACAGCTTGTCGACTCAAGTCGTCTCGAAGATCAGTGTGGACCTCCGTTCGAAATTGGTTGGTGTTACACTGCTACATCTGTCTAAAAATAAGGAGCATTTACGTGGCTTTGGCTCGAGCTTCAATTCCTGTGATGGAAGCCATAACAGAGCCATGGCTGGGCCATTTAGCAATCAGGTTACCAATGGCACAGTGGCTCAGCCCTCCCACTGCGTCGATGGCATTATGACTCCGACCATCCCACTGGGGCGGGCTATGAGGTGACAGTATTTGTTGGATGAGCCAGTCGCTCCTCTTGTAACTTCTCCTGAATGGTCCCGGTCTGGCCTTCTTCCATGAGGCCCTTGCGTCTACCATGGAGGCATCTTTGTTTTCCTTCAGGTATACCAATTAAAATACACTCCTGGAAATTGAAATAAGAACACCGTGAATTCATTGTCCCAGGAAGGGGAAACTTTATTGACACATTCCTGGGGTCAGATACATCACATGATCACACTGACAGAACCACAGGCACATAGACACAGGCAACAGAGCATGCACAATGTCGGCACTAGTACAGTGTATATCCACCTTTCGCAGCAATGCAGGCTGCTATTCTCCCATGGAGACGATCGTAGAGATGCTGGATGTAGTCCTGTGGAACGGCTTGCCATGCCATTTCCACCTGGCGCCTCAGTTGGACCAGCGTTCGTGCTGGACGTGCAGACCGCGTGAGACGACGCTTCATCCAGTCCCAAACATGCTCAATGGGGGACAGATCCGGAGATCTTGCTGGCCAGGGTAGTTGACTTACACCTTCTAGAGCACGTTGGGTGGCACGGGATACATGCGGACGTGCATTGTCCTGTTGGAACAGCAAGTTCCCTTGCCGGTCTAGGAATGGTAGAACGATGGGTTCGATGACGGTTTGGATGTACCGTGCACTATTCAGTGTCCCCTCGACGATCACCAGTGGTGTACGGCCAGTGTAGGAGATCGCTCCCCACACCATGATGCCGGGTGTTGGCCCTGTGTGCCTCGGTCGTATGCAGTCCTGATTGTGGCGCTCACCTGCACGGCGCCAAACACGCATACGACCATCATTGGCACCAAGGCAGAAGCGACTCTCATCGCTGAAGACGACACGTCTCCATTCGTCCCTCCATTCACGCCTGTCGCGACACCACTGGAGGCGGGCTGCACGATGTTGGGGCGTGAGCGGAAGACGGCCTAACGGTGTGCGGGACCGTTGCCCAGCTTCATGGAGACGGTTGCGAGTGGTCCTTGCCGATACCCCAGGAGCAACAGTGTACCTAATTTGCTGGGAAGTGGCGGTGCGGTCCCCTACGGCACTGCGTAGGATCCTACGGTCTTGGCGTGCATCCGTGCGTCGCTGCGGTCCGGTCCCAGGTCGACGGGTACGTGCACCTTCCGCCGACCACTGGCGACAACATCGATGTACTGTGGAGACCTCACGCCCCACGTGTTGAGCAATTCGGCGGTACGTCCACCCGGCCTCCCGCATGCCCACTATACGCCCTCGCTCAAAGTCCGTCAACTGCACATACGGTTCACGTCCACGCTGTCGCGGCATGCTACCAGTGTTGAAGACTGCGATGGAGCTCCGTATGCCACGGCAAACTGGCTGACACTGACGGCGGCGGTGCACAAATGCTGCGCAGCTAGCGCCATTCGACGGCCAACACCGCGGTTCCTGGTGTGTCCGCTGTGCCGTGCGTGTGATCATTGCTTGTACAGCCCTCTCGCAGTGTCCGGAGCAAGTATGGTGGGTCTGACACACCGGTGTCAATGTGTTCTTTTTTCCATTTCCAGGAGTGTAGTTCTGGCACAATTTGCCTCGAATCGCCATAAGATTCGGTCCACCAGACCACAGTTCACTGTCCTGATGGGATTCCAATTCGGTTTTACAGAGAGTGCTCTACTGCATTGGCTCCTTACTTAGCTTGCATTTATCATGAATCTCTTGCCCAACGTAAAGTCCCGAGCGACTGGAAAAAAGCGCAGGTGACGCCTGTATATAAGAAGGGTACAAGGACGGATCCCCAAAATTACACACCAATATCCTTAACATCGGTTTGTTGCAGGATTCTCGAACATATTCTCAGTTCGAATATAATGAATTTCCTTGAGCAGAGAAGTTGCTGTCCATGCATCAGCACGGCTTTAGAAAGCATCGCTCCTGCGAAACCCAACTCGCCCTTTTATCACATGATATCTTGCGAACCATGGATGAAGGGTATCAGACGGAAACCATATTCCTTGACTTCAGGAACGCGTTTGACTTGGTGCCCCACTGTAGACTCCTAGCTAAGGTACGAGCATATGGGATTGATTCCCAAATATGTGAGTGGCTCGAAGACTTCTTAAGTAATAGAACCCAGTACGTTGTCCTTGATGGTGAGTGTTCATCGGAGGTGAGGGTATCATCAGGAGTGCCCCAGGGAAGTGTGGTAGGTCCGCTGTTGTTTTCTATCTACATAAATGATCTTTTGGATAGGGTGGATAGCAACGTGCGGCTGTTTGCTGATGATGCTGTGGTGTACGGGAAGGTGTCGTCGTTCAGTGACTGTTGGAGGATACAAGATGACTTGGACAGGATTTGCGATTGGTGTAAAAAATGGCAGCTAATGGCAGATAAATGTAAATTAATGCAGATGAATAGGAAAAAGAATCCTATAATGTTTGAATACTCCATTAGTAGTGTAGCGCTTAACACAGTCACGTCGATTAAATATTTGGGCGTAACATTGCAGAGCGATATGAAGTGGGACAAGCATGTAATGGCAGTTGTGGGGAAGGCGGATAGTCGTCTTCGGTTCATTGGTAGAATTTTGGAAAGATGTGGTTCATCTGTAAAGGAGACCGATTATAAAACACTAATACGACCTATTCTTGAGTACTGCTCGAGCGTTTGGGATTCCTGTCAGGTCGGATTGAGGGAGGGCGTGGAAGCAATTCAGAGGCTGGCTGCTAGATTTGTTACTGGTAGGTTTGATCACCACGCGAGTGTTACGAAAACTCAGGTGGAAGTCTCTAGAGGAAAGGAGGCGTTCTTTTAGTGAATCGCTACTGAGGAAATTTAGAGAACCAAACCAGCATTTGAGGCTGACTGCAGTACAATTTTACTGCCGCCAACTTATATTTCGCGGAAAGACCACAAAGATAAGATAAGAGAGATTAGGGCTCGTACAGAGGCATATAGGCAGTCATTTTTCCCTCGTTCTGTTTGGGAGTGCAACAGGGAGAGAAGATGCTAGTTGTGGTACGAGGTACCCTCCGCCACGCACCATATGGTGGATTGCGGAGTATGTATGTAGATGTAGACCGTAATTCTGCAAAGACTTGGTAAATATCTTACAAGTTGTCAATTACGAAGGGCGTTCAATAATTAACGCAAAACTTTTTTTTCTGAAAGCAGGTAGGTTTTATTCAGGATTCCAATTTTATTCACGATTACTCCCCACTATTTGGCTCCAAAACCCAATTTTTAACATAATCTCCGTTCAGTGTGACGGCCTTATCCCACCTTAATGGGAGGGCCCATATGCCCGCATGGTACCAGTTTAGTTGTCGACGTCGGGGTGAACGTCTTACTGCACCAGTAACCTCCCCATCATCCATATATTGCTTCCTGTGGAGTGCTTCCTAGAATGGACCAAGCAGATAGAAGTGGAGATCCTGGCTACAGGGTGGATGAGGAAGAACAGTCCAATGAAGTTTTTTGAGCTTCTCACGGATGCACAGACTTGTGTGAGGCCATGCACTGTCACGGAAAAGGAAAATGTCGTTTGCATTTTTGTGGTGATGAACACGCTGAAGTCGTTTCTTCAGTTGCATTATGGCAGCACAGTACACTTCAGAGCTGATCGTTGCACCATGAGGCAGGACATCAAACAGATTAACTCAGTCCTAGAAGAGCGCCGCCATGTCTTTACCAGCTGAGCGCGCGGCTTTAAACTTTTTCTACGGAGGAGAGATCGTTTGGAGCCAGTGCATGGAATGCCGTTTTGTTTCCGGTTAGAAGTGATGACTATATTCGACAAAAATTATCAGTGTCAGCCTCACAACCCACAAACAATTCCACACAGATGGTCCTTCGTTGCTCCTTATGGTCTTCTGTTAAGCAACGACGAACCCAGCGGGCACACACCTCTTGGTACCCTAACTGGTGGACGAGTGTCAGCACTACCAACAGTGGCGTCCAGTTGTGCAGCGAGGCGTTTGATTGTGATCCGTCGGTTACATCGAATACAATGTAAATGTTGTGGGTCTGGGGCCTCCCGTCGGGTAGACCGTTCGCCGGGTGCAAGTCTTTCGAATTGACGCCACTTCGGCAAATTGCGCGTCGATGGGGATGAAATCATGATGATTAGGACAATGCGCGACCTCGTTGCGGTGACGACAGACACCTCGCCCGACGACTCACCGTGCTTTATTTCGCTGTCCTATCACTGTAGACACTCTACATGCCCCTGCGAATAACTGCGAGATACTGGTCTTCCGCCAAAAGGAACTCAATGACAGCTCTCTGCTTGGAGCGCAACTCAGTTACAAGCGCTATTTTGAAGGCTACATACAGGGTGGTCCATTGATAGTGACCGGGCCAAATATCTCACGCAATAAGCATCAAACGAAAAAACTACAAAGAACGAAACTCGTCTAGCTTAGAGGGGGAAACCAGATGGCGCTATGGTTGGCCCGCTAGATGGTGCTGCCGTAGGTCAAGCGTATATCAACTGCGTTTTTTTAAATAGGAACCCCCATTTTTTATTACATATTCGTGTAGTACGTAAAGAAATATGAATGTTTTAGTTGGACCACTTTTTTCGCTTTGTGATAGATGGCGCTGTAATAGTCACAAACGTATAAGTACGTAGTATCACGTAGCATTCCGCCAGTGCCGACTGTATTTACTTCGTGATACATTACCCGTGTTAAAATGGACCAACTACTGCCCTGTCTTCCCTTTTCCTCTCCCGCCCCATGTTTCTCCTGCCTCTTCGTGAACCCACGGTTGCCCCTCCTCTCTTCATCCCGCCGCTTCCCCAGCTGCCCCCATGCTTTCCCCTCCTTTTCCATCCTCTCTGACCTTTCCCTCGGCAGGTCCCACCTGGTAGTTTTATTCTTCGTCGTGTGTGCTCCAAGTGGGTTTTAACTGTGTTG
The DNA here is from genome assembly GCF_023864275.1 of Schistocerca cancellata. Classification (NCBI taxonomy): domain Eukaryota; kingdom Metazoa; phylum Arthropoda; class Insecta; order Orthoptera; family Acrididae; genus Schistocerca; species Schistocerca cancellata. Next base: position 985,062,350 of record NC_064627.1, read on the forward strand.
TTTCGGAGTGTTTTTAATACTGTGGCCAACTTTTAACCTGTGCATGCGCATCCAGTGTCTTCTCTGTGTTTTCAGAATCGCCAACCGTGTTTTTTTTTACTTTCTGGTGACTTTTTTAACTATCCCCAATGAACGTCTACATGTCAGTGTATTTTTACCTCCATTTTCTCCCCTTACTCTGTTTTTATGTTCCCCTTTTTTATCTGCTTATGTATGTATTATTTTATTCTTGTTTTAGTTGTCGTGTCACTCGGCTGAAGAGCGGCGGATTGTGCTGCTGACAGCCCTCCCCTGCCCATATGGGGCAGGGGAATGAAATCACAATAAAGAAAAAAAATGGAACGTTTACCAATTGCGGAAAAGATTGATATTGTGTTGATGAATGGCTATTGTGATCAAAATGCCCAACGGGCGTGTGCTATGTATGCTGCTCGGTATCCTGGACGACATCATCCAAGTGTCGGGACCGTTCGCCGGATAGTTACGTTATTTAAGGAAACAAGAAGTGTTCAGCCACATGTGAAACGTCAGCCACGACCTGCAACAAATGATGATGCCCAAGTAGGTGTTTTAGCTGCTGTCGCGGCTAATCCGAACATCAGTAGCAGACAAATTGCGCGACAATCGGGAATCTCAAAAACGTCGGTGTTGAGAATGCTACATCAATATCCATTGCACCTGTACCATATTTCTATGCACCAGGAATTGCATGGTGACAACTTTGAACGTCGTGTACAGTTCTGCCACTGGGCACAAGAGAAATTACGGGAAGATGACAGATTTTTTGCACGCGTTCTATTTAGCGACGAAGCGTCATTCACCAACAGCGGTAACGTAAACCGGCATAATATGCACTACTGGGCAACGGAAAATCCACGATGGCTGCGACAAGTGGAACATCAGCGACCTTGGCGGGTTAATGTATGGTGCGGCATTATGGGACGAAGGATAATTGGCCCCCATTTTATCGATGGTAATCTAAATGGTGCAATGTATGCTGATTTCCTACGTTATGTTCTACCGATGTTACTACAAGATGTTTCACTGCATGACAGAATGGCGATGTACTTCCAACATGATGGATGTCCGGCACATAGCTCGTGTGCGGTTGAAGCGGTATTGAATAGCATATTTCAAGCGCCATTCCATGGCCCGCACGTTCACCGGATCTGACGTCCCCGGATTTCATTCTGTGGGGAAAGTTGAAGGATATTTGCTATCGTGATCCATCGACAACGCCTGACAACATGCGTCAGCGCATTGTCAATGCATGTGCGAACATTACGGAAGGCGAACTACTTGCTGTGGAGAGAAATGTCGTTACACATATTGCCAAATGCATTGAGGTTGACGGACGTCTTTTTGAGCATTTATTGCATTAATGTAGTATTTACAGGTAATCACACTGTAACAGCATGCGTTCTCAGAAATGATAAGTTCACAAAGGTACATGTATCACATTGGACCAACCGAAATAAAATGTTAAAACGTACCTAAGTTTTGTATTTTAATTTAAAAAACCTACCTGTTACCAACTGTTCGTCAAAAATTGTGAGCCATATGTTTGTGACTATTACAGCGCCATCTATCACAAAGCGAAAAAAGTGGTCAAACAAAAACATTCATATTTCTTTAAGTACTACACGAAAATGTAATAAAAAATGGGGGTTCCCATTTTAAAAAACGCAGTTGATATCCATTTGACCTATGGCAGCGCCATCTAGCGGGCCAACCATAGCGCCATCTGGTTACCCCCTTCAAGCTAGACAAGTTTCGTTCTTTGTAGTTTTTTCGTTTGACACTTATTTCGTGAGATATTTCGCCCAGTCACGATCAATGGACCACCCTGTATAGCGCCGCAACCTGTCGATACTCAATGAAACTAAAGGGGCTAAAACGAGATTATTCCAAGAAGTCCTACAACAAATTCCGCATTTTTTCAGCCGAAACTGAACGTCCCTCGTATGTTCTGTAATTGAGTTTTCTCTTTACACTAGCTCACCTTAAATCACAAGGTTCACTGACCGTGTTCTTAATCTAAATAATATTTTCTATGAAACTTCCTGGCAGATTAAAACTGTCCCGGACCGAGACTCGAACTCAGGACCTTTGCCTTTCGCGGGCAAGTGCTCTACCATCTGAGCTACCCAAGCACGACTCACACCCCCTCCTCACAGCTTTACTTCTGCCAGTACCTCGTCTCCTACCTTACAAACTTTACGGAAGCTCTCCTGCTGGCGAAAGACAAAGGTCCCGAGTTCGAGTCTCGGTCCGGCACACAGTTTCTGCCAGGAAGTTTCATATCAGCGCACACTCTGCTGCAGGGTGAAAATCTCATTCTGGAATATTTTTTATGACTGGCCCACTGATATTCTCTCATCTTCACACTTGGACACGTCACCATTTAATCGTCACATAGAAACTCTTAAAGTAACATTACCCAATTCTGTCATTTGACAAATTCCTTAGCAATTATTTAACAAAAAATGGTCCCACTCAGTTAACTCCTCTATCTTGGTGTTCTTCTTTGTTACGAAGTCCATTGGTAGCTCATATAGTGGGAGTTCACTGGATTAAACGGTATTCTGCCTAACACTGACGTGGTCTGCACTAAGTAGAGTCAAAACCACGAAGGTACCAGATATTGTGTGCCATTCGTCTTTGTGTCGGTGTGATGCTGGTTATCACGGTACTCCTGCACGTACTGGAGCATCTGCTCTACAAAAACGTGTTCCTCTTTTCCTGTCGTGAGTTTGTCGGGGGAGTAGACAAGGTAGAGTTCCAGAGTATCGTTTCTACAGGTCAATTATGGACTAGAAGTATTTCCAGTGCTTTATCTGGCTAGTACAATGAAGACTGCAATGCTGGTCCCAGTGACGGTAGCTGGAAGATAAAAACTGGTCCCATTATGTTGCAAACTGTACTGCTGACCAGCAATGAGCGACTGTGTAGCTGTACATCTACATCTACATCCACATTTATACTCCGCAAGCCACCCAACGGTGTGTGGCGGAGGGCACTTTACGTGCCGCTGTCATTACCTCCCTTTTCTGTTCCAGTCGTGTATGGTTCACGGGAAGAACGACTGCCGGAAAGTCTCCGTGCGCGCTCGAAACTCTCTAATTTCACATTCGTGATCTCCTCGGGAGGTATAAGTAGGGGGAAGCAATATATTCGATACCTCATCCAGAAACGCACCCCCTAGAAACCCGGACAGAAAGCTACACCGCGATGCAGAGCGCCTCTCTTGCAGAGCCTGCCACTTGAGTTTGCTAAACATCTCCGTAACGCTATCACGCTTACGAAATAACCCTGTGACGAAACGCGCCGCTCTTCTTTGGATCTTCTCTATCTCCTCCGTCAACCCGACCTGGTACGTATCCCAAACTGATGAGCAATACTCAAGTATAGGTCGAACGAGTGTTTTCTAAGTCACCTTCTTTGTTGATGGACTACATTTTCTAAGGACACTCCCAATGAATCTCAACCTGGTATCCGCCTTACCAACAATTAATTTTATATGATCATTCCACTTCAAATCGTTCCGGACGCATACTCCCAGATATTTTACAGAAGTAACTGCTACCAATGTTTGTTCCGCTATCATATAATCATACAATAAAGGAGCCTTCTTTCTATGTATTCGTAATACATTACATTTGTCTATATTAAGGGTCAGTTGCCACTCCTTGCACCAAGTGCCTATCCGCTGCAGATCTTCCTGCATTTCGCTACAATTTTCTAATGCTGAAACTTCTCTGTATACTACAGCATCATCCGCGAAAAGCCGCATGGAACTTGCGACACTATCTACTAGGTCATTTATATACACTCCTGGAAATTGAAATAAGAACACCGTGAATTCATTGTCCCAGGAAGGGGAAACTTTATTGACACATTCCTGGGGTCAGATACATCACATGATCACACTGACTGAACCACAGGCACATAGACACAGGCAACAGAGCATGCACAATGTCGGCACTAGTACAGTGTATATCCACCTTTCGCAGCAATGCAGGCTGCTATTCTCCCATGGAGACGATCGTAGAGATGCTGGATGTAGTCCTGTGGAACGGCTTGCCATGCCATTTCCACCTGGCGCCTCAGTTGGACCAGCGTTCGTGCTGAACGTGCAGACCGCGTGAGACGACGCTTCATCCAGTCCCAAACATGCTCAATGGGGGACAGATCCGGAGATCTTGCTGGCCAGGGTAGTTGACTTACACCTTCTAGAGCACGTTGGGTGGCACGGGATACATGCGGACGTGCATTGTCCTGTTGGAACAGCAAGTTCCCTTGCCGGTCTAGGAATGGTAGAACGATGGGTTCGATGACGGTTTGGATGTACCGTGCACTATTCAGTGTCCCCTCGACGATCACCAGTGGTGTACGGCCAGTGTAGGAGATCGCTCCCCACACCATGATGCCGGGTGTTGGCCCTGTGTGCCTCGGTCGTATGCAGTCCTGATTGTGGCGCTCACCTGCACGGCGCCAAACACGCATACGACCATCACTGGCACCAAGGCAGAAGCGACTCTCATCGCTGAAGACGACACGTCTCCATTCGTCCCTCCATTCACGCCTGTCGCGACACCACTGGAGGCGGGCTGCACGATGTTGGGGCATGAGCGGAAGACGGCCTAACGGTGTGCGGGACCGTAGCCCAGCTTCATGGAGACGGTTGCAAATGGTCCTCGCCGATACCACAGGAGCAACAGTGTCCCTAATTTGCTGGGAAGTGGCGGTGCGGTCCCCTACGGCACTGCGTAGGATCCTACGGTCTTGGCGTGCATCCGTGCGTCGCTGCGGTCCGGTCCCAGGTCGCCCCACGTGTTGAGCAATTCGGCGGTACGTCCACCCGGCCTCCCGCATGCCCACTATACGCCCTCGCTCAAAGTCCGTCAACTGCACATACGGTTCACGTCCACGCTGTCGCGGCATGCTACCAGTGTTAAAGACTGCGATGGAGCTCCATATGCCACGGCAAATAGGCTGACACTGACGGCGGCGGTGCAAAAATGCTGCGCAGCTAGCGCCATTCGACGGCCAACAACGCGGTTCCTGGTGTGTCTGCTGTGCCGTGCGTGTGATCATTGCTTGTACAGCCCTCTCGCAGTGTCCGGAGCAAGTATGGTGGGTCTGACACACCGGTGTCAATGTGTTCTTTTTTCCATTTCCAGGAGTGTATATTGTGAAAAGCAATGGTCCCATAACACTCACAAGTGGCACACCAGAGGATACTTTAACGTCTGTAGACGTCTCTCCATTTAGAACAATATGCTGTGTTCTGTTTGCTAAAAACTCTTCAATCCAGCCACACAGCTGGTCTGGTACTCCGTAGGCTCTTACTTTGTTTATCAGGCGACAGTGCGGAACTGTATCGAACGCCTCCCGGAATTCAAGGACAATGGCATCTACCTGGGAGCCTGTATCTAATATTTTCTGGGTCTCATGAACAAATAAAGCGAGTTGGGTCTCAGACGATCGCTGTTTCCGGAATCCATGTTGATTCCTACATAGTAGATTCTGGGTTTCCAGAAACGACATGATACGCGAGCAAAGAACATGTCCTAAAATTCTACAACAGATCGTTGTCAGAGATATAGGTCTATAGTTTTGCGCATCTGCTCGACGACCCTTCTTGAAGACTGGGACTACCTGTGCTCTTTTCCAATCATTTGGAACCTTCCGTTCCTCTAGAGACTTGCGGTACACGGCTGTTAGAAGGGGGGCAAGTTCTTTCGCGTACTCTGTGTAGAATCGAATTGGTATCCCGTCAGGTCGAGCGGACTTTCCTCTGTTGAGTGATTTCAGTTGCTTTTCTATTCCTTGGACACTTATTTCAATGTCAGCCATTTTTTCGTTTGTGCGAGGATTTAGAGAAGGAACTGTTGTGCGGTCTTCCTACGTGAAACAGCTTTGGAAAAAGGTGTTTAGTATTTCAGCTTTACGCGTGTCATCCTCTGTTTCAATGCCATCATCATCCCGGAGTGTCTGGATATGCTGTTTCAAGCCACTTACTGATTTAACGTAAGACCAGAACTTCCTAGGATTTTCTGTCAAGTCGGTACATAAAATTGTACTTTCGAATTCACTGAACGCTTCACGCATAGCCCTCCTTACGCTAACTTTGACATCGTTTAGCTTCTGTTTGTCTGAGAGGTTTTGGCTGCGTTTAAACTTGCAGTGAAGCTCTCTTTGCTTTCACAGTAGTTTCCTAACTTTGTTGTTGAACCACGGTGGGATTTTCCCGTCCTTCACAGTTTTACTCGGCACGTACCTGTCTAAAACGCATTTTACGTTTGCCTTGAACTTTTTCCATAAACACTCAACATTGTCAGTGTCGGAACAGAAATTTTCGTTTTGATCTGTTAGGTAGTCTGAAATCTGCCTTCTAGTACTCTTGCTAAACAGATAAACCTTCCTCCCTTTTTTTATATTCCTATTTACTTCCATATTCAGGGATGCTGCAACGGCCTTATTATCACTGATTCCCTGTTCTGCGCTTACAGAGTCGAAAAGTTAGGGTCCGTTTGTTATCAGTAGGTCCAAAATGTTATCTCCACGAGTCGGTTCTCCGTTTAATTGCTCGAGGTAATTTTCGGATAGTGCACTCAGTATAATGTGACTCGATTCTGGCTGATAGTAGGTCTTAGCCGTTTTCGACGTTGGTGAATTCACATGTTCCCATTGCTGTGATCGTATTGCACCGCAAGGTCTATCTCCCTCGTAGCAGTTTGCAATAATCACTTCCGATTCATATGTGGAATAGATCCAGAGTACGTCTGCCCTCTGGAAGCAGGCTTGCAGTGCCATGATGTCCTGCGGGCATCCCTCTGCTCCTGCTTCATATGAAAACAATCGAAACTTGTGATCATCTGCATCATTGTAGACCACCCAGGTGGGCACTTACAACGAACTGTATTGGACAATAAACGCCTTCCCGAACTAGCCTTAGATTATAAACCAGCAGGAAGAACGGATGTTGGAAGACCTAAGAAGAGGTGACCAGACAATTTGTGAACGCGAAACAGGCTCGTTGTGTAATCTAGGAAGTGAATAAGAAGAATGCTACAATTTTTCTAGTTAAAGGACGACCTGTAGAAAACGAGTCTCGAAGAAGTCAGCATTTTGGTTGTTTGGGAAATGAGCCACCTCAAAATTCGCTTCGTCGTGACTGTCGTAATATTTGCCACGTAATGGTTTCTCCATCCAAGGGAAGAGAAAGAAGTTACTGGATACTGTGTCAGGAGCGTATGTGTAGTGTGGCAAAATTTGACAGCCTAAAGAAGCTACATGTGTAACTCTCTCCTGCGCAGAACGATCCCCCTTGGATGGATCCCGCAGCGCTTCGTCTTCATAGGTTCCTGTAGCCTCATCATGAGATATCGGTAAGACCAACACCGACTCAAAGGAAGGCCTTGGCGCTTGTTCGTGACGTCACGTCAGCTAGGCACGGCGAAACCCAAGTCTGTTGCAGGCGTATTCATAATGGTGGTGTCTCCCTCTCTGACACAGGAAAATGTGAAACTATTGGCGGTAGTTGACCAACACACATTGTTCTGAGAGATTTCTGCAATCAATTAATTGTGCAATTCATTACACTTCTTAACAAATAGTGTACTCTTGAACTTAAATTTCCACCTGTTTTAAGGATTGACATACAAAAACAACTTCATGGTCCAGCAGCAACAGGATTCGTGCTTCTTTGCCTTATTTGTAAATCTGAGGAAGTTACGTTTGTACTGGGTTGCTTTTACAAGAAACTGTGAACATATTGGTGCTCTTCTTTAGGTATCTTGGTTGACTATGGGGTGAGGAGCACTGAATGTTAATGAAATATCTTGCGATTGTACGCGTTGGGGGAGGGGTTCGGGGACAGAAGAAGAGACAAAAGAGAGATACTTGTTTTATCAAATAAATTTTTTTATCTTATGAAGTTTCTCCTTTCAGTTGCAAGAGGGGAACATCTATCTTTTCTAATGTGCATGTTTAAAGAAGTTTAAGCTCAGCAGTATTTTCGATGTATTTTGTTTCCTGTTTACAATTCCTATCGTTGAAAACGACTGTAATCTAATGACTGGCAACAGTTGGACATTTACACGTGTAAATTAGTTAACATTTCCAGTGACTATGTCAAACGAAAATAAATAAATAAATAAAAGAAACGAGTTCATTGTAAGGAGGTTGGGGTAAGTTTCGATAGCAAAATGGATCAAGTAAATATAGTTACTTGAATGTAAAATTTCCGAAGCTTGCAATGGGGCAAAGCGTCTTCTCATATTGATCTACGTTTGTTTCGACAGGATTCAGTAATACATAACTATGATCTTCATTTGTAGCTTTACGATAGTAAGAAAATCTTTCATCTAAACAAAACTGCAGAATCCAAAACAATACCAAAAATTCTGTCCAAAAATAAGAGATTTATAGTGATAAGTACGCCCAGGCGTTTCTGCCTGCAACAGACTTGGCGTTCGCCGTGCCTAGCTGACGTGACGTCACCAACAAGCGCCGAGGCCTTCCTTTGAGTCGGTGTTGGTAAGACGCTCATGTGGCGCTTTGCCGCTTACTAGAATTATCTGCAAGTACTACACCGTGGTAGACACAAAAAAAAAAAATACACAGCATCGCCTTGCTGGTTGATAGTGGGTCTTAGCCGTTTTCGACGTTGGTGAATTCACATGTTCCCATTGCTGGTTTTCCTTCTTTGTATCGAGGTCGTAGTGGTACCCTCTTCACTTGTCCATCGTGTTCAGGTGGCTGAAGGAGTCAGCTGCATTGGCCTTATAACACTTCCACCTGCTACTGCTATACCATAACCTAGAAACTGGAGGCAATTTGCAAAACAGAATTATTTTGTTAGAGTGATAATGGTATAAAGCAACAGAGCAGTGTTACCCTCTGAGAGGAATTTTGTTATGTTGACCGTGTTGTACCTAACGGAAATGAAAGTCAGAATTACGTGAGTATTTGAACAGTAACAAACAAAATTTTGCCTAGCTATACTGTTTATAGAACAAGGGAAACGGTCGCCAGCCTAATTAGGCAAGAGAAAGTTAACGTTCTCGTTTAAGAAAGTAGGTATAACTATAACGGACAAACACAACCTAGACTTAGCCACACGCGAGTGCAATGAACTCTGACACACATATGTTTTAAGATTGAAGCTAACAACTGGAGCAGCACAAACTATTTGCAAAATTATAAGAGATACCGAAACACCCTATTACTTTCGGGCTTACATAAAGTGAATGGTCTTTATAACATTACTATTAACATGCACTTCTAATACATAAGATACACAAACACTTAGCAAACATGAATATATAATGTTTCACAACTGCAGCTTTCTCACTTTTACTACAGCGAAACACAATACTGACCAAATTGCAAGAAACTGACTCACCTTTAGAATTTACTACAGACAATAATGTGATCATTTGCCTTATAAGTCTCAGTCTTAAGAACTTTTAATATTGAAGTTAGCAACAGCACTTTAAATAGCAGTTTTAATAGGAAAATTATTTGGTGCAAATAACATTTACTTTAACTCACTCTATTGCCACATTAACTTTAACTTTCTTTTTTACTATATTGAAGAGGCATTAATGAGCAAAATACTTGGCTTTAATGTTCTTTTAGTAAGGACACTCGGATATCACTTTAGCTCAAACGGAGAGGAACCTGAGAGGTGTTATGATAAGGAGAAAAATCAAGGCAGGTACATAAATTCAGATATAAATTACCTTATATTTGAGCACAATAACACATCCATTAAGCTGATCCTTCACTGTACATCATTATAGTATTACGTTACAGTGATTGCGCAACGTGGTGGCAACTGCATGTTGGTAGGTGGATTCACGGACAGAATTGCTGGACTCTGTCATTTCTTGGTGGCGACGACAGATACAAATTCCAGAATAGTTCCAGCTATTTATCCATCCATCCGAGGCATTTGAAAGCGGGAGGAAAAGCCTCTCTCGGAACCAGCACGATATGCAACATTTACATGACAGTGCACAGTTTGGTAGCTCGTCTCCGACTCGTAGCTCGTCTCCGACTCGTAGCTCGTCTCCGACTGCTGGCTCGTCTCTGACTGACTATCGGTTCCACCTTTTCTACCTAGGCCAACCACAATTTGCGCGCACTACACAGTTCCGTTCCCGAGGGGAACCACTACACCTTTTACATACAAATTAACTAAGAACCCTAAGTGAAGATCAGCAGTTTACATAACAGCAAACAAATACATTAAATAAAACAGAACATTTTCACATATTGACACTTCTACAAAAAAATTATTCATACAAAATTACAATTATAAACAGTAAGTTTTGTTCCCTCCAAATGGGACAAAGAATTTAAATTACAGATACACTACTTTGCATAGAATCAGACCATGACTCAAAGGTTTGACAAAGAAAAGAGTACACAATTTTATGTTATCGATTCAAACACATTTACAGAAGATCAACAATGTAATAGTAAATAAAGCAAAAGCAAAATAAATCTATACAGCATAAGAGCTGTGGTGTTACACATGCCCCATGTTTCATTGAAGTTTCCTGTAAGGGATACTTCAAGGAAACATCAATAACACCTAAGTGGTGTTGGCTGCAAAAAAAAATTATTCCATCCAACTTCAGTTGGGAGAAAAACATATATATATATTACAAACATGCAGTATAAACACTAAGAAATTTCATCCATTTCTTCCAAGACCACTTTCAAATTAAGCCATTTACAGCAATATTCATTTTCACACTGCTTTAAGGAAACTAATTTTGCATCATTACACAAGATATTTTTAAGTATGTTCATTTCATACACACACAGTTCAAGTAACAGACAAACAGTACAAAAATAATCTGCATATTAGTAGAATGTGGTATAGCCTTCAAATAAAATAAAGAAAATACACATATACAACAACACAGAACATTCTAACTTAGCAAAGCAGAAATTTGTCTTTCAATATTTTTAAAGAAAGTAAATATTCACAGACACCCAAGCATCCTCATGGTCACAGTATGTTTTACAAGATTCAACAATTAATGTAATATTGAAAATTTCAGTTTGCATCCAGATATGCACAAATATTTACACAAACAACTATGAGAACCTTTTTCCAACTGACTCTTTAAATACGAAAGTAACTTTGCAAGGTTTTTTCAACATAATTAACTTTAAAGCTGCTCTTCATTAATAGCAGTCCAAAATATTTGTTGCACATAAACACACTAACATATTCAGAGCCTATCTTTAATCATCACTGCTGTGTTTTAAAACAAGGCAGTCCAAAACTTTAAGTTATTTCAAAAAACCTAGTATCAATAACATCTACATCCATTTAAATAAGAATGCATATATATTTTATAAGAACTTTTCACTGACTTCAAAAAGAATAGTCAGTTCATAACACATGACCAATAAACCTAACTTACTTCACTGCTTGCCTCAGCATAAACAGTCCATGTTACTCATTCTTCCCGTTATTGGTTTGGCAGTCTTTGTATGTAAACATTTAGACACAAAAACACAACTTAGATTAAGAACACTAAAAGGCACATTTTTAAATTTGACACACTGCCCCATCCTCTAGGTTTGGCAGTTCGTGACCACTTATCAACTTCTTGCCCTCACAATGGCAAGTCCTTTGGCTACTGCTCACATAGCACATTGGGGTAGCCCTCAACTTCAGGACCACAGCATTCTTATTCTTTTGTCTTGTTTTGCTGCCCAACGACATATTTTTGAGCAGTTTATTGTCATCATCTTTAAGCTTTTTCATCATTATGTCACATCTTTGGTAAAATTTGCATTAATGGTATAAAACAAAACCTGCAACTTTGAAACAGCAATTAGACACTGGTAACAAAACCATTTCTTTTCAAATGACATCAGGTAACATATACATTAATCAAGTAAATTTTAAATGACATTTTTGGTATAATGACAATGCTCAGGAGTTACTTGAGAATACCAGATTTGTGGTTTTTCTCCCCATATTCTTACTCATCAATATTTCTTTTATAGTCAATATCAAGTTTAATTACACATTTAGGTTATCAAATATGTCAAGATCAGCACAATAATTTTACACCCTACTGTAAGTGATATCTGCCTACCTTTTGTGGTACTAGACACATGCCTCTCATACCTATTTTCACATACATCAGTCAGGTTCATCTCCTCAGTTTTAAACACATATACAGTTTTTCAATATCATAATTATCCCTATTTTCAGAAAAAAAAACATTTACATTCAGTCATATTATGGCATTCATTTACCTTTTCTTTTCAGTAAGCTATTCTTTTCTCATCCATATTTCTCATTCCAATTACTTTTCCATTACATTTTCTCTTTAACAATATCCACAATGCTTACATTCATATTGGTCATTTTCTAGTGTACCCAATTTAATTATTCATTTCTTGTCCACAAACAACACACAGCTTCTTACATTATTTCAACACTATTCATATTACTCTGATAGAGAAGAAGGAAAGAAGATAGTAAAAGTTCTGAATGATGAAGAAGGAGGTTGGCAGCACGAAAAGAACCGGAAGTAGTGCTGGCAATGACTCGGATCCCTGGTGCTCGTCAGGCACCTGACAATGCAAAGAGTGCATGTCCCCTGAGGGTTAAACAAATCTCATCTGAGGACATGTACCTTTAAATACACAACATGGTGCAAACATAAGCCCTTTCTGGTCTTTAAGTATATTAGAAATTAATTATTATCTTGTGGAGTTCTTTGCACTTACATAAAGTTACCATAATCATCATTATTCATAAAGTTTTCAGGTTTTTCACTCTACATGCCCCGTATCTTCATTATTAGACTGGCAACAATTAGTATTCAATTGAAAATAAACAGTTCCTAAGCAAAGTCAAACATTACACTACAGTAAATAAACAACAACCTGCCACAGGCCTCACGATCAACAAAACAATAATTCATTTTCAGGTAACACTCAGATATAATAATAATAAAGTCACGCATTACATTAACTGTATATATACATACAGCAGCCTGCCCCCAGTCTCTTTATTAACCAGGCAGTCTTTTATGGTTCATAAAACAGTTACTAAGTCTGGTGGCTTTTTAGGCCTTCTGTTTTCTACATGTTTCACAAAGCTATTCAGATCTTGCCAACGTTTTGTTTCATCAGGTGGTTTTTTAGGTTTTGGAATTTCAAAGTCTTTAGCAAGATACATCATCTCCTGTTTTGCTATCATTTTTTCAGGTGGTTCTTTTTGTTCCTGTAATTCACACTCTTTCAAAACATTAGTTAAAGCTTGCCCTAGTACAGTGTTATCAGGAGGTACATGCATATCATGCCCCTGTGCAACATTACTAAGTGATCTCTCCGATTTAGACCCAGTTTCACTTTCGTTAATACCTGAGAATCTATTTTCACTGGGTTCATCATTACTTTCACTTTCATAACCAGATTCATTCGAGTTAGTCACTTTTAAGCAACAAGGAAAGTTAGTATTATCATTTTCGTCTGTATTTATGCACCTTTCATCATCTGAACTACCACTGATTTCATTTTCGTCATCAGATTCGAGCAGGAAAGCAACTTTTAAACAGTGAGGCAGATTATCACTAGATGCTTCAGCCACTTCGATTTTCGACTCATTTTCTAACCACTGCACATCGTTTGGAGACTCAGGCACTTCTGTTGTATCACTTTGAACGATTTCAGCCTTAACTTCATACTTAGTATAACCGTCATATACTTCGATAACCTTCATTTCACTGTTTCCTTTATTGTCAATTTCAGATAACCGTGCGAAATTCCTACTAGTCTCTTCTGCATCAGAACCACAAAATACCTTACCATCAACAATAATTTCATCTGCACTGCTTATAATGCAATGTTTACTAACGTCCTCCTCTACTTCATTTTCATCTATTAATAATTGTGCACACGTCTTTTGCGTGACGTATTCTACCTTACTTTCCTCTTTATTCATCATAACCTCCCCCACATCTACATCTTTTACCTCAGACACATCATTAACAGTACAAATATTCCCGTTTTCACTCTCCTTTTCTGTCTCCCTTTCTTCCTTTAATAAAGTCTTTTCGCACGATTCCGATACTGAGTTATCTTTATCATATGACATATTAACTTTATTTTCATTTCTACGTTCATCTACTACTGAAACCGGCCAACGGAAGTGTCCGATCCCGCCTCTTCTGTTTCTCTCTACGGCAGCCATCTTGTTCTGACGTCTGCCATTTGTATGTGCTGCCAAGTGCAATGTACGGTGCTCCAGCAAGCGCTGGGCCGAGCACGAACGGTCACATGAGTTTGCACTGGGAACGCCACTATGTATCACTCCGCGCCCGTCTTTCATATGCGCGTCCTTAACCTTCCTGCCCCATAGTTTACATCTTTCCTTCTCGAATCTAATATTTGACATCTTTTCTTTGGGCCCAAAACCAGTTTCCGCGTGAATCTGGCCCGTAACACACGCGGTTTTCAGTTTTCCATTTCGTCTCTAGTTTGGAAATTCCGCGCCATGTATCCTCTACCGCACATCGTACAATTCCCCCTAACTCTCGCACGACCTCTTTGAATTGCGTTTACACGATATCTTTCGTTTTCAGGTCGTTCATTTCGGTCATTACTTTCTCGCAAATAATTGTTGTTATTGTGGGGACGAGATTCGCGATTTCTTCGCCAGTGATCTTCATCCTCGACCCTTTCCAAAAAGGCAGAAAAACTTCTATGGGTACTCCCAACATATCGTTTAGAATCCTCAGGCAATTTCTGCCAAAGAACCCAAACGATCTCGGCTTCAGTTCTTCTTGCTTTTAGGTGTATTAGTTTTCTGTACCATGATTCGCAAAACTCATTCATGGTTTGCCTACCTCTGACATCATACAGTCTGGCCATTAGAAATTCACGCCACAACCGGTCTTGTTTTTGTTCTGACCAGTATTCGACAATAAACTTTTGTTTAAAGGTTTCAAAAGACATCTGGTTAGTATCAAGATTCAACCCCCACCTTTTTGCTTCTCCCGTTAATGCACTGATTACAACATTAATTTTTTCCTGGCCAGACAAGTATTCAGGAAAATTTCTTTCGCAATTCTTCACAAAGTCTAGGGAGTGCCAGCCGTTATGTCTCTTTGCTGGGTCGAATTTTTCCTCGCCCTCTAATATTTTACTGAAAGGCATTTTTTCAGTAAAATGTGTGGGTCCTGATTGTAATTTTCTTACCAAGTCATATATTTTGCCTTGGATTTGTGAAGTGTTATGTTCACACTTCTTTTCGCAAGTAACAATCTGTTTGGTTAGTTCCCTACTTTTTTCTGTTACAGATTGTTTAATCTGTGCAAATTCCGCGTTACATTCTGTTTGTATTTCGGATTTAATACCGAATACCTTTTCGTCCACTTTAGTACAGACTAAGGGTTCTATTTGATCTTGAATTTTAATTACTTAAGAGTCAAATCTTTCGTTAATGTCATCAATTTGTCGTTGTACATTGGCAATATTGCCATTGATGACAGTAATTTCGCTTTTAATACTTTTGATTTCATTACTCACTGTTCCTACCCTTGAGTTGACTTTTTCAATTTGTTTACTAAGTCTGGTACCCTGCATTTCGATTTGTTTACTTTGTTGCCCCAATGCTGCGATTTGTGCCTTAATATTATCACTGTGTGCTGTAATTTGTGCCTTAATATTGTCATTGATATTGTCATTTTGTGCTGCAAATTGTGCAGACAGTATTGTAAGTAAATCAGTCAGATCTGGTGTCTTTTCACTTTTGGTTTCTACCGCATCTCCAGGTTCGAGTCCTACTTCCCTCTCAGTTCTGGTGATTCGAACATATCCCGCGATTCATTAACATAGCCAGTCTTCCACAACATCGCTCATATTGTCTTCCTTAGTACGAGCGACATTCATAGCTTCTATCTGTTTATTGACATCGGCGTGGTACCGTACGTAATTTAACTCGCGCGTAATGCCATCTGTTGGTGTGCTGCCTGAACTGCTCTCGGTTGCATTCTGTTCTCGCGTGTCTAGATTTATTTCTAGTTTCCTGTCCATTTTAGCTATTATTAAGTACTGATACCTTTTATTTTCAATTTAAGCTGAACTTTCACTATCCGTTCTGTCAACTAATGTACAGGTTCGTGCCGCTGGACGTTTTATGTTCACTCTATGTTTGTAAAATTCTAACTACTTATAATTTTTTTTTCGTCCGAGAATGCAAAGTGAACAACGTCCTGTCACGGTCGCCACGTATAACACTGCAGCAGCATTTACGTAGCTTGTACTATGAAATACCAAATTTGGTTTATTACGTAGTATGTCCCCGACTGAACAAATAGTCCTGTCACGGTCGCCACGTATAACACTTCCACCTGCTACTGCTATACCATAACCTCGAAACTGGAGGCAATTTGCAAAACAGAATTATTTTGTTAGAGTGATAATGGTATAAAGCAACAGAGCAGTGTTACCCTCTGAGAGGAATTTTGTTATGTTGACCGTGTTGTACCTAACGGAGGTGGCTTATCGGAAATGAAAGTCAGAATTACGTGAATATTTGAACAGTAACTTAACAAAATTCCTCTCAGAGGGTAACACTGCTCTGTTGCGTTATACCATAATTGCCATAACAAAATAATTCTGTTTTGCAAACTGCCTCCAGCTTTGAGGTTAAGGTATAGCAGTAGCAGTTAGGAGTGTTATACGTGGCTTTTCCGTGACAGGACTATTTGTTCAGTCGGGGACATACTACGTAATAAACCAAATTTGGTATTTCATAGTACAAGCTACGTAAATGCTGCTGCAGTGTTATAGCCCGATACAGCTGGAACATTTTCGCTGCTACATTGGTTCAGCGGGCTTTTTGAATGTGTTTGGGCACTCGAAAAATCCACCGGGCGGCAACATTTATCGTGTTCAAAATGTCTTGCACGTTGTTGACAACTGATCCATGACTGATTTTGCACTTTCACAACTATCATTGTTGTGGTTGCCAGTCCCAAGATTAATTTCATGTAGCTCTCTATGCTACTCTGTCTTGTGCAAGCCTCTTCATCTCCGAATAACCACTGCGACTTACATTGTTTTGAATCTGCTAACTGCATTTATCTCTTGATCTCTCTCTCTCTCTACGAGCTTTACCTTCAGCACTTCCCTCTAGTACAAATATGGTGATTACTTGATATCTCGGAATATGCCCTATCAACGGATCCCTTCTTCTGGTCAGGTTGTGCCATAAGTTTCTTTCCCCTCGAATTCTATTCAGTACCTCCTCATTAGTTACGTGATCTACCCATCTGATCTTCAGCATTCTCCAGCAGCACCACATTTCAAAAGTTTCTATTCTCTTCTTGTTTAAACTGCTTATGGTCCATGTTTCACTTCCATTCATGACTACATTCCGTACAAATACTTCCCGAAAAGACTTCCTAACACCTGAATCTATATTTGATGTAAACAAGTTTCTCTTCTTCAAATATGTTTTTCTTGCTATTGCCACTCTACATTTTATATCTTCTCAGCCGTCATCAGTTACTTTGTTGCCCAAAAAACAATACACATCTACTACTTGCAGTCTCTGGTTTCCTAATCATTCCTTCAGTCTCACCTGATTTAATACAACTACATTCCTTTATCTTTGATTTGCTTTCGTTGTTCGTCTCATATCCTCCTTTCAAGACCTTGTCCATTCCATTGAATTGCTCTTCCAAGGCCTTTCCTGTCTCTGACAGAATTTTGATGATATCGGATAGCCTCAAAGTTTTTATTTCTCCTCCTTGAGTTTTAATTCCTACTATAGATTTTTCTTTGGTTTCGTTTACTGCTTGCTCCGTGTACATATCTACAACTATCTCCTATATTTCGATGTGCTTGTCTGGTTTTCACCAAACGTTCTTAAATAAACGATCGCACTCATATGCATTCTGCCCCAACATGCCTCTCCTGTTACTCAATTCATATTCTCACTGAAACAAGTACCTACATTGGCAGAACGAGGTTATTGACTGACCAGATCACTGTGACGTCTTAAACTGAATGTCCATTGTACAAAAAAAAAAAAACTTTTGCTACATATTTCAGCCTCAGATGGCACCAGTTGTATCGCAACCGGTTTAGCTTTTTCAGTAAGCCATCAGCTACATCTGCATCTACATACAAACTCTGGAAACTACCGTCAAATGCATGGCATAGGGTGTATCGCGTTCCAGTAGGTATTACGTCTTCATCATGTTCCGTTCACGTAAGTAGAAATGGAATAATGATTGTTTAAACGCCTCTTTGCGCGCTGTAAGTAATCTAATCTTGCTCTCGCGATCCCTGTGGGAGCCATACGTAGTGGCTTTTAGTATGTTCCTAGTTCCATCAACTAAAGTTGATTATAGAAGACTTCTAATTAGGTTTAACAAGATATTTTGCAATTGCCTTCAAGCGTTTTCCCTGTTTCTTTCAGCATCTTTGTGACTCCTTCCCATCGTCCGAACACACTTGTGACCATTCGTGATGCCCTTCTTGTATCTGTTCAGTATTCCCCATTAATTGTATTCGGTATGTGTCCCACACACTTGAACAGTAGTCTATGTCACACAAGTGTCTTGCAGGCAGTCCATTGTAGACTGACTGTATTTCCCAAGTATTTTACCAATGAACAGCAGTCTGCCACCCACTTCACCTACCACTGGGGGTACATGTTCACTGCGTTTCGTATCCGAACAGACTGTTACATCCTGATGTTTGTATGAGTTGAACGATTCTACCCATGTCTCACTGACATAGTCGTTCGAAATATGTTTCTTTTTTTGCATTTTGTGACGTGCACAATTTTACATTTTTAAACGTTTAAAGCAATTTGCCAATCTTTGCGCCACTTTGTAATCTTACCAAGATCTGCCTGAATATTTATGCAGCTTCTTACAGTGCTTCATAGTGGATAAGTGCATCACCTGCAAAATGTCTGAAGTTGTTAATATTTTTTGCAAGGTCTTTAACACACATTATGAACAGCGAGGCGCGTTACACAATTCCCCGGCCACACATAAAGTTACTTCTGCTGCTGTGGGTGACCATCTGTCTAACATAACATGCTGTGTCGTCCCAATCAAGAAATCCTCAACCAGTCACAAATTTCGCTTGACATCCTATACGATCGTACTATCGATCATAAGTATAGATGCGGAACGGAATGAAATATCTTTCGGAAATCACGAAATAGTATATCTACCTGACTGCCTTGAATAGTGGCTTTTAGGATGTCATGTGAGAAAAAAAGAGTTTGGTTTCGCATAATCGACATTTATTTGAATCCATGCTGGTTGGCTTGGAGAATGTCCATCTTTTCGAGATATCTAATTATGTTTGAGTTCAGAGTATCTTCTAAGATTTTACAACAAATGGATGGCAAGTATATTGGATTGTAGTTTTGTGAATTACTTCTGCTAGCTTTCTTGTAGACGGATGTGACCTGCGCTTTTTTCTAAGTACTGGGCACTGTTTTTTGTTCGAGGTAATTAGGTAAATTGTGGTTAACCGAGTGGTATAGAACCTGACAGGGATTCCGTCGGACCTTGGAGGCATATTCTAATCCTCAGATGATAGGAATACGTCGCTTAGGGCTGGAAAGGACAATTGAAGTGTTTGTTGCGTGTTTTGCTGATTAGGTTGTTATTTTCTAGTTTCTTGGTCTTATAACTTTCCTGTTTACATCTTTCAGACACTATTGTATCGTATATGTCTTGTAATTAATTGTAACTCTGTTGTTTTATCTTTCACACATAATGTTCATGGAGCACAGTCAGTTGGCTTGTAGAAATATAGTAACTAGCCTCATTTCTTTAATTTCATTCTTCAGGTAATTTTATCAACGCCCAAAATGCTCCATTACTATTTTCATAGAAAAAATATACTCTCATTTTCTGATTACGATAACTTTGGATACTAGCGTACTCACTGACTTTGTTTTCTGTTGTGCTGCCGAATTCTTTGTTGTATGATGAAGCCATACACATTTTTCGCGAACGCTTACATTTACAGATATGTCACCTTGCCTTCCGTGTTGCGAAACATAATGGTCGCAACGATCTCCGTGGGTATAGGAGAATCCTATCCACACTCAGCTGAACTTTCACAGATCAGTGATTTGTAAATTTCAGTTGTGTAGCGGACTGTAACTTAAAATCAAAATTTTACTCTTTTGCTATTTTTAGTCATTTAACATATGAGATGGTTAACCTAGAGTCAAACAGTAACAGAACTTTCTTTCACTTTACAGATAAACATAACGGGTCTCCTCGGCGATGAAGAACTAGGCGAAATCTTCAACCTCGTCCTAGAAGACGCTATCCCAACATTACTTGAACTCGCAGAAGATCCTCTTCTAGGAAAAGTGACATGTCTTCTGAAGGAAACTGCTAATGATTTATTTCAGAAGAACCAGATCACGTTGAACCAACTGCTATGCAAAGCTGGTATAACATTGTTTTGTTTAGGTGGCAAATGAGATAAAATGTATGTAAGGGTCTCATATACGGTCAATGAATGATATGTAATACAGCCCTTTTTGTTTCCTTTATATTCTTCTTAAAAAACACACACCGTTAGAATTAATAAAAGAAGAAAGCGGTAAGAAAAGTATGACAGACTCTAAATAAAAATCAATGATTGTCGATTGAAATGTATTCATTCTTAATCTCCTATGTTTCTGTAGGATTTCATGTTTTTCCTAAGTATTATATTCAATTCAGTTACGAATTACAAAATTAATTACTTAGTTAACAATGAAATCATCATATGATGTTAATGAAAATATTAGAGTTGCTTAATAGAAAAACACTAGGAGACCACATCATTTATCACGTCATATTATCGAGCTATTATAAACACAGGACTCGTAAATTCGTACTTACGGATAAAGGAATCAGTCTGAATTCCACTAGAAAAAGCAGCTGTACAGTACGCTGGAAACATTTCGTGCTTAATGAGATCCACAATAGGTGAAAAAAAATAATATGTACACAAAATTCGCTTCTTATATGTAAAATCTTATTTTCCTTTTCGATTGTTTCGAGTATCGAGTTCTATTTCATTTACCAAGAGAAAGTGAACAGTTCTATCCCTAATAGTGTTTAGCACAAAAAGGCACGACGTAATCGTCTTTCACGTCATTCTTCCTTGTCCAAATTTCTGGAAGACCTGCAAATTACTGTACCTGCGAACTAAGTTGTCATTCGGCGTGAAGGTCGATGGGGACGACCGTAAAGGCATTTCCCATTTATGGTCTTTTTATTTATTTATTTATTTATTTATTTAGCCATCCGTGGACGTTTTAAAATGTATGGATGTTGTCGCTCCCATCGGCCACCGCGCCGAGTGTCAACTTAATTTACGCATATGATATCCACCTCCGCCTGACTTAACCCATTCCTTCTCCAGTTACATATAGCTTCAGATGTGGCAATACACTGCTGACAATTAAAACTTCAGCTCCAGGAACAATAGCCAATATATAAATTTTGCTTGTTGTTAATATTGTTGCATGCCAAACTTGTGCAAGGCAGCAAACGGTTAAAATTTTAGAAGCCCCAGGACGAAGCTACCTAGCCTACATTATGACTGTGTTGACACGAGGCGGACGAGGAAAAACATTTCACCGTCGAGAGTGGGTCAGAGGAAAACACGACATCGGCGCTACTGGCAAGGCAGACAGTGGACCCCAGCAGAATCGTAGTGGGGCAAGGCAGCTAAAGCACCATGTCACCTTCGTTCCGTGATGATATAAACGCTATTGCGGATCAACAATGCTATTGCTAATCAATTCTACCGTGTGCCTCATTCGAAAGAGGCCCCACAAACATAAGCAGCAATTCCGCTGAAATTGCACCGTCATCGTCTGACGCAACAGTGTGTTTCCGCGCGTCACTATGGCTGAAGTTCGGTGTTCAGTGACAGTTTATCGCTATTCTGTCGAAGAGCGCGTGTTTCTTGTGAAACAATATTGGATTACTGGTTCCCTTACGATACGTCAGCGAACGTCTGTTGAACGATTTGGTGACCCCATATACCGTATCAATGGTGCATACAAAACATAGTGGACAAGATGGACAGCAGTGGAACGGTGCTGTACCTTCACGGCGTGGGACGGCAACCATTATCAGAAAAAAATGTGACTGACGTGAAACAACGATAGTTGGCCTCTCCTGCAATCTTTTCGATGTTTATCTCAGGAAAGTGGAATGTCATGGAGCACATATCACAGAGCTGCGAAGAAAGCCATCATGTAACCATACAGCTTTACAGTTGTTTAGGAACTGAATGTCAGTGACAAAGAAACACGTATTACATGTTGCCGTTGGTTTCAGCAGTTTAGTTCTCAGAGGCCAGCAATTTTGCTGTACACGTAGTTCAATGATGAGGCGTGGTTCCAACTCTCTGATTACGTAAACGCTCAAAATACACGTTTTTGGAGTAATGAAAGTCCACATACACCGGCCGAGCAGTCCCTGTATTAACAAAATATCGGCGTGTTGAGTGCAAAATCAGTCACATCATCGGACCAATCTTTTTCAAGTCTACTGCGACAAATGCAGTTTACATCGAAATGTTTCAGGAATTTACGAACCAGTTGGATGAAGAAGAACTTACCCTCGGCTGGTACCAACAAGATAGCGCCATATGCCACACGCCTCGACTGACCATGGCTGATGTCGAATCGTTTTTTCCCCGGCAGAGTGATTTCGCAATAACTGTGGCTCCAAGATCACCTCATTTAACACTACTCACTGTTTCTTCTGGGGTGGTCTAAATGGCAAGATCTACAGGAGCAAACCACACAACTTGGAAGATTTACGAGAGAACATAGTCCGTGAAATCCAGGCAGTGACACCAAAGGTTGTGGCAGCAACATTAGAGAATCTGCAGCGTCGTCTTCAAATGTGTTTACAAGTCGAGGGCGGTCACTTCCAGCACCTTTTGTGATTCACTTTTATTTCCCCATGAACAACGTGTGATACGTTCACTTCAGTTTCTGATTTTTATGCAAAGCCTTTAAGTCTAATTTAAGCAAATGTTTGTTTGTAGGGCCTCTTTCGAGTGGGAAACCCTGTATAACAAACTCGTTAACCAAGCACGGACGAGTAAGAACCGCTGACACCTTCGTAATAGAAGACCTATGCAGCAGTGACAAAGTGACGTCGGGTAAATACACTAATGACCATTAAAATTGCTACACCTCGAAGATGACGTGCTATAGACGCGAAATTTAACCGAGACGAAGATGATGCTCTGATATGCAAATGATTAGCTTTTCAGAGCATTTACACAAGGGTGGCGCCGGTGGCGACACCTACAACGTGCTGAAAGTTTCGAACCGATTTCTCATACACAAACAGCAGTTGACCGGCGTTGCCTGGTGAAACGTTGTTGTCATGCCTCGCGTAAGGAGGAGAAATGCGTACCATCACGTTTCCGACTTTTATAAAGGTCGGATTGTAGCCTATCGCGATTGCGGTTTATCGTATCGCGACATTGCTGCTCGCGTTGGTCGAGATCCAATGACTGTTAGCAACATATGGAATCAGTGGATTCAGGAGGGTAATACGGAACGCCGTGCTGAATCCCAACGGCCTCGTATCACTAGCAGTCGAGATGAAAGGCATCTTATCCGCATGGCTGTAACGGATCGTGCAGCCACGTTTCGATCCTTGAGTCAACAGATGGGGACGTTTGCAAGACAACAACCATCTGCACGAACAGTTCGACGACGTTTGCAGCAGCATGGACTACCAGCTCGGAGACCATGGCTGCGGTTACCCTTGACGCTGCATCACAGACAGGAGCGCCTGCGATGGTGTACTCAACGACGAACCTGGATGCACGAATGGCAAAACGTCAGGTTCTGTTTACAGCATCATTATGGTCCCATCCGTGTTTGGCGACATGGCGGTGAACGCACATTGGAAGCGTGTATTCGTCGACGCCATACTGGCGTATCACCCGGCGTGATGGTATCTGGTGCCATTGGTTACACGTCTCGGTCACCTCTTGTTCGCACTGAGGGAACTTTGAAAAGTGAACGTTACATTTCATATGTCTTACGACCCGTGGCTCTACCCTTCATTCGATCCCTGCGAAACCCTACATTTCAGCAGGATAATGCACAACCGCATGTTGCAGGTCCTGTACGGGCCTTTCTGGATACAGAAAATGTTCTACTGCTGCCCTGGCCTGTACATTCTCCAGATCTCTCACCAACTGAAAACGTCTGGTCGATGGTGGCCGAGCAACGGGCTCGTCACAATACGCCAGTCAGTACTCTTGATGAACTGTGGTATAGTCTTGAAGCTGCACGGGTAGCTGTACCTGTACACGCCATCCAAGCCCTGTTTGACTCAACGCCCAGCAGTATCAAGGCCGTTATTACGGCCAGAGGTGGTTGTTGTGGGTACTGATTTCTCAGGATCTCTGCACCCAAATTGCGTGAAAATGTAATCACATGTCAGTTCTAGTATAAAATATTTGTCCAATGAATACCCGTTTATCATCTGCATTTCTTCTTAGTGTAGCAATTTTAATGGCCAGTAGTGTATTAGCCACTACTTCGCTCCATAAATACTGCAGCATTTTAGCTCGTAAGCCAACCGGTCAGATGTATCAGTGGCGTACATACCATTCGTACTCGATTACCTGATTGCAGTAAAATGAAATGTGTCACAAGTCTGTTGTAGATTTCTTGCACGCTACTGAATAACGACGGCCGCTACTGGGAGAGATGGTTACCTCGCCATAATCACCAGTTGCAGAGTTCAGCCTGCCGCTGTCACAGATGGGTGGACTCGGGCGTCTTTCCCATCTCCCCGATTCAGGACACCAGCGCTTCTGATATTTTGGCAGAATGACCAGAGCCTACCTGAATGGCAGGTCAAGATCATTGCACTATACAGTAAGCGTCGTCGCGATTAAACAGACGAAGAAGAACGGCGGCAAATGGGAGGGTACAGATCATCTCCCAGATCAACGTGTGTGAGTCCAACACACGCGCCACCTCCACCGACAGCCACGACATCGCTACACGGCCAATGCCGGAGCCACAATGGGTGGTGAACCGCCATAGCTGACCAGGAACGGCGAGTGCAGCCTCGGCTACCTTGAGATGGCTGAAGGCCGCAGGCGAGTCAAGATTTATGGGAATAAATAATTAATTCCGAATCTTTTTTCACCGCGTCTATTGGAGACAACAGCTCACCACCAAGAAAAAGCGGCAAGAAGAGAATTGGGAGAGTTCCTCCTGACACAGAACTATACCTGCTTCCGCCCTCCCATTAGTCGCTGAGACAGCTGGACATGCTTTGATTGGAGTTTTCTGTCGGCAACGAGGCAAACTGAGTTCTGATGACAGGTATTCTACGCTGCTCGATCTCTGTACCAGAGTGTCTGGCAAGTGGTGATGTACCAGTCAATCACCAACCCATGTCCAGAAGTTTTCAGTGCAAGAGAGATCTGGAGAAAGTGCTGGTCAGGACAACATTCCAACATCTCTGTATAGAGGAAGGTCAGCACTGCACAGGCAACATACAGTCGGTGCATTATCTGTTGAAAGATAACGTAACGGAGACCTCAAAGATGAGGCATAACCACAGACCTCAGTACATCAGAAATCTAAAGCCTGCCGACTAAAGTGCCATCTGGGACGAAAAAGAGTTGTTGCTGTTGTGTATCCAGTAGCACCACAGACCATCACACCAGGTGCTACACCAACATGACAATGAGTTGACTCTGTCATAGTTCGTCCTCCTCCAGATATGCTGTACGCAGAGCCGGAAATTGTCTGAAAAGATACTGTGTGCACCATTTTGGGCGTACCTCTCTGCTGCCCCGACAAGAGAAGCGGCATTTATGGCAGCTGTTTTGAACGTTCGTGTTGTTCCAGATGCCGTCATACTGTCCTTGTGAACCCTTATGTTGCTCAAGTTACTTTCCATTACGAACGTGGGTGCACTAAACAACTGTGATATGATTTTCAAACGATAGAGCACAGCAATAAGTCGTCCTTTTCTTGCAGGTTTTATTCGGCAAATCTAGATTTCGGCTAGCGCCTAGCCATTACCATTGCACCATTTCATAGTATCAATGCATGTTCTAGTACGTCAGCACCCTGTTGTTCCGGCTTCTGTCACAGCACGTTCAAGTCTTCTACACTGAAGCGCCAAAGAAACTAATACAGGCATGTTGTTGTTGTTGTGGTCTTCAGTCCTGAGACTGGTTTGATGCAGCTCTCCATGCTACCCTATCCTGTGCAAGCTTCTTCATCTCCCAGTACTTACTGCAACCTACATCCTTCTGAATCTACTTAGTATATTCATCTCTTGGTCTCCCTCTACGATTTTTACCCTCCACGCTGTCCTCCAATGCTAATTTTGTGATCCCTTGATGCCTGAGAACATGTCCTACCAACCGGTCCCTTCTTCTTGTCAAGTTGTGCCACAAACTCCTCTTTTCCCCAATTCTACTCAATACCTCCTGATTAGTTATGTGATCTACCCACCTAATCTTCAGCATTCTTCTGTAGCACCACATTTCAAAAGCTTCTATTTTCTTCTTGTCTGAACTATTTATTGTCCATGTTTCACTTCCATACATGGCTACACTCCGTTCAAATACTTTCAGAAACGACTTCCTGACACTTAAATCTATACTTGATGTTAACAAATTTCTCTTCTTCAGAAACACTTTCCTTGCCATTGCCAGTCTACATTTTACATCTTCTCTACTTCGACCATCATCAGTTATTTTGCTCCCCAAAACTCCTTTACTACTTTAAGTGTCACATTTCCTAATCTAATTCCCTCAGCATCACCCAGCTTAATTCGACTACATTCCATTATCTTCGTTTTGCTTTTGTTGATGTTCATCTTATATCGTCCTTTCAAGACACTGTCCATTCCGTTCAACTGCTCTTCCAAGTCCTTTGCTGCCTCTGACAGAACTACAATGCATTCTCAAAAAGAGATCTATGTAAATAGGCAGAACACGGAGCTGGCGGAATTGTTAGATCGGTTACTGCTATTACAATGCCAGGTAATCAAGATTTAAGTGAGTTTGAAAGTGGTGTTATAGTCGGCGCACATGCGATGGGACGCAGCATCTCCGACGTAACGATGAAGTGGGAATTTCCCCGTACGACTTTTTCACGAGCGTACCGTGAATATCAGGAATCCGATAAAACATCAAATCTCCGACATCGCTGCGGCCGGAAAAAGATCCTGCGAGGACGGGACCAACGACGACTGAAGAGAATCGTTCAACGTAACAGAAGTGCAACTCTTCCGCAAATTGCTGCACATTTCAGTGCTGGGTCATCAACAAGTGTCAGCGTACGAACCATTCCACGAAACATCATCGACATGTGCTTTCGGAGCAGAAGGCCCATTCCTGTAGCCTTGATGCCGTGTACTGCACGACACGAGCTTTACGCCTCGCTTGGGCCCGCCAACACCGACGTCAGCCCGTTAATGACTGGGAACATGTTACCTGGTCGGACGAGTCTCCAGGAACACTCTCCTGCGTTTAAACACTTCCCATGGCCGCCAAACTCCCCAGACATGATACTGAACATATCTGGGATGCGTTGCAACGTGCTGCTCAGAAGAGATCTGCACCTCCTCGTACGCTAAGGGATCTATGGACAGCCCTGCAGGATTCATGGTATCAATTCCCTCCAGCACTACTTCAGACATTAGCCGAGTCCATGCCACGTCGCGTTGCAGCACTTCTCCGTGTTCACGGGGTCCCTACACGATAAGGTAGGTGTACCAATTTCTTTGGCTCTTCAGCGTGCTTCGAATATCGTGAGGTCCACCACATCGAATATTGTGTACTACTATTTGTAGCCAGACGAATTCTGTTGGTCAGTTTAATTACATTAGGGACCACCTGAAGGCAATGATTTCACTTCGCATGCCGCTCGCGTGATCATGACCATTTAGGGCAGCAACAACGCGGATCTACACTGGTGACCGATAACATTATGACCACCTGCTTAGTAGCTTATTTGTCCGTCTATGGAAAGAAATGCACCACTGATTTTGCGTATCAGAGATCCGACAGTTTGTTGGTGAGTTTGTGGGGGTGTGTGACATTTGATGTCTACGCACAGGTCATGTAATTCACGTAAATAACATGTCGCTGATTTGCGTACGCGGTGCTGGCTGCGAATAGTGACCCAAGTGGGTTTCGTATGATTTGCATCAGGCGAATTTGGTCGCCAAGACTTCAACGTGAGTTCACTACAGCGCTCGTATAATCACTGTACCATGGTTTTGGCTCCGAAACGTGGATAACTATACAGCTGAAAGATGACGTCGCGCCGCGCGGGATTAGCCGAGTGGTCTGACGCGCTACAGTCATGAACCGTGCGGCTGGTCCCGGCGGAGGTTCGAGTCCTCGCTCGGGCATGGGTGTGTGTGTTTGTCCTTAGGATTATTTAGGTTAAGTAGTGTGTAAGCTTAGGGACTGATGACCTCAGCAGTTAAGTCCCATAAGATTTCACACACATTTGAACATTTGTTGATGTCGTCGTCAGGGAAAACATCAAGCATGAAGGAATGCAGGTGGTTCGCAACTGTTAGCATGTCAAGTGCAGGACAAGGTCTCCTACAGCATAATATTGCTCTCACCAGCCTGTATCCATGGTGCGATGGACGTTTCGAGCAGCCGTTCACAGCGATGACGGGTTAGAGGAGACAACCATCGAACTAGCGTAGCAAAAATGTAATTCGTCCGAAAAGCCGGTTCGTTTACATCCATCGCCAGCGAATCCCGATGGTCCCGCGCCCACTGCAATCGTAACTGAAACGTCGTTGCGTCAGCATGTAAACAGGTAGGAGTGGCCTGCTGCAGAGGTCCATTTTCAACAATGTACAATGAACGATGTGCCCCGGAATACTTGTACGTGCACCAGCATTGTGATTGTTCGGCAGTGATGCCACAGATCACCATCTATCCTACTTTACAGAGCAAACAAGACTCCAAACCCCACGTTCTCTGAAGAATCGTGGACGTCCAACCATTTAGTGCCTAGTCGTAGTTTCACTGTCCTCCCTCTTTCAGCGGATGCCCACGACAGTTGTAAGTAGCCTGTTTGTATGTTGGCAGCGCTATAGAGTGTGTTAATATCGCTGACAGCACTCTGCGCCCTCGGCAAGAGACTCTGTGGTTGGACGCATAGAGTAAATATCTCTGGAGTGAGCATTCACATGCGTAGAACAGATTTTGTGTTGTCAACATACATTGCCGGCCTGGTCACATGTTCTCGGGACGTCGTGTCTCGTGTGTTTGTCCGTAAAGCACCCAGTATTTTTAGTGTCGCTACATCCCTAATACAGACGGATTCTTTTCGTACGTGTCGTGGAATTTTACATTTTAACAGTATCCATTTGATAACGGCAATAAACCAGCTACGTAAAAATGGTTCAAATGGCTCTGAGCACTATCGGACTTAACATCTGAGGTCATCAGTCCGCTAGAACTTAGAACTACTTAAACCTAACTAAGATAAGGACATCACATACATCCATGCCCAAGGCAGGATTCGAACCTGCGACCATAGCGGTCGCGCGGTTCCAGACTGAAGGGCCTAGAACCGCTCGGCCACACAGGCCGGCCCAGCTACGTAACTTTTAAGGGCAAGTGATATTACATCCTGCTTCTTTGCGATAGGTGTCACAGTTCAGATGCACTCGATTTTTGGTAGTTTTCGGTATGATACGGCACTTTATAGTATTACAGAGCCTGACGTACATTCTTGCAGTGATAGTCTTGCAGAACGACTTGATAGCACGCTAGTACTTTTGCAAGTGTCATAAAAATACCGAATTTGCCACACATTAGCGATTATATCCCTGCTAATTCGTCCTTTTTTCTGCTATTTCTGCGATTTATTTTCTCGTTTTTGCGGCCTAAAGCACAATTTTTATTACGCTTTGAAGCATTTGTTTAGCGCATTTTACGTACTTGCTCCCAATTTATTAAATAAATAGTAGACTGAGTAATCTATATACATAATCACTGATAAATGCATGGAGGATAGTATTTGCTGAAACAACTAACCATTCCCTTTCCTGTTCCACTAGGAAATTTACGAGAGGAAGCGATTGTTTGTAAGCTTTTGTATGAGCCGTAATGTCTATTATATAGTCATAAAATCGTAGAAAAATAGGTCTACAGAATCAAGCCTTAATTATAATGCGTCTCAAAATTATTAAACATATACAGTGTCTCTTACTAATACGATAACTATAATTAGAGCTACATGGCATGTACCCATGAAAAGTTACTATCCCTCCTTTCAAATATTTTTCTTTGCATCCGTAGCAACAACAGTAATTCACCATCGCTATTACACTATCAACAATCGGTGAAACACAACAAAAACTCTTGATATTATAAACTTCAAACGCTGCAGAAAAGCACACACGCACAGCGAAGTCCCGAAAACACGTGACAATCCTGGTTTAATTTTGACAACATGCGCAGTACGCAATGCTCACTCCAGAGATTTTTACTCTATGGTTGGACGGACTAGCAGCACAGTCTAGCAGTTAGCGAGTGGACAGAGAAGGGTATGGACTTGTTTTTCCTTAGTGGAGACTTTATGCTGGTAGGACATGCATTGTAAAGTGAGACGCAAGGAAATGTAAAATGAGGATGGATGTCGTTGATAACGTTTGGATTGTGGAATTATTGACAAATATATAATTTTTAGAACTGGATGTCACACGAATAAGATAAAATTTTCTAAATACATTGTTTGCTCTTCAACAAACTCTTTCTTTTGCTAACCATATGCCTCCTAGTAGTTCGTCTATAGTAGTTAGAATCTTTTTATTTAGCTGGCTGTGGTTGCTGGTTGCTGTAATTACTGTAGTTCGTGTTATGAAGAATTTCTGTGAGGTAAGCCGCTTATAAAAAAAAAATGGGGTTCGTGATTGAAATGAGTTTAGAGCTGGAGGTAGTTTCATATTTCTTTAATTTCATATTTTTTGGGTTTTTATTATTGATAGGATTTCTTCCAATTCAGAGCCATTCTTTTGTGTTAATTATTGAAAGTCATGTTGTCACTGTATAGCAGTCAGATTGCGTTGGACTTGAATATTGAGGGTAATAAAAACGAATAGGTTAAGTTTGAGTTATCTTTGTCGGGGAAAATTCTGTAGGTCAGTGTTTAAAACGATAAAAATAATTAAAGACATAGTTTCACCTGTCGACCCTGGCCGAGGATACTTCACTGTAATCTTCTGATTTCCTTGTAGTTTGAATAATTAGCGCATGATTAGAAATTAGTTATTGTTTGCTGCTAGCGCTTAATTCCGTGTATGGAATTTCCTTTGTAGTTGTAGTTTATTGTTGTACTGTATTGTCATGAGCAAAGTAGTTGTGACATGCATTTGGATTTGCAGTAAGCATCTCGCAGTCGCTTTTGCAACTAATTAGATATTTATTATTTTCAGTGCCATTTTAGTGTTTCTTCTTATTTTTGCTTTTCAAATTGTTTTTTGGGTGTTATTGTGCAAAATAGTGTGATAATCATTGCGAGTGGAAAGCGTAACATTAGGCTGCAAAGCAAATTGAGAAATGACAGTGCCAACGAGCGTAGCTTCTTAGCACCACCTAGTAACGAACTGACAAATGTTCAAAACAATAATTTGGTAATAGTGCATAGGGACAAGGACCAGACAGTAAATAACGGGGTATAAATTGAAACAATCAGTGTACAGTGGACTACTGGCGTTCGATCGGTCGGTAACAGTTCGCCTCATGAATGCAAAATAACAATACAAAATCTTGCAAATACCGTAGATTCAGGTTTTGCATCAATACACTTTTCTCAGTTAAGTCAAGACACACTCTCTGCTTTTCAAAATACGAATATTGCCGGTGCAAAAACACTGACGAAAAACACAAAGGAACATGTTTCAATCACTAATGCATTGTTATTGCAATTAATTCAAAAATTTGATCAAACAGAGAAACAAACACAGCAACAACTTCAAAAGTTAGACATAATTGACGAAAATAAACAAACACGGGAAGATTTAACCGCTGATATACACAAAATCGAATCGAAATATCAAAATATTTCTAAGGACGTAAAATCACAAAGTTGTGACCATTTTCAGCCTATTTTTTCGCGACATGAAGACGTATTACAGATCCATGAAGTAGCAATAAAAGAACTGCAGATCATTGGACACGAAAATCACGACACCTTGCAGGCTAAAACTGATCTGTTGCATCTACCGATACGGACGCCCAACTTGCAAAAAATCAGGAAAACTTAAGGCGCACAGTAGATACGATTACGACACAAATTGACACTCTAAAACTTGGCTCAGAAAAACATACGGAGGAAATCAGCACATTATCGAAAAAAGTAGCCGAACTTTCGGTTCAGTTAACAAATTTATCTACGAAGATAGATGATGATTTGAATGATACAAGACCGGTAGACTTCACTGACAGACAGGAGTACGAGGAAATTAGGAAATTTAAACAGACTCAGAAACAAATTAACACACAACACAGAAGAGAAATATGGGAAGTAAAAGATCAGTTGGCACAGGTGATACAAGAATTACGTATGTCAGAGGACACTCGCGCTCCGATACTGGAAGAGGGACTTAGAAATACGGAAAAGTCACACAGTAATAATACGTGGTATTTCCGAGATCATGAAAGGAGTCGGCAGGGTGCACCGAGCCTTGAGATGGAACTGCAGACACGACGTAACGATGACCGATTTGCGACTCGGCGACACGATGACTTTGACTATAAGCTCTTCATCACAACGCGTAAATTTAAAACATTCAAGAATTCTAGTAATGACATACACCCACAAGTTTGGCTTCATCAATTTTCTCATTGTTTTCCTCCTAATTGGTCATTAGAGCATAGATTAGAATTTATGTGTGCCTATTTAGAAAATGAACTAGCTGTAAGAATGCGATCAGTTATTCGCGACTGTCACAGTGAAGGAGATTTTTATGATGCCTTCCTTCCTGCATGTTGGTCTCAGACTACTCAAGATCGAGTAAAACACAGTATTATAATGATGACGAAACATTTCGAACAGTATGAATCTTCCTGCCCTGTAAAATGTTTTGAGGATATGTTACACACGAATAAGTATTTGTCAAACCCATACAGCCCCTCAGAACTTATTCGCATTTGCTTAATTAAATTGCCTGAACACTTAAGACATATTATTTTGGCTGGACGTTGTGAAGATGATATCGAAGCTTTTCAGGGACTTTTGCAAGAGCTGGAAATCGACACGAACAATTGCAGGATGCGAAAACAGGAAAACAACAACAATTATTGGTCACATCCATCACAATTTCGTGACGACAGAAACAATAACCGAACATACGACAAGGTTACAGTTATAATGCAAATTGTGGCCAAACCAGACACCACCCGTATGACAACCACTGGCAGAATAACAATAATTACAGAGAAAGATCACATTTCTGTGTAACGACTATGACAGAGACAACCATAGAAATAGACAATGTGAGAACCAGAATAATTATTATCAAGGAAGGCAAAATTACTTCAGGCGCAACAGTCCACCCCGTAATTACGATTCTGGGACAATTTATCCACCACTTAATCGACAAGAAA
Organism: Schistocerca cancellata; assembly: GCF_023864275.1. Taxonomy (NCBI): domain Eukaryota; kingdom Metazoa; phylum Arthropoda; class Insecta; order Orthoptera; family Acrididae; genus Schistocerca; species Schistocerca cancellata. Next base: position 985,096,052 of record NC_064627.1, read on the forward strand.
GAAATTACAGAATTTACCGACAAGACGACAGACGCTGTAGTTATCACAACAGACCTGAAATTTATCAGAACTGGCGTCATTCAAATAGGGCAGGGCCCTCTCGATAAACTGAAATTGTGGAGATTAGACCTCCAAGTCCCAGTAACGATGGTTCAAAAAATGGTTCAAATGGCTCTGAGCACTATGGGACCCAACTGCTGAGGTCATAAGTCCCCTACGACTTAGAACTACGAGGGCTATCCACAAAGTACGTTACTTTTTGGAATTAAAAATAAATAAAGTATTGGAATTTTTTTTTATCACATCCATAAGTTTAGAGAAAGAAGATCGGCTTTCAAACCATGACGCAGAAATCAATCGGCATTACCCTTTATCAGATCACAGTTTGGAACTTTCGACGGAATTTGACGCTAGTAATCACTTTGCAAGTACTGACAGGGATGATATTGATGACATATTAGATACTAACGTTTTAATTCAGAAAAAATTCAAACAATTGAGAACTGTAAAGACACTAATAGGCAGTACGTTTTTGACATCTTAAAATCACATTCCACAGTTTTTACTCACAAAATTTCACAAAACGTTTGACTTTTTTAAAAAAAATTCTGTAGACTTTACTTTTACAGACTAGAGTAATTGAAACGCTTGGCCTTAACACTGACTGCTGATGAATTACGTTCCCAACAACAAATATCTGTAAAATTTCATGATTCATTGTAATTCATTAGGAATTAAATGTGTGTGATATACTAGGATAGGTGTGAAGATCAAGTTCTTTGTCAAGACCGTAAAAACATACTTAACGATGCAGTGTAAGCAGTATGTATAAAACTTAGTATACCGAATTGTAACTGAGTCAGTAAAAAGTATAACAACAGTGCGGAATCGAACCCTAGACCTTTATCCAGCACATAATCACGAATTGTATATGCTACCCCTACACCACAGCGTACGTGTGGGTGTCAATTGATGTACTTATGCTTGTATTTAGCATAGTTAATCATGTAGTGGTCATTCCTCCACTTTTTTGGCTGTTAAAAGTTCTTGGCCAAGTAAAAAACATTCGTATTTAATTTATTGATGAGACAGTCGAATGCTCCTCTGCTCATTCACGTGTATTCGAAGAATTTGAACATTTCCTCGGCAGCATTCATTCGTGGGCTAAATTCCGTTTTACCTGAATTTTAAAACGACACGTCACCTCGTACGTGGACGATATTATAATAGTATAAGCTTCTTGGGAACAACATAATCGTATCCTCAACACTTTTTTACGTATTTTTGCTGAATCTGGAATTACAGTTTACTTGGAAAAATCTGAATTCGTTAGGACAAAGGTGAAGTTTTTGGGTCGCATTATTTCTTCTGAGGGGATTCAGCCAGATCCTGTTGGCAGCAATCAGAGCTATTCCTGCTCCATCCACAAAAAGACAAGTTCGCACTTTTTGTAGATCTCGTGAATTTCTGCCGTCGTTTCCTGAATATGCACATTCTAGTAACTCCAAAACTTTGTTCTCTCACTGGCAAAACCACTATTTGGAACTGGGACGAATAAGCACAGTTGGAATTTGATTCTTTGAAAGAAGCGCTACTTAACGCGCGAATCTTAGCTCACCCAGATCTGTCACAGGATTTCTGTCTTAGCACAAATTCTTCTAAAGTTGATCATGGTGCCCATTTATTTCAAGAAGCTATAGAAAATGACATTACTGTTCAGAAAACAAAAAACTTTTGCTAGCCATGCGCTAACAAAATCTGAGAAAAATTATTCCGTCACTGAACTGGTAGCTTTAGGTATCGTTTGGGCATTTGACAAATTTCGTTTCTTTCTTTCTGGCAATCATCGGGCACTGCAATTTCTTATGTCTTCATAATTAAGTCATGACAAGTTGAAACGTTGGGCATTGTTTCTGCAAGTATTCCGCTTCACAATAGTGTACATTCCTGGCACGGAAAACATTGTTGTGGACGCACTTTCACGTGCGCCGGCTGGCCTTTAGAAAAGCAACACAGAAGCTAACCTTGAGAAAAATTTCAGTATTCTTTACATTTAAAAAGTAGCTTTTAAAAACTTTGTCAGTGCATCTTTAAAGGACATTGCTCATGAGCAAGAGAAGGATCCAATTTGGAAAGATATTAATAGTAAATGGCATGAAAAGACACACACAGATTCGCCATTATTATCTGGTTAGAAATAACATACCCTGCAAAAGTTGCACTGTTGATGATAAGCTATGGGTACTTCGTATTCCTCACGATTTTGTTAATAATCTCAACTGGTACATTCGTTTCAGCTACGCACATTTTGGTCCACGAAAATGTTATCATATTCTTCGGACGACTTGTTATTTTAACAACATGGAACAGAGAATTAGGAGAGTTTTGTCTATTTGCAAACTTCGTCAAAAAGCTGTACCGTCTACCATCTCACATCATGCTCCATTGTTTCCTATTATTCCTACTAGATTAAAAGAATTAGCTGCAGTTGATCTTCTGGAACCCCTTGTTAAAACATTGAATGGATTTTCCTACGCTCTCGTAGCTGCTGAACTTACTTCAAAATTTGTTTCTTTCACACCGTTACGCAAAGCCACTGGACTTTCTGTATCCAATGCCTTTGTTAAAAATTTCTTACGTGAAGTTAGACACTTTGACAAGGTCATTTCAGATGAAATGAAATGATCTTAAGGTCACCGTATTGCAAGTCTTTTTGGCTGACGCCACTTCTGCGGCTTGCGTGTCAATGATGATGAAAGACACACAACACACAGTCCCCTGCCGGGAATCGAACCCGGACCGCCTTGCTTGGTAGGCGGCAACGCTACCGCTGCGCTACAGAGGCACACGTCATTTCAGATAATGGACCACAATTCAGATCTGCTATTTGGTCACGCATGCTTCGGAATCGTAGAATCAAACCTATTCTTATTTCATTTTGCTCTCCACATTATAACACGTCTGAGCGCATTACGAAAGAAGTTAATAAGATTTTCAGACTTTTTTGTCACAGGAAGCATCAGTATTGGGACATATACTTACACTTATTTCAAAATGTACTGAATGAAATGCCTCATGACTCCACTGCTTTACCACCTAGTCTTGTACTGAAGAATGAGCAACCACCGAACAGAATCCGAGAGCTTGTACCTTTTCCGAGTAGACGTAAACTTCGGCATAAAGACATAACGGATTTGGCAATTAAAAATATAAATTCTGCTGCAGACAAAAGGAGAAAACTACACAGTAAGACAAATGCAAAGAAACTATAAATTGGTCAAAAAGTTCTCATTCAGGCCAATTCATTGTCACGTAAGAAGAAACATAATGAGTCATAAATTCTTTCTGATTGACAATGGACCCTACAGGATCCGACGTATATCGCATGGTAATTGCGTTGAAGTTGAAACTCTCCATACTAAGAAAAGTAAAGGATTACACCACATTTGTCATGTATTGAGAAATAATTTGCTTTCAGACTTAGTCCTTGCTATAATTTTTTTTTCTCTTGAAGTTACTATTACGCGTTGTCACATTTCGAAACTGTTAGCATGCAGCGATGTTTTGAAGTCAACTATACTGTCAAGAACCTATGGAACGTATTAAGACAGTAATTTTATGGGTACACTTTTATAGAGAACAGACGACACAGTCTTATTGTGAGTACATTTTCGCTTGTTAGTTGCACGACTCTTCACGACTATAATGCTCCATTCTTGGAACATATATTGATAATGAGGTTTACTGCAACATTTTGGTTTACTTGAAAAGACCTTTTTAATTAAAGTACTTTCTGAGAGGTCACAGATGACACAGTATTTGGTTTGTTTGACAGCTACACGATTATATTAAGATGCTACTTATGAGTAACACAATTTTCATTATTGCTTTTACACTGTATCTGTTTCATGTCTGCACAGTTATTCTACATTCTTCTGAAAAGTAAAACACGTTTTGGTAATGACTTTTGTGACATGTGTACAATGAGACAGTTATTTTTGTGACTCAACAATACGTTACAGTATAGTACTTTCAAGGTCACGGCAATGAACGTAATGTCTACGACGTTTATTAGCATAGCACTTTACTTTTGTATATGACAAGGTACGTACATTGATTTTGAGAACTTTGCTTGTGAACGACGATAACTACGACACTTGACACATTTTTACCTTTAAACAATGGCTGAAATTTTCTTACAGCAAGAAGCACAATTTAGCGCTACACGATACGTATTTGAGTGATTACTTTTTGTATTTGAAACATTATTAGAAATACTTTGGAACTACAGTGATACAGAGAAGGTTTCCGGTGATAGATTTCGTTCCACAGTTTTAATCTGTAAGATCTGAGGCATAATTAGATTATCCCTCATGGAGGTACGTCTACTCTGTGTACAGCTAATGTGGTATTTGCTTATACAATTTTATATATTGGTACCATATTTCTGTAAAACGTAATTACACAGCTATTTGGTCATTTAACAGAGAGAAATGAACGTTTTTACTACGTCTCTGACACTTGTCTAGGTAATTACACAGTTGGACTACTTCCCATTTATGAAATTGTACTTTGTCTGCATTTCGTTAACTGTTCACATATATGTTCGGAGCCGTTGTGATACTGCGAGAGCTTTAAGTGACGTATATTGCATGTGATCATGAATTTTGAAGTACGTTTAAGGTAGATGACACTACTGAAAGGAGCAGAGACATTTTTAGAGGTTTTCAGATTATGGCGAGTGTTATAACACAGGAAACACCATTTACTTTCACTATGTAATATTTTAATTGGCACAAGATAAATCAAAACACGAAGAAATAGTTTTCGACAATCACGGTAACAGTCATGACGAATGTCTGACACCAACTAGTAAACAACCAAAGTAAGTAAAACGAAGTTCAAAAAAGCAAAGATATTAATATTTTCTGGCAGTTCTGCCACAGAGCCCCCCCTCCTCTAGGAGCGCGGAGCGCATAGGAGGAGTGATGAGGAGTAAGTGATAAAGGGAAGGTAAACGTTTAAGGCATGACGTGATCTTGAAGTCTGAGAGGTGGCCGTACGGTGCGGCCAGCACGGGTGATAGCAATGGGGGTAGGAGGATTCGGGGAAGACTAAGGAGAAGGGAGGGGGGGGGGGTTACTCTTATAAATAAAACATTATTGGAGTCAACATAGGCTGAAATGTCACATTGAAGCACTGTAATTGGTGTGTTGGCAGAAGAGCCAACACTGTGTTGCTAGAGGAGGCCGAAATGCACGCGATTAAGCTCACGCAGGCTGGCGTGAGGTCTGGAACAGGTCAGAGAAATAAGACTAGCCAAACAAGAGTAACTGGTAGAATACTTAACTTTAATCCACAATTGGGGAACTTCGCTCTTGTTGATACATTATATAATCTCAATATAAACTGGTCATGGCGCCTTGCTAGGTCGTAGCAAATGACGTAGCTGAAGGCTATGCTAACTATCGTCTCGGCAAATTAGAGCGTAGTTGTCAGTGTAGCATCGCTAGCAAAGTCGTCTGTACAACTGGGGCGAGTGCTAGGACGTCTCACTAGACCTGCCGTGTGGCGGCGCTCGGTCTGCAATCACTGACAGTGGCGACACGCGGGTCCGACGTATACTAGCGGACCGCGGCCGATTTAAAGGCTACCACCTAGCAAGTGTGGTGTCTGGCGGCGACACCACAGTAATAGCTTAATGTCTTACTGGTCAGATGGCACAGAATTGTTTTGAATTTCAAATAAAAAAAGAAAAGTGTCCACAAGTTGTATTTTTATAGAGTCCACGTCATAGTCACTCAAGTTCACTTGAAACACTAGTTCATTACTGCTGGCACTCGGAGGCGTGAAGTGTAGAAGAGGGGGGCCTTGACTTGCAGAGAGTGTTTGATTAGCTTGTGGAGAAGGGAGAGGAAAGGACTCTGAAGTTTCCTGCAAAACAAATTCATTATCGTGTATGTCGGTGTCGTTAGGGATCCATGCTGGTTTCAAGCGCTCAATGGACACAACAGATGGTTTGTTCTTAAAGAGGATCGTGTAAGTATTTTCAGAGCGCGACAGCACCCGGTATGGGCCAGTGTAGGGTGGAACAAGGGGTGGACGCACGGCGTCTTCTCTAAGCATCACATAGTTACAAGAACTGAGGTGTGGGTGAATGAAAATCGGAGGGGCAGCATGCGATCGAGGTTGCGGAGAACGTAACTTGGTGATACGCTGTCGAACCTGTCGTACCAACTCGGGAAGTTGATCCTCGGGAAGTAGAGGAGGATCAGCAAGAAAATCCGCCGGAAGTGCGAGGTTTTCTCCGTATACCATCTCAGCAACTCACGCTTTAAGGTCTTCTTTGAAAACCGTCCTCAAACCTAAAAGGAACCAGGTGAGTGCCTCTGTCCAAGAGGAAGAATGACACATGAGAGCGACCTTCAGGGTACGGTGCCATCGTTCTATTAGGCCGTTAGATTGCGGGTGATAGGCTGTAGTTCTGAATTTGTTGATACCACACAGTTGACAGATCCCCTGGTCTGTGGTAAGTGAAGTAGGGCAACCAAAACGAGGAAGCCAATGGTGGACAAAAGCGTTAGCTACAGTGTCGGCCGTAATGTCCGCGATGGGGATGGCCTCGGCCCAACGTGTGGTACAAACTATCATGGTCAGTAAGTAACGGAAGTTAGTAGATATCGGTAATGGACCGACGATGTCCAAATGGACATGATGGAATCTACCTGAGGGCACAGTAAATTTGCCTAATGGGGGCTTAGTATGTTTGTGTATTTTGGCTCTCTGGCAAGGTATGCATGCTCTCGCCCACCGATTACAATCTGTTTTTACATTAGGCCAAACGTATCTCTCTGTAATGAGGCGCGTAGTCGCGCGAATGCTCGGGTGAGCGAGATTGTGGATTGTGTCGAAAACGTCTTTCCTAAGAGCTTTAGGGACTATAGGACGACGATGACCTGTTTTAATGTCACAATACAAAGAGCAATCATCTTCAGGGAAGGGAAGTAGAGCAATTTGTAAGTAAGTATCAGAGTCAGAGAGAAGGTGCTGTATCTCTGGGTCGAATAGCTGGAGATCGTGTAAGCGGTGAGGATCGATAGCTGTCTTCAGGGAGGACAGGCGTGACAGGTAGTCTGCTACTACATTGTCATTACCCCCGATATATTGAAAGTCTGAAACATATTGTCATACCAAATCCATATGGCGAAACCTTCTGGGTAGTACATCTAATGCTGATTTGCGGAGAGCCTCGACAAGGGGCTTGTGATCTGTGTAAAGTCGGGCTTCAATATCTGTACGAAAGTACTTTACGGCCTCATAAATGGCGTAAAGTTCACGATCAAATGCGGACCACTTTATTTGCGTTTCGGTGAGCTTTTTTGAAAAGAAACGCAGGGGTGTAGTACCTGTTGGTAGGGTCTGTTGCAAAACTGCGCCAATGACATTATCGCTACCGTCTGTGGTTATTGTCAGGGAGGCGTCAGGGTGAGGGTGAGACAGGGTGATAGCGTTCACCAAGGCGTACTTAAGCGAGTCGAAGGCTCGCTGCATGGTCTGATCCCATTCTATGTGTCTGTCACCTGTGGTATTCTTTCCCTTAAGGCCTCAGTGAGAGGGGCTTGAAGAGATGCCGCATGTGGAATGTGGAGTCTAAAAAAATTTACCATTCCGAGGTATCTACGCAACTCTTTATAGGTTTGATGGAGGGGAAGGTCAAGTATTTGTTGTACTCTATCTGAGTTGGGACGAATGCCTTCATTATTGACCAAATGTCCCAGGAAAATAACCTCTGGCCAGTTGGGATTTGTCACGATTAATCTCAACTCCGTGTTGTGCCAGTCTGTCAAAAACCTGTTGGAGGTGTTGTTTGTGTTCCTCGGCAGTTGTGGAGAAAATAATAATGTCGTACAGGTTGGCATAGCAAAAATTAAGGCCATGTAGAATGGTGTCAATGAATCTTTGCCAGGTCTGGACGGCATTCTTCAATCCATAAGGCATAAACAAATATTCATATAGTCCAAATGGGGTGATGATAGCGGTTTTGGGGATATCTTCTGGGTGCATCGGAATCTGATGGTATGCCTTTTTGCAGTTTAACACAGAGAAAAAATTGGCACCGAACATGGATTGTGAAAAATCGTGGAGGTGTGGGACAGGGTAGCTATCAAGTATTGTTCTGGCGTTCAAACGCCTATAGTCTCCACAGAGTCGAAAGGAATTGTCCTTTTTGGGAACGACTTGTATTGGGGAAGACCACACACTGTCCGAGGGGCGGACTATACCCAAGCGTAAGTATGAAAGGGAACTAACCTGAAATACGTTATCATTAAACGGTAGTTCAGTGAAAGTTGCAGTGTTGTCCGCGGAGCTGCGCTGTGCGACAGCCGGCGGGGTTCCATTGACTATGGTGTTAGCGAGACTCAAGTTTTACACGGAATTTGCAGTCTCCCCTTCACAACGGCCACAGGCCGGTCACGTGATTCCACCTCCACACGGACAGGAGGCGGGGCGTGACTGCCAGCGACTACAAACAGTTGTTATTTGCCTTCATCATGATTTTACCTGGGCTTTAATAACTGAAATTAAAATTGTCAAAGTCTACAATTTTTGAACATCTTGCTTACAAGGCATTTTCATTGTCTTTAGATAAATATAAGTGTGTACTAGAAACATACCTTCTGTGCAATGTTGTTCAAAAGAACAAGTTTCCAAAACTAATAACACACACATATTTTGGATATGCAATAGATACATAAGGTAATTCATAATAATGGGCCGGCCCCTTTGGCCGAGCGGTTCTAGGTGCTTCAATCCAGAACCGCGCGACTGCTACAGTCACTGGTTCGAATCCTGCCTCGGGCAAGGATGTGTGTGATGTCCTTAGGTTAGTTAGGTTTAAGTAGTTCTAAGTTCTAGGGGCCGATGACAACAGATGTTAAGTCCCATAGTGCTCAGAGCCATTTGAACCATAATAATGACAACAGAGTTTGTCATGGCAGCAAATATATGTGGTTATTGAACAAAGCTTTAAAACCATTGAGCAGTTTGCTGAGGACGAATGTATGGAAAATATTGACAGTTCAATAGTTATTGTATCCTATTTGAGCAGCAAATGGACAAAATGTTGGAAACTCATTCTTCAGCCGACTGTAAAACTGAAACGTCACATCCCATGTATTGCCAAACCATGCATTAAATGTTATATCAGCCTAAGACACGGATATATTATGAACATAATGCTTGAAGTATGCGGAATAAAATCTCACAAGAACACCAGCAGACAGCAACTTTAATAAAGAAACGAAACGAACAATGAAATGTTTGCATCTGCTAAATGTTTATGTGCAAAGAAATAGCGAACTCGTTACAGCACGTTGAAGTGGAAATTTCACGAACTTAAGCCTTTTTAATTGCCGTACACGAAATAAAAGCCGACTCCTTCGGCAATTTTGTCACAGACATTTTATTTTGTGCAATAAAAACATCACAGTAGAAACTCATGTTCGCTACACACGAAAGTTAATAAGAAAAATATTTATTTTGAGAAACAAAACGGAAAAAGAGTGCAAACTTTTGTTAAGTCAATCTTCTAGGCTCTTTTTGGGCTGTACGTTTTTAAACAAGTCGTAGTAAAAACCTGAAAAGAATCTGTGCAATCTGGCTGTAGTGCACTTTGCTGGTTTCGCTTACAGACAGAAAGCAGCCGAGAGTGAGTGTGTTTTCTGGTGGGAAAGGCAACATAGTACACTCAAGTAAAACCAGGAGCGCTGGCAGTCACGCCCCGCCTCCTGTCCGTGTGGAGGTGGAATCACGTGACCGGCCTGTGACCGTTGTAGAGGGGAGACTGCAAATTCCGTGTAAAAGCTGTGCCTCTATGTTTTGATGAAAGGCGGAAGGTGAAGCGCAGGGTAGGGGTTGCCGGGCGGGTTGCCGTCTTCGCTGTCCCAGGGTGTATACGGGGACAAGGAAAAAAAATTCCCGGATTATTCCCGGATTTCTTCCGGAATCCCGTTTAAAAAATTCGCTTTTTCCCGGGCGAAAATACACTTTTTCTGTGCTAAGTGACAGTAGGTTTTCCGTAGATTTTCCCTCGGAACTGTAAAACTTATCAATTCTTTGAATGGTTAACGTTTTATACAATCGCATAGAACTTCCCGAAAAAAAAAGAGAAGACGGGCAGAGAAGTTTTGGAGAGACTTTTAATTTTAAAAAAAGGAGAGAAGTGTTGGAAAGACCTTTGATTTGCAGCAACATATATGTTCCATATTTTCGTATTACGAAAGTATAAATTCGAATTGCACCAAACACAGCGCGTTAGTTTGCGGAGCGTTGAAACCGAGGTTGCGATGTCCTTTTGTAAGCGAGTCATATCTCAAGCCACGAGATCTCGTTAGCCGATGGCAGCAGCTATTCAGAGCATAGGACACGTGTTACAGTCAGCCAATAGCAAGATCACTGGTTACATAGCGCGAACACGCAATAGGAAAAGTTAACGGTTTAAATTGATGTACACAGTACCGTATATCTACAGGAGAAGCTAAGCTTTCACATATAATATTAGTCTCTAAGATTAACACGCTACAACAGAAGCTAAGCTTTCACATGTAATATTGATCTTTTTTGCGTGTGTTATATTTTAAGATACATCACACAAATGTGCCAGTAAATTTAAAATTATGACATAAATGTCTCGGCTCGAAATTCTTGTAAGTGGCTGGTCCTCAAACCGTTCAGTTTCGAACGCTCTGTGATTTAGATATCCATCCCACTTTCTCACACGTAACATAATTCATCTTGCGTAAAAAGAAATTTACTTTGAAAGTAACACTTTTCTAACCACCGTTCGCAATACTATCCGAAGACTGTTAGAAATAGGTTCGATTTACGTTTCCAGAGAGCGCCAGAAAACAGGCATTATTGTGCGTGTGCAACTGCAGTGGTGTAGGAAGCCCGTATGTTCGTTTGTATAAAGCACTAAAAGAGCTTACATTACACCATAAAAGAAACAGGGCATCAGAGGGTACTCCAAAGAGCATCGGAATTTCGTAAACCATACTAAAATGCATAATTCGGCTTGAAGTGCGAATTGGCTTTTTCCAGATTCACAATGAAGTAGGTCCCATCTGATATTAAGCTTTTCAATGTGGTTTTTGGGATGTAAATTTTCTTGGAGTACCAGTAGTCTACGATCTCATTTTTGGTTCTTTCTTATGGCATAATGCCATATATGGCAGAAGATGATAACGTACACTTGAAATTCAGCGAAAAGTTGGAACTAGCCAATACTGTAGAATGAAACACTTCGTTTCAAATAAAATGATTGCCTCAGCGGAAAGATTAATAAAGCTAAATTTCTTTAGCAAACTTGCAAAAATAACTTCACTGTTCTGCAAGGCGATTAATGCTTGACTGCTACTAACTTGGAAATAAAATCAAATCAGAAAACTGAAATTAATATTTCTGCCCTCCATAATTATGTGAATGTATTTTAATTCACTTGATAGCTCCCGGCCACAGAAATCCGTTTTGTTTTCATTTGACTTGGGAGCTGTACACGAAGAGAAGCAGCGAAATCACTTAACGTAAACACGTGTCACGTGGAGGTTAACCCCCTCCCACTACAACTCTGTGCAAGCGTGAATCTGGCAGCTAGGGCGCGCGAGAAAAATTTGTCTCGTTTGCATCTGGCTGCTTGCTGCTGCTACCGATACAGCTAACAGCCAAACTTCAAGTAGCGGGAGAAGGTAGTACTGCTTATACGCGAGTCAAATGCGCATGCGCAACAGATCGCTGGCAATTGGTCAAACGAACCTAATGTGAACAGTTGTGACGTCATGCTCATAGCATGCAGTTTATTGTTACGAAGAATTACAGTCTGCGCCCTACGGCCTTTGACATATTTTTGTTATTTGCAAACGCTTGTGCGTGCACAGTTTTTTGTTGTTGTAAATTGCACATTTCATTTGTCACTAAAGTTTTATTTTTTTCCCCTCTCGTTTATATTTTATTGCTGCAGTATCATTCTCCAGCAGCAGGATACAATAACAGTCTTTGCTAGTGAATCAATTCGCAAGCCAAAATTAAAATAATTTAACTGAAAGCTAAAACAATGAAAAATTCCCGGAATTCCGAAAAATTCCCGGGTTTTTCCCGGTTTTCTCCCGGATGAAAAAATTCCCGGGTTTTTCCCGGATTTCCCGGTTGTCCCGGGTCGTATACACCCTGTGTCCGGATCGTGGCAGGCGCTGCTGTGGCTGCGTATAAACAGCGGTGCGGTATGCAGGTCCCGTGTAGTTTCGTGCGTGTTATTACTTTTAATCTTGATCTCCTCTCTAAATCCGCGCAATCCATCAGTCAGGACATCACAACGTTGAAGTAGCTTTTCATTGTCTTCGGACAGTTGGTCGATTTCAAGGCGTTGCGTAACTAAGTTCACTACGGCAGCTTTGACCTCCTCAGATAGAATAGAAACTGTCTCTGTCTTGTTGACAGGACGTATTCGAGCTGCATGCTGTCGGCATGGATGGGGAAAATCTCTCCGGAAATTTTTGTTTAAAATCCACTGAGCAGAGGGCAGGTGTAATTAAGTCCAAAGAAAAGTTATGAGCAGTTAAGAAGTCCAATCTTAATACTGGCTCGTCGATTTCTACTACCGAAAATGTCCATTCATAATTATGTGTATCATCGAAGTAAATGCGAAGTTGCGTTACACCATAAACCTTTAATGAGGAATTGTTGGAGGCGAATGGGTGATTGTAGAAGTGACCATTGAACGTGGAATGACGCTCACATCGGCACCAGTGCCCACTAAAAACCATTTCTGAGAAGCTATATTCTGGATATACAAACGTCCGAGAGAATAATTCGGAAGTACTAGCCTGTGATCTGCTAGGCGACTTGACGTCACAGTGCGGACCGGTGTGCGGCCCGCCATGCGTGTTTGGGCGCATTGCACAGGGTGAGCGGCAATTCCTGGCTGTATTACCGTAAACGGAGTGATACCAGCAGAGAGGATAAACTTGCTGATGCTGTGTTGTTACCGGGTGAAGGACCTCACTTGGAAGCTGTGGTATGGGATGGTGAAGGATGGTGTGGAATCTGGTGCTCAGCCAGTGTACTCTGTTGTTTTGGAAAGATCGGCCTCTGCCACGCAGGGGAGGCGTAGTATCGAGGGGGGCACACGTAGATAACTTTCTTCGGTTTTATATGCGGCGTCGGCCAGCAATAATTTCGCTTGTAGAGGTTCCTGATCGTGTGATAGGAGTTGCAGTTTGATAGCTTGCGTTAGCTTTGCAACCCAGAAAGAAAGTAAAGCTTCATCTGGCATAGTTTTGCTATCGAAGACTGCTCTGATACGTCGCCACTGTTGTGAAGGAGTTGAGTCTTTGAGATGTACATCTTGCAGTATTTATAAAACAGACTCTTGCGTAGTCTTAGCTAGACGTTCGCAGATCTGTTGTTTTGCCAGTGCGTAACGATTTGCGGGGGCCGCCGACAGCACTAAGTCCTGTACCCACTCAGCGTGGTCCTCTAGGGCATTAATAAGCGCAATAAATTTAGCACTGTCTGAATCAATGTTCAGGGCGGTGAATATAGTCTCTGCCAAAATAAACCACGTATGCGGATTGTCCATCGTGAACCTTGGTAATTTAGGAATTTTCTCACTCTTGTGTTGTGGATGTAACAGATTTGACAGCACAGCGGACGGGAGTGGCGGAGTATTTATGAAGCTGTCACTCGCGGCGGCTAGTTTAAACACGGCTGGCGGTGGAGGCACAGCCGGGGCTGCGGAAATAGTCGGGGCGGGACGACTGTCCAACCAGTAATTGTTGTCACTGAAATATGTACCCATCTGTTTTTGTAGTGAGTCTTGTAGTGGGTGGGGAGAGAATGTGTCCAAAACCGATTTATCAGCAATATATGGGGAGCTCCAAGTGATCTGTGGGCTCGAAAATTCTGTGAGGTTCACAGTGTTGGGGCACTGTTGCATACTACATGTCACAGGAAGTTGTACATACGACGCACTGTGAGTCATAAATTTAGACACAGCACTCATGATTGGTTTGTTATAGACGAACGTAGAAAAACATTTCATAGCTGGTGACATCACTGACGATATTGTAAGAGTCCACAACGGCATTGTTGATGACGGAGAAAACTCCACGGCGTTATACTTATCTTCCAATTTTATCCCAGTTGTTGGTGGCGTTGTGCGTAGGAAACCGTGGAAAGGCAGTGTAGATGGACCATTAGTATCATGTTGTAGTCCGAAAGGAGCGGAAGGTGAGCGATGTGGAGATGTCGAAGTAAACAGCCACATTGTCGAATCGGACGTATGTTGCGCGTCGGAGGTCACCAGTATGACGAGTGTTATACTTATAACACAGAAAACACCATTTACTTTCACTATGTAATATTTTAATTGGCATAAGATAAATCAAAACACAAAGAAATATTTTTCGACAGTCACGGTAACAGTCATGACGAATGTCACACATCAACTAGTAAACAACCAAAGTAAGTAAAACGAAGTACAAAAAAGCAAAGATATTAATATTTTCTGGCAGTTCTGCCACAAGTTTATTGAAGGAAGCTACGACGATTTTGAGATTTCATTGATGTGTTATGATATTATTAGAACGACGATGTGTATTATGTCGTCGAGATATGGTTATGGTCAATATGAAAAGTAAGTATATGAGTATACATGTGAATGGAGTACCAGAATGCCGGCGGAAATTTTTGGACACTTATTGATGAGATTTCATTTCTACACACTTCTCCCGTAATTTTTCATCCTGTGAAATTTTTTTATTTGTATAAAACTGTCATTGTTGCTGAAACTGTTATCGTAAATACGTTGGTAAAGAGGGTATGTGACCTTGACATAATGCTCTGCTGTGCACTAGCTTCCTTGAAATACACCCATTGTTGTGTTGCCTGTCAACTTTACTGGTGCCACTTCAGCCGCTTTTAAGCTCGCTACAGTCCCGCAAGCGCTCGCATAGCTGTAGAAAAGAGAGGGCGTTGACCTCGCTATTGACATTTCTTTGCAGAACACACCACAAATACGACATACGCTATTGCTTGTAAAAATATGATTGCACTTTGGAGTTTGAACTTTGTGCTACTTACTGAAATGCTTACGAATTGATGACTAATATTCTTACATTTACACACTTGACTATGACAAGTGTCTCTCTACGAGAGTTGGGAGAATTTCTACTTACTTATCAAATGCCACACGGCTATTGATGATGTTTGCTATCGATGATGTTTTTATGTTTTGCCTTGCATATATTTGCTTATTTTATTTGATATCTGGTTTATAGCTGCGCTGCAGAATTGGTTTTATAAAATAAAATTCAATCCATATGCTAATGTGAACACTTTCTGTCAACAGATCCATTAAACAATAATTTTATGATCCACATTCTTAAACAGAAGCACTCGGAAAGGATAGAACAATAAGAAGGAGAAGGGACTAGTAACAGGAACTACATACATAATTTTCTTTTCACGTAATTTTTTGTAGAATAAGTTGGTGTGGTGCACCACTTTAGTGTTATGATCTGACATAGAGTCAATGCATTTCACGTGGGTGACAGTATACATCTTGTTCCTTGTGCTGTCGTTTTGCATAGTTTTGATCATCACAGATGTACACATGCTTACACATATATTTCCCTTATCTGCATTGCTGTCTTTACTGTAATATTTTTTTCTGCTTGTGCTTTGTCATATTTAGGTATAAGTTATTGCATTTTCTGCTGATATTTGTCAGGCAATTTCCTACTGAATTTTACTTTGTGTTACCGTGCTAAGCCAGTTTTACCACTGATTTACCTTTCTTGTTTGCTGCATATTGCCTTATATTAGTTGTAATGTTGCATTTGCTTTGCTAATTCAGATATGCTGCTGTTTCTTTTGGCAATTTGCATTTTTGTCATTGTTGGTTGTGTTAATTTTCTTGTGCTGCTGCATTGCCTCATTCTTTATTTTATGTATCTGAACTCAGTAGATATAAGTTAGCTTAAGAGGGGGTATGCTATATAAGAAAATGAGTTATGATGAGTTGAGAAAAAATGCATTGAGAAGCTATAAGGAAAAGGTCTGGCCAAAGAGTATTGTATGATGAGGAACAATTTTTTGAAAGAGGAAATGAACAGATACAAATAGGATATAGTGACAATAGGTTTAGGTAGGATCTTCTTGGAAACAAATCATACAGTTGAAAGTATAAATACAGATAGCACGCTTAGATAGGACATTTTTGTGGAAACAAATTTTGAAGTAAGAGAGGTCTGATAGAATTAAATGAAGTTTTGGTTGGAAATGAAGTAGATTTGGTTGAAAGTAAAGGAGATATGTGCGTGAAACATATTCTTGACACGAGAAAAATGAAACAAAGGTATAAAATGCACACCACGAGTACTGCAGTATCAAATATTAGACTTACACTTTGACACATGTTGGTCATATTATATGTATCAAATCTCAGAGACTATATGACTGCGTTAGTGCTTGCACATGTGTTGATAATTGAGCAAGGGACTGGTTAACAGCATTGCTCGTTGTAAGAATATTGCAAAAAAAAGTTAATTAGTGCACAGGTGATGATTTAGGAACTTGTAATATGCATCAATACTGACTACACAGTAGTGGCTCATGGACTTGCTACAGTATCCTCAAGACTCTTCAATTGTGATTGTGTACCCACACAGTCATAACGGATGGATGCTAGCCATCTCTACAAGGACTACAGTGGGTCTGCACCTTCGGTTGCCCACTACTATCATAGTCTCTACTAAGACTGTAGTGGGTCTGCTCTGTGGTAACCCACCCATGCTATTAACATTCTTCAAGATCTCGATTGATTCTACAGTGGGTCTGCTCTGTGGTGACCCACCAATGCTACCAGTATTCTTCAAGACTTCGACTGATACTGCTGTGGGTCTGCTCTGTTGTGGCCCATTACCAATCTTACGATACCAACTGAAATGTTCATGTCAAGAGTCAGCACTGTTTTTCCATGTGGAGAAGAACACTACTTCTTCAAGACTGCATGGTTGCCCACTACTGGCGTAGACTTCTCTTCTGATGAATTATTAGGACTATCTTTAGGGACTGTGAGGAGAATTTTTACTTTATTGACCAACAGTATATTACTTAACCTTTGTGAGCATCTGCTCTATTTGATACTGTTGATATAAAAATTTTAACAACTTAGTCTTGGCCACTGCCCAAAAAACATTGTAAAATTTTTTGATGGAAGCAAGGGGGCTATGTAAGTAGGCTGTTTGTATGTTGGCAGCGCTATAGACTGTGTTAACATCGCTGACAGCACTCTGCATCCTCGGCATGAGATTCTGTGGTTGGACGGACTAGCAGTTAGCGAGTGGAGACTGCGTTGGTAGGACACGCATTGTAAAGTGAGATGCAAGGAAATGTAAAATGAGGATGCATGTTGTTGGTAATGTTTGGGTTGTGGAATTATTGACAACTATAATTTTACCTTATTCATGTGACATCAAAATAAGGTAAAATTTTCTAAATACGTTGTTTGCTCTTCAACAAAATCTTTCTTTTGCTAACCATATGCCTCCTAGTAGTTAGAATCTACAGTAGCTAGAATCGTTTTATTTAGCTGGCTACAGTTGCTGGTTGCTGTATTCGTGTTATTAAAATTTTCTATGAGGTAAGTCACTTATAAAAATATAGGGTTCGTGATTGAAATAAGTTTAGGCAATTAACAGAGTTGGAAGTAGTTTCATATTTCTTTAATTTCATTTTTTTTTTTGTTTTTATTATTGTGAGGATTTCTTGCAGTTCAGGACCATTCTTTTGTGTCAATTATTGGAAGTCATGTTGTCACTGTATAGCATCAGAATGCGTTGGGCTTGTATATTGTGGATAATAAATTAATAGGTTAAGTTTGAGTTGCCTTTGTCACGGAAAATTCCGTAGGTCAGTGTTTAAAATGATAAAAATAAATAAAGACATAGTTTCACTATAGTACACGAACATTCGACCAGCTTCGCCGTTTTCATGATACTCTTTCACAGGCTTTGCGCAATAACATTTGCCCCTTGTCAAAGTCTCTTATCTTCCAATGGATTTCTATATTTGCTGCCCTATCCCCGCTGAGGTGATCCCCCGTCCGTGTCTGCTCCGCTTACTCGCTTTTGTTACCGTGTCACATGGCCACCAGGCGGGGTCCACCGTCGCGGTGGGCAGTGGTCATAATGTTTCGGCTTATTAGTGTGTGAACCATTGTCGACAGCCCACGATTCCGCAGCTGTCGAGTTACGACACATGCTGGTAGCCGTTGCTCCTTGTTGTGATTTCTGGTTGCTGTGTACCCTTTACTTCTACACAGAATGTAGATGACGTTACTCCTACTTACTTTGTGAGGTTGCGCTGATGTTTGCACATCAAGGCATGTAGCACACATCATGTGAGATTGATCTTTGTTTCATGCCATCTTTATGGATTGTAATTATAAAGGACAGCTATGTAGAAGGAAATAACAACCTGCCAAAAGTGGCAAATAATGTGTTTGCCCCAACAGTTCACATTCTTCAAATATCACAATTTCCCCCTCCAATGAAACACAGTTGTGGTAGGCGCGTCGTCCTGGAGGTAAGTGACAAGGAAGTGGTCGGTAGTAAAAAGTGCTCTAGTAGGTACCAGCTGAGAAAACTGGCCTTGCAAGGGTGTTTATTTATTCCACTCCTCAATTAGTCTATCTCCTGCTCCATCCTCTGTCCATCTCCCCCTCACTCTGTCCATCTCCTCTTCCCACTCTTTCCATGTACATCTCCTCCTCCCCCCCTAATATGCCAATCTCCTCTTCCCCCTCTCTGTCTGTCCATCTCCTCATCCCTTCTCTCTCTCCACCTCCTCCACCCCTACTCTATTCCCATCACCCAATTATCACCCTCCACTCACACCCTATTGCGAGGCTGATGGCTTTTATCCCCAAAGTATTTCTTCCCAGACAGTAACAAGTGTACCAGGTTATGCTGAAACCGATCCAGAAGCTTAGTAGGAAATGTTGAACAGACACATATGTCATATATATCACACACATTTACGTCCAATTCTTTTCTGTTTTACATCATACCACTCCACACAGCATGTTAAAAATTTATCTGTGATATTCAGCTGTGTGGTTTGATCTTCGATCCTGAAACACGTTACCAAAATTACAGGCTGCAGTGCTCATTCTCATAGCATAGTTAAAACATCAAAAGTACAAATAAGAGACAAACTTAACTTCATACTTCTAAATGTATTCCAAGTCAACTATATAAAGGAAATTTACATCAACAGACCGTTTTCAAACATTTTTCGTTACCCTTCTTATCCACACCCCCACCCCTGGCAATAGTGGAGAATCTTACTCATACAGAGTTATTTAAGTCATGAAGCTAATAAATTTTATTGAAATTACTACAGATGTTTCTGAGTTATGATTCACTGTTACCCCGTTTTTATTACAACCTTTATGGGAAGTATTAGGTTCTGAGCCCCATAGTGCTTACTGGGCAATAAGTAACCAGCAAATCCCTGCTTCTTTAAAGAATCGAACTCCCTGACTTGAAGACTAGTTTGATGCAGCTCCCATGCTACTCTATCATGTGGAAGCCTCTTCATCTGAATAATTATTGCAAAACTTACATCCTTCTGCACTTTCTTGCTGTATTCCTCTCTGGGTCCTCATCCACGATTTTATCCGTCCCCCCACAACTCTCTCTCTCTCTCTCTCTCTCTCTCTCTCTCTCTCTCTCCCTCCCTCCCTCCCTCTCTTTCTCTCTTCCCTCCAATTCTAGTGATCAATTGATTTCTCAGAAAGTGTCCTATCAACCCATTCCTTCTCCTAGTCAGACTGTCCCCCGTTCTATTCAGTATCTTCTCATTAGCTATGTGATCTACCCATCTAATCTTCAGCATTCTTCTGTAGCACCATATTTCAATAACTTTGTCTAAACTGTTTATCACCCAAGTTTCACTTCCATTCATGGCTACACTCCATACGAATACTTTTCGAAAAGGCTTCCTGACACTTAAATCTATGTTCAACGTCACCAAATTTCCCTTCTTCAGTAATACTTTTCTTGCATTTACCAGTCTACATGTTATATTCTTTCTACTTTGGCCATCATACGTTATTTTACTGCCTAAATAGCAAAACCCATCTACTGCTTAAAGCGTCTCCTTTCCTAATCTAATTCCCTCAGCTTCAGCTCATTTAATTCGACTACATTCTATTATGCTTCTTCCCCTTTTTTTGATGTTCATCTTACATCTACCTTTCACGATATTGTCCATTCCGTTCGACTACTCATCCAAGTCTTGTAATGTTCCTGACAGAATTACAATGTCTTTGTCAAACCTCAAAGTTTTCATTTCTTCTTCCTGAACTTCACTTCCTACTCCAATTTTGTCTTTGGTTTTCTTTACTGCTTGCTCAATGTACAGATTGAATAATATCGTCGATGGGCTACAACCCTGCCTCACTCCCTTCTCAACTCCAGCATCTTTTTCATGCCCCTCGACTCCTATAACTGCCGTCTGGCTTCTATATCAATTGTAAATACCCTTTCGCTCTCCATATTTTGCCGTTGCTACTTTCAGAATTTGAAAGAGAGTATTCCAGCCAACACCGTTAAAAGCTTTCTCTAAGTCTACAAATGCTACAAACGTAGGTTTGTCTTTTCTTAATTTATGTTCTAAGTTAAGTCAGAGGGTTAGTACTCCCTCGCGTGTTCCTACATTTCTCCGGAATCTAAACTGATCTTCCCTCAGGGCGGCTTCTGTCGGTTTTTCCATTTTTCTGTAAAGAATTCGTGTTAGTATTTTGCAAGCCCTGACTTATTAAACTCATAGTTCGGTATTGGTCACAACTGTCAGCACCTATGGATTTATTACATTCTTCTTAAAGCCTACATCCACATGGATACTCTGCAAATCACATTTAAGTGCTGGCACAATTCTCTATTATTCCAACGTCGTATAACGCGCGGAAAAAACGAGCACCTATATCTTTCCGTACGAGATCTGATTTCCCTTATTCTATCATGGTGACCGTTTCTCTCTATGTAGGTCGGCGTCAACAAAATACACTCCTGGAAATTGAAATAAGAACACCGTGAATTCATTGTCCCAGGAATGGGAAACTTTATTGACACATTCCTGGGGTCAGATACATCACATGATCACACTGACAGAACCACAGGCACATAGACACAGACAACAGAGCATGCACAATGTCGGCACTAGTACAGTGTATATCCACCTTTCGCAGCAATGCAGGCTGCTATTCTCCCATGGAGACGATCGTAGAGATGCTGGATGTAGTCCTGTGGAACGGCTTGCCATGCCATTTCCACCTGGCGCCTCAGTTGGACCAGCGTTCGTGCTGGACGTGCAGACCGCGTGAGACGACGCTTCATCCAGTCCCAAACATGCTCAATGGGGGACAGATCCGGAGATCTTGCTGACCAGGGTAGTTGACTTACACCTTCTAGAGCACGTTGGGTGGCACGGGATACATGCGGACGTGCATTGTCCTGTTGGAACAGCAAGTTCCCTTGCCGGTCTAGGAATGGTAGAACGATGGGTTCGATGACGGTTTGGATGTACCGTGCACTATTCAGTGTCCCCTCGACGATCACCAGTGGTGTACGGCCAGTGTAGGAGATCGCTCCCCACACCATGATGCCGGGTGTTGGCCCTGTGTGCCTCGGTCGTATGCAGTCCTGATTGTGGCGCTCACCTGCACGGCGCCAAACACGCATACGACCATCATTGGCACCAAGGCAGAAGCGACTCTCATCGCTGAAGACAACACGTCTCCATTCGTCCCTCCATTCACGCCTGTCGCGACACCACTGGAGGCGGGCTGCACGATGTTGGGGCGTGAGCGGAAGACGGCCTAACGGTGTGCGGGACTGTAGCCCAGCTTCATGGAGACGGTTGCGAATGGTCCTCGCCGATACCCCAGGAGCAACAGTGTCCCTAATTTGCTGGGAAGTGGCGGTGCGGTCCCCTACGGCACTGCGTAGGATCCTACGGTCTTGGCGTGCATCCGTGCGTCCTACGGTCCGGTCCCAGGTCGACGGGCACGTGCACCTTCCGCCGACCACTGGCGACAACATCGATGTACTGTGGAGCAATTCGGCGGTACGTCCACCCGGCCTCCCGCATGCCCACTATACGCCCTCGCTCAAAGTCCGTCAACTGCACATACGGTTCACGTCCACGCTGTCGCGGCATGCTGCCAGTGTTAAAGACTGCGATAGAGCTCCGTATGCCACGGCAAACTGGCTGACACTGACGGCGGCGGTGCACAAATGCTGCGCAGCTAGCGCCATTCGACGGCCAACACCGCGGTTCCTGGTGTGTCCGCTGTGCCGTGCGTGTGATCATTGCTTGTACAGCCCTCTCGCAGTGTCCGGAGCAAGTATGGTGGGTCTGACACACCGGTGTCAATGTGTTCCTTTTTCCATTTCCAGGAGTGTATTTTTGCATTCGGAGGAGACAGTTTAAAATGGTTCAAATGGCTCTGAGCACTATGGGACTTAACTGCTGGGGTCATCAGTCCCCCAGAACTTAGAACTACTTAAACCT
The DNA here is from genome assembly GCF_023864275.1 of Schistocerca cancellata. NCBI lineage: Eukaryota > Metazoa > Arthropoda > Insecta > Orthoptera > Acrididae > Schistocerca > Schistocerca cancellata. Next base: position 985,118,687 of record NC_064627.1, read on the forward strand.
AACTAACCTAAGGACATCACACACATCCATGCCCGAGGCAGGATTCGAACCTCCGGTTGCGCGGTTCCCGACTGTAGCGCTTAGAACCGGCCGGCAGGAGACAATTCTTGACTGGAATTTTGTGAGGAGATCCCTTCGCAACGTAAAACGCCTTTGTTTTAATGATGTCCATCAGAAATCCCGCATCATTTCAGTGACACTCTCTCCCCTATTTCGTGATCATACAAAACGTGCTTCCCTTCTTTGAACTTTTTCGACATACTCCGCCAATACTATCTGGTAAGCATCCCACACCCCGCAGCAGTATTCTAAAAGAGGACAGACAACCGTACTGCAGACAGTCTGTTTAGTAGATACGTTACATTTTCTAAGTGTCCAGCCAATAAAACGCAATCTTTGGTTAGCATTCCCCCACAACATTTTCTGTGTGTTTCTTCCAATTTAAGTTGTTTGTAATTGTAATTTCTAGGTATTTAGTTGAATTTACAGCATTTAGATTGGAATGTTTTATCGCGTGACCGAATTTAAACGGATTCCCTTTAGCACTCATGTGGATGACCTCACACTTCTAGTTATTTACGGTCAATTGTCTGAGGGTATTTCGCCTGTCTCATACATCTTGCACCAGAGTTTTGTCATGGCTGGCTCTCACAAGGCTATCAGTAGTTCTGACAGAATGCCACCTACTCCAGGGGTCTTGTTTCGTCTTAGGTCTTTCAGTGCTCTGTCAAATTCTTCTCGCAGTATCATATCTCCCATCTCATCTTCATCTACTTCCCCTTCCATTTCCATAATACCGTATTCAAGTTCATCTCCCTCATATAGACGCTCAACATACTCCTTCAACCTTCCAACTTTCCTTTCTTTGATTAGAACTGGTTTTCCGTTGGAGCTCTTTCATATTCATGAAGCTGCTTCTCTTCGCTTTTCTCCAAAGCTAAACTAAACCAAACTCCCTCCCAACAGGCCTTGGAAGGCCCAACGGCGCCGACCGACCGCCGTGTCATCCTCAGCCCACAGGCGTCACTGGATGCAGATTGGAGGGGCAAGTGGTCAGCACACCGCTCTCCCGGCCGCATATCAGTTTATGAGACTGGAGCCGCTACTTCTCAATCAAGTAGTTCCTCAGTTTGGTTCACAAGGACTGAATGCATCCCGCTTGGCAACAGCGCTTGGTAGACCGAATGGTGACCCATCCAAGTGCTAGCCCAACCCGACAGCGCTTAACTTCGGTGATCTGACGGGAACCGGTGTTACCATTGTGGCAAGGCCGTTGGCCTCTTTCATCCAAAAAGCTCTTTAATTTTCCTATAGACGGAATCTACCTTTCCCCTGAAAATGTATGCTTCTAACTACTTATTTTGTCCTCTACCATTCCTGCCTAACCATTTTTATATGTTTGTATTCCCTTTCACTTGCTTCGTTTGTTGCATTTTTATATTTTTTTCCTATCATCAGTTAAATTCAATCTCTCCTGTGTCATCCAAGAATTTCTATTGCGCCTTGTCTTCTTACGTATCCGATCCTTTGTTGCCTTCGCTGTTTGAGGCGTCCAGCAGTGAGTGCGTCATAACTTTTTTTTTTCTTCAGGAAACGCAGGAAACTTTACATCTTTCGTATCGCATATATTCTTAATTCCTTTTCATCATAGATTTATGCTTACCTAAGGAGTATATTTCTGACAATCCCCGAGATATTAAGCTTTCCTTTTACTAGTTATAGTCTAAAATAATTTTATTCATCGAGTTTTGCATCTGTTCTCACAGACCTACAGAGTTTTGTTTCTGTAGAGATGGGTGTGAGTATATTATCATAACATAACAAGACACCTTAATACAGGTACAAATGAGACAATTTATTGACTACAATTGATTGTGATTAGAAAGTATGTGACTTTAAACAAAAGTTTGAAAGTAGTCACAAGCTCCCAAGTCCTGTCCTAAAAAAATGGCTCTGAGCACTATGGGACTCAACTGCTGAGGTCATTAGTCCCCTAGAACTTAGAACTACTTAAACCTAACTAACCTAAGGACATCACACACATCCATGCCCGAGGCAGGATTCGAACCTGCGACCGTAGCGGTCTCGCGGTTCCAGACTGCAGCGCCAGAACCGCGCGGCCACTTCGGTCGGCAGTCCTGTCCTATCCCGTTTAAATTACACAGGCAACTCATTATCCTCTGAATGAATTCAAAGTCTGAATCCTTCTCAGCATTCTTCACAGTACAGATTCTTGTGGAATGCAATATTTTCATTTCCGTTCCAAGTCTGCCCGAAATGCTTTCTGATCAGAAAATCAACTTTCACTTTGGATAACATTTGGTTCCACGAACGAGTGGAATCGTCTAGTCTGAATATCCCACCGCCTTCACCAGCGTCCATTCTGTGGACTACTCCACTTCTTAGCAGCGCATTTTCATATTTATTTCTGGCGATCACAACCCGTTTTACAAGGGCATATCTGAAGTGCCATTGACTAGGTAGCTTAGTGATATCAACAACTGCGTCCTTCCTACTGTAGCCATCTATTACTGATTGTAAAACTATTCCATCATCCTCGAACATTTAATTGTACTCTATTGGTGTGATAATTGTGACTTTAGACATGCGAATATTTTCTATTCAACCAAAAGTTCTGCAACCATCATCCCAGTCGCAAATTGATATCAATTACTGGCAGCAGCTGGAAGCCAACACGCAGAAGACGTAGCCAGCTCCTGTCTAGCACGCCCTGCCACGCAGTCGGAGCAGAGGTCACAAACACGGTAGGCCGAGAACCAGGAGAATGCAGACAAAACCAGCTTCCACCCGGCACTACCTCCCATGCGGTCTGAGTATCGGCTACCACCCATCATCATGGAGGTTAAAAAAAGGCTACAAAGGATTCGTGCAGTCCGTCAAACAGTGGACGACAGCCATTTTCACTGTGACGGCGTGCGAGTCTAACTATCAAGTGTCGAAGACTTCAGCAGAACAAGATACTCTTTTCGGTGAAGAGACTGGCCGAAACTCAGGTCACCGTCGAACGTCTACGGAACAAGAAAGTCCCACTCCAGTGCTTCCGTTGCCCAGGTGTGGGACCTGTGGCCCGCCACTGTACCTGCCTTAGGCATGAGTGAACTGCCATGGCTGTAAACTGTAAGGCCGCACTAGCCCTCCACGGCGGAGCCCCAGTCGAGAAGAAGGCCGACCGGCGCGACCGACGTCCTCACACAGGGGCCCTATTCTGCATCGTTCATACCGATCGGTGTAGTAGATTAGTCTCGGTAGTGACGTCATTTTTTGTTCTTTATCGAAATATCCTATTCAGTAAGCTTCTGAGACCTGTTACCGAACGGCCCTCCCACCGATTTTACGACAATTGTACCGAGAGCTTTTGGATTTCGGTGTGGCCCTGTCGATCGGTGAGCTGTGGTTTATGTACACGTATAATTTGTTATTTTGAACATAGTTAGCGGTTTTAGCGTTGGATTTAGTGACTGTGTTACTAAAGAATCACCAAAGGACGCATCTGCTCGGAAAGTGAGTTTATAATAGACTATTTTCCTTTGTTAGAAATATAGTTAGGTTTGGTTGTTACTGTGAATGATTACATCCAAAAAAAAAACTTTTTCGGTCAATATTCTCTCAAAGTATGTGTTATTTTTTATGCAAATAAGAGTTTAAGGATCATTAAATATGAAGACATCGGCTCTGCTTACATATATTGCATGAGTGTGAACTGGCGTTACTAGTGAATTTGTGTACTTTTTTCCCACAAATTGTTTGGTTAGTAATTATCGAAATGTGTTTAAAACTTTCAAGTAACAATGGAAAGCAGTTATGTGAAGCCTGACATTGGAAACCTTCCAAACTCTCACGCATTTATGACTTACGCAGCACCGTTTGGCAACGAAGTCAGCCTATGTTCCTCTCCACAATAGTACAAGAATTGAGCTTTGCAGTACTGATGTTTGGCGTGGCCAAAAACGCGGGTTCGAGCACGGATGGGGTACAATTTTTTCTTTTTTCTTTTCACATATGCAAGACGTTCTAAGACGATGTTATTCGTGTAAGTGAAGATTTTTCTGCCATATTTGTTATTACTTACATGTAAGAGCGCACTTCCTCAGTAATGATTTCGTGATTCCTGTGTGTTAAATCGAAATATGAAATTGCTGTGAGTGAAACAACCGACAGTGACCTTTATATTTTTTCTTATCAGAAATAATTCACCATTTTTTCCGGATATGTAGCGATTTCCGAGTATGCGGTTAGACAGGAATCACGCAACCAGAAATGGACACACCGACTTTTGCAACTGTAGGCTATCTTGCAGGTGTGTTTGAGGGCAGACACAAGCTGTTTTGATCGTGTTTTAAGGGTGTAAACGATAGCGGCAGAACAGAGAAAAAAATGGTGCCAACAACTTATTTTATTGAAATAGTGAATTTTTTCTGGAGGCCTCATTTAATATCTCAGAGCTACCCTTTCCTCTTCTATTGAATTTCTTTCCCCTGTTCTTGCTAAATGTTTCCTGATGCTGCCTCTGAAACTTCCAACGAACATTGGTTCTTTCAACCTAATCAGGTCCCATCTCCTTATTTTCCTACCCTTTTGAAATTTCTTCAGTTTTAATCTACAGTTCATAACCAATAAATTGTAGTCAGAGTCCATATCTGCCCCAGGAAATGTCTTACAATTTTAAATTTCTTCCTCTGATGTCTCCGGGAAACTGAAAGAAATAATTTTAATGTACCATTACCTGCCGGCTTAAATGCCGGAAAACTGCTTTCATTCAATTATAATTTGAATTTGCCGCGGTAGCGGCTCCCGCGATCGGGAGGTGTAGGTAAAGCAGGTGTAGGTAAAGCAGGTGTAGGTAAAGCAGTTTTTAACGAACCAATTATCAAATCCATCGTAGAAAAGTACTGGCACTGTCCTAAGTGGTCCGCACTCTCCGATATCTTTGGAATGGGGTATGCGTTCGTTACTGTCTTATTATTGAGGTATCGGTAGTCACAACAGAACCTGTATTTCTTAGTTCCATCGGTAGATTTTTTTAGGCACAATGACAATGCCTGCTCCCCAGCAACTATTACTATGCTCTATAATACCGTCCGTAAGCTGCTGATCAATGAAATCCTCCACAATCGGCTGCAAATACCTCGGTATTCTCTATGGTTTACGGTAAACACGTGCTTCTTTCCCTGTTGGTATCCTATGTTGAACTAACGGAGTTGATGGTAACCGCCCTTGTGGAAAAACAAATCCTTAAATTCCCATAATAATTCTTCCATATGATCTCTTTCTCCTACTTTCAAATGCTTACTTTTGTCACGCAATGCAGTTCTATCGACAGTTAGTGGTTGATCGCTTCGCCTACCTCTCGAACACCAGTCTTCGTCATCTGGCACATCCAAATTTGCTACTAAAACTCCTTTCCTCAAATTCGCGTCTACAACGCTAAAACTATCCACGTTCACGGGAACTATTCGCCCGTCGTTCCCCTCCTGTACGCGCACAACACTGCGTTACACAAAACAACCCAATGAACCCAAATCTTCATTATCCTTTAATGGTTCAATAATACATACTGTACCCACAGGTAGATTTGACTCCACACTTACCCAAAGTGACTTCCTGGTGCCACTAGACACACACTCATGCGAATTAAGCCTTAATGCTAATGTACGCGGTTCAATTGGTTTGTTCATATACGTTGAACGCCCCTCACGACAGCTCTGCATTGACAACAGTTTCCCCTAGCGGAAATAACATTCCACCAAGTTCCACAATTCGTTATCCAAGGTCAATTTTGGCCTGATGTTGATGCAAGAAATCTACTCCTAGGATCATGTAGTAGCACTCGCTAACCCATGGTATTACCTCCATGCGTGCATTAAATCGGACTTTCAAATAGAGAAAGTCAACTGTCACCGACCCCAAAGGCGTGACCTCCTCATCCCCCACTCCACGCAATCTGTAACATGGTGCGTCTAACTTCCTTCGTCCCATTATATTGTAGCCACTGACACTTGCGCCCCTGTGTCCAACAAAATCTTAAACTTTTTAGTTCCTATGGATCCTACCACTGAACATTCCACCTCTGCATACATATTCGTAGCATTTAAATTAAAGGGGAGCTCCCTTAGGTGGGTCTTGCGCCCCCTCTGCCGTTTAACGCTTGTCCACCTCTCCTATCTCCACTACTTCTCCACGCTGCTGACTTCGACCCCTTCCTTTATTCCTCGGTGATTGGGTACATTGCCTCTGCACATGTCCCGTACGATCACACTTATAAAATTTTATACCTGCTGCAAATACTGTTCGCCTCTCGTGTACCCCTGTTGCCACGTCTATTTCCTCACACTGAATTGCCAGCTGAATGGCCGAGCCGGCCGCGGTGGTCTAGCGGTTCTAGGCGCTCAGTCCGAAACCGCGCGACTGCTACGGTCGCAGATTCGAATCCTGCCTCGGGCATGGATGTGTGTGATGTCCTTAGGTTAGTTAGGTTTAAGTAGTTCTAAGTTCTAGGGGACTGATGACCACAGATGTTAAGTCCCAAAGTGCTCAGAGCCATTTGAACAATTTTGAATGGCCGAAAATAAATCATTCGGAGTCCCTTCACGCACTTTCCGTGACATATGCGCCGGTAACCCTCTCAAAAATACATCAGGTGCCTCCTGCAACAGAACACTATTCGCTTCATCGCTCTGACACAACTCGTAAGTATACTTATAAATTTCTCTTATCCTGTCCGCAAATTTCTCCACCATCTCCCCCTGTCTCCTTGTCATTGTACTTAACCTCTCTCAAAAATACCGAGCGCTATTCTGTTTCTTGTATCTTTGTAAAAGCCCTTCCTTTAACTGCTTAAATTGTCCTGCCTTCCTTAATGCCTAAGAACACCTTACATATGTTTTCGCTTCACCCGTTAATCTAATCTTGGCTATATGTAACAACTGCTCATCGGACCAACCATTCATCACTGCTGAAGTCTCCAAGTCCTCCACAAACGAACGCACTTCCTCAGATGCCTTGCCAGAAAACAGAATAATCAGACTCACGGCAACTGGATCAGTCTCCTGCACCCAAGGCAACAACGACTGATCAGATGCCGTTTGCCGCTCACTTCTAGATGTTAATTCATTTCTCAACTGCGTATTGTCTGCTGTCAATTGTGCTACTTTTTCCAACAAAATCCGCACCGCTTCTGGTTCCGACACACCTTGCATTCTCGACTCTGCCATTGTGTTGCTTTTGTTCCCAGTTAGTCGTTTTGTTTCGGGATTAAGTACAAGAATAATCTGACTTCCTACAGCTCCGTATCGTCATACTCAGTATCATCATAAATCAATACAAAAGTAACCAAATGCCACAAAAAAACAACATCTTACTACCCCAAACACACTAACACTTATTCTGGCAAAATAAATAACATGCATACGCAAAACATCTAAAATGTGGCTTGCCCAGAGCCATTCTCGAAAAAACAAAAAAGAAAGTAAACGTCCAACACTCATAAAGAACAATTTTGTCAGCACTTACCCCATCTTGTGACTGTACTGCAGGCGGTGGGCTCGAACGTCATACTGGGCAGACAACGTTCACTATTCTGACACTAAATGTTATGGCGAATTCTACCACCGAATGTATCAGGATGATCAAATGTAGCGGGAAGCCACCAAATGTAGTGGATAGGTGCCAGGAGGTGCCGTATTAAAACTCAGCGAGAACTTTCCAAATGATTTATTTGCTTCCACTACAGTGCTCCATTCGCCTCAGTCTGTCACAGGGCCCCACAATGTGGAGGCCACCGCCCCAGCGTACAAGCCGGCCTTGTACGCCAGCTGCAGAGTTCCGATTATGTCAGGCTGGCTGTGCCAGCAGCCGACTCAGTGGCTACTGTCCTTGTTGTCCCCGCGCTGCTCCGCTGGAAGCTGTAGGCCGGCCCCGCTGCTGCTTCTTCCTCCCTGGTGTAGCTGAGAACGCGGCGGCAACGACCGCACGCGATCCGGCCTCCGAATCTGTGGCCCTCGCCTCAAAAGTCTGCAGCGTGTGTCAGGAGCTGAGACGACTGCCCACGGTAGTGAGCCGAAGAGTGGCCTCCACTAGCTGGCTGTGGACCTCGTGTCGGCCTCAGAGGGTAGAACCAATGACCTGCCGTGGACTGGGACGCTGTCGCCCCATCTTTTGCTGCATGAAGCCCGGCAGTGTGTCATGCCCCACCGTCCAGGAGAGCTGCCACACTTGAATGAATCTCATTAGAAAACGGCCCCTGTGGCCTCTATTTGCTTCGCAACTGCTGGTATGCATAACTTACTGCAATCTGGCCCACACCTGGCTACAACGCATGCTCAGAATATCGCACAAAACTAACTTTCCCTATCCTAAATGGTGGTGCCGCTACAGCTGTGTCATGGTGGTTATTGTGTTACATCTTGTGTATGATTAAGAAATCTCATTTTTATTTCTGTGTATATTAGGTTCACAGGCAAGTATAAAAGAGTGAGTTCCATCACCTGTTATGGTTTGATACTTCTGGAAGAATCTAATATTGCTCTCAGAAATACTGGGTGACCGAAATGACTCCTACAATAGAGCAGATCTACTCTCACAAGGTTTGTCCATAAAGTACCCATGCTCATCTTCCTTATGATAACACTGAGCTCATTGTAAAAGCTCTACCTGACTCAACAATGAGAAAATTGGAGTATGATTATGGTAAGAGGCCTGTCAATTCTGGTACATTCACATGTTTTCTGAACATGATTGTGTATAGTGCAGATGTTTACAACACTGTGTTACTCACCCTCACATCACTCCATGTAAGTGCATATGTGTTTTAGTGATATTCTTGCTGGATTGGGGTTCTCTATCAAAGCTGGATGGTATAATCAACAACAGCAGCCATGCCTGGTTGTGTAAGAAATAAAAAGGAAAGGTGATGGGAAGATATTGAAAAGTGTGCAAAAATGTCAGAAAACTTGGTACAAAATGGTGACACAACATTGTCATATTCAATATCTGTGCTTAGACTGTAGTCAAAATGCATGGAGATCTCTCTTTCATAGAAAGCTACAAGGATAAGTGTTCTGTTTTGATTCCAAATTGATGGAGATTTGTGTTAAACGTCATACAGACCTCTTGAAATGAAATATATGAATTTTGTTATTCATACAGAGGGAGGGATAGATTGGTTATCACACAAATACCTAGAAATGAAACAGAATCATTACTCAGTTGTGAGGAGGTGCATGAGATGGACTGACAACCTGTGTGATTTAATGGTTGGTGGATGATGTAATCTAGAGAGAGTGACTTGTGTTATACTCGCATCAGTTCCATGCATGTATGAGGAATTGTTATACATGGTGTACATAAAGTGTGGGAACACTTTCAATTATTTATTGCACAAGAACCAACATTGTTCAGATATCATAAATATGACACATTGAAGAGAAACCCTGAAAGTCTTTTTTTCATGTATACCACCACAGCACAGTTTGGTAATTTGCTGATGGTCAGTGCTAGTTGCAAACATGGTGGCTGTGCTACAGAAGGGGACAACTGTTTCATGAATTGGGCTCCCCGGTCATCAGATTTCACTCTGTGTGACTTTTTCTGTGGGGAAACGTTAAGATCTGGTGCATGTACCTCCTCTACCAGTTGATGTAGCGAAGTTCCAGGAGAGAACACGTGAAGCGACTGCCACAGTTGACGATGCCATGCTGGGACAGGTATGGCAAGAATTCGATTACCGTATTGACGTCTACTGAGTCACTCATGGTTCGCATATCCAATGTTTGTTATAAAACTTTCATTGTTTCTCTTCAAAGTGCAATATGTATGACATCTGTACAATGTTTAGTTCTTGTGTAATAAATAATTGAATCTGTTCCCAGACTTTACATACACCCAGTAGTATGTTTATCCATTTTTCGGTCTCGTCATGTCAGTTGTGGAAGAGATTTAGTGCCTTCAACACCTATAACGCCCCCCCCCCCTTTTTTTTTAGTAATATGAGTTTGCTCTTTTACATACTTCGTATCCCATTGTCAGACCCACTGTAGTAGGTTAGATACCAATAGTCTGTCAGCTATGACTTCTCATACACTGTCTTGTGTATTTTGAAATAGATACTAAATAGCCTACACAAAATTTCTGTACACCATTTTAAAATGATTGTGTACCTTTTCTTGGACTTATTAAAGCATCTTCTTGACTGAGGTGTGGAAGGAACAGGAACTAGGAAATCCTGTCAAAATTCTTCAATTTAAAGTATATCCTTACCATCAAACATAAGCCCCACATCCAATCGAAACCAATATGTGTGTAAAGTTGAGGTAAAAACAGAATATTGTGAAGAAATATGAAGAATACGTAAAAATGATGTAAATAAGGAAAAATGCAGAAAAAATGTAATTAGATGAAATGCAGGATAAAATGTGGTACAATTTGAAACTGAGTGATAATTACAACATACATACACACAAAACAGTGGAAGTGGGATTGCAAGTTCAACCACGTTTTAGAAGGTAAGAGCATAAGATCACTTGACTAGAAGTGTCGTAATGATCTTTGTCTGATGGTTTGTTGCTACTAAGTATTTTCACTGTAGTTAAGGTTTCCTGTGATATTCTGAGCAGTGGTTCACTTTCTGCAGCGTTTTGCAACAAGAACTTTGATTATGGACACCCCGAATCATAGCTTATTAGTAATGTCCAGAATTTGTTGACATGGAATCTTTGTTTCTTAATCACCTGCACATTATTTCAAGCATTCCAATCCCTAATATTCTGACCACCAAAGTCAGAGTAGTCCATGCTCATGGAATGATCATTTGGGAGGAGATCCATGAATGCTGCATCGTCACTTTAGGCAAGGTGCTAGTGGAGCTGGTTCACCATCATCTTCTTCATGCCAGTTATGGTCAAGAGTGTATCTATATGGTCTGGATGACTATTGAGTGTTTGTACAGTTTAGTGTTGGTTTTGAGTTGTTATGAATAAAATGGAGGGTGAGGGTGAAATCCAGTACTGACATGCAACCTCTGGAATAGCACCAAGGGGATATGCGAGCTTAACATCATCTACTGATGGATGTATGGCCATCAACAGCATCAAATGCTCTCACTTTGTGAGAGGCTGCAGAGAGGTTTGGAATTTAACCTGTGACGCTGGCTCAAAGATTAGTGATCAGAAACTTTATGCCACTAACTCTTCTTTTTGTTGGACAAATACTGGCAATGAAAATTTTCCACCACCGAGGTTTGAGCTGGTTTACCTCTGAGTCGAGCACCACCACATAGTCATGCATCAGTGACTATAGTTGTAGAGATGTGTCAGTCTGGCTATAGAAATGTAAATTAAATTTTGCATTTTTGGTTATATGGGTACTGTACTCTATTTTTTTATGATGTCACTCTTGGTCTGCCTTGTAGCATATTGGTCAGCGTATCTAACACTGATGAGGATGACCTGGATTCAACTCCCAGTACTGCCAGGGATTTTTCCTTGGTGAGAGGACTGGAAGAGGGTGCAATCAGCCTTGTGATGCCAGTTGAGGAGCTACATGAATGAAAAGTAGCAGTTCCAATATCTGAAAAATCAACACTGGCCAGGAGAGCAGTGTACCAGCCATATGTCCCTCCCCACCACTCCATACCACATCTGCATGATGTCAGATGATGACACGGTGGCTAGTCAATATCATTTAGTCTTCCCAGTTTGGTTTTCAGTTTTTACATGTCATTTTTAAGACTGTACTGCCTTTTTACATGCTTCTGTTTAATGTCCAATTGACACAACTATTTATTCTTTTAATGTTGCCAAGAAAGAACAGTGCTGTACATTTACAGAAGAAGCAACAATTTTGATGAAGAAACTATTTCTATATGTTGAAAATAAATTGCTGGTTATTCTTCTTAATGACACTATCACATCACTTGTAACTGTTAACTTGTACTAGATATGGGCACTAAAAGAAAAATATTGATGTTGTACTAAACATTATGTCCATTTGTGAAACATCAATATTCGTTATCAATTTTTTTACTGCTTTTTGATACTAAAGGACAATATCAAAGTGCACACAAGTGTTGCTTCAGAAAATGTTGAAAATTATTTTATAACTACAAGCATGTGTTGTATGACAATAGAATCTGATGTTCCCTCACTTTCGAGACCCACTCTCCCCCCCCCCTCCCCCCCCCCCCCCCCCATGGTATGCTGAATGTTATTCACTTATAGGTAGTCCAACACTATGCCATGGTTGGAACCACTAGAGGCACACTGTTAAATGATAAACACTTTATTAACAGAATCTCTTTACAAAAAAACCACATCAGACCCCAAAAATGACATGCAACATGGTTGAATGTGAGCACACTGAAAGTAAGTCAAAGAAGTTAGTCCTCACAAATGTTGTGGTCAGCTCATACTGAGTTGACTACCGCCACAGAGCCTCAACTCCTCTGGTAGTGCAGAGCATGGGGATGTTGTAGGACAGAGGAGTTTCCGATATGATGAGAGGCAGTCTGACCAGCCGTGTTGTAGCTGCCATGGGGGAAGGTGAGGCTGGACCGCTGCTCCACAAGGAAGAAGGAGGTGAGGAAAGCATGTAATTTCAGTGCCAAAATGTGGGGTGGAGGGCACGACCTGCATGGGACAAAGGAATATGAGAAGAGGGGAAATGAGTTCAGAATGTGAAAAGAAGAGGAATGGTAATGGTGGTAAGCCACCTGGAGGAGTCAGTGGAGGCAGTATGTTGGCACAGTCTGCAGAAGGAGGTAAAGGGTAATGTTTGAGAAGGTTTCTGTAGGCAGTGTTGGGGTCATTGAAGCAGTGGGGAGGGGTATGGAGAAGGAAGAGGGTATTGTCAAGGGTCTGGATCAAAAAAATCTCTGGAGGTGAATGGCAAGACATCAATGGGGATGGTTGCAACATTCAGTAGTGATGATGGGAGGTTGAGAAATTGTAATGAGCACACGAGACTCAATTCTTCTGAGCACAATACTGATGGAACCACCATAGCAGTTGGAGGGACGGGGTCTGAAGAGGATGTAATAATCAGTGCAGTTTGATATAACAATGAGTCACAACACTCAACTGGAGCAAGTTCATTTGGTGACTGGTCTTGTGTAGCAGTGTCTTCAATTGTGAAGGGCCAGTTTTAATTTTTGCAAGGACATCTTTTGTGGCTTACTGTTGAGGAAAATAACAGAGGACTCTCATGGATATGATGGAGTATCTATCAGAATACCAAAGTATCGTGCTGCACATGTTAGCCCTCTACTTAGCCGTATTTGTAATTTTTCCTTTAGGAATTCTTTCCTGAACAATTAAAGTATGCAGTAGTAAAGCCGCTTTATAAAAAGGGAGAAAAGGATAATGTAGATAATTTTAGACCTATTTCTGTGCCATCAGTGTTTGCTAAAGAGACTGAAAGGCTGTGGATTTGAGGATAGTTGAGCATTTCATTTCACATAATTTGCTGTGAAATGTACAGTTTGGTTTCAAAATTCATTTAATAATTGAAAGTGCTACATTCTCTTTTCACTGTGGGGGTACTGGATGAACTAAACAAAAAGTTTTGAACACTATGCTTGTTTTAACTAAGGCATTTGATTGTGTTGATTATAAAAATTTGCACCAGAAGCTGGACCATTATGGAATACATGGAGTAGCTCACAATGGCTCACCTCTTACTTGAAGAACATACAGCAATAGGTTATTCTCCAGTGTTGAAAATGGCTATGATGTGGGGTTTGAGTGGGGTGCAGTTAAATTGGGGGTGCCCCAGGGATCAGTGCAGGGGACACTCCTGTTCCTTATTTAAGTAAATGATAGTATTACAGGTGATTCTAAAATATTTTATGACACTAGCTTGGTAGTGCAATGTTGGCACTGTTTCAAATAGAGCAGTTCAAGACATAAATTCATGGTTTGTAGAAAATAAACTAACACTAAACCACAGTAAGACTCAGTTTTTACAGTTTCTAACACACAATTCAAAACATTCTGATTAGACAGAATAAGCATATGGTTAGCGAGACTGAACATTACAGATTTTTAGGTTTTCATATAGATAGTAAACTGTCATATAAAGCCCATGTTCAGGGTCTTGCTCAAAGACTTAATGCTGCTTTTTTTACTATTAGAACAGCATCTGAAGTAAGTGATAGTTAGACACTAAATGTAGTCTACTTTGCTTATTTTCATTAGCTTTTGATGCATAGTACTATATTTCGGGGTAACTCTTCCCATTCTCAAAGGGCATTTTTGGCTCAGAAAAAGGTGGCTCAGGCAAAAATGGTCTAAGCTTGTAAACCTCTTGTTGACCCTGTTCATTGGTCTGGTTATTCTGACATTGGCTACTCCATATATAAATTCCTCAATGTCATTTGTTGTTAAAAGTATCAACTCATTCCAAGAATTAGAAACTTCCACCCAGCTAATACTAAGACAGAAATACAACCTGCTTTTGGATCACACCTCCTTGACTCTTGTACAGAAAGGCATGCAATATTCTGCAGCACCCATTTTCAATAAGCTATCACAAGAATTCGAAAATCTTTGCAGTATGCCAGGTGCTTTCAAATCCAAACTGAATAGTTTCCTCATGGTCAGTCCTCCTATTCTGTTGAGGAGTTCCTTGAAAAACTAAGCTAATTCCTGTGTTATGTTGCTGACTGCATTTTTATAAACCTGTTCTTACAGCCTGCTGTCTTTTTAGGATTCATAAAGATTTGATTTTATCTATTCTTACTTTCTTTTGTAATTTCATATACTGACATGTTCCACGACCATGGAGATTTACTCCTCAGTTTGGTCCTACAGAAATAGATGTGTAAAATTTTAAAAAAATGTTAGAGCATGATAATCTTGTGAAGGCCCAAATAAGGGAGCTGCAAAGCTGTGCAAACTGAGTCAACACAGAGCAAAACATAGTCGCAATTGGCAAGGTAGTTGTGAATGAAGATGCACAGAGCTGGGTGGGCATGGAAGGGCTCATGTTGACTGCATGAGATATGTGAGTGGACACGCTCAAGTAATATGGGAGGGTTGAAATGGGGAACAGGATCCGAGTCCTAAACATACCAAAGGTTTACTGTACAGCATCTCAGCTAAAGATGATTGAAGATGCTCTTTAAAGGTGGTACATATGCCCAATAGAATCCATGGAACACTTCTGCCCAGCCCCTGGCATGAAACATGAGCACTATTTTCAGTGTTTGAGGCCAGCATTCCACAAGTTCATTATATTGTGGATGGTAGGCAGAAGTGATGGGCAAAAAATAGTGGTACATCAAAATATCGATATTTATTGAAAACAATATCATTGTGTGTCATCGATAAATTATCAACATATTGATTGATCGATATTTGATACTGAATATCAAAAGCAATATTTTTTTGTCTGTCATTTCTTGATTCATAGGTGCTATAGTCTTCATCAGCATATTTCTTGCCCATTTCAGCTACTACCAATCTTTGCAATATGACAGTAAATGTCTTTCAATGGGCTTAATTTAATTTCATATTCAGTACTACAAATGAGCACCAGATTTGAACATGAATGTATCTGTACTTCATATTTGTCATTGGTTGTTACTTCCATGTGTCATTTCCACCACTGCAAATGATAGGTACATAGTGCAAAATGCACACATTTAGTGACGGACCATATGAGAATGGTTGAAATTATTACTCCCTGCTCCCAGCTATGAGGAAGAGTGTGCACTTCTCATACCTCCTGATTGCCTGGATCAAGGAACGATAGACACACTGTAAAAATAATGTATAGCACAAAAATCACACACATTACTGCACTGGTATTTAATAGAAAATGAACTCTGTTGTCTGAAATTTTCAGTCATTATTTCACATCTGTTTTGTCAGATATTCACCAAAACTGCTTAATATTCCAAAATTCTTTTGTTTCGTCTGAAAGAGTGGCTTCCTTAGTAAACTTGGTTGTGACAGATAACAGAAGCAGACTGACAGGGGAACATATTAAATGAAGAGTTATGTTAATGTCCATCGGTGATGATTATTGGTTTCATTAATCAGTTTTTTGTCAGTAAGTGACTTTATAATACATTGCTTGTCTTTTATTGGTTAATGTTATATGTAATAAAGTATTTATCAGTTTTTAAATGTTTGATATTCTTTTCTGTGACCTCAATCAGTTTTTTTTTTTCTTTTCTTATTTCCTGTAAATATTGAAAACATCAGGCGATTTATTGAAATATCAATAGTTTTCTCTTGATAATTTCAATATCCTTTGTAAGTATTGATACAATACATATTAATATTTTTAAAAATTTGCCCATCCCCAGTAGGCAGTGGTACAGAATATGGCAACGCCGCATAGAGTGCAGAGCTTAGCAAAAAGGAGCAATTTGAATTACCGACCCTGTTCTGAAATGACTGATGATTGGCAGACAAAGCAGGCTGGACAGTTTTGAACAAGAGCACAGGTTAACAAGTTGGCCAGTCTGTCGGCAAGGGAGCTGCCTCACCTACCTAGTAGTCCAGTCAATCATAGAAATACTGTATTTGAAACCTCCAAAGGGATGTAGGGAACCAGCCAGGCTGAGATTTAAAAGTCCTTTTGGGATGTTAAAACATCCTACAGGAAGTAGCGCTTATCGACTGACCTTGCTACACTGAAAGGGAATGCACGCACATGCCCATGCACTGGAGTCACTTTTTATGTTCAGCCAAACAAAGCTCTCAGTAAGCAGGTGCATCATGATTTTGTGATGCCTGAATGGACCAGGTCGCAAGTGGCACTGAAGACTGTGTGTTGCCGGGCAGAAGGAACTATGGGATGCGGTGTGCCAGTAGAAGTGTCACAGAACACTGGAGTAGCTGAACTAGGTAGGAGTCAGGATTCCACTATAGGGGATGCAGACAAGTCTTCTAATTGGATGCAGACAAGTCTTCTAATAAATTCTGTACATTGGGGTTTTGTTTCTGAAAGTGAGCCAGCTTGTCCAGGTTATAATGGGTCACCCTCCTCTAATGCTGCATTTCTTTTTATAGGAATAACCGATACCATGTATACTATCGATTCTTGTACAGGCCAACATTATATCAGCTGACTCACTGAATGAACTTCATACAATTTTGTATGTGATGGTGATGTGTAACAGTATTATGAGAAGGAAAGTTGCTACTCACCATATAGCAGAGAAGCTGAGTCGCAGATAGGCACAACAATAAGATTTTCATGCTTAAATCTTTTGGCCAATGGCCTTTGTCAACAATATACACACATACACACACACACACTCACGCAAACACAAGTCACACACACGACTGCAGTCTTGGGCAACTGAAACCACACTGCGAGCAGCATCATCAGTGCATGATGGAAGTGGTGACTGGGTGGGGTGGGGTGGGGGTGGAGGGGGGGGGGTTCTATGCAGTTGTTTTGTGAAGTCATGGATGTGAGGAATGGGATAGTTGTCAAGTTGTCAATTACTGTGCACATATTCAGTTTGTGGTAGTCTCCGCACAACCTGTAGGTCCCGTCTTTCCTAGGGACCAAATGGATAGGCAAAGACAAGATACTAGGAGAAGAGCAGACTATACCTGTGTGTAACAGTTCCTACACAGCAGTCTTTGCATGGCACAGTTTGTTAGCTGTCAGACAGCTTGCCTTGTAATGGACACGAGAGCCTTCTGTGGTCATTAAGCTAGAATAGGTACTACTTGAAGAGGTGATGAGAGCATCACACACAACACTGATACATGAAGAGTCACTGACCTGTCGAGTCTGCAGCAGAGCACAATGTGTGTTGTCAGCCAGAGTTGCAGCAGGTAGTATCATGGCAGGAAGAGCACTGATCACACTCCGTGGATGTGTCAGGTAGTCGGAAACATCCACAACCAGCCAATGGAGTGTGTTGTTGCTGGCATGAAAGGCACCAATGTCCTGATATTGGAGTAAAAGCTCAACAATGGAGTTGGTGAGTTGAGCTGTCAGAATTACATACTCAGATGATGGACAGATGAGCATGTTCATCAAGGTGTAGGGTCTGTAGCCAGTGGAGCAGGTGCGTGTGCCTGAAGTATGACGCAACAGCACAGCTGTCTGAAAGTCCGGCAAGAGGCTGAAGTGCTTAATCCCTGAGCAGGCATGCCATTTTTTGTAACATGAGTGGGTGTATGGTGCACTTTGTACATGTGTAAAGAATAGCTGCCTTTATGTTACCAAGGTAAACACGCATGAACAAAATTAAAGCTTAATCTAAGTTTGATTAAACAGCAAGGTTATACCAGCTAAAACATTTTAAGCTAACCAATAATAAAATAAACCTTTCATTTCACTCAGTTGCCACACGCAAGTGTTACTGCACAGTAACGATCCACTCAAAGTATTAAAAAGAGCAGTGTCATTAGCTCCTTGTCAACCACTTAGTTGATTACTAATTATCTTGCCGGCCATGGTGACCGAGCAGTTCTAGGTGCTTCAGTCTGGAACCAAGCAACTGCTTCGGTCGCAGGTTTGAATCCTGCCTCAGGCATGGATGTGTGTGATGTCTTTAGGTTAGTTAGGTTTAAGTAGTCTAAGTTCCAGGGGGCTGATGACCTCAGATGTTAAGTCCCATAGTGCACAGAGACATTTGAACCACTTTGAACTAATTATCTTGAAAATTGCTGTCTTGTTGTGGGATCTTGCTGCTGTCTCCAAATCTAAATTATTTTCTTGCATGGATCATAAATTGTGTCTCTTCCTAGCTTGCTGTTTATTTTTATTACTGCTGCTCACCTGGATGTATGACAACACAACTTATCACTGTGTTAGCTGAAGCAATAATGAAGGGTTATGTACAGGCTTGCAACTGTAAAACAACAATGGAATGGTACAAAACAATGTTATTTTTGATTGGTGTGCTTTATACACAGGCATGACCACTTGAGGGTTAAGGAAGTCTTTCCCGAGGACAGAACTATTGATGTCTACCACGTGGAAGGTACATGGGAACCGCAGATCAGGAGTGAGCTGAAACAGTAGCATGGCTGCACCATGGATGTTGATATCTGAATTACTAGCTGCTTGGAGTGTACCAGGGAAAGGCAGGTTGTTCGCTGGAGTGAGAGCAGGTGGGATAATGTTTGAATTCACCCCGGTGTCAATCAGGATGCACATGCTTGTTAACCTGTCTAGCACACTGAGGTGTCCAGATGCAAGGTGATCATTTTATGATGACTGATTTTGGAGATGGGGCACTGGAGAAGCAGCACAGGATGTGGCACCTACTGTGGCCAAGGTGGTGACTTTTCCATCCCTCATGGAGTGTGACAATTACTGGTGGTAACCCCCAAGTTCGCATGGATCCAATGCAGTGAGTAGGTAGGGTGAGGAGGAAGACGTGAAGTTCTGATGTCCACCACTGCACTGCACTGGGGACCCATCAAGAGTAGTAGGTGAGGAGTGGGGGGCATGGAGTGAAGGTAGTGAGCCTCACCTTCCACTTGGTCAATGCACTGTTCTGTCTTCTGATGCACAAGATCTCACATGACCTACTCTGCATAGGTGAGGAGGAAGGGCAGCTGTATCCACAGCAGAGCTGCAAACATAAGTAGCAGAATCTGTTCTTGTAGAAGTGATGAGCTGGCAGTGCCACTTGACATGACAAAGTCTACATTCCAGTGGTTCTGTAGGCAAGATAAGAGTTGCAGCTGTATGTCATATTGAAGCTTGATGATCCAAATGGCACATAAGGCAGAGTTTGGGAGGATGTTAGAATCAACAAGGGCAGTTAGGTGATCCCAGAACTGAGAGGATGTCCTGTCGCCATCTTGTTCCACGTGAATTACATGAAATGCTTTTGCCAGTGAATTAGAAAGACACTCGATGATGATCTGCCTCATGTAGAGGTATCTGATGGGGGAGGGGGGGGGGGGGGGGGAGATGGGGTCAGGATGATATCACTGACAAGTTCCAGATCAGCATGTGAGTGTCCAATGAGGCGTATAAAGTGTGCATCATCCCTGGTGATGTGGCTAATGTCCAGAATAGAGTCTTCTAGGGTGAACCATGTTAGAGGGCTATCCTTGCTGGGGGGAGGCAGTTTAGTCAAGTGGCTAGGGAGAATGAGCTTTCTTAAAGAAAAAGATTGGGATTTTAAATTAAGCTTTTTGTAATTTCTGTTCCTAAGTCCTATAAAGTTTTTCCATTACTATACTGTAATTTATTTTCTAACTCAGTTTACATCTCTTTTACATTATTTTTATGCCATAATATTTATATCTTCAGATCATTTTAGTGATAATTTCCTGTAGGTCATAACAACATGTGGCCTATGGTTACAGGTGCTTTCCGTATTTATGATACATGAATTCTCACTAGATGTAACTGCCCTCATTGCCAATCCCCCCCCCATGCAGGCAGTACTCATCATTAACAAAATATCATCAGTACCAACAACATTGAACATTCTTTCACAAAACGCTCTTCATTTCAAAGTCATCAAGGATGGAATTGTAACTCTCAGTTCAGGATGTTCAGAAGCGAGTGAAGAGACATGCCCAAAATCGTAGCATGCTGCCTAATGGAGCAGAGCAATGAGGAAGAACAGACCCTCTTCCTCTGTTGACATTTTCTGGAGTTCGCAAAGCACAAGGGCAACAAGTTGACTTATTCTTCATAACGGATCCAGCTGTAAAAAAAAGAGTTAACCCAACAAAGTACTGAGCCGCGATCAAGTATCAAATCATTATGCACGACAATGAACTGGAACAGTCATTGGCCAGTGGTAACAAATTCATTTCCTTTGAAATAATGTTGAACAGTGAAAACATGATGCAGAACTGTCCATAGCACCATTGTTATTGAAACTGGACAGTCTAACAGACAGAAAACTGTGCTCTGGGTTACTTACTGCTCCCCTCCACTTCTATTATGCAAGTCAAATTCATGCATTCATTTTGACCCACCCTATATCACAACTCAAAAAGCACATTCACTTGCTTTAAAAATTCAGATATATAAATTTATTTTCTCTATTTTCATCTGATTTAATGTTTCAAATTAAATAGTCTGACAGTTAATAATCACAAGTACATAAATTTGCCAAAGAGTTTGATTAATAAGTTCACAGAATATCACGTAGATGAACGATTTGAAATGATTTAATAGGAAGCTCCCAAAGTGGCACACAGACTAAATGCTGAACCAGTTTCTCTCAAGTAATAATATACTTCATCCAAGAAGAAAACTGACACAACTTCGGTACAGTGAAACATTGTGACGAAGTTTTCTTAGACCGCAAAATGAACTACAAAGCTTCTTTTTCGAATTCTAGATCCAGCATTAATTTCCTTGGCTGTTTCAGTAGTACATTATTTATAAAAGGCAGTCAAATAAAATGAGACAGTTGTAAAAACTGAGTAAACTGTTTATTATCTCAAAAGTAATCACCATAGCTGTTAATACAATGGGTGACCAATAAATATGTTTCTCTATTTTCATAAAAAAATATTAAACACTATTTATCATGTTGAAATAATTTTATTAATACTGTACAATGCTTCTGTTATATTTCTACATAGTCGCCAAGTCTTTCCAAGCATTTCGGTAACATTGGCATTTTTGTAACAGGTTGGGTCCTGTGCTCATAACCAGCTGTTCACTGTTGACATGACTACACCATCTGTGTGGAAATGCTTACCTTCAAAATGACCTTTGATTTGGAAGAACATGTGAAAATCACTTGGGGGCAAGATATGGTGAATATGGTGGATGTGGCAACACTTCCCAGTTGGATCTTCTAAGCTCCACCTGAGTCATATGAGCTGTATGAGGCAAAGTATAAACATGAAGGAAGAGAACTCTGTGAGATGAAAGTCCAGGATGTTATCTTTTGGTGGCAGCTTGAAAATTCTTCAAGACATTAAAATACCTCTTGGTACTTGGTATTTCAAGGTAGGTAGTGAATGAGCAAAGCCCCCTTGACAGTCCCAAAATATGGTTGCCATGTGTGATCTTAGCCTTTTTTGGGGCAAATGATGGACCCAAGCTTCATCCTAAGTGCAAGCAATTTGATGACCAGATCTCTCTTCCAGACACATTCTGGCTAGATCAATCTGTTGCTGCTTGTGGGCATGAGTCAGTAGCTTGTGGACATTACTTAGCAAATGTACACCCACTGCACACAGAATAAAAGTCTCTTGGTGTACATGCCGCGTCAGTTCAGGATAAAACTCCAAGCTTTCGACCACTACTTCCATGGTCATTGTCAGGGCTAAAACTGTAGTCAGTTTTAGCCCTGATGATGACCATGGAGGTAGTGGTCGGAAGCTTGGAGTTTTATCATGAACTGATGCGGCATGTACACCGAGAGACTTTTATTCAAGAAATACGGCACGAAAGACTTCATAGCCATACTGCACACAGACTTTGTATTAGTGAAGATGATCTGGCAGGGTCTTTGTGTTGTATGAATGTGCAATTGCAGCCCCAGGATGTTGTCAATGGTAACCCTACAAGCAGCGTACACAATACTGTGAATAGCAATAATGGCATCATCACATGTCTCTGTAGTGGGACTTCTTGTGCACTGTTTGCTATGCATATCTTTGCGCCCTTCCACAAACTGTACGCGCCAAAGTCAAACTGTTTGAATGTTCATACAGTGATCCTCATCAACAATGGTTAACTCTCAATGGATAATGACAGAGGACATACTTTGTAGTGCATTCTCACCCTGAGTGACAGATAGGGTATTTGGAGTTAGAGAAATCAAAATAAAATGTTTATTTTTTTATTTAAATCCTTGGTTCCTTTCTGGAATCCAAACTACAGTTATTTGGTAAGCAACATTAATGGTAAATTTTAGTAATTCACCATTATTTTTGTCTGTAATTCAGAAAAATAATGGCATGATGGGCGGGACAGATATTGAGCCTCAGATGTTGCAGAGTGCAAAACACTGCATTATTTCTGTGAGTTATGTATACATCTAATACTAAATGTAAACTGAGCACAAACTGGGCACTCCAAGAATTATATATAGCATATGCTAATGTACGACCATTAATAAATTTAAATTTCTGAAACACTAAATATTATGTGATGGATGGGACAGATAGTACAAGTGCAATGACTGGTCCTCCAAAATATGTTCATTGCCTTTAAGATAGACGACACTAAATAAAAAGGTAGTAGTAACTCAAATAAGACTTCAGTGAAAGAACAGCGTCTTAAAAACAGTCAGCAGACTAAATTAGGCAACAGAAACACATTTGCTCTACACACCATCCAACTTAAAAACCTCCTGCTATTTACTGGAACAGGAAGAAAAATTATTTTCAACACTTCATCTTTGCTATAGCAAATACCATCTATAGACTGAGACCATTCATAGAAACAGCTTGCAGCACAGTCATTGCTGTTCTGAATCTCAGGAATAGCACAGCCTAAATCATCTGACTCATCTGAAGATGTACACTGATGCGCCAAAACATTATGACCACTACCCATCACAAAGATGAATGAATGCTTCCTAGTGTTGTTAAGGACCTGTGGTGCAGTAAGGAAAGAATGTAACTGGAAGAGAGCTGAATGGGCAGTCACTATAACAAAGATGCAGGCCGCAGATCCAGAAATCCACTGATAAAAGTAGTTTTGACAAAGGGCACATTGTTGTGGCACTGGCTGGGAATGAGAATCTCTGAAACAGTGGGGCTGATCGCCTGCTGGTGTACTACTGTTGTGAGCACCTATGGAAAGTGGTTGAAGGATGGCAAAATAATGAGGGGGCTGTACGGTATTGGACGATCATGTCTCATAACATAACAAAACATAGATTTCACAGGGTCCCCCAATATGTAATCCAGGATAGGCAGTGATCTGTGGCAGATGTGATGACAGAGTACAATGTTGGTGCACGCGTAAGTGTTTTAGAGCACACCATTCAAAGGCCACATCACACAACCCCTACGTGTGTTCCTGTGTTGACCCAATCACAGTATCAGTCACGATTGCAGTGGGCACAGCATCACTGAGTTTTCACTGTGGATCAATAGAAACTCGTCACCTGTCAAATTAATCACATTTCTTGTTACACCAGGTCAATGGTTGAGTCCTTACATGTCATCATCCAGGTGAATGGCTGCATGAAACATGCACCAAGCCACAGATGCTGGCTGGGGAGGGCAGAATGCCAAGTGATAACATTGAGCTGGGCTTCGATGGGATCCATGATCGCAATCAAAGGCACCATGACCACAGTGAACTATTTGAACATTACAGCAAACCACCCAATTGCTCCATGCTTGAAGTCTCCCCCTACGGCGATGACATCTTCCAGCAGGATAACCGTCCATGTTGCAACGTCAGAATCATGCTGCAGTGGTGTGAGGTGCATTATAGGGAACTCACATTGATGTCTTGGCAAGAAAATGCACCTGAGCTGTACCCACTGGAACACACATAGGGCACCAGCTGCATGGCTGTAAACCATCATCCCATAATTTTCTGAAATTGCTTGTCCTTTGTGCAGACATCTTGTGCCACAAATCCTAGAAACCTATCAAGGACTTGGAGAATCCATACTAAACAGAATCTCTGTCATACTGCATTTGAAAAGTGGAACAACATGCTATTAAACAGGTGGTCATAATGTTCTGGCTCACCAGTGTATTCTTAATGTCTTTTTTTCAATTTCATGTCTTTCTGTATACTGCATCAACCCATTTTAGATGCACCTGTTTTTACAACCAGCAAATGAACCATGTCATATGGTCTGAAAAAGTGGATAGACTGAATTCTGGGAAAGTCTGATGCTGTCAGCCACCACTTAGAAAGACTCTGTTCATTTTCAAGTACTGATTCTGCAGTTACCAAAAGAACTGAGATACCTTTTATTGCTTATTTTGCACAATCCGAGAACTCCTGTCAATTAAGCACTGTGTAAAAACCCAGGGTTAGTTCACAGGGTTAGTTTACACCTTTGTCATCTTTTGAATGGCACAATGTGCTCAAGATAAATTTATTTTTAAATTGCAATGCTGCCCCATCAGAGAAGACAAAGATTTTTTTTCAGTTCAGATAGTTTTTCTTTTAGCTCATTATTATATTATGCAAGAAGGTTCTGTTGAATTGGTATTCAACTTTTTTCTTCTCCAGTTCTACAGCTTGAATGTTTTTTATAAAAGTGTTTTTTGTTAATATTGGAACCTAATCATTAATTTCAGAAATCACTTCATCGAGAGTAACACTTTCTTTTGAAAGGACTGGCTTTTTTGTTTTCCCTCTTCCACTGCTTCCATTTCACAGTCTGATTCTTGTCAAAAGTTTCTGGAAGAAACTGATGAAGATTACAGACTTTATCACAATCTCCTAACATCTTCCTGCCACAAGAAACAAGAGGGAAGACTAAGAAAGTTTACACACACACTATACACAGACTCCTGCAGATACTTTGTTAGCTTGATACTGGTGCACACAAGCGAGCGAGCAAGCGTGCGCAATCTCTCTCTCTCTCTCTCTCTCTCTCTCTCTCTCTCTCACTCACACACACACACACACACAAACACACACACACACACACACACACACACACATTCTCTCTCTCTCTCTCTCTCTCTCTCTCTCTCCTCTCGTGTTGTGGTAAGCACCATACATCTTCACATCTTGTTTTCCTGCTGATTGCACACTACTATTATTTTTAAGATAAAAATCACAAATTGTCTGCTTTATTTCTTCAATAATCCCAAGGCTGCTACGTTTAATTTCTTTGACAGTTGGATCTGAAAGCAGTTTATTTGCTAATTCTGTGAAGTGATTGTGGAGTACTTTTTTGAGAATTACTCTCTTTTTTTTACAATTCATTGGCAACCCCCATTCTGTCCTTTTTACAGCCTTCCCCGGGCTTTGAGGACATTTATAGCACCATAAAATTGAATTGGGCGATGTACTATTTCCAGTGGACTTTTCTGCTTTCTTTTTCAACTGGTATTTCTGCTTTCTTAGCTTTTCTTTCTCTCTTTTCATTTTCATAACTTTCTTGTTCTTTAACATGGCCCGTTTTTCATTCATTCTTGCCTATTTCTTTCTTTCTCTGTCTTTTTTCAAATATTCACTTCACCTAACACATCTGATTTCGGACAATAATAATACTGCTTTGGTCTCACCTTGTCCTCCAGTTTCTTCACTTTAATACAGCTAATTAACTTACAGCTAACTAACTTACTGTTTAAAACAATGTACGGCAACCATTAACAAGTCAGCAAACCTGTTAATAATGTTGACCAGTGTTTTACTCACAATTCTGGATTAAGACAGTAAAAATAAAAATAGAGTAAAAAAACTAAAAATTAAATGTAGAATTTAACTTAACACACTTTGGACACTTCAGAAAACATTCCTCAAAGGTAGCATTGCAGAAAGGATATGCCATGCTTTGATGCTTTAGGGGTTAGGTTTTAACTAAATTATCTTGTATAAACTGTTCCATCTGTCATAAGCAGAATGTCCCTTCCATCACAGTGTTTTTTTCATATATAAACAATTTGAATTACAATATCATTTGAAGAGTTCAATAATTCTTGAGTATGACTAAATGAAAACATACAAACAAAATTAATGCATGATTTTAGTGATGGATGGGACAGCTTGCATTGTAAATGAGAAATCTAATCCAAACGGACTTAGAAATCCTTAACAGTTCTCAGATTTTCTAGAGGTTTAGTAGAAAGACTGCTCTACTAGAAACAAGCCTAACAGTGAACTTTCTGTCAATGATGGTGGGTAATCATTGCCAACTTGACAACTTATACCAATACCAAGTTGACAATGTTAACAACAGAAAAGAAAAAAAAGTTGCAGAATTTTCTATCCTCCACATGTAATTTCAGTTCCTTAGGATTTCATTTAAATGAATCACAGCCATGACTTCCAAGTATAAAAAAACTCAAAAATTCTATCTTGGTGCATTTAAATCTAAACAGTTTAGCATAAAAATGTCCAAATCTAGGTTACTCTAAAATTGATGAAATGCAAGTTATACTTTCTGAACTGGCAAACATACAGGTAGTCTGTTTAATCAAACACTGACACACAAAAGAATGAATAGACATTATAAATAAAATCAGTAATTTCAAACTTGCCAGCAGCTTTTGTAGAAAAAACAAATCTCGTAGGGGCTCCTATGTCTTACTGCATGCCTCCTTAAAATTTAAAGTGAAAGAAGATTTTAGTTATCTAAACAAAGGACGTATTTTTGAAAGTTGTTCTGTAGAGCTGTGTGATTTAAATACTGTGATAATATCAATTTATATAATTCCTGGGAATTCTGCTACTAAACTGTTCTTAGAAGAATTTCAATATCTCTTAGATAAACTTAAAAGACAAAGCAAGAAAAAGATTGTGATTGCAGGTGACTTCAATTTAAATACATTAACTGAAAGCAGTGACATTGAAAAATTTCATGATTTAATCCAAAAATCTGGTCTCAAGTTAAACTTTACTATGTGCACTAGAGAAAACTTCCACTCAAGCAACCTGCATAGATAATATTATTACAAATTATCAGTTTGATGATACAAGGAAGTTTTGCCTAGATCTAGGGATATCTGATCACTCAGCTTTGTTTATAGAGCCCCCCCCCAAAACAGAGACACTAAAATCTGAATCTTATATAAGAAGGAATTTTAGCAAAGAAAATTTAGAGTTGTTTTGTGATGAGTGTTATAAGATCGCCTTTAGACCACTGTGACTCAAGCAACAAAAATTCTGATAAATTTCTAAATTGTTTTTTGGGCGTATTCAATGAAACATTTCCCCCAAAATCTTATCAAAAGAGAGTCAGAAATAAATGAAACTGGATTACTCCAAGCGTAAAAATTTCAAGTGCCAGAAAGACAGCTGCACAATGAGCTCAAAGTAAATACACTCCTGGAAATGGAAAAAAGAACACATTGACACCGGTGTGTCAGACCCACCATACTTGCTCCGGACACTGCGAGAGGACTGTACATGCAATGATCACACGCACGGCACAGCGGACACACCAGGAACCGTGGTGTTGGCCGTCGAATGGCGCTAGCTGCGCAGCATTTGTGAACCGCCACCATCAGTGTCAGCCAGTTTGCCATGGCATACGGAGCTCCATCGCAGTCTTTAACACTGGTAGCATGCCGCGACAGCGTGGACGTGAACCCTATGTGCAGTTCACGGACTTTGAGCGACGGTGTATAGTGGGCATGCGGGAGGCCGGGTGGACGTACTGCCGAATTGCTCAACACGTGGGGCGTGAGGTCTCCACAGTACATCGATGTTGTCGCCAGTGGTCGGCGGAAGGTGCACGTGCCCGTCGACCTGGGACCGGACCGCAGCGACGCATGGATGCACGCCAAGACCGTAGGATCCTACGCAGTGCCGTAGGGGACCGCACCGCCACTTCCCAGCAAATTAGGGACACTGTTGCTCCTGGGGTATTGACGAGGACCATTCGCAACCGTCTCCATGAAGCTGGGCTACGGTCCCGCACACCGTTAGGCCGTCTTCCGCTGACGCCCCAACATCGTGCAGCCCGCCTCCAGTGGTGTCGCGACAGGCGTGAATGGAGGGACGAATGGAGACGTGTCGTCTTCAGCGATGAGAGTCGCTTCTGCCTTGGTGCCAATGATGGTCGTATGCGTGTTTGGCGCCGTGCAGGTGAGCGCCACAATCAGGACTGCATACGACCGAGGCACAAAGGGCCAACACCCGGCATCATGGTGTGGGGAGCGATCTCCTACACTGGCCGTACACCACTGGTGATCATCGAGGGGACACTGAATAGTGCACGGTACATCCAAACCGTCATCAAACCCATCGTTCTACCATTCCTAGACCCGCAAGGGAACTTGCTGTTCCAACAGGACAATGCACGTCCGCATGTATCCCGTGCCACCCAATGTGCTCTAGAAGGTGTAAGTCAACTACCCTGGCCAGCAAGATCTCCGGATCTGTCCCCCATTGAGCATGTTTGGGACTGGATGAAGCGTCGTCTCACGCGGTCTGCACGTCCAGCACGAACGCTGGTCCAACTGAGGCGCCAGATGGTAATGGCATGGCAAGCAGTTCCACAGGACTACATCCGGCATCTCTACGATCGTCTCCATGGGAGAATAGCAGCCTGCATTGCTGCGAAAGGTGGATATACACTGTACTAGTGCCGACATTGTGCATGCTCTGTTGCCTGTGTCTATGTGCCTGTGGTTCTGTCAGTGTGATCATGTGATGTATCTGACCCCAGGAATGTGTCAATAAAGTTTCCCCTTCCTGGGACAATGAATTCACGGTGTTCTTATTTCAATTTCCAGGAGTGTAGAAACCCTAATTTTGTAACTTATGTCAAGCACTATAAGACTATACTAAAAAAAGTGATACTGGCAGCAAAAAAATTGGCAAATAGTATATTCATAAACAAACAAAGAAATAAAACAAAGGCAGTCTGGTCTGTTGTGAAATCAGAGTTGGGAGTCAATGTTAACATTCAAGAAATTTCTCGAATTAGGTTTCGGGTTGATATTATTGTAAATCATGTTCAAATGTCAACTGCTTCAATGATTTCTTTGTCAATATAGCAATATCTGACTTTCACATGACAGCCCATGAGGACAATATGAATTTCAGGCACAGAGATGACATACAAAACAATTGTTTTAAAAAATTCACAAAAATCACTCATAAAGATGTGTAAGACACTATATTATCATTAAAAAACAAAAAATCAGTTGGATGGGATGGAATGCCTTCCATGGTAATCAAGGCAGTATGTCATATTATTTCATACCCACTGACTGTTGTTGTAAACCAGTCCTTTGAACATGGGTCTCTTCCAGATGTCCTAAAATATGCAGAGATTAAGCCATTGTCTAGAAAGGGATCACCCAAAGATATGGGACACTACCAGCCTACCGCTCTCCTTCCTGTTTTTCTAAAATATTTGAAAAACTTGTGGCAAAACAACTAGAAAATTTCCTTACAGTAAATGACATTATTTGTAAAAAACAGTTAGGTTTTCAAAGAGGAAAAAGCACCATTAATGCCATCAGAGAATTTACAGAAAAAATAAGCATATCACTAGAAGGGCACAAAAGTCTCAGGAATATTCTGTGACCTAAAGAAAGCCTTTGACTCAGAAAACCACTTATTATTACTTCACAAACTGAAGAGCTATGGGATTGAAGATACTGCATTACAGTGGTTCAACTCCTATCTGACAGGAGGGAAACAAAGAGTAATTTTAACATAAAATTCAGTTAACTACCACTCCAAATGGAAAACAATTTCCCAATGAGTTCCACAGGGTTCAATATTGGGTCTTACCTGTTCTTGTTGTATATACACTCCTGGAAATGGAAAAAAGAACACATTGACACCGGTGTGTCAGACCCACCATACTTGCTCCGGACACTGCGAGAGGGCTGTACAAGCAATGATCACACGCACGGCACAGCGGACACACCAGGAACCGCGGTGTTGGCCTTCGAATGGCGCTAGCTGCGTAGCATTTGTGCACCGCCGCCGTCGGTGTCAGCCAGTTTGCCGTGACATACGGAGCTCCATCGCAGTCTTTAACACTGGTAGCATGCCGCGACAGTGTGGACGTGAACCGTATGTGCAGTTGACGGACTTTGAGCGAGGGCGTATAGTGGGCATGCGGGAGGCCGGGTGGACGTACCGCCGAATTGCTCAACACGTGGGGCGTGAGGTCTCCACAGTACATCGATGTTGTCGCCAGTGGTCGGCGGAAGGTGCACGTGCCCGTCGACCTGGGACCGGACCGCAGCGACGCACGGATGCACGCCAAGACCATAGGATCCTACGCAGTGCCGTAGGGGACCGCACCGCCACTTCCCAGCAAATTAGGGACACTGTTGCTCCTGGGGTATCGGCGAGGACCATTCGCAACCATCTCCATGAAGCTGGGCTACGGTCCCGCACACCGTTAGGCCGTCTTCCGCTCACGCCCCAACATCATGCAGCCCGCCTCCAGTGGTGTCGCGACAGGCGTGAATGGAGGGACGAATGGAGACGTGTCGTCTTCAGCGATGAGAGTCGCTTCTGCCTTGGTGCCAATGATGGTCGTATGCGTGTTTGGCGCCGTGCAGGTGAGCGCCACAATCAGGACTGCATACGACCGAGGCACACAGGGCCAACACCCGGCATCATGGTGTGGGGAGCGATCTCCTACACTGGCCGTACACCACTGGTGATCATCGAGGGGACACTGAATAGTGCACGGTACATCCAAACCGTCATCAAACCCATCGTTCTACCATTCCTAGACCGGCAAGGGAACTTGCTGTTCCAACAGGACAATGCACGTCCGCATGTATCCCGTGCCACCCAACGTGCTCTAGAAGGTGTAAGTCAACTACCCTGGCCAGCAAGATCTCCGGATCTGTCCCCCATTGAGCATGTTTGGGACTGGATGAAGCATCGTCTCACGCGGTCTGCACGTCCAGCACGAACGCTGGTCCAACTGAGGCGCCAGGTGGAAATGGCATGGCAAGCCGTTCCACAGGACTACATCCAGCATCTCTACGATCGTCTCCATGGGAGAATAGCAGCCTGCATTGCTGCGAAAGGTGGATATACACTGTACTAGTGCCAACATTGTGCATGCTCTGTTGCCTGTGTCAATGTGCCTGTGGTTCTGTCAGTGTGATCATGTGATGTATCTGACCCCAGGAATGTGTCAATAAAGTTTCCCCTTCCTGGGACAATGAATTCACGGTGTTCTTATTTCAATTTCCAGGAGTGTAAATGATTTGCCATTAAATATTGATGCTCATTCAGTCTTGTCTGCAGATGACAACTCAGTCCTGATAGAAAACGATACAATAGAAAAGATTCCATACAGTAGAGAAAATGTTCTGGGGAACCTGAATCCTGGTTCCATAAAAATGGACTAAAGCTCAATGTCACTAAGATGTAGGTAATGCAATTTGTCTCTAAATTATCAGCAATATGTCCTGTACAAATTGCTCATAATAATCAACTGATGACAGGAATGAGCCATTTAAAATTCTTGGGCTTAAATCTTGATGAAAGTTTAAACTGGAATACACATATAGACATCCTGACAAATAAATTAAATTCCCTAGCTGTTGCAATGTTTGTTTTATCTGGCGCCACTCATATGGACACAAGAAAGACAGTCTAACACAGTTATTTTGAATCTGTTATTCAGTATGGGATAATTTTCTGGGGAAACTCTAGAAGCAGTACATGGATACTAATTCTTTAGAAGAAAATCATTAGAAACATGTGCTGCTCACAAAAATTAGTCATGTCACCCACTGATCAAGAAATTAAAAATACTACAACATAATCATGAAAAGTTCTGTTTTAAGCACAGCTATGGTAGTCATCACAAGGAAAATTTCATAACAAATTAAAAGGATGAAAGACATCAACAATGGACCTTGGTTCTCTGAAAAGTTTACTCCAAAATATTTTAATAGAGAAATGTTACTACACCACTGAAGAATTCATGGAAGACAGTCTGACACTTTGAACAATAAAAATATACAGATAATATTGTAGTGTTGTCTATGTACAATGAAGGAGATTGATAAACTGTTAATTTATAGCAAATACTGCAGTGTTGTATTTATTGGCATTATTCCTAAATTAGTATAAAAAGAATTTCTGTAAATCATTATACACTATATTTTTGCTAAACTTCATGTGTCTCCTGTACAACAGATCATATGATCTGTACAATGTATATAATGAGACTGATAAATCACAATTTGCACATTTGACATTCCAGATTTTTAAGTTTCAATCATAGGCTCACTCAGTCATGGAATGCCAGAGTGGTAACTCTATGATAACTGAAAACATCCTAGGCAACAGGTTAATTTGCTTTGGACAATGATGTGCATGCCTGGGTACAACCATGGTTCCAAAGGCAACCACAAACATTTTTCCATAAAGGCATTGACTACCTTGTCTCACAGTGTGATACATTTATTAACAGTTATTGTGATTGCTCTTGAAATAATAAACAGTTCACATACTTTTTTCCTATCTGTCTGTACCCATTTGACTGCCCGTTATCACTACACAATGAAGAGTTGATGAAACATTGTAAGGCTACCGCCAAACTGTGGCCAAGAGCAATGATATGCTTGATTCAATGGCTGCTTCACAACCCAGGCCACCTGGATCCTCCACTCCACCACCAGCTTTTCTGAACTGTGCAGATGGGAGTTACCCTTACAATGTATTCTCCAATCCCAAAATTATCCTGGCCTCAACTTATGGTAACATACTGTCTCCACATACTCCACTCAACAGTTTCTGCCACTTCTGTCATATCACCTTCTCTCATTTCATGTCCTCTTGCCATTCTCTGCTAATGCACTCACCAGGCTTTTCCTATCTCTGTTCCTCTCCATTTCCTTTCCCAATCCTCCCCCCCACCCCCCCACCCCTCCCCCCACCCCACACCAGCCTATCCTGCAGAGCCTCTCGACACTGCATCTGCTGCCTTCTAAACCATGCATGCTCCACCAGACAGTGGTCTTCTCTCCCCCCCCCCCCCCCCCCATTCACATATATCCATTCTCTCTCTCTCTCTCTCTCTATATATATATATATATATTCCCTCTCCTTCCTTCTTTCCTGACGAGGCAACCATTGGTAGCGAAAGCTAGAATTTTGTGTGTATGTTTGTGTTTGTTTGTGTGTCTATCGACCTGCCAGCACTTTTGTTTGGTAAGTCTCATCATCTTTTAAATGTCTGCTTGTGTCTGTGTATATGCGGATGGATATGTGTGTGTGTGTGAGTGTATACCTGTCCTTTTTTCCCCCTAAGGTAAGTCTTTCCGCTCCCGGGATTGGAATGACTCCTTACCCTCTCCCTTAAAACCCAAATCCTTTCGTCTTTCCCTCTCCTTCCCTCTTTCCTGATGAGGCAACCGTTGGTTGCGAAAGCTTGAATTTTGTGTGTATGTTTGTGTTTGTTTGTGTGTCTATCGACCTGCCAGAGCTTTTGTTGGGTAAGTCTCATCACCTTTCTTTTATATATATATATGGTTATAATAGAAGGAAACATTCCACGTAGGAAATATATATATATATCGTAGGAAAATTATATCTAAAAACAAAGATGATGAGACTTACCAAACAAAAACACTGGCAGGTCGATAGACACACAAACATACACACAAAATTCAAACTTTCGCAACCAACAGTTGCTTCGTCAGGAAAGAGGGAAGGAGAGGGAAAGACGAAAGGATGAGGGTTTTAAGGGAGAGGGCAAGGAGTCATTCCAATCCCGGGAGCGGAAAGACTTACCTTAGGGGGAAAAAAGGACAGGTATACACTAGCACACACACACATATCCATCCGCACATACACAGACACCAGCAGACGTTTGGGTAGAGATTTCAGTCGAGGTGGAAGTACAGAGGCAAAGATGTTGTTGAAAGACAGGTGAGGTGAGAACGGCGGCAAATTGAAATTAGAAAATAGTGGAGATTGAGGCCTGGCGGATAACGAGAAGACAGGATATGCTGAAGGGCAAGTTCCCATCTCCGGAGTTCTGACAGGTTGGTGTTAGTGGGAAGTATCCAGATAACCCGAATGATGTAACACTGTGCCAAGATGTGCTGGCCGTGCACCAAGGCATGTGCCACAGGGTGATCCTCATTACCAACAAACACTGTCTGCCTGCGTCCATTCATGTGAATGGAGAGTTTGTTGCTGGTCATTCCCACATAGAAAGCTTCACAGTGTAGGCAGGTCAGTTGGTAAATCATGTGGGTGCTTTCACACGTGGCTCTGCCTTTGATCGTGTACACCTTCCGGGTTACAGGACTGGAGTAGGTGGTGGTGGGAGGGTGCATGGGACAGGTTTTACACCGGGGGGCGGTTACAAGGGTAGGAACCAGAGGGTAGGGAAGGTGGTTTGGGGATTTCATAGGGATGAACTAAGAGGTTACGAAAGTTAGGTGGACGGCGGAAAGACACTCTTGGTGGAGTGGGGAGGATTTCATGAAGGATGTGTCTCATTTCAGGGCAGGATTTGAGGAAGTCATATTCCTGCTGGAGAGCCACATTCAGAGTCTGATCCAGTCCCGGAAAGTATCCTGTCACAAGTGGGGCACTTTTGGGGTTCTTCTGTGGGAGGTTCTGGGTTTGAGGGGATGAGGAAGTGGCTCCGGTTATTTGCTTCTGTACCAGGTCCGGAGGGTAGTTGCGGGATGCGAAAGCTGTTTTCAGGTTGTTGGTGTAATGGTTCAGGCATTCCGGACTGGAGCAGGTTTGTTTGCCACAAAGACCTAGGCTGTAGGAAAGGGACCGTTTGATGTGGAATGGGTGGCAGCTGTCATAACGGAGGTACTGTTGCTTGTTGGTGGGTTTGATGTGGACGGACATGTGAAGCTGGCCATTGGACAGGTGGAGGTCAATGTCAAGGAAAGTGGCATGGGATTTGGAGTAGGACCAGGTGAATCTGATGGAACCAAAGGAGTTGAGGTTGGAGAGGAAATTCTGGAGTTCTTCTTCACTGTGAGTCCAGATCATGAAAATGTCATCAATAAATCTGTACCAAACTTTGGGTTGGCAGGCCTGGGTAACCAAGAAGGCTTCCTCTAAGCGACCCATGAATAGGTTGGCGTATGAGGGGGCCATCCTGGTACCCATGGCTGTTCCCTTTAATTGTTGGTATGTCTGGCCTTCGAATGTGAAGAAGTTGTGGGTCAGGATGAAGCTGGCTAAGGTAACGAGGAAAGAGGTTTTAGGTAGGGTGGCAGGTGATCGGCGTGAAAGGAAGTGCTCCAAGGTAAGTCTTTCCACTCCCGGGATTGGAATGACTCCTCACCCTCTCCCTTAAAACCCACATCCTTTCGTCTTTCCCTCTCTTTCCCTCTTTCCTGATGAAGCAACCATTGGTTGTGAAAGCTTGAATTTTGTGTGTATGATTGTGTTTGTTTGTGTGTCTATCAACCTGCCAGCACTTTCGTTTGGTAAGTCACATCATCTTTGTTTTTATATATATTTTTCCCATGTGGAATGTAGAAAGAAACATTCCACATGGGAAAAATATATTAAAAACAAAGATTCCATGACTTACCAAATGGGAAAGTGCTGGTAGATAGACACAATAAAAAAACACACACACAAGATTCAAGCTTTCGCAACCAATGGTTGCTTCATCAGGAAAGAGGGAAGGATCCTTCATGAAATTCTCCCCACTCCACCAAGAGTGTCTTTCTGCCGTCCACCTATCCTTCGTAACCTCTTGGTTCATCCCTATGAAATACCCAAACCACCTTCCCTACCCTCTGGCTCCTACCCTTGTAACTGCCCCCGGTGTAAAACCTGTCCCATGCACCCTCCCACCACCACCTACTCCAGTCCTGTAATCCGGAAGGTGTACACGATCAAAGGCAGAGCCACGTGTGAAACCACCCACGTGATTTACCAACTGACCTGCCTACACTGTGATGCTTTCTATGTGGGAATGACCAGCAACAAACTGTCCATTCACATGAATGGACTCAGGCAGACAGTGTTTGTTGGTAACGAGGATCACCCTGTGGCTAAACATCCCTTGGTGCACGGCCAGCACATCTTGGCACAGTGTTACACCGTCCGGGTTATCTGGATACTTCTCACTAATACCAACCTATCAGAACTCCGGAGATGGGAACTTTCCCTTCAGCATATCCTCTCTTCTCGTCACCCACCAGGCCTCAAACTCCGCTAATTTCAAGTTGCCGCCGCTCATACCTCACCTGTCATTCAACAACATCTTTGCCTCCGCACTTCCGCCTCAACTGACATCTCTGCCCAAACTCTTTGCCTTTAAATATGTCTGCTTGTGTCTGCATATGTGTGTGTGTATATATTGTCTATCTACCAGTGCTAACCCGTTTGGTAAGTCATGGAATCTTTGTTTTTAATATATATAGATGATGTCACTTACCAAACGAAATCGCTGTCGATAGACACAGAAACAAACACAAACATACACACAAAATTCAAGCTTTCGCAACCAACAGTTGCCAATCAGGAAAGAGGGAAGGAGAGGGAAACACGAAAGGATGTGGGTTTTGAGAGGGTAAGGAACCATTCCAATCCCGGGAGTGGAAAGACTTACCATAGGGGGAAAAAAGGACAGGTATACACTAGCACACACACACACGTATCTGTCCGCACATACACAGACACCAGCAGACATTTGTAAAGGCAAAGAGTCTGGGCAGAGATGTCAGTCGAGGCGGAAGTACGGAGGTGAAGATATTGTTGAATGACAGGTGAGGTATGAGCGGCGGCAACTTGAAATTAGCGGAGGTTGAGGCCTGGTGGGTGACGAAAAGAGAGGATATGCTTAAGGGAAAGTTCCCATCTCCGGAGTTCTGACAGGTTGGTGTTAGTGGGAAGTATCCAGATAACCCGGATGGTGTAACACTGTGCCAAGATGTGCTGGCCGTGCACCAAGGGATGTTTAGCCACAAGGTGATCCTCATTACCAACAAACACTGTCTGCCTGTGTCCATTCATGCGAATGGACAGTTTGTTGCTGGTCATTCCCACATAGAAAGCTTCACAGTGTAGGCAGGTCAGTTGGTAAATCACATGGGTGCTTTCACACATGG
This sequence comes from Schistocerca cancellata, assembly GCF_023864275.1. Classification (NCBI taxonomy): domain Eukaryota; kingdom Metazoa; phylum Arthropoda; class Insecta; order Orthoptera; family Acrididae; genus Schistocerca; species Schistocerca cancellata. The sequence goes on from NC_064627.1 coordinate 985,156,300, forward strand.
CTCTGCCTTTGATCGTGTACACCTTCCGGGTTACAGGACTGGAGTAGGTGGTGGTGGGAGGGTGCATGGGACAGGTTTTACACCGGGGGCGGTTACAAGGGTAGGAGCCAGAGGGTAGGGAAGGTGGTTTGGGGATTTCATAGGGATGAACCAAGAGGTTACGAAGGTTGGTGGACGGCGGAAAGACACTCTTGGTGGAATGGGGAGGATTTCATGAAGGATGTATCTCATTTCAGGGTAGGATTTGAGGAAGTCGTATCCCTGCTGGAGAGCCACATTCAGAGTCTGATCCAGTCCCGGAAAGTATCCTGTCACAAGTGGGGCACTTTTGGGGTTCTTCTGTGGGAGGTTCTGGGTTTGAGGGGATGAGGAAGTGGCTTGGTAATTTGCTTCTGTATCAGGTCGGGAGGGTGTTGTGGGATGCGAAAGCTGTTTTCAGGTTGGCTAGTTCTAATAATTTTTGCTTTATTTCCATTTCCGTTTTTCCCACATCACTGATCATTTTTAGCCACTTCCCACAGGTTTTAATGTCATTATTTCTTTGTCAGACAATTGTAAGCCTCATTTTCATAATCTACCACCACAAAACCACTCCTTTAATACATTTAAAAGCAGTTTTTTCGAAATTTTCCCAAATTTCTCCACCCTTTATCGTGTTTAGGCGGCAACACAACCACCTAACCTTTGTGCACATCGTTGTTTACCAACCCAAGTTCACCACAGGATCAACATAGCTCATCTTTAACCAACACTTTTTCGACTTTTTTCACACCAGATCTCCAGTTGCAATTGTTCACCTTTATCTCTCCCCATATATTTTTATTTTCATTTTCATTTCAGCCTCATGTTACACTTTCCACCTTCTAATACCATGTCACCCTCACAACATCCCCACAACTACCCCATTAAGTTTTATTTACATTCCCTCCGCAAACATGCCTTCGCCCCAGCCAGATTACATTCCCATATTTTATTTACTCAGGCTTGTCTGACATTTGGCATTACCCCCAAAGGCCTCACACTTAAAGTTCCCATCTCTGGCTGTAACCCTTCTTTCCATCAGTCCCTATACCAGTTCCAAACTGAACAATCCATTGCCCTCACCCACCTAATCCTTCACCTACACATCAACTCAGCCAATGAACACACCCGTCAACTCCTATCCTTAATAAAAGTCCTCAATCTTTCCTCTCCCACATCCACACCGGCTGTTCAGTGCATCCTCCTACAGGCCAACCGCAAATTAGAACAGCATGCCACCCTCCACCTCAAAAAACTATCCAATCTCCTGGTTTCCCACCTCCGGAAAGGCAACTCACTCACCTTTCACAACCTTTCCAGCAAACCTCAACCTCCTCTCATTGCACACAGATCCAGTCTCTCCCATCTACTCAATCTCCCACTTCCAGCTCCATTCCCCCCAAAACCTCAAAATTCTAATCAATACAATCTGGAACCACAACACCCTAATCCAGTAGTTAACCTTTCCTCCAAACTTCTCTCCCAGTCCGAAAACTCTGTCCTATCCAAAGGCCACACCTTCAGCCCTACTCCCAGATTCAACCAAACAGCCCTCGTCAAAGATTTACTGTCCTACACTCGTACTCTCTGCTGGAAACATCACTTTGCCATGAAGAAAAATGATCCTAATCCTACCCCTTAATGATCCATCTCCCCAAGACACTATCCAAATTGAACCCTGTCTGGAACAGTTCCGTCCTCCATCACAGCGGGACCCACCACCTCTTCATCAAAATCACCCTCTCCAAACCTTCCAGGAATTTCTCACTTCCAGCCTTGCCTCTCAGTCCTTCTTAAAAAACCTTAGTCCTACTCCCAACATCACCACTGCTGAAGCCCAAGCTATCCGTGATCTGAAGGCTGACCGATCCATCGTCATTCTTCCGGCGGACAAGGGTTCCACGACCGTGGTACTTGATTGTCGGGAATATGTGGCTGAGGGACTGCGTCAGCTTTCAGACAACACTACATACAAAATTTGCCAAGGTAATCCCATTCCTGATGTCCAGGCGGAGCTTCAAGGAATCCTCAGAACCTTAGGACCCCTACAAAACCTTTCACCTGACTCCATCAACCTCCTGACCCCACCGACACCCCGCACCCCTACCTTCTACCTTCTTCCTAAAATTCACAAACCCAATCATCCCAGCACCCCCATTGTAGCTGGTTACCTAGCCCCCACAGAATGTATCTCTGCCTACGTAGATCAACACCTTCAACCCATTACATGCAGTCTCCCATCCTTCATCAAAGACACCAACCACTTTCTTGAACGCCTGGAATTCTTACCCAATCTGTTACCCCCGGAAACCATCCTTGTAACCATTGATGCCACTATGCCACTTCCTTATACACAAATATCCCACACGTCCAGGGCCTCGCTGCGATGGAGCTCTTCCTTTCATACCGATCACCTGCCACGCTACCTAAAACATCTTTCCTCATTACCTAACTCACAACTTCTTCACTTTCGAAGGCCAGACATATCAACAATTAAAGAGAACAGCCATGGGTACCAGGTTGGCCCCCTCATACGCCAACCTATTTATGGGTTGCTTAGAGGAAGTCTTTTTGGTTACCCAGGCCTGCCAACCCAAAGTTTGGCACAGATTTATTGATGACATCTTCATGATCTGGACTCACAGTGAAGAAGAACTCCAGAATTTCCTCTCCAACCTCAACTCCTTTGGTTCCATCAGATTCACGTGATCCTACTCCAAATCCCATGCCACTTTCCTTGACATTGACCTCCATCTGTCCAATGGCCAGCTTCACACGTCAAACACATCAAACCCACCAACAAGCGACAGTACCTCCATTATGACAGCTGCCACCCATTCCATATCAAACGGTCCCTTCCCTACAGCCTAGGTTTTCGTGGCAAACAAATCTGCTCCAGTCCTGAATCCCTGAACCATTACACCAACAACCTGAAAACAGCTTTCGCATTCTGCAACTACCCTCCCGACCTGGTACAGAAGCAAATAACCAGAGCCACTTCCTCATCCCCTCAAACCCAGAACCTCCCACAGAAGAACCCCAAAAGTGCCCCACTTGTGACAGGATACTTTCTGGGACTGGATCAGACTCTGAATGTGGCTCTCCAGCAGGAATATGACTTCCTCAAATCCTGCCCTGAAATGAGATCCATCCTTCATCAAATCCTCCTCACTCCACCAAAAGTGTCTTTCCACCATCCACCTAACCTTCATAACCTTTTGGTTCATCCCTATGAAATCCCCAACCCACCTACCCTACCCTCTGGCTCCTACCCTTGTAACCGCCCCCAGTGTAAAACCTGTCTCCAGTCCAGTAAACCGGAAGATGTACACGATCCAAGGCAGAGCCACATGTGAAAGCACCCACGTGATTTACCAACTGACCTGCCTACACTATGACGCTTTCTATGTGGGAATGACCAGCAACAAACTGTCCATTCACATGAACGGACACAGGCAGACAATGTTTGTTGGTAAGGCAGATCACCCTGTGGCTAAACATGCCTTGGTGCACGGACAGCACATCTTGGTACAGTGTTATGCCGTCTGGGTTATCTGGATACTTCCCACTAACACCAACCTATCAGAACTCCGGAGATGGGAACTTGCCCTTCAATAAATCCTCTTCTCCCGTTACCCACCAGGCCTCAACCTCCGCTAATTTCAAGTTGCCGCCGCTCATACCTCACCTCTGCCTCTGTACTTCTGCCTCGACGGACATCTCCGCCCAAACTCTTTGCCTTTATGTATGTCTGCTTGTGTCTGTATATGTGCGGATGGATAAGTGTGTGTGTGCAAATGTATACCTGCCCCTTTTTCCCCCTAAGGTAAGTCTTTCTGCTTCCGGGATTGGAATGACTCCTTACCCTCTCCCTTAAAACCCACATCCTCTCGTCTTTCCCTCTCCTTCTCCCTCTTTCCTGATGAAGCAACCATTGGTTGCGAAAGCTTGAATTTTGTGTGTACATTTGTGTTTGTTTGTTTGTGTGTCTATCGACATGCCAGCACTTTCGTTTGGTAAGTCATATCATCTTTGTATAACCTGGACTTTCTATTGTTCGAAACATTCCAAAGATTTACATCTGATACTTACATCTGAAACTTATAGACAATTTGAGGACTGTCACTGATATTGACGGTATTGATTTGAGCAATGAAATTATTGCTTTGAAATAGCATTTTCTAGAATTTCATTGTCAAGATACCCATACCACTCTGCAATATCTTTTTACAAATCATTAATACCAACATTTCCCAGCTCAGCAATATCCTTAAGAATACTTCTTCCTCTGCCAGTTACAGTTGCATCAGGTGAAAGTTTCTTTTCAACATTTAAAATTGTGAAATAATATTCAATATCACCAACATGTCAGCAGAGACTTTTTAATTTTGCTATTATTTCTATATAGTATGAAATCTTAGTGTGTTTTTGTACTAGGCAAAAATAGAAGATTTTGTAAATATTTGCCAAATAAACCCTGCAATAAATGACTGATTGCTGTGCTCAATAATTTATAAAAAATATAAAAGCAACAAAATTTCAATTTGTGTATGTATATTTCAGTCTTAAAGAACTTTCATTCAGAAACTGTCAGAAAATCAACCAGATTAAAATACTCTTGGATTTGGCAAAACAATAAATTATACAAGCACTGCAAAATAGAAATGAGAGAGGTGAGGAGGGAAAAGGGGGAGGGGGGGGGCATTAATCTGATCCACACATGGGCACCAAAGCGGCTTGTGGTGGAGGTGGTCAGAAATTTAGATTTCAGTGCAGCTCTTGGTGCAATACTGTAACACTCTACATAAATAATTTATACTTCTCCATATTAAATGGTAGGAAAAAAAATGGATTTAATTTAACTTCTTCATTGCAGTCTGCAGTATTTTGTTCGCATATGTTCATGATCAAGAAAGGACCACTTTAATTGCTCAGACTGTGTAATATGAGGGGGGTATGTAGTGAGGTCTGTAGTTCACACTGCAACTAGCATGTACTGCATCTCAATATGCACCACAGAAATGGCATTGTGTTCTGCATTTAATATCAGATATCAATTTCTGGAAAATGTGACACACCTCTGCTGACTGTAATGCTAATTCTTTTTTGGGACTTATTTCCATTTTTTTTCTTCAATCAAAAGATCATTCACACTTTCAGCAATGCCATACAACTGTTCAGAGAACAATTTCATGCAGTCACTGCCTCCATACAATTTAAACTCTGAATATCACTTGTCATTGCCGCAATATATGTAACAGGCTAGGGTGAATGATGTAAGCAAATGTACCTGATTGCAATATGAGCCAGACTCACTAATATGACTGCAAGGAGCAACTGGTTTTAACACACACTGCATATCAGTGTAAATGAAGCTTTAGCTTGTTGCTGCACTTGGTAAATGTTATGAATTTATTCTTGCTACTAGGCATGACACTTGTTGACTGAATTAAACTGCTCAGTCAACTAACTGCGCATTTAGGTTTTTTTTGTAATGAAGATAGCACAAATGGTGTTCACATACTACAATAAGCAATAGAAATAGTATGTATGACACCTGTATTAGCAACCTGCAACATCAACAGATGTTTCTCACAATGATGTTTTGTGATCTGTAGCAGTAGAACTCTAAACTGTCTCTCCCCCAGTCATCTACGACCATCTATTCATAATCAGAATACTGAATATCATACATGTTTACAGAGATACGTTTCCTTTGTTTTTCAAAAATGTTTCAGCTCAATAGGAAATGGTATGTTGACAAATTTTAATTTGTTTGCAAATGGAAAATAGTTAGACACACAGTCTGCATTCTTATTTACTGGATACACTTTGGTTAAAACTGACCACTTGAAACAGGCATTGTCATATGACTGACAATTTAATACTGTATTTATTCACTACCACTTTGGGCAGTTTTGTTTATAGTCCTGAGTGAAACCCTTTATTTTCATTAACATTCATTAGGCTTCTTTTTTAGTGTCCTGCCTGCCACCTTTTGATTGAAGGGAGGGTGGGGAAGGTGGGGAGGGGGGGAGAGGGGGGGGGGGGGGCTACACAGCAGCTGCTTACAGATTTTCCATTGTCCCAAGAGGTACTAGAGAAAAGCAGATGCTTGCAGAATCTGTAATACTGAATAAAAAGCATGTCCTAGTTACAGAAAGTAGGTGAAACTGGTTTCATTCATATATATGTAAAGAGATGCAACCAAGAGACATTTGTAACAAATGCTTCAATGATATACTTAATGGTCTCCATAACCGTACACATACATCCATTCAATGTATTTTGAAATGAGGCTCGTCTGAACAGGCAACTTGTTTCCACTCATGAACAGTCCAAAGCCAGTGTTGACAGGCCCAGGCAAGGTGTAAAGTTTTATGTTGTGCAGTCATCAAGGATACACGAGTGGGCCTTCGGCTCCGAAAGTCCATATCGATGATGTTCCATTGAATGTTCGCACACTGACACTTGTTGACGGTCCAGCACTGAAATCTGCAGCAGTTTGCGGAAGGATTGCACTTCTGTCATGTTGTCTGATTCTCTTCAGTCTTTGTTGGTCCCATTCTTGGAGGATCTCTATCCGGCCGCAGCGATGTCGGAGAGTTGATGTTTTATGGATTCCTGATATTCACGGTACACTTGTGAAATGGTTGTATTGGAAAATCCCCATTCGTTACTAACTTGGAGATGGTGTGTCCCACCACTCATCCGCTGACTATAACACCACGTTCAAACTCACTTAAAACTTGCCATTGTAGCAGCAGTCTAACAACTGCACCAGACACTTGTTGCCTTATATAGGCATTGCCGACCACAGCGCCATATTCTGCCTGTTTACATATCTCTGTATTTGAATACGCAATGCTTATACTACTTTCTTTGGCGCTTCAGTGTGCATGTGCAGTTTTCGGCTGCACACATGCCCTTGAATGGAAAATCATTAAAAAACATTGGCACTTATCATCACATAACTTCAATACCTTGCCTCAAGCAGAAACTCCACATTTCTGCTGAATCAGCTGAATAGTTCTGAATACTTCTGAGCAGTTCCTAACTTTACTGCTGAATCAGAAAGTGATGGGAAGAGAAAAGTGTGTGCACATGCACTTTCCCAGAATTATTTATCTCATGTTAAATGCCTACTCAACAAGTTCCCATAAGTTTCAAGATGTGTTCCATCAGTCAAAAAAGCAATAATAAGTCCTCTCTTGTCAATATATGCATCATATTTCTCTTCTACGTTTCAAGTTACTGAAATGCAGCTGTTGCTTTGCCATATCTATGCTGTATGAATTATATTGGCTGGCAATAATTATAATTTCACAGTGCAGTTAACTCAGTTGTCTAATACTCAGCAGCATGAGTCAACATTGAAAGCTGTGATAATAGCAGCTTGTCACACTAAGCTGTTGTTCGCCAAGGCATCGCAAGTTGTCTGAAGTGATGTGATGGACTATGCATTACCTTTTATGTTATGGAATTGTTTATCCCACTTAGCTTCATTTTGCATGTAACAATTTTCTTAACCTGTGCATTTATTCTCTTGCACTTCAGGAATTTTTCTTGACTTTGTTGCTTGCGATAAGCACTTAATACAGGATGGCTTTGTGGCACTGCCTGAGAGCAGATAGAGTTCCTCCAAACAGGAGGAGGATTCCTGACAAAAGTCTTTCTTCCAAGGAATGGAAGTGTCTGTTGCGTCATTAATAGCATCAAGCAACATCTTGTAGGATGCCTGTTGGGGTAATTAACAGCTGATGTGCAGGACTGATTCTTGTCGAATCAATGCATAATGTGGTCAGAATGCCTGTTCGATGTTCCATGGGATAGAGGGGAAAAAGTATGTGAGTGCAGTTTAGGTGAGTTGCAAATGTTATCTCAAATGGAAAGTGGTCGGACCCTGTCTTGACACACCTGAAAAACTGAACAAAGTGTGATGTCAACATCTGTTCTGTTTCTAAGCGGTGCTGAGGCCACTGTAAGAGATCCTGAATTCAGAATAATTAGGCTGTTGTCACCTGTGGCCTGCAGCAAATCTATGCCATTCACGTTCACAATGCTACATTCCATAGCTTGATGGGGAGCATCAAAAGCTCCACAAACTATATGTATACATGGAGATGGAATTCATTTAAATAAGTTGCCTCAAGAACTGCTTTGGACTCTAATAACAGGTAGGCTGGTCTTCTGTGGAGATGCAGAGTTCAGTAGTAGGAGTCTTGATCTTAACAGCTATTGCCTGGATGTCTAAGTCACATTTATAGGTACTCACTCGAAAGCAAACAAAAGGTTATTAAAAGAGTGGCATTACCTTTACTGTCTTTTCAGTCCTGTGATACTAGCTTGTAACTTCAGAAGTAGATATTAACTTTAGGTTTGAGCCACATTTCGCTCAAAGCAACTGCATAACAATTGTTCTGGAAAAGTTCTCTCAGAAAAGCCTGTCAGTTACGTAGAACATAACAAGTTTTCCATTGGAGAGCAGTACTAGCTGTTGTAGTTGTTTATAGAAATAGCAGCTATGTTTCTTAATTTCCAAGCTTTACCCGTTTTAAATAACTACTCTAGTGATCTGTTCATGATTCCAATAACCTAAGTCAAACAAGGGAAAGTCCAGGATGGACTGTAACAACATAATGAAAAGGATAATTGCCACTCACCATATAGCAAAGATGGTGAGTCATAGATAGGCACAACAAAAAGACTGTCATAAAATAAGTTTTTGGTCAACAAGGCTTTTGTCAAACACACACACATTCTCTCTCTCTCTCTCTCTCTCTCTCTCTCTCTCTGTGTGTGTGTGTGTGTGTGTGTGTGTGTGTGTGTGTGTGTGTGTGTCTCTCTCTCTTTATCTCTCTTGCAAATGTAACCCACACACACTCACTCATGCAAACGTACAGTAACTCACACACAAATGACCACAGACTGTGGCAGCTAAAACCAAAGTCAAACTTAATCATATTTCCTAGCATACGCTGAATATCTGACACATCAATTGGGACTCCTACTTTTGTTTTTTCAACAATTTTCATAATGATATTAAGAAGTTTCTTGATAACTGAACTGGAATCATGATTTGATGGATTGCTGTTACACAAGACGTCAATTCTTTCTGGTATCCTTGATGTGGCTTATGGACATGACAATGTCATCAATGAATATGGATTGCCTTTTGTAGTACTACATAATTTGGTTGCTTGGTCATACACACAGGAGTTGGAGTAGAGTTCATCGGAACTAATCGGTTGACTTTGGCCTTAGTAACTATACAGATATTGCTGCGAGTTACAAAAATTGCTTTGTCATGTGTATGTCAGATTATAGTACATCTTTGGCTATGGCACACTATTTGGTGTTAGCTGTAGAATGACTTACCTGAAGCTCTGTTGATTGGTGGTTGTCTCAAAGGAGGATTCTATGGTGCAGTGCTTCTGGTTGTTGACGGCACCAACACCGTCTGATCACAGGAGTGGTCTGCTGTACAGGGCTGCAGGGGCACAAGGACCTTGTAAACATACTCTTGCCTGAGTGCAGCTTAACATTGATGTTTTGGGCATTTTCTGTCCACTGGCAAGTACTTTCATTGACAGAATAGGCAATACAGTTCATTCCATGATGTGCACTGACTGAATAAGTGTTGGCCAGAAACCTACAGCATTTGGGCTGTCTGTGACACTGTGAATTTCTATGATAAAATTTTAGGCAATTAAAGCACTGAATCCGAGGGGGAATGTATAGTCCCACATGGCATAAGGCTTCATACAAATAGACATCTTCTTGGAGTCTCTGAGATTTAAAGGTTAAAGTACAATCTGATTGTCAGGCAGCCTGTTCTAATACATTAATGTTAACTTCCTTAGTATACTGCTTAACATTTAAGATTTCTTTTTCATAGGTAATTTCTTGCTTGATTTCATCATCTATTAGTGAGATGTATGCATATTTAACAACTTATTGCTTTGTAGTCATGAAATGAGGGGTGTAAGCCTCCATGTGATTTTCTGGGAAAAGCTTCAGCTCCACTAAGCTATTTTCAGTAGACACTGAATGCATTTCCACCTTATTTCTGTTTCTTGTAGCTCTTTACATGGTCTGGTATTTTATGTGATTGATTTTACTGATGTGAAAAGTCGTTGATTCTAGTGGCCTCAACTTTTATATGTGGATGTACAGAACATTGCCAACACATTTCATGCGCAGATAACTTTACTGACTGTGAAGTTTGTTTATTGCCCTTCTGAGGAAGATGGGTTTAATTTCATAGAAACCATGCCAAAGGTTAATGGAAAACCACTATTTATTACAACTGGTTGGTTGTTTTTCATCTGTTATGACGTGTAAAATATCTATGGCTGAAGAAATGAATGACAACCAGCATGAATGAATGCACTGCCTGTATGCCACAGGAATTTCTGTGACTATTTGAAAATTTACAGAGTGAGAGAGGTTTTGAGACATTTCACTGATTTCTTCCCTGGTTGTCTTGAGCGTTTACTTCTTGTTTCTATCAAGATGAAGTGATCATGGAGGAGTAAAGTGTGGAATCATTTCACCGTCCCTGATAAAATGTAGTTTGTGTGGCAAACAGTTGCCATACAGAACTATTAAAATGAAATTGAAGAATCATATTTAAATATCACATATGATGGTGAACTCTGCAACAAATTCATCAAGACCTGTGGATCTGTCGAGCCAGAGCTAGATGTATAACAATAACTGACTGTTTTATGGGATGTATAATTATTTTTTTGTTTGCACTCTCTTTTAAATTGTGGGGATCAAGATGTTACGTACGGTAATATCAAACCCAACATTAAGCATTCGCTCGTTTATACTGAATTAACTTTATTTCGATCATGTCAGTACATCTACATCTACATCTACATCTACATGACTACTCTGCAATTCACATTTAAGTGCTTGGCAGAGGGTTCGTCAAACCACAATCATACTATCTCTCTACCATTCCACTCCCAAACAGCGCGCGGGAAAAATGAACACCAAAACCTTTCTGTTCGAGCTCTGATTTCTCTTATTTTATTTTGATGATCATTCCTGCCTATGTAGGTTGGGCTCAACAAAATATTTTCGCATTCGGAAGAGAAAGTTGGTGACTGAAATTTCGTAAATAGATCACGCCGCGTCGAAAAAGTCTTTGCTGTAATGACTTCCATCCCAATTCGCGTATCATATCCACCACACTCTCTCCCCTACTACGTGACAATACAAAATGAGCTGCCCTTTTTTGCACCCTCCGTCAATCCCATCTGGTAAGGATCCCACACCGCGCAGCAATATTCTAACAGAGGACGAACGAGTGTAGTGTAAGCTGTCTCTTTAGTGGACTTGTTGCATCTTCTAAGTGTCCTGCCAACGAAACGCAACCTTTGGCTCGCCTTCCCCACAATATTATCTATGTGGTCTTTCCAACTGAAGTTGTTCGTAATTTTAACACGCAGGTACTTAGTTGAATTGACAGCCTTGAGAATTGTACTATTTATCGAGTAATCGAATTCCAATGGATTTCTTTTGGAACTCATGTGGATCACCTCACACTTCTCGTTATTTAGCGTCAGCTGCCACCTGCCACACCATACAGCAATCTTTTCTAAATCGCTTTGCAACTGATACTGCTCTTCGGATGACCTTACTAGACGGTAAATTACAACATCATCTGCGAACAACCTAAGAGAACTGCTCAGATTGTCACCCAGGTCATTTATATAGATCAGGAACAGCAGAGGTTCCAGGACGCTTCCCTGGGGAACACCTGATATCACTTCAGTTTTACTCGATGTTTTTCCGTCTATTACTACGAACTGCGACCTTTCTGACAGGAAATCACGAATCCAGTCGCACAACTGAGACGATACCCCATAGGCCCGCAGCTTGATTAGAAGTCGCTTGTGAGGAATGGTGTCCAAAGCTTTCCGGAAATCTAGAAATATGGAATCAACTTGAGATCCCCTGTCAATAGCAGCTATTACTTCGTGTGAATAAAGAGCTAGCTGCGTTTCACAAGAACGATGTTTTCTGAAACCATGCTGATTACGTATCAATAGATCATTCCCTTTGAGGTGATTCATAATGTTTGAATACAGTATATGTACCAAAACCCTACTGCAAACCGACGTCAATGATATAGGTCTGTAGTTAGATGGATTACTCCTACTACCCTTCTTAAACACTGGTGCAACCTGCGCAGTTTTCCAATCTGTAGGTACAGATCTGTTGGTGAGCGAGCGGCTATATATGAGTGCTAAGTAGGGAGCTACTGTATCAGCGTAATCTGAAAGGAACCTAATCGGTATACAATCTGGACCTGAAGACTTACCCGTATCAAGCGATTTGAGTTGCTTCGCAACCCCTAAGGTATCTACTTCTAAGAAACTCATGCTAGCAGCTGTTCGTGTTTCAAATTCTGGAATATTCCATTCATCTTCCCTGGTGAAGGAATTTCGGAAAACTGCGTTCAATAACTCTGCTTTAGCGGCACAGTCGTCGGTAACAGTACCATCGGCACTGCGCAGCAAAGGTATTGACTGCGTCTTGCCGCTTGTGTACTTTACATATGACCAGAATTTCTTCGGATTTTCTACCAAATTTCGGGACAATGTTTCGTTGTGGAACCTATTAAAGGCATCTTGCATTGAAGTCCATGCCAAATTTCGCGCGTCTGTAAATTTTAGCCAATCTTCGGGATTTCGCGTTCTTCTGAACTTCGCATGATTTTTCCGTTGCCTCTGCAACAGAGTTTGGACCTGTTTTGTGTACCACGGGGGATCAGTTCCATCTCTTACCAATTTACAGGTATGAATCTCTCAATTGCTGTTGCTACTATATCTTTGAATTTGAGCCACATCTCGTCTACATTTGCATAGTCAGTTCGGAAGGAATGGAGATTGTATCTTAGGAAGGCTTCTAGTGACACTTTATCCGCTTTTTTAAATAAAATTATTTTGCGTTTGTTTCTGGTGGATTTGGAAGAAATGGTATTGAGCCTAGCTACAACAACCTTCTGATCACTAATCCCTGTATCAGTCATGATGCTCTCTATCAGCTCTGGATTGTTTGTGGCTAACAGGTCAAGTGTGTTTTCGCAACCATTTACAATTTGCGTGGGTTCGTGGACTAACTGCTCGAAATAATTTTCGGAGAAGGCATTTAGGACAATCTCGGAAGATGTTTTCTGCCTACAACCGGTTTTGATCAAGTATTTTTGCCAATATATCGAGGGAAGGTTGAAGTCCCCACCAACTATACCCGTATGACTGGGGTATTTATTTGTTACGAGACTCAAATTTTCTCTGAACTGTTCCGCAACTATATCATCGGAGTCTGGGGGTTGGTAGAAGGAGCCAATTATTAACTTATCTGTTAAGTATAACCTCCACCCATACCAATTCGCATGGAGTATCTACTTCGACTTCACTACAAGATAAACCACTACTGACAGACACAAACACTCCACCACCAATTCTGCCTAATCAATCTTTCCTGAACACCGTCTGAGACTTTGTAAAAATTTCTGCAGAACTTATTTCACACATCCGCTCGAATACAGAGTTCGGAACACACTGAGATCAACAGTTTTCAAAGAAGTTCGTTCTCAAAGATGAGGCGGACAATTCTTGCAGTCGGTAGCCACTACAGAGCCCCTGCCGGTAGTGCGGAGCACGGTAAGGATGATGAGAGGGAGGCGTGTGTGCACCCGGTCGGCTGATGGTGCAGGTGCGCGTGACTGATTGTGTAGTGGCAGGCGTTAGTGCGAGGCGTGATCGAACCGTTTCTCGATGTCTTGGTAGGCACGACCAGCGGAGGCACGGAAAGCGTCCACAGGTTGACCATGCCATGTGTGTCGGTGGGGAGAACATCGTCGCGCTGAGGCCATGCGGCGCAGCGGGGTTTTGATCCAATCAAAGGTGAGGAGTGTGTCGAAGATGCGATGTGATGTTTTGCCGAAGTATTTGCCAGTGAGCGCCACGGTAAGTGCAACGTGTCGGTAGCAGTTTGTTATTGGCCGTATGACGTAAAGGAGCAAGCATGCTGTGGCTTAACAGGTTGTGTAAGAGATGCCGGATGAGCAACACTCGCAGTAATGACAGAGTTATAGAGGCGTTTGATGTCGCAGCAGGGGAGAAAACAGCAAGCTGCACATGACTGACCTTGGCGGCGGTGGATGACTTCGATGTAGACGGAAGCATCACCTCAGAGTCCGTGGAGGGTGAGTGTGTTACAGCAGTAGATGGCAGGATGTTCCAAGCAGTGTCGGTGTTTTGATGTGCGAAACAGCTGTGATCGAAGGTTGGGGGGTGTGGCCGAGAGCCCTGTGCATGAGGCATGGTGACGGCGAGAGGTGGTGGGAGGCGGACGTGGTCGGCGAAACCATGGTCGGAGCAGGAAGGCGATGAGACGTAATGTGAACGTGAAGAAGTGGAATCGGCGGATGAACTACTGGTCTGTGGTGGAGAGGCAACACAGTTCGATGGAACTGTAGATGCATGTGTCCTGTCGCTGTCGGCACTGTGGTCGAGTCGTAAGGCTGCAAGCTGCTCGCGCGAAACTGCTGCACGGTCGTGTGTCAGAGCGGAAAGATGCTCACTCGTCGAAGCAGAAATAGCAGATGTGTTGCTCATACATTGCGGAGGTAGTGAAGAGGGCAGCAAAGCAAGCAGCAATGGAATGTGGCTGGTTATGCCGTGGTACAGAAACGAAGTGTCTGGTACTACCAATGAAAGGTGGCAGTGGCGTAAATAAGTTGCTTGTATCACATCAGTAACATAGAATTTCCAGTTGAGGCGGCGTGATGATGACAGTTGTGACATCTGGGACATAGATCCATGCAGCGTGATTGTCAGGGTATTAGTTGTAGCTGCTAGTAACAGCAAAGGATCGTCAGCAGTCAGAGGCGGAACAATGACAGGAGCATCTCTTTGCATGTCATGCTAGGTCGGTGTCGGCTGCAGCATGTGTAACTGATCTTGTACCAACAAGTTGTATGTCGTAATTTGCTCACGTAGCTGTTGCAGTTGTTCAGGCGAAAATGCATGTCGTCAAGCAGTCTGCTAAGTATCACTGAGTAAGATGGGGTCGAAATCAGAATCTGTCTCTATCAAAAGGTAACCTGGCGTACAAGACAAGGTTGGCGCCACAGTATAGACATAACAGTTCAAGTAGAAGAGATCGTGTGCGCGATCACGAATGTGAAACTCATTACTCGGTGTCAGCAGAGTGAGAACACGTTCACTGCTGTATGAAGCATTGATATGGCTGAAATCGTCTCCTGGGGTGGGTGAAGAAGTTGCAGGCCCAATCGAGTACTGAACGGAAGGGCTGTAAGCGTGTGTAGTGTCAGCGAGTTGTTGACAAGATGCGGGTGCGGTAGCCATGGTAGGATCGTATATTGTGCAGCTGTTTGTTTCGACTGGGTCGAGGTCAGTGAGCCAGCAGGCGGTGGCCGTGACGTCGCTGTCAAGCAGAGTCGCTGCGGCTCGGGTGCTTCGTAGAGGGAGGCGTGCACTGAGAAACAGCCAGCATTGTCATCCGTGTAATTGGTGCATTGTCGTTGATCCGTAGGATGCCCTTGATGAAATTGTTCCTGTGATGTTGGTGACAGGCGCTGAATTAAAGCAGCCTTCGCCCTGGTGTACTTGTCATTCAAATTGTCATAGATAATGTCCGTAATTATATAACGATAGTCCTTTAGGTGCCTGAAGAGTACGAGGTCTTTTTCAATTTCATCGATGATGCCATAAGAGGAGAATATATACTCCGCGGCCATGAACCACATTGGAAGTTGGTCCGAGAGAAATGTTGGTAGTTGAATGCTGTAAATGAGGGACAAGCGCTGAGAAGCGGTGGAAAACTTGGTGCGAACATTCGAACTCTGGAAGATGGGCTGTGCGGAAACCAGGTCAAACGAATTTGCGGAAGACGCGGTAGCCGTGACAGGCGTTTGTGAATTCGACCAGGCATGCGATTTAGCCGTAGTTCGGAGTTCATGCAAACTGGGATTTGCAACATAGTGCCCATTTGTTGCAGTCCATTGTTTGGCATGATTGTCCAGTGTCGAAGCACTGCACAAAGTTAATTCATTACACAAAAGCAAGTCAAAATTGTCCGAATTAATCGGCAAAGGAGCACTGCACTGTCCAGAAGTGAAATTACCGACGTGTTGAGCGGGTTTCGACGGACGAAGTGTGCGCCTCGGTCACATTGTTGGTGTGTGAGAAGGTGACAAAAGTTACCAAAAAGCACGATTCACACAAGAGTCGGGAATTTACACACTAATTACACTTCCTGTACACTGCGTCCAGATGCAGTGCGATGCGAAGTCGATGGACATAGAAATCTGACAAAGGGTTGCTGCATTGTTTGTCCATGGCAATGTTCCAGTACACATTTCTGGCATCGCCAGCGGTGTTCATGAGTGTCGGGGTCACCAGTGTGGGGATCGAGATGTTACGTATGGCAATATCGAACCCAACATTAAGCATTCACTCGTTTATAATGAATTAACTTTATTTTGATCATGTCGGTACAAACACATCCGCTCGAATACAGAGTTTGAAGTTCGTTCTCAAAGATGAGGCGGTCGACTCTTGCAGTCAATAGCCGCCACAAAATCATTGGTAATAATAACGAAAGAAGAGCATACTGGGCAGTATGATATTTTACATAATTAATATGGAAAACTTACTACTGGCTCTAGGATTGTACTTTTATTTATTTTCTCCCTACTGTATCTGCATTCAGAAGTACAACAAGGGTTGCCACAAGTTTCCCCAAGTGAAATTCCCTGATATTTCCCTGATTTCCAGACAAGTTTTGGCATTTTTTCTGGACAAATTGTGAGATCGCAAGGGTAAATTAAGATGTAAGTTGACAATCTGTCTTTACAGCTACAGTACATGAAACAATACTGTAAACAAGGATGTATCTAAAAACACTTGCAAGCAGATGGCGTTTCCTGATGTTGATGTGAGCAAAAATCTTAAGTACTAACATCACCATCATTTGTAATGACCTGTTTTTAGATGGAGAAAGCAAGCCAGATGGTGTATGTGTTTCATTAAGACCACTGATGTTATTTTATTTCAATAAAACGAAACATGTCTGGTGACAAAAATAAGCATTTCCTTGGTATCGCAAGATGGATTTAAAATATCTTGAGTGATTTCAAAAATAACCTCAGAAAAAAGTAGTCCTCTTGAAAGAAGTGTATAAGGCGGGAAGATTTGGGTAAACCAACATTACAAGTGACTGCCAATAAAATGTTGATCCTACTATGTTCGTTATTGTCAGTTATTACCCACTGTATTGTATCTATTATTTTACAGGTATTGTGTGATTTTTCTTTTGAGAAATATATGAATACATGAAGTACAAACAACCAGAAACTGACACAATTTCCTTCTTCTTTTCATCCATAATTTCTAACATATAAACTACTTTTGAAGTTCCAAAATGTAATACAACAAATAAAATGACTATAAAACATCACACTGTACAGCGTACTTGTGGTGAGACTGTCACATTTCCTGAAATCCATTATCCAAGGCCTCTGACCTGCTGATGAACACCGCAATCCTGAGTCCATTGATAAACCATGAAAATCTCTCGCATTGCGTCGCACAAAAACAGAACCAGCCTGCGGGCAGATTAGTGAGACTAGATCCGACAGGCAGGAGCCACACATTAGTGGGAAACGATGGGCTTCAGATCGGCAGGCCAGATTCATTACAGATACCTGGAGAAACGGCTCCCAGTTGTGGTCCGTCATGGAAATCCACTCGTGTGGCCAGCTATTCATGGGCCACAAGCATGTTGATGAAATGAGACCACAGAGATCAATCCATGCAACAACTTGTTCAAATAGTCTGAGAAACAATAATAATGAGGATAGGTAGAAACTCTCCATAAATATGATCGCTGAGCTGCAGACAGGCATGTAGAAAAGACAATCACACACTCACAACTAAATTTTCAGCCAAAGCTTTTGTTAGAAAACAAGAGCACACACATATTCAAACAATCACGCCGACACAACTCGTGCAATCATGACCACCACCTTCCACCACTTCGTTTACACTCTCTGAGAATCAGATCCAAACAAAACACTCCTCAATGTCTTCCTGCCTCTCGTTGGCAGCCACTGGGCTAGTGGCTAGAAGTGGTGGCAGCACTGATTGCAAGCTGAGGGAAGTGTAGGAATGAGGGAGTAGGGAAGCAGCACACATACTGAGCTGCACCCAGCCAGTGACAATGCCGGACACCTCAGTAAACAAACTGTTTCATCTACTGGCACAAAAATTAGATTTTTCTTTTTTTTCAAATTTCCTTGATATTCCCCTGATTGCCCAGACTCGTTTGAAATTCCCTGATACTCCCTTATTTCCAGAAATGTGGCAACCCTGAGAACACTTTCCATTGGTCTTGATTGAATGAGAGATTTCCACCTTCTGTGACACTTGAGGTAGCGTGTTTGTGCCATGCAATATTGGTGAAGTCATGAGCGAGCCAATGTAAGTCTGATCCAAATGTATGCTACAGCCATTAAAAACGTGCATGTACTCCCGTCACATAACCAATTCGGGGACTCTCATGTTCACTCATTCCCCATGGCAATTGCGCACTTACATCCAGAACACTTTTATCACTAAGTGTCTCAAATGTAGTAAAAATC
This sequence comes from Schistocerca cancellata, assembly GCF_023864275.1. NCBI lineage: Eukaryota > Metazoa > Arthropoda > Insecta > Orthoptera > Acrididae > Schistocerca > Schistocerca cancellata. The sequence continues at coordinate 985,175,009 of NC_064627.1, forward strand.
TCAACTTCTAATTAAAAGCAAAGGAAACAGATAATTTCCATACGGGTGACAAATTACACAAGGCAAATAAAAAAAAAAATTTTTTTAATAAAAAATCTGTAAATGTAATGGAAACAATGATACTCTTCAAATCATAAACGATTACAAAAATTCTCCCCAATGGTTTAACAGCAGAATGTCCAAATCTCAGTTACTCTAAAATTAATGAACTACAAGTTGTACTTTCAGAATTTATGGACATAAAAGTAGTCTGTTTAAATCAAATCTGGCTCACAAAATAATTTTAAACTCAGCTGCAGCTTTTGTAGAAACAACACATCTTGTGGAGCCTCCTGTGTTCTACTTGATGGTGTAATAAACTATAAAGTTAAAGATTTCAGCTGTTTAAATTAAGAATGTTGTTTTTGAAAGTGGTTGTTTAAAGCAAGGTGATTTGAAAACTGAGATATCATTGTACAGAATTCCTGGAACTTCTGCCACTAAACTTTTCTTAGATAAATTTCAGCCTGCTTTGGAAAAATTTAAGAAAGAAAACAAGGAAAAAGATACTGATCAGAGCAGACTTCGAATTAGTACATTAGTTGAAACCAGTAACACTGTAAAATTTCATGATTTAATCCAGAAATCTGAGTTTAAATTAAACTTTAATGTTTGTGCTAGAGAAAACTTTTGGTCAGCAATCTGCTTAGATAACATTCTAACTAATTATCAATTTGCTGATACAAGGAAGCTTTGCCTAGATGTAGGGATATTTGATCACTCAGCTTTACTTACAGAGCTCCCAAAAACAGACAAACTATAATCTGAGTCTTATATATGAAGCAATTTAGATTTGTTTTGTGAAAAGTTAAGAGTTATAAACTGGGCTTTAGATGACTGTACTCCAAGCTACATAAACTTTGATAAGCTTTTTACATTTTTTTTTAAAGTGTGTTCAATGAAACACTTCCCTTAAATCATATCAAAACAGAATAAAGAGTAAACTGAATTGGATTACATCAGGAATAAGAATTACAGTGTCAGAAAAAGACAGCTGCATGATGAGCTTAAAGTAAATAGAAATGCAAATTTTGTAATTTGTGTAAAACTCTATAAGATTATTTGTTAAAAAGTTGTATTGGCAGCAAGAAAACTGGCAACAGTGTTTTCATAAACAAACAAAAAATAAAACAAAAGCAGTCTGATCTGTTGCCAAATCAGAGCTGTGAGTAAATATTAATTCACAAATAAGATAAGGATAATATTATTGTAAAACCTTCAGGTGTCAAATTGCCTCAATGGATTCATCGTAAATTTAACAAAATCTGATATAAATGCGACATCCCGTCAGAACAATTTGAATTTCCGGCAAAAAGGTGACAAAAAAATTTTTATTTTGAAAAATTCAATAATATGACTCAAAAAGATGTAGAAGACACTATGTTATCACCGGACAATAAAAATTCACCTGACTGGGATTTAATACCTTCCACAGTAATCAAAGCAGTATGCCACATGACTTCTTATAAACCATCCTTTGAACAAGGTTGTTTCCCAGATGTGCTAAAATGTGCTGAGATAAAGCCTCTTCAAAAAGGGGCACCAGAAGATATGGCAAATTATGATGCTGTATCTCTCATTCCTATCTTTCCTAAAATAATTGAAAAACATATGGAAAAACAACTTGTACATTTGCTTACAGAAAGTGACATTGTTTCCAAAAATCAGTTTGGTTTTCAAAGAGGAAAAATCATCATAAATGTCATCAGTGAATTTAGAGAAAGCATTAACTCATCATTGGTCCAGGGTAAAACGGTTTCAGAAATATTCTGTAATCTAACAAAAGCTTTCAGTGAACCACTTGTTAGTACTTTATCAAGCTTAAGAGCTATTGTATCATGGATACTGCATTAAAGTGGTCCAGTTTGTAATGATCTTTAAATGTTACTACTTAACTTGCGTTGGCCTGTGATTCATCGATGTTGTGGATGCTGCGAATAATGAGAACATCACAAAAATTTCAAGCTTGACAAATTATTTATTGACATCAGCTGATCAACAGAACTGACAGAAGTGCAAAACAACTGACAAAACTGAGCTAAACTGAATTGAAATGCACTGACTCTTGAAGTAAGCAAAACTTGACTGACTCCTGCACAGCATCGCTTTAAATATAATTTTAACAATCGCTACCATTGTTAATTTATTACAAAATGTAACTTACAATTAAAACCAATTTCATCTAAACTCACTGCTGTTACATTTTTACAGGTTACAAAATATAATGTCAAATAATATAATATTTTTATCATCATCTTGGTTTTATGTGTGAAAATTAATTCACAATCTGATTTCAACAATTATTTTGAGGTTACATTAATTCCATAATTAGTGACTGTATGGATTTTATTGCTAACATTTGTTCGAAGTATACACATCGTGCTTTGCCAGATTACATAAATAAAATACACACGTTTTCTCAAATACCAGAATTTCGAAAATTTGAGTGGTGTGATTAGAAAGAGGTAAATATCTGTGCAACTTATAAGCATAATTAATTACAATAAATTACATAAAAATGAATAATGAATGAAATTACATCACTGGATAATGATTGTTATTTTCATTTGAATCATAATGAGGTTTTTTGTTAGTGAATTTACAAATTGCAATTAAGGTAATTACAGGTGTTAGTTACTTATGCTAACATTTCCACAGCCTCTTAATATTTGTTGCTAAACATTTATTACTTCAATTTCACGATCTGATATTTAATTTGGCATATGTACATATTTTTCTTAATGACAACAATCTATTTACAATCAAGAGAATGTATGTCATTCCAGAATATTCTGTATGTATTTGCAAAGAGGAATAGGTTTTTGGGCAAACTAGACTGAACTATACCTATAGAAATACACATAAAAGACCCTAGGAAGCACTGAATCGTACGATAAATACATGGATGCATATAAAAAAGGTGGTATTGGACAGTTCATAATAATTTTGGGGGAGGCAGTTCCATAATAAGTTCTTGTCTGACAGAAAGGAAACAGAGTTATTTTAAAATCAAATTCAGTTAACTATTACTACAAATGGAAAATACTCTCCCAAGGAGTTCTGCAGGGTTCAATACTACATCCACACCTGTTCTTCTTGTCTGTGAATGATATACCATTAAATATTGATGCTTGTTCAGTCTTGTTTGCAGATAGAATATAACACTACAGAAAAAAACAGCAGATAGTGTGCAAAAGGTTCTAGGGAAACTTGAATCCTGGTTTCATGAAAATGAACTAAAACTGAATCAAACAAACAACTAACCCTCCTGGCCTCAACCTTCGTTAGTCACTGTCCTTACCCATCCAGACCCCTCCCTGTTCTCATTCCAGCACTACACAGCCGTCATTTCACCACCGCACCCAGTCTTTTAATTTATTTTATTTCTCTCCTTTCCGCTACTTACCCCCTCCCCCTCCCCACCTTCTCTCCTGCCCTCCGTCTAAACTGAAACACTTCACTCCCACCATAGTATCCCTCCCCCTTCCCACCCCAGCCTCCACCTTACCTCCACCCAGTTGCCACTCCCATCATGCACTGGTGCTGCTGCTCGCAGTGTAGTTTCAGCTCTCTGAGACTGCAGAGGTGTGTGCAAGTTGCGTTTGCGTGAGTGTGTGTGTGCATGTGTGTACGTGTGTCTACTTCTGACAAAGGCTTAATGGCCGAAAGCTTTTATTGTGCCTCTCGCGACTCAGCATCTCCGCTATATGGTGAGTAGCAACTTTCCTTCTCTGGTATTGAACTAATACTCAATGTCACAAAGACCCAGATAATGAAGCTTGTCTCTAAATCATTAACAATGTGCCTGTAAAAGCAGCTCATAATAATCAACTGATGACAGAAGTAAGCCATATGAAATCCTTGGGCCCAAACCTTGACTGAAGTTGAAACTGGAAGACACATGTAGTCTTCTTGACAAATAAATTAAACGCCCTATCTTTTGTAATGTTTATTTTTATCTGGTGCCAGTCACGTGAACACAAGAAAGACAGCCTGTCACATTTATTTTGAATTGGTTATTAGGTATGGGATAATTTTCTTGGGCACAAGGCTATTAATTCTTCACAAGAAAATCATTAGAAAAACCTGGCCATAAAAATGAGTCACTTCACCTGTTATTTAAGCAATTAAAAACACTAACCATTCCTTTACTGCACATACTTGAAATTTTGATTTTTGTATACTATAACCATCCACCTCCTTAGCTGAGTAGTAATGTGTGTGCCTACCATGCAGCAGGCCCGGGTTCGATTCCCAGCCGGACTGGAATTTTCTCCTCCTATGGACTAGGTGTAGTGTTGCCCTCATCATCCTCTGATCATCATCACCGATGTGCAAGTCGCCCAACATGAAATAAGACTTGCAACCCAGAGGCTGAACTTCCCTGGATGGGGCCTTCCGGCCAACAATCACATGATCATTTCAGGTATTTCGTTTTGTATACTATAACCAATATAAACTTGAAAAGTACCACTTCAACCACAGCTATGCTACTTGCCACAAGGAGAATGTCCAACTTCCCTCACATCACTTAAAAGTTTTATGCTCATATATCACTATACACAGGGCTGGAAGAATATAGCTACAATACAATAATGACTACAAGATAGGAACGTATGAAACATGGACCTTGGCTTTCTGAAAATATTACTCCACATTATTTTAATAAAGAAATGTTGTTATACCCATCAATGAATTCATAGAACACAATCCGATACTCCAAACAACAGAAATATGTGGATTACTAATCTGTAAACTGTTAATCTACAACAAATATTGTAGTGTTATTCATATTTTTACATGCTCTTGCATTACTGTTAATTTATAACGCATAACTTTCTAAAAATAAAGTAAAAAGTTCTTTTGTAAATCATTATACCCTCTTTAAACTTGACATTTGTCCTGTACAACAAATCCAATGACCTTACATTTTATGCGATGAGACTAATAAATCACATTTCATCTGTATGTACCAAATTTGGCTTATCAGTATTGGTGCTAGATGCCAAGCGGCCAGCACTATGTTGCTATGTTCTCTATTTAAACTATAGTGCAGATATTAACTAAAATTTACAATGTACGTTCGGTCTAATCAGACATCAGTTTCCACCACTGTAGCTGTGTAAGGTAAGGTTTTGATTTTGTTTTGAATGTACCAAATTAACACTGAGTGAAGTGTGCTGTAATTTAAGATTTGAATGCTGAATATCTGTATTGCATTGTATTTTATTTGACTCAGTTGTCGATTACCCTGACATAAGACTTCAATCTCCAAGTGCCACAGAGAAAGTTGTACAATGAATCTGTAATTTGTAGTACTGGGAAAAACTCTGTTGCTGAAACAGTCCCTACATTAATGTCAAACTGTTTGTTTTACAGGTGAGGCGTCTCTTGCAGAGGACTTGCCAAGAGAAAGTACCACAACCAACCACACCTTGGAAGAAGCAGTTCACTCTACCTAATGGCAAGTTCATCGCAGTGCCATTATGGAATATGTCCACAGGAAGATGGACTGAATGAAAATAAAAGTATTGATAGAAAAGTAATGCATCTATTTACAAAAGATTCCAACCCTTTTCCATTGCAAATGACTTGGAATTTAGTAGTTCTGTACATGCACTAAATCATGCAAGATGTAAGGACAGTTTGTTTGACCACACACTGTTGCATATCAGCTACCAATGAAAGCCACATGGCTGCGACAGGACACTTCATTTCACAAAATTTTAGATTACAGTCTGTGTTGATGGAATGGGCTCATTTCAGTGGTGCACATATCAGCCCAAATTTGTCAACAGCTTTAATTGCAGCCACAGACAATTTCACCTCATTGGCAAAACTTTAATGGTAGTAAAGACAATGCAACCAGTGGGAAAACTGCCATTTCCAGCCTTCTGCAGTGGAAACATTTTGGCTCTTATGTTATTAAGCTCTTAATTTAGTTGTCCAAGATGTCCTTAACCCATAAGTGCCCAGGGGGTTGAAAACAACACTGCTGTGACCTGACAAGGTTGCCTGGACATGGACTGATGTGTAAAGTACATGTGTCAGTTTGGGTAGCACCAAGCATCTGCAAGTCTCCAGGAATATGGCAACGCCAAAATTTGTTCTGGACCACAGCATCAAATGAGGTTGACTGTACCTGTTTCTGTAAGAAAACATTTAGCTCAACATACTGTTCTTACCGATCAGGTCAGAAGAAAACGTGCACTTTGAGAAAAAAGTAATACATATTTGCAAGACAAATCCTTTGCAGAGTTTCATGCACAATTATATTATGTTTTGCGATTACTTAATAGTTTGTAATCTAATAATAAAATCTGATTATCAAATTTCAATTAATAAACATTAATTGGTCTAAGATTTATTTTGATTATTTCTGTTCATAGTAGCGTATGACCTTATGATTCCATAGGTCACTTGTTGGCCCACTGTAAAAATCTCCTTTCAGAACTGACAACTACAAATTATTGCTACGGTCATTATTTGTGGTCACTAATAAATCATACATGTGAAAGTAACACAACTCCATGACATAAAAGGTTCTGGGCATATAAGGGTAAACACTACCAGTCCACTATAAATTAAGATTATTGTACATTTTCTTTTTTTTTTAAGGAAGAGTAGTGTAATAGAATGGCTATCAATGTACAAGATGAACGGTGGCAACATTAACGTCAAGAAGCTGATACAGTACATGCCAATAAGGTGTCAGTTCACTCTGTTTATGTTGGAGATTATAGCTGAACTGTCAGTCGGTGAAAACTACAGTTGCCCTTTGTAATACAGACCTTCCAAAAATTCCTCAAGATGAGCATGTAATCTGCTCCAACCTTTGTTTAATTCTGAAACTTTCTGAGGTTTGTCCCATACATCATCCCACCACCATCACTTACTCCAGTCCAGTCACAAGCTTCACCTATCCCATCAAAGGCAGGGCTACCTGTGAAACCAGTCATGTGGCTTACAAGCTAGGCTGCAACGACTGTGCTGAGTTCTATGTGCGCACGACAATCAACAAGCTCTCTGCCCCCTTGAATGGCCACTGACGAACTGTTGCATCACTTCTATCTTTGGGCGGGCCAAATTTATTAGGGTCATCAGATCTTATGATATCGACAGAAAATCGGTCTCCTCAATTATTTCATTGCGAAACCATGATGGATATGTTTCTTTGTCATGGTTGGACAAACCGGAAAACGTATTTATGATATGCCAGTTTTACAATGAGCAGAAAATCAGAACACCACCATGCAATGTATGGTACAAAGACAAATTAAGGGAAAACAAATGTATGTGAATTTGGAGAATCCAGTTCAAAAGTGACTCAAGCAGTCTGGAATTTGATAACCATTACACAAATTTATTTGGACAATTTAATCCAGACCAAATTACAAAAAATAGTACTCGTTTTCAGAATTAGTTAATACTGTGGAAAATCATGTTACTGTTCCAATTAACAAGCAGTGTGCTTTGCACATTCTTTGAACACTGCTGACATCATAGACTACAGAAGGGAGGGGGGAGGGGGAGGGGGTTGTGGGTTGATATTGGCAAGTGATCAGTCAAGGCTAACCAAACAAATATGGGTATAAAAGGAAGGTACTATGAGACAGATGTTCAGTTGTATTGCAATAAGACTGGGAACATAATGCCTAAATCAAAAACATGGAAAGATGAAAGGACAGCTGCAACTCATTCTTTAGCATCGGCTGCAATAAGAATTGATGCTGCAAGATCTACTACATCTGCTACTTGTTCTACTGCTAATGTTGTTACTGATAATTCTGTTGCAGATGAAGTACTGCCCCTGTGGTTGATCTGTTTACTAATTTACATGATGAACCCCAAGAACCACGACATATTATTCAAGAAGCATATGACACTGGTGAATTAAATACTCCACCTATTGAGGAAGCTGATAAGCATTTCAGAATAAAATGGAAAGGTGAAGATGATCCTTGGCTTGGTCTGGTAGAATATAAGCAAGCATGAGAAAATACTTCAAGTAATGAAGTAGAAATGGCTGAAAAACATACTGTAAAGTTTATCCCACTTCTGGTCATCAAATGTAGAGTATACGAGCTCTTGCTTTGTGAAAAGGGGGGAGGTGGTTGTTACATATGCCTCATGACGACAGGGTGCAGGAGGCCGAGTGGTCAGGATTAGAGAGTGGGCATCCAGGGCTGCTGTTAAATGACAAAAACAAGGAATTAAGTACAATAAAGAGGATATATTTCAATATACGGAGTACATATGGTGCACCTAGGGTCAGAAGTTAGCAGGTTTATGCCAGTCTAGGATGTCGAACAATTAAATGAAATGGGCAATGGAAGGCGAAGCGGTTCATGTTGACTTATGTTTGTGGCTGGTTGCAAACAGCACAGCCAGAGGCTCTGCCTTCCGAAAAGACAAAAGACGTCTGTTCTGCTCGAGGTCTGGATTACAAGAGAGAGAAGCAAGTGTGTTCTTCATCGCAGGACATTCCGGCGTCCACACACGTGATCGGTGTCTTGCGCACGCTATTGGCTAAAATCAATGACATGAATTCGCTAGCAGTTTCAGCAGAGGGCTCAGGGCATCTCCTGTCAGCAGCTTTAATTGGACAGAACTGCCTCAGTTTTGAAAGACAAGCGACTTGTGTCACGTAGACACGGCATGAATTACTCAGGGAGAAAATTTGTAGATTCCACTGGGCCTTTGAAATAAATTTCTTCAACCAATTCCCTAAAATATTCCTTGACTGGCTGCCATCCTGTACAGTACTATTCATTATACTGGAAATAATAATATTGGTACTGATGGTGGTACTAATAGTGTGGATTAATCATCAAAGTTTTTTATTTGGAAAAATTTAAATGCTATTAAAATGGTGATATACATTTTATTAATAATCGTCTATTTCAAGTGTGGGGTTATGGACATAGCTGGCAAGATGTTATAGATGCTCAAGGTAATGTTTATGGTAAATGTTATGTTACATCTGGAGCCCAGAGCTATTGTCAATTAGGTCAATTTTTCTCTAAAGCTCAATTTCATAGGCTACCTTATTACTGTTATATCAAATTGATTTCTATTGATTTAAAACCTGATGGATTAGAAGCTTCATTTTCCACAAGTAGTGTGCTAAGTGGATCAGGATCTGTAACAAATGTACCATTTATTTATTTATAATAAAGGTGGAAATTTAGCTGTTGCTCATGAAATAGTTGAAATAAATAGTACATCTACTAATCCAATGTTAATTAGTGATATCAAGGGGGAAAAAGATTTAGCTAATATCATGTGGGGAGATGGATATAATGATTGTCCATTCTGTACAACATTGGTATGAAATTGGCCTAATTATGAATCTTGGATTATTCCATTTTTTTATAATGGTTCAGGGAAAAAAATATGCGGAGTACTCAAATTGAAGAAAGAGGGCCAGTATTATTAAATAAAATATATTCACAAGGTATAGCAAGTCATGTAGCTAATAAATCAGAAATTTTTTCATGAAATTATAAGCCACAAACAGGTATAATTAAAATAGCATGTCGTACTCATGGTGCAGGTTTAGCAGATGATACATATATGTTAGGTTCAATAAATAGGCCTGCTTTTTCAACTGTAATGAAAAGTGTAAGTCCAGGTGGTTTTGGAATGCAAGAAGAGAATGAAAAATCAAAACCAATATCTAATAATATAACATTATCTGTTTATGATCAGTGCATTGAAAAAGGTTGGGAAGTAGATAAATTGAATGAAATACATCAAGCACATCAAATAGCTAGTTTTAGTTTAGGTATTAATCCTGTGTCAAGTAATACTCCTACTGAGATAAATTCATTTTTGAATGCTAAAATGGTAATTCAGATGACAACTAGAATTACTATAGGCACTAATTAAGAAACACATAATTATCAAATGCATACATTAAATCATACTGATGAAATGTGGACGACTTCTCCAACTAAATCTTTTGTAGATAATTTCAGGTGTGTTTGTTTTGATTCTAATGCAATGCACTGTACTGAAATAATACCTGGATCTTCTGCAAGTACTTCTGATAATTTAAATGTACCTAATCCAAAAAGTACAGAAAAAAACATAAAAACAGTGATCGCAGTAGATCATCTATTACAGTTACTAAGGATGTTAAGGATTTAAGATAAAACTATTTGTATTATTTTTGTAAAAGTTTATATTCAACAAACAAATTCTACAAAGAAAAATGGATTTAATTGTTTTCTAATTTTATATCTCATGTAGTCCAATAATATTTACAAATCCTTTGTTTCCATGCATCTCCTTTGAAATATGAGGGTGGTTTCAAAAGTTCTCGGAACGGAATAGAAAAAAAGTACTTACATCACTGAATCTTTTTTATTTTTCAATGTAGCCTCCTTGTAGATTAATGCACTTGGTCCAACGATGTTCCAGTGCCTTGATCCCATCTCGAAAGTGAGTTTCCTCCAGGCCTGCAAAATAGTTGTCAACTCGGGTTATCAATTCTTTGTTTGAAGTGAATCTTCGTCTATCAAGAAAAATTTTCCATTTTGGGAAGAGATGGAAGTCTGACAGAGCCATACCAGTTGAATAAGGCAGGTGTGGCAACAATTCATACCTTAGCTCATGTAATTTTGCCATGGCGACGGCACGTGTGTGCTAGCACGCATTGTTTTGATGGAAGATGACTTTCTTCCTTGCTAAACCTGGTCTTTTTTCACGTATCTTTTGTTGCAATTTGTCCAGAAGGTTAGCATAGTATTCTCCAATAATTGTTTGCTCAGTGGGGAGGTACTCTACAAACAGAATCCCCTTCGCATCCCAGAACACTCATGCCATGACCTTTCCCGCTGAATGAATTGTCTTTGCTTTCTTTGGTGGCAGAGAATCACCATGTTTCCACTGCTTTCACTGTCGTTTTGTCTCTGGGGTATAGTTGTGCACCCACGTTTCATCTGTGATCACAAGCCGGTGCAAAAAATCGTGTTTGTTTCTCCTAAAATGGGCCAAACATTGTTCCGATATGTCCATTCTCAAGCATTTTTTATCCAGCATCAACGGTCATAGTACCTGAGCAATTTCACGTACTTTCAATCGGCAATCCTCTATGACCATTTTGTGCACTTTTGCAATGATTTCTGGTGTAGTGATACATCTTGGTCGACCACTGTATGGATCATCATCTAAGCTCTCCTGACCAAATTTAAATTTATTTGTCCACTTGGCAACAACTGAATATGAAGGAGCAGAGTCCCCCACTGTATTCTGGAAATCAGCATCAATGTCCTCTGCTTTCATACCTTTCTTTACGAAGTACTTAATCATTGCTCGAATCTTGATTTTTTTCCATCTTCACAAATCACAATGGGGGGAAAAACAACAGAGCCATGTATCTGCCATAGCTCTCTTCCAAGGGCACTGCTGTGGCACATGTTTACAGGCAACAGTCCAATGGATATCACTTGAACAACTCGTTGTGCTAGTGCTGACCTCTCGTGGTCATTCCGAGAGCTTTTCAAAACCACCCTCCTATTCAATATTAGAACATACAAATACAAGAGTTTTTCGAAGAGTAAAATCTCCTTCAAACTTTATTTGAATATTAGGAGGATCACCACTCAAAATATGTTTTAATTGTTCAAATGATCCTGGATCAAAATTAGGATCATCCATACATATTAAACATTTATTAGCACTTTCAATCAATCCAAATGTAAAATGTTTATTATTTTTATTATACCATCCAGTATTAATCATAGCACTTGCTATTAAATGAGCAAATGTAGATTTGAAACTATTAAGTGGACCTATTAACAGAATACAATTTCATTTTCCATTTGTTTTGTTTAATATGTTCTAAAATGTAAATATAAAATCATAAATGGTATCCCAGTCACCTCCAAACTGATGTTCAATTATATCTAAAGATTCTTTTTTGTTGAAATAATATGAATAAAACTGTTGTGGTTATACATGAAAATACACTTTCTTTGCATTCAAGAGATAATTATATAATTATCATATAGAAAAATCACTTAACGTAATTTGAATATGTTTTGTAATATTTGAAACAATCTTTTCATTTAAAGTATATAAAGAATATAATAGAGGGAAAAAGTCCACGTGGGAAAAATATATCTAAAAACAAAGATGATGTAACTTACCAAACGAAAGCATTGGTATGTTGATAGAGACGCTAACAAACACAAACACACACACAAAATTCAAGCTTTCACAAACCCCGGTTGCTTCATCAGGAAAGAGGGAAGGAGAGGGAAAGACGAAAGGATGTGGGTTTTAAGGGAGAGGGTAAGGAGTCATTCCAATCCCGGGAGCAGAAAGACTTACCTTAGGGGGAAAAAGGGGCAGGTATACACTTGCACACACACACACACACACATATCCATACGCACATATACAGACACAAGCAGACATATGTAAAGGCAAAGAGTTTGGGCAGAAATATTATTCCTCCTAAACAATGTATTTTTTATCTTGTTGATAAGAACAGTGACATGATTTTTCATGGTTCTGAAAACATGTACCTTTTTTAATAATTTGGTCTGGATTTAAATTGTCCAGGTGAATTTGTGTACTGGTTAGCAAATTTCAGACTGCTTGAGTCACTTTCGAATTGTGATTCTATTTCCCTTAATTTGGCTTTGCACCAAACATTGCGTGGTAGAGTTCTGATTTTCTGTCCATTGTAAAACTGACAAATCATAAATACATTTTCCGGTTTGTCTCACCGCGACAATGAAACATATCCATCCTGGTTTTGAGGAGATTGATTTTTCCATTGGTGTCATAATGTACGATGACCCTAGTAAATATGGTGTGCACAAAGACAGAAGTGATGCTGTTGTGGAAGATACATCTGCATGATCCGTTACGTCATTTGCAATTGTGAATGAAGTGGATGTGTTCTCTATAACTTTGTGCTTTTTTGAGGAAGAGGAAGAGGAAGACAAACCTTCCATGTTTTGTGTTAATTTTCTATAAAAATCTGTAGATTTTATAATGGTTTTCATATCGGTTTAGCCAGAAGACGTTATGTTTTCAATGGCTTTGGAACTTGAATATATTGAAGAAATTAAGAATTTTTTTGGTTTGTGGAACGGTTCCATTTGTCTTGTATATAATTCACTATTTTGAATAGTGATGCCCAAATATATTTCGATAAAGTGGCTATGTAGGCATACAAGGAATCTATACATTCTTGATATGACCGATATAACTTAACAATTTTAATTAGTAGTGTTATGATTTCTAAGTATTGATACTGAAAAAGCACTGCCATTACTTTCAAGTTTTCTTTTCCTACTTCTTTTCTTAGGTGGTAAATTCAAACTGGTGTCTTCTTTTTGCTCTTCTACAACAACTTCTAGATCTTTACCTGGGGTTTTAGAAGGTTCTTTATCAGGAACTTCCTCAGTATCAGAACAGTCTGAAGATGAAACAGTAGCACTAATGTTATTATTGGAATGGCTTTCAATCCAAATAATTCGTTAATTTCTTTTTGGTTTATACCTTCTATTCCTTCTCTCAGTAACCTAAAACATTTCAAAATTACACTTTAGTTTTTACGTGTGTGTCATCATGATAAATATATTTATCAACAAATTTTGTATGTATTCTATCTCCAAATGCTGGTTTTAAACATACATTGCAAAAAAGAATTGAACTCCTTTGTAATACTGTTTGAAATGTATTATTAATATCTTTACATCTAATTTCAATTGTTTGAAAAGCATAATGACCTTGACATGGAGAATAAGTTGAATAGATATTAGGTCTGGTACTGACATATACATGTACGAAAGTTAATTTTTCGATGCATCATTATATTTCTAATTGACAATTTCATTTATGTAAATTTCAGGACACAGTGCTGCTGATAATTATGCTTTATAAATACTACCCTTATGTAAATTACAAAACAAATATAATTTTCCAATATTGCATACAAGATATATACAATTGACCAAAACAAATTTTGTAATTGGAAACTTATATTCATTTGCCTTGACCATTTTATACAACACATATCAGATATCGTAGCCAAACATTTCATTTCATAAAATGATCATATCTTCTTATTTCTTTCAATTTCCAGTCAAAAGATCACTGGAAATTATCATCATTTGGGTATTATTCATAAGCAGTTTGTCCAATAACTTCATGAATACCTGAATTAAAAATCTATTTAGATGTAGTTCTAGAGTTCAATGGATTTATACTTCCTATGTCTTTTGTGCACTTTGTGGAAATATGTTTCAAACATTCTTTTATTTGCAAATCAGATGTAGTTCTATTCCATTCATCATCAGGATAAGTTGTAATATCATCAGACTCATCTGAATCCCATTCTAACATTTCATGTGCATCTGATATACATGGAAGTGAGTCACTAGAATTGGTGTCCAAGGTTTCTACAGCTTGAAAAACGGTGTGTTTGACACTTCTAAAAATAAAATATAAAAATAAGTTAATTATGTTAATAGATACCTGCTAGTTCTTTTACATAACATATAGATTACTTGCCTGAGTAGTGGAGAGTAACTTACTCCATGATAATACTCATGTATCTGAGCATATAGCTTTCCTTTTATACCCATATTTGTTTGTGTAGCCTTGACTGATCACTTGATAACAGCAACCCATGACCCCCCTCCCCTTGCAGTCTCTGATGTCAGCAGTGTCTGAAGAATACATAAAGCTCATTGCTGCCTGGAATAAGTGATAGTGATGGGATGATGTAAGGTACACACCTCAAAAAGTTTCAGAATTGAACAATGGTTGAAGCAGATTAAACACTCGTCTTGAGGAATTTTCAGAAGGTCTGTATTACAAAGGGCAACTGTAGGTTTCACTGTCTGACAGTTCCAACATAAACAGGGTGAGGTTACACCTTATTGCCATGTCCTGTATCAGCTTCTTGACGTTAATGTTGCCACTGTTCATCTTGTCAACTGGACCACCCAGTTGCTGAGCACGCTGTGCAACACAACATTATTCATTTCAATGACTGCTTCATAGCCTTTGCCATCTGAATCCTTCCTACCAACGCCAGCTTCCTTGAACTGCTTCCTGCAACATGCCCTATGTTCCTGTTACCCTCCTGGCCTCAACCTTCATTATTCACTGTCCTTCACCCACTTATCCCCTTCCCTATTCCCACTCCAGCCTTCTATTCCACCAAGGCAACTACAGTCTTTTTACTTCTCTCCTTTTCTGCCCCCCCCCCCCCCCCCACCACCACCTTTTTCACTCACCTATCACCTTCCCTGTTCTCACTCCAGCAATACACAGCCTTCTATGCGCCACAAACGCACCCACAGTCTTTTTATTGCTCTCCTTTCTTGCTCCCCCCTCCTGCCCTACGTCTAACCTCCAAACTGCACATAGCAACCTTAGCCTCTCCCAACCTTGTTCCTGTATGCTCCCACCAGTAGCATTTTACCATCCCCCACCCCTACCCTGCTATCCCTTCTCCTCCCTGCCCCAGCCTCCTCCTTACCCCCACCACACAGATTATTTCCCCCATTGTGCGCTGTTGCTTGCGGTCTGGCCTCAGCAACCACAGAAAGTGTGTGTGACTTGTGTTTGCATAAATGTGTGTGTACATGTTGTCTAATTCAGAAGAAGGCCTTTTGGCCGAAAGTTTTACTTGTTTAGTAGGCTTTTGTTGTGCCTGACTGCAACACAACATCTCCATTATAAGGTGAGTAGCATTCTACCATTTTCATAATTTTGTCATTATTGTATACTTTCCTTCTATGTTGTAATTGAATAGATAAAAAAACCTGCTCACCAAGTGCCGGCATGACACACACATAAAAGAAGGTTATAATTACGCAAGCTTTCAGAGCCAGTGACTCCTTCCAGCAGAAGGGTTGAAGGGAAGGAAGAGGGGTGCAGGAAAAGGACTGAAGAGGTCTAGGGAAAGGCGCAAAATTCAGAAAAGTCACTCAGAACTGCGGATCAGGGGAGACTTACTGGACTCTTTCTTCCCTTCAACACACCCACAGCTGGCTCCAAAAGCTTGCATAATTATAACACCTTTTCATGTGTGTGTTCTGCCACTGCTTTATGAGGAGATTTTTCATCCATCCAATTCCATTATATTGCCAAAAATTGATTGTTTTCCTTATATGTTGTATAATTTGCATTATATTTACTTCAATTTTCAGGTTGTAATGCACTAGGCCTATATCGGTGTGCACTGAAAACACCATGAGACCATTAAATGCAGTTTCAAGAACCACTGCTGAAGCCTTGAAATAGAGACTCTGTGGCTGGTTCCAGAATCTCCAGCAGATCACGTCTATTGCTCTTGCTACTCTACTGGAGCCAAGGTTCGAAACCCTGGTGTTTGTCATTGCAACTTCTGTACTCTGTGAAAGAGTATTCTCAAAAACTGTAATTTTAATTAACGACAGAAGAACCCATCTCAAACCTACAGACGTTCAGAAACTAACATTTATGATGCCAATGCCACTAGTAATTAGGCTCATCTACTGTTAAGTTTGTAGCATTGTCTTCTGTTTCTCACAAACTTTCATACCAATAGAACCTGGGACGAAGCTGATCTTCTCTGTCACCTCTTCTATCAATCGCAGTTGTGTGTAGACTGGTTTCCCTGAGTACTCTACAGCTTTAATAATAGGGACCAAAAATACATAATGAGATTTTATGCATGTAATGTCATTGGAAATAGTTGTGTCCTTTAGAAGATCTTTAGCTGAAGTAATGCTCAATGCCTCCTCCCACAATTTAAGAACAATGTTCTTAATGTCTTCCAAATGCTCCTAAAAACCTTTTTGACAGCAGAAACCAGCTTATTTACTTGTGGAAATTCGAGACATATCATCTCAGTTACACGATTTGTAGCATGGGCAAGATATGCGATATGGAACAAGGCTGGATAAAATACTTTCAACAATTTAACAGGAGCAGTCATGTACGTGGTTGCATCAATGTAGATTACATGTACTTTATTTTCATCTAGACTGTTGGGGAAAAGTAATTTGAGGGCTTTATTAACAAAGTGAGCAATTGTTTCCTGGTTAGTTTTTTTTAGCTACTTTCTGCATTCTGCAGATCAGATGAGATACAGAGTGAGTGTCAGGATTTAATTTTTCAACAGTCAAATTAGTCACATATCGACCTTGTCTGTCGGTTGTCTCATCGACAGACGTCCACATATATGAATCGCCTGTATCTTCCCTTATCCTGTTCAATGTATTTTCATGTAAAGCATCTTAATAGTTCTTTCTCAGTGTAGATTCTGATGGAATGCTGTGGTGACAGTATTCTCCAAAAAACTTTTGAACTGGCTACTTCCAACTGCAGTGAATGGTATGTTTGCTGCAACAATGGCTCAACACAGGTCAAGATGAAATTCGTTTTTGTTTGTTGCATTTAGTTTAGGTACAAACGTTTGTTTCAAGTTTGGTTTATTTTTTAAATTTGCCTGTTGTTCAGTCCCTGCAACATGCCGACTTAAATGCGACCTCTGTTCAGAACGTACCTAAAAACAAAAAGAAAAGAGAAATACTTTATGGAAGAATTTACATACAAGATCTACTTAGCAAAATTAACCTACATTAAGGGTATAGAAACAATATTTTTGCATTTGCATGTGTCTGGTCCAAGTTAACTCAGGAAAAACAGTGGTATCACTGTTCTCTGAGTGGAAATGGTTACTAACATTTTACTTATGTCTTCATTGCAAAACTTGAAGTGAATAACTCTTCCATCCGTAGAGAAATCCGGAAATTCTTATAAACACTGACAAACCAGAGATGATATGGAGCTGGCTGTTTTCAACATGCCTGACTTTCCACAAATACAATGTCGCTGTGAAATATATAACCACATCCAAGCAGCACACTGACCAGAATGAAGACAGTGCAGGTGTTTTAAACAGGCTGTTCTGACAGGGCAGGAAGGTGCCAAAGGCAGATCACAAGGATCCTCTGTGCCCTACCGGCTACAGTTCACAGCGAGTGACAAAGCTCTGCGGAGCAGGGCGGGCTGGAACAGCCTGGCATATGCTGTCGTCGTCTGACTCACGATTGGCATTCACACATGCAAACAAACCAGTTATCATTCAATTACTGTTTTCTAAGTAGCTGGGAAGAGTTAGGTTGTTTTGGGGGAGGAGACCAGACAGTGAGGTCATCAGTCTCATCGGATTAGGGAAGGAAGGGGAAGGAAGTCGGCCGTGCCCTTTGAAAGGAACCATCCTGGCATTTGCCTGGAGTGATTTAGGGAAATCACGGAAAACATAAATCAGGATGGCCGGACGTGGGATTGAACCGTCGTCCTCCTGAATGCGAGTCCAGTGTGGGCCGGGAAGACCAAAGAGTAGTTTTAGTCATACAAATTTTATTTGACTGGATTTTTAAAAATTAGATACAGTCACAGGTTCTAACATGAAATTACGTATTTTTATGATTTTTAAAAATGAGGTACAGTCAGGTTTTAACATGAGGTTAGGTATTTTAGATACTATAAAATTACAATTTTCGATAAAATATATGCATAATTCTTAGCTGGGTAGACCACGAGAGAACACTAGCCTCAAAAAATTTTATTTAATTGGATTTTTAAAATTTAGGTACATTAATTGGATTTTTAAAATTTAGGTACATTAATTGGATTTTTAAAATTTAGGTACAATCAGGCACTAACCTAAAATTGGGTATTTGTAAGTGCCATAAAACTTGAATTTTTGATCATAAGTTGGCGTAGTTTGTGGATGTACAACTTTTATTGCCTTCATTTAATGAGGAACAAAATAGATTTTTACCTAAAATCTGATGTCTGTTCATAATTGTAATAGCTGCTTATGACCATGAAAGAATTTTAACTTCATAAAGTTTTTTACTTGAATGTATTGTCTTGTAGAAAGAAAGTCTTTAACTCATATGAAATTTGATTAATTTAGTTTCATACAGACACTGGGAATGGTTACCACCCTCTGAAGTAGATTGCCTCACTAGTTCTGTGCAAGGGGCCTACTAAAATATTAAGTTACTTAATGCTCTAACTAATGGTTTAAATACCTTAGTCCAATATCTAGATACATTTTTATACCCTTCAAGAAAAATTTTCCACATAATTAAAGACAAAATAGCACAGCACCTTTCTAACAGGTTGGTTTATCAACAGGCACAAAGAAGTCATCTACAGATGGTCGAGCGGATTCACCTCTGCGTGAAGCTAGGATAGCTGTTGGGAACCTGTGAAGTGTCATCGATGGTAATAAAAAATTATTAGAGTTCAGCCATTTATTCACAATGTTTACAAGTCATTTTCCTTTTGTACCGGCCTTGACTGTTGCTCATTCAGCTGCATGCCCAGCAGCTGCACAGCCAGGAGATGATGTCAGCAACCCTGGCGCCACGGTGGAATGATGGCGAGCAGGCACAACCATTGCCCAGCACAAAGTGAACCTTACACTGGCTGCTGGAGTGTCCTCGGTCATACTCCAAATTCTACAATGACTCTTTATGACCACAATGTACCTGGTGTTGGTAGTTTGGTAGTTGTGTGGTCAATTGGTCTCGTCCCTCCCCCCCCCCCCCCCACCACCACCACCACCACCACCACCATTAGTAGGCTTCAACACTCAGATGTGCTGAGTGTTGAAGAGGAAGACAGCACCCAAGAGGCCCTAAAGCTGGCTTCTGCATAGAAGTTCTATGCTGGAAGCACCCTGCAATGTGGTGGTGATGGAAGATAGTCAGTTTCTCCATCAGTAGATGGTAGGCAGTGAACAGCATGAACTTCATCACAGAGGGAGGCCGTCACCTTGTATATCTTCGGCTAGTTCATACACTGTGCTGGAGCATCTAGGGCATAGATTCACTACAGTATCATGGTCATGGAATCTAGTGCTGTTACTGTGAATGCCACTGACCGACTCATGCCCCCTCATTCTGCTATATTCACTTAACAGGCTGTTAACTGCTGCGTCAGTTTCCCACTATGTACTCTTAGGAAAGAGACAGAGTTTATTGCAACATGTCATATGAGCTAACAAACATCTGTTTCCTTTGATCTTCTGTCACAGTCTCCTTTCTGCTGAATGCACATCCTCAATCAGCAGACAGTGTCGTAATGTATCATCAACCTGACCCATCTGTGACATATCGGCTCACGTCTTGTCTCTGGCATGGCTTGATTTTGCCTCTGGCAATGTGAATCAATTTAAATATTTTATTTTATCGTTTCTACCCTCTACTACTCTGTACTGTAACAGTTCCATAAACCAATTCTAAAGTATGTGAAATATTTTTATTAGAGCTTTCAAGAAGCATTTACTTCATGAAATTATTTTTACATTACTGGGCATTACGGATACAAACTGGGAAAGAAATTTGGATATTTTCCAAGTTATTCTATGAACAATTTTGCAAGAAAACGTTATTTAAAGTGCATGAGATGTAACTGACAGCAGGTATAAAATGAAATGTTTTGTTATTATTTCAGCTTTTAACCTCCAAAAACTTAAGTATTTAATGTATTCCACTTAGTTACTTTTTTTGTCTTTTTCAAAGCATTTTTAACTTTCTTGAATACAACTGTTCAATAATGTGTCGAAGTAACGTATATGCCAGGACACCCCTTTCACAGGCAGATATCATTTGACACACACATAAATATTTCTTTGATTATTTTGCTGCAAATATAATTTTTATTTTTCTGCTAGTATTTTATTTGTAACATAAATCTTACACTGTCACCCTAAACTAAACCAGTTGCAAGACTGATTTTCTCTGTAAAATTAGATTGTCTTCTGAGAAATTCGCATTCAATATTTCTAATATACTATATACAAAGAAACCAAGAGATTAATGAGGCAGAAGCCACATATATTCGTCCAGAATTGCACTACCACCATCGTCATTGTCCACTATTACACGTAAATATTGAGGGTAGTTACCAATTTGTTCATTTAATGTTCACAGAAAGGAGACAAATGAACAGGTCATAGTGGAAGCACCCTGGGTCTACAAGCTGTACAGAACAGACACATTGATTTGCTGCCATTACGGCACACAGCACTGTAATGAATAAAATGTTGAATTCACTCAAACACTAGAATCTTTGAAGTGTTATAATTCCTTTATATTAAATCTCCTGATTAAATTATGTTTCAGAGCTAGTGTTTTCATTACCATAACTTGAAAATAACAATGGGAATACCATCTGGAATATTGCAAGAAAGGACAGGCAGTTAACCATAATTCACGACCATATGCTGAAGGAAAGAAATATTTCTATATATTATGTAATACAAAATGATTGTTGTGTGATCCATGTCTTGTGTTAAGTTTTACATAATCAACTTCATGAAAAAATGTGGAGCAAAACTGGAAGGAACACAGAATGACAAGTGCTAAATTTAAGACATAGAAACCAAAAAGGGACACAACTATAAGTGGAACACATGCAAGTTTAAACAATTTGTCCCAAATTTGTAAAAGAATGAACTCTAAAAGTGGTTTTGTTTCCTTGACTATAGATGTAAATGTATGTTCCTGTCTGTTGTTGGAAATCATGCACCATCCCGACAGAAGGGAGGGAGGGAGAGAACGAATAAAACTGTGTGTCGTTGGACTAATAACAAGATTAATATGTAGGGCATAAGACAGTCAATAGCTTCACTGCATGATAACAATGGTGAAGTCACTGATGACAGTGCCACTAAAGCAGAGTTATTAAACACAGTTTTTCGAAACTCCTTCACCAAAGAAGACAAAGCAAATATTTCTGGATTCCAATCATGAACAATTGCCAAGGTGAGAAATATAGAAATGGATATCCTCAGTGTAGCAAAGCAGCTTAAACCACTCAATAAAGCCAAGGCCTCTGGTCCAGACTGTATACCAGTCAGTTTCCTTCCAGAGTATGCTGATACATATTTACCAGTTATATACAACTTTATACTCATGAAATAATGAATGCTATAGACAGGGGATGTCAAATTTATTCCACAGTTTTATATTTCCATAAGGCTTTCGACACTGTTCCTCACAAGCGTCTTCTAACCAAACTGCGTGCCTATGGAATATCGTCCTAGTTGTGTGACTAGATTTGTGATTTCCTGTCTGAAAGGTCACAGTTTGCAGTAATAGACGGAAAGTCACCGAATAAAACAGAAGTAATATCTGGCTCATAGAAACATCCGTACCTAAAGACTGGAAAATAGCTCAAGTCACACCAATACCCAAAATGGGAAATAGGAGTAATACTCTCTCAAGTCACACAAATACCCAAAATGGGAAATAGGAGTAATCCTCTGAATTACAGGCCCATATCACTAACATCGATTTGCAGTAGGGTTTTGGAACATATACTGTGTTCAAACATTATAAATTACCTTGACAAATACAATTTATTGACACATAGTCAGCATGGATTCAGAAAATACCATTCTTGTGAAACACAACTAGCTCTTTATACTCATGAAATAATGAGTGCTATAGACAGGGGATGTCAAATTTATTCCACAGTTTTATATTTCCATAAGGCTTTCGACACAGTTCCTCACAAGCGTCTTCTAACCAAACTGCGTGCCTATGGAATATCGTCCTAGTTGTGTGACTAGGTTTGTGATTTCCTGTCTGAAAGGTCACAGTTTGTAGTAATAGACGGAAAGTCACTGAGTAAAACAGAAGTAATATCTGGCGTTCCCCAAGGAAGTATTATAGGGCCTCTATTGTTCCTGATCTATATTAACGACATAGGATCCAATCTGAGTAGCCCTCTTAGATTGTTTGCAGATGATGCTGTTATTTACCATTTTGTAAAGCATCAGATGACCAAAACGAATTGCAAAATGATTTAGATAAGATATCTGTATGGTGCGAAAAGTGACGCTGAATAAAGAAAAGTGTGAAGTTATTCACATGAGTACTAAAAGTAATCTACTAATTTCAATTATGTGATAACTCATAAATACTTAGGGATTACAATTACAAATAACCTAAACTGGAACCATCACATAGACAATATTGTGGGTAGAGCAAACCAAAGACTGTGATTCATTGGCAGAACACTTAGAAGGTGCAACAGGTCTACTAAAGAAACTGCTTACACCACACTTGTCCACCCTATTCTGGCTTATTACTGTGCGGTGTGGAATCTGCATCAGGTGGGACTGATGGGTGACATTGAAAAAGTACAAAGAAGGGCATCTCGTTTTGTATTATCGCGAATTAGGGGAGATAGTGTCACAGACGTGATACATGAATTGGAGTGGCAATCGTTAAAACAAAGGCGTTTTTCGTTGTGACAGGATCTTCTCATGAAATTTCAATCACCAGTTTTCTCCGCCGATTGCGAAAACATTCTGCTGGCGCCCATCTACATACGGAGAAATGATCATCACAATAAAATAAGAGAAATCAGGGTTCACACAGAAAAATTTAAGTGCTTGTTTTTCCCATGCACGGTTCCAGAGGGGAATGATGGAGAGACAGCTTGATGGTAATTCATTGAACCCTCTGCCAGGCACTTTATTGTGAATAATAGAGTAATCATGTAGATGTAGATGTACAATGTATGTGTGTGTTTCTTTTGCTCATAGTTTTTGTACAGATGTTTTCTGTAAGCTGATGAGGTAAACCCAACATTAAAGAAGAAGAAGAAGAAGAAGAAGAAGAAGAAGAAGATGATGATGATGATGATGATGATAATGATGGTAGTTCCATAAAAACACGGGAGAACTGCCGGACATCAGTAACTGAGCTTTAAATAGCGGAGCTCAGCGCGTACTCGCCAGTACTACTACAGTGGCATTCACCTGAAGATGGCCAGAAGACTCTGCGCCGAAATATCGTGGCAGGAAGTTACTGATATCCGGCAGTTCTCCCGTGTTTTTATGGAACAGTCAGTATGCCGGGAAAGCTATAAACATCACATAATGATGGTAGCTGAAAATGCCCTTTTGTGGTTTTTAAGGAGCTGGCTGATGCCAGGACTTATGAAAAAATAGCAGCCCAGTAAATATGCATTGTAATGAAGCTGTTAGTAAAATGCAGCACATAAAAGCCAAAAGAATAATTTTTTTGTAATACAGATGACATTATAGGCAAATATTGATCATTTACTATAAATGCGATTGAACAATGTAAGGTGTAATTTTTGTAAATGTTTGCAATCTGCGTAACTTGTACAACAGAATTAATTATGTAAATTACACAAACATTTTTAGTGTATGTAACTTACAGAACTGAATTAATTATGTGTAAGATATGACTTATGTATGTGGCAGTGTAAATGTAAACCAGTCACATGCTTTAGTGCATACTGACAATGTCATACGTAATGCCACAGTTGTTTGCACACAAATAACACAATTTCAGTTTGAACAGAAACATAATAATTACCACCACATGTTGTTGTTGTTGTGGTCTTCAGTCCTGAGACTGGTCTGATGCAGCTCTCCATGCTACCCTATCCTGTGCAAGTTTCATCATCTCCCAGTACCTACTGCAACCTACATCCTTCTGAATCTGCTTAGTGTATTCATCTCTTGGTCTCCCTCTACAATTTTTACCCTCCACGCTGCCCTCCAATGCTAAATTTGTGATCCCTTGATGCCTCAGAACATGTTCTACCAACCGGTCTCTTCTTCTCGTCAAGTTGTGCCACAGGCTCCTCTTCTCCCCAATTCTATTCAATACCTCCTCATTAGTTATGTGATCTACCCATCTAATCTTCAGCATTCTTCTGTAGCACCACATTTCGAAAGCTTCTATTCTCTTCCTGTCCAAACTATTTATCGTCCATGTTTCACTTCCATACATGACTACACTCCATACAAATACTTTAAGAAATGACTTCCTGACACTTAAATCTATACTCTATGTTAACAAATTTCTCTTCTTCAGAAACGCTTTCCTTGCCATTGCCAGTCTACATTTTATATCTTCTCTACTTCGACCATCATCAGTTATTTTGCTCCCCAAATAACAAAACTCCTTTACTACTTTAAGTGTCTCATTTCCTAATCTAATTCCCTCAGCAACACCCGACTTAATTCGACTACATTCCATTATCCTCATTTTGCTTTTGTTGATGTTCATCTTATATCCTCCTTTCAAGACACTGTCCATTCCATTCAACTGCTCTTCCAAGTCCTTTGCTGTCTCTGACAGTATTACAATGTCATCGGCGAACCTCAAAGTTTTTATTTCTTCTCCATGGATTTTAATACCTACTCCGAATTTTTCTTTTGTTTCCTTTACTGCTTGCTCAATATACAGATTGAATAACATTGGGGAGAGGCTACATATTGGATGATATTTTCCAAATCTGTCTTCTAAAGTATAAGTATCCACTTCATTTGGCAGAAAGTAGCTATTAACCCTTCTCATGAAGGCAATAGTCGGTCAGACAGCAATAACTGTGTTAGACGTCTGCTCAAGCTCACAATGTGACTTTGCTAAGTGTACTCACTGGAATTTCTTAACACCACTAGCTTAGACATTGTAAGTCTAGCTTAGACACTGTAAGTCTCACATAAAGCAAAAAAATATGTGAAGAATTTTGTGAAACTGGCTCCTGTACCTGCAAATAAGTTCAATACATGAGACTCGGTTGCTCCAACATAGCCACCTGTTACACATAAATTTTGAACTATGTATAATACAAACTGTCAAAAAAGTACAACTGGAAACTAATACTGACAAGATCTGGTGTTCATAATGCAATATATCACTAACACCCAAACCTCCAAATGCCAGACACCCAGATCAGTACCATACGCTGTGTGTCAATAGAGTATCAACCAAAACACTGATTTAGTTCGTGCTCTGTGCTATTGTCCAGTAGAACATGTGTAAATGGCAATTAAAAGTAACACCAGAACTACGAAGTATAAGAAACGCGTATCTGTGAGCTGCAAATGTTGAGTTCTCTGGTAGGTGAGTTGGTAGAGTGACAGATCATCGTACTAATGGTCCCGAGTTCGATTCCCAATCATTGCAATATTTTTTAACAGTTTACACATGAAATTGTTACATGGGAGAATATTTTTCTGATGTACAAAAGGACATTTCAGAGTTTACAGCACTGTTCTTTTGGCAGTCTGCTTTCGCTTTGCTAGCTGAAAGGAGCAAACCTATAGAGTACATATGTATAAATACATGTGGTGTTATCTATACAAATGTACACTATAGGTTCGCTACTTTCAACTAACGAAGCGAAAGCAGACTTCCAAAAGAACAGTACTATGAACTCTCAAACGTTCTTTTATGTGTCAGAAAAATTTTCTCCAATATAACAATTTCATGCGTAATTGTTTTGAATTTGGGATCTTTAGTACAACAACCTGACGCTCTGCCAACTCACCTACCAGAGACCTTCAAGTTCACAACTCACAGATATGGTTTCCCTATACTCTGTAATTCTGGTGTTACTTCCAATTACCATTTACACACCTTCTACTGGATTACAGCACACAGAATGAACTAAATTGGTGTTTTGGTTGATACTCTATTGACGCACAACATTTGGTACAGACCTGAAAGTCTGACATCTGGAGGTTTGGGCATAAGAAGCAACATTACCTTATCTCCACAGAGCATTTCATCATTTAGAGTAAAATAATGTAGAAAATGTGTTTGATTCTGTTCCCAATCTGACAGTTATGGAAAGTACTCCACATAGTTACAGGGCTTCACAATGTTAACACAGAAACACTCCTTGGTTATATATAAGACAGTAATGAAATGAAACCAATACTATGGAGTCAAATGTATGCCTCACACTTGTTCTGATACAATTCAAGAAGCTAACTTTGCTCTGAGAAGAATTTTACACCTGATGCTTTACATGGAAGCTGCACTGTAATGCTAAACACAATCGTACCCACAAGACAGATATTTCTCTAACTCTACAGCCATATGCACAAGAGAATTTTTTGTGTGTACCTTGAAGTACTGCACTTACGCTATTCCCGATGTCAACTTTTAAATGGAAAATCCTTACTTCAAATTTTTTTCACTTGCCCATATTCAACCTTAAAACACACAACCTTCCAGCCTAACATACGCATCAGGATACCCTATGCTACAGATCAGTTTGTCACAATAACCAAGATTTAAGGGGGTGGGGGGGTGGGGGGGTGGGGGGGGGGGACCAATAACACACACTAGCCAGTCTTTATCAACAACTACACATGGCAGAAAATTTTGGGTATGGGACAGCTTTAACAAGGGGTGAAAGGAATTTTCACTACCCATTCACAGTATATTTCACATTTATTTACTATCCCTTTCAAATCACATAATGACTTTAATGACAAAATGTTCAAACACATGCTTTGCACACTTACCCTACCAGTTATGGCTCTTTTTTAAGTTGCAAGTCCAAGAGTTGTCTGGAATCTTCACTGTTTTCTCTCCAAGAGGTGGATGAATACCAAGGGCAGCCAGTAACCATCTTGGTCATGACGGCATTGTGAACTGACTTGTTAGTAATTCGCAGTTTCATCGATATTAGTAGAAAGTGCATTTCCTGTCATAAAATTTTGTGATGAAAGTTGTAAAGCTTTGTCTTGTTTTGTATGTGTGGATGTACTCAGTGTGTTTGGTGAACGCAGACTGTACATTAAATCAAACTACTTGTTGTGGTTTCTCTTACTGCAAACCAAGGCTAACAGCAATCGCGAAATGTTTTGAAAACCGTGAGGTATCTGTGGAAAGTGCTCTTCAGTGAGAACTTCTAGCAGCAAAAAGGTATGTTCAGGAAACTGAAGATGTGTTAAATTCATTTTGTGATGGAAATATGATCATAAATTTGTGCAGAATAATACTTTCTGGAGGTGAAGAAGGTAGTCTCTGTTATGGTGCAATGACACACAACTCATGTTGAAGACTAACAATAAATGCTAAATCCTGAATGGAGATGACTGTCTCTAGGCTGCCAAAACATAAAAACATAAACAAGTGCAGCAGGAAACAGTAAAGAAGAAGAAGAAGAAGAAGAAGAAGAAGAAAGTAAATGGTATTGTCATACTGTCCAAGGTGTGTAGCAGTTGTTAAGGCTAGTAGTGAACCTGGATTCAATGTTGTGAATACCATATCACCAAACCCAGTGGCCCTCCTCAAAGAAGTATTGATAGGCTGTAAGAAATTAGTTAAACCTGGTAGCAACTGTGTGTTAACTGGAGTTGCAAATTATCTCTATAAGAAGAAGTGCACGGTTTGAGTTTGTTCTTATGGACCTCTACAAAAAAACACCAGAACTGAATTTCATCATTTGTTAAGTTACCTCATTAGGCATGGCCTTATGTAAAACTGCACAATAAAGTGAAAGAACAAACATTTTGAAAATATCTGCAGGGAGTCTGTGAATGCAGCTTTTGAAGGGTCCTGAAACCATGTACTGTTGCAGCTGAGGTCAGTTCACACATTGGTGATGTCGGCCAACTACAGCAGGCATCAGATCACCCACACCAGGGGCCAGGTCGCCTACGAATGAGGATGGAACACCCTCAACAGTTGACTTTACATCGGCAGCAGAGCACCCTGCATCAACAGCAGAGGACCTTACATCAGAAGTTGGAAATCAGACACCAGCAGTAATACAAGGAGACCCTTCCCTGGCACCTGTTGATCCAGTCTAACCAGTAGCTGCTGTGGAGTGCTTTGCAATGCAGCTCAAAACAAGACCTGCAAGGTGCAGAAAACCCTTAGTGCCCAAGTGAGTGCTCTGTCACCAGTCTCTATTCTAGAGGCTTTCATATTTTAACCTATAATATCCAGAGTCCAAGAACTAAATCTTCTGAACCTGAAATTGTAGATAACGGCGCCAATACCGAGTGTATGTGTATCATGGAGCACTGGCGTGGGGATTCTGAACGGTATTGTCACCATAAATTATTTCAATTTGGCTAGTCAGTTTTGTAGGAAGGATACCAAAAGTGGTTGAGTTTGTATTTTTCTTAAACCTAATGTTGAATATAAAAGGAAGTGAGTGGCAGAGGATCTGAGGATTTAAAAACATTTTGAAGCTGGTGTTGTTCAACAGCATGGGGAGACAGGTGATGTATAGTTATACTTGTAGTGGTTTGTAGAGCCCCTAGTGGGTACAGACACCTTCATCAATAAACTGGAGTCTCCTCACTGTAATTGTCTGTGTGGGCATTAATATAGACCTTGTGAGCACTTAGGGAACTAATTCTTGAGGTATGGCACAGCTTCAGCATGTTTTCTCTTCTAAATTTAGTTAGTAACATTTTCCATGGATCATATCATAACAATGTGAAACGAGCCATTACACATTCACATCACAAATTGATTTGTACATACGGTTACATTCTGAATGTTTCTAATTTCTTTTTTTCTGTACAAAAAGAAAAAAAAAGATATACAGATATGAATTAGTAATTCCTATGCACCACCTTTTACATATTACAATAATAGAAACTCTTCTACGGAATAGAAGGAGTTGTCAAGGAGAAACTTTTTCAGTTTGTTATCAAATTTTAATTTTCTGTCTGTCAGATATTTTACATCACTGGGTAAATGATCAAAAATTTTATTGCAGCACTATGCACCCCTTTTAGGCTAAAGATAACCTTGATGTGGAGTAATGAATGTAATTTTTCTTTCTGGTATTGTATCTATATACCTCATTGTTCCTCTTGAACTGCAGTGGATCATTTACAACAAACTTCATGATGGAATAAATCTGGAGTCTGTTCAAAAAATTCTAGAACTTTGTCCACAAAATTTTTCTATGCCTACCTTTCACTTATTGTGCATGATCTCCTTTGAAACACTCTTCTCCGCAATTTCCACAATTGATGCACTTCTCCCAACGCTGCTTCCACTTTGAGATGCAGTCTTGGTACGCCTTTTGCTACATCATGTGAAGCGCTGTCTGTGAATTTTCTTTTACCTCGTCTATCGTTACAAATCTTAATCCTTTCAACAGGATTTTCACCTTTGCAAATATGAAAACGTCCACAGGAGCCAGGTCTGGAGAGTACAGAGAATGACGCAGCACAGTGATTTTGTTTTTTATTCAATACTCACGCACCAGCAGGGATGGATGTGCAGATGTGTTATTGGGATGCAAGAGAAATGAATTATCACCACATTTCCGGCCATTTCCTTCTCACATTTTCTCGCAGGCATCGCAACACATCCCAATAGTACCATCGGTTAACAGTTTGTCCCTGTAGCATGAATCCATGATGAACTAATCCTTCAAAGTTAAAGAAAATTATCAACATGGCTTTGATGTTTGAGCTGCCTGATGAGCTTTTTTTTGTCTTGGAGAACCTTTCCGGACCCATTGTGAAGACTGAACCTTGGTCTCATAACCATAAACCCAAGTCTCATCACCAGTTATGGCTCTCTCAAGCAACATCTCACTATAATTTGTGTGATCAAAAAGCTCTTCACAGATTGCGAGGCGAAGCTCTTTCTGGTCTCGACTCTTGAACCATGGGACAAACTTGGCAGCAACATGATGCATTCCAAGATGCTGTGTCAAGACTTCACGATATGATCCAACTAATACGTTACATTCTTCTGAAATCTCTTGAACACTCAGTCTTCGATTGGCATGCACAGTTTCATTGACATTGCTGACATGAGCATTGTCAGTAGATATTGAAGGGCATCATGAATTAGGGTCATCTTTAACTTCTGTCCAGTCAGTTTTAAACCATGTGAACCAATTGTAACACCAAGTGCGGCTGAAACACTCATCACTGTAGGCTTACTGCATCATTTGGTCTCTATAAAGACTTTCTTGAATTTCACACAACATTTAATACAGACACATTGCTCATCTAACTCTGCCAGCTCAAAATTCGCGAACTGAGCAACGCAATGTACTACTCACTACAGCACTGAACAATAACTAAAAGACATACTACAATGAAACTCCCGGCAATTACACATTAAACTGATGTGTGTGCAGGGATGCAAATCACATTTTGTTCCAACATGTTATTGGCGTGGATTTACAAATGTTCCAGAATTTTTTGTTAAGACCTCGTATACTGTGAAGCGGTAGTCAGAATGCCCAACTCCTTAAACAGATGTCTACAAGATGATCATGGGTGAGCACCACGTATTATTCTCACACCACACTTTTGCACAATGAAGACTTTCTTTCTTAAAGATGAGTTACCCCAGGACTGGATGAATATAAGCAAAATATGTCAACTTACTGATTTGTTTCTCCCCAACATTTGCAATGATTCTAATCACAAATGTGGCTGAGCTAAGTTGTTTTAGGAGTTTCAAAACATGTTTTTTACAATTTAGTCTCATCAATAGCCCCACAAGAATAACAAATAGAATTAAAAGACTCATAAACATATTTTCAGAAGTGGACACCACAGAGAGAGAGAGAGAGAGAGAGAGAGAGAGAGAGATTATTAACACTGAGTTGGGGTTATCTGATCATAATGGCCTCATCCTTACAATTCCAGCTAAACCTGTGAAAGTAAGGGCTGTACTTCTTCATGTAGAAAACTGTGCTAATATTGATGATAGTCTAAGTAATGAATCCTGGTTAGAAGTAGTTACACAATGAAGTACTAACAATGTTTATGATGCTTTCTCTTCAGTACTCATGTCCAATTTCTGAATTTGTTTTCCGAAGAAGTTGACTGGATTCCATTCATGTCAGATCACCAAATCTAGTTACTGGATTACCTCAGGAATTAAATTTCCTGCAAGACTTTAAAAATCGTCAGTTCTCAAATGAAAAGATCCATAAATCCTCAGTTTATAGAAAACAAAAAGACTTATAAGAAATTGCATCAGCAGATAATTGCAAAGGCAAGACTGTCGGACAACAAATCAAAAAATGTATGGGATACTGCTGAGAATATCAATCAGACCAGGATTCACTTAGGTTTCATACACCAGCAGACAGCATAAGGTTAGTTTCAACCAGTGAGCATGAAGTAATGTGTGTGATTAAGAGCCTTAAATGCAAAATGTCAGCTAGTGTAGATTGTGTACCACTATCACTTCTAACCCTTACTGTTGCACAAATTGCAGAGCTCTTGGCTCACATTGTTAATTTATCATTCATTGAGGGAGCGTTCCCCCAAATATTAAAAATATTGAAAGTGATACCTTTATTCAAGAGTGGTAAAGTTGAAAATTATTAACCCATTTCACTCCTCTCAGCATTCTCTGAAGTACTTGAAAGATTAATGAAACAATGAATTACCAAATACAACCACAGTCTACTGACTAGCAACCAACATGACATTTAAACAGGTAGATGTATAGAAACTGCGGTACTATATTATACCAATAAACTGATCAGAAATTTTGGGTCAAGGGAAGCATTCGATTCCACCCACCTACTTTGACCTGTGACACATGTGTGTTCTTTGACGTCATTGTGACACCGTGTTTTTGGGTGGGGTCGTGTTTGTAGATGGTGTGTTGTTGCATTTGGAGGCACACTCTTGTGGTGGATGTTCATGTTTCAAGATGTTTGTGTTATGTGTCATATTCGGTAATTTGACTTCATGTAATCATTCTGAGAAATAGTTGTTGGATGCGTGTGCTGTGTCACCAGTGAATTACACTGACTTATTGTCTTGAGGGGTTACGCATTCATGTTAGGTTTAATTATTGTTGTGTGTTTTTTATTCGCTCCATGCTTGCGTTGGGCGATAAGATGACGGCGGTAAGGTATTTGCAGCAGTTCAGCTTGATTGTCAACTACATGATGTTTCATGTGTGTAATGAGATTGTGAAGTTGACAATAGTCCGGACTTCTGAGGACAGGAACCTGTATGTGGCACTGAGAAAATATTTGTTGAACTACCTGACATGAAGATTTGGTTCGAGATCTCAGTTGGCCATCAGGGAGATTATTTTAACTAAACAAACACTGTTTTTAAGGCTCAGATGGTTCAAATGGCTCTGAGCACTATGGGACTTAACATCTTAGGTCATCAGGCCCATATAACTTAGCACTACTTAAACCTAACTAACCTAAGGACATCACACACATCCATGCCCAAGGCAGGATTCGAACCTGCAACCGTAGAAGTCGCGCGGTTCCGGACTGAAGCGCCTAGAACACTGTTTTTAGCCTTGTTTCACAATTTATTATTAATGTCATTGCCCAACCTATGTTTCGAGTTATAAGCCCATTTTCAAGTACATTACTGATTCCCAAAGATGGTAATAGATGTTAAGGTTCCAACAAATGCAAAATTAGTCTCTTTTGATGTGTACAGCTTGTTCACATCTAGTCCAGTAAAAGACCGTGTCACAGTCACCAGTGTCACAATCTATTCACACAATATAAATTCAGAAGCGCAGCTGAGCACTGTTAGTATAGTGGAATGTTCTTTAAATCAAAATTATTTCTGCTCACAAGGGGGCTATTATCAGCAAACAGATGGTCTGGCAGAAATGTTCATGGACAAGTGGGAGACTGATTTTCTGAAGAGAGAACCACTGGCAAAACACGCTGTGTATTTGTACATATATGTAGATGATATCCTCTGTAGGTGGAAAGGTTCCAATGGAGAACATAATTAAAGGAAAATACGAACCAGTGGCACACTAACATAAAGCTCAGCATAGAGTTTAGGGAGGGGGGGGGGGGGGCAGGGGGGGGGGGCAAAATAAATTTCCTGGACAAAAGCTCAAAGATAGGAGGCAGTAACCATATACTTAAAATTTACTGAAAAGATTCCTTCACTGACACTTTCATCTCCGCTTCCCTCCAACATCCTACAAACATGCAGCATTCCATCAAATGATCCACCATCTCCTTTCTATCCCTATGTCCCAAGAATACTTTGACTAGGAACTTAACACAATAAAAACAATAGCCATAGCCATAAATAGTGAATTTGACCCCCAACACCATTGATAAAATTTTAGGTATAAGGATGAAGAAGCAAGCCAGGTCCTTACTGCCCACAATGAAAAATACAGACAAACAGGAAAAGAAATGGTGCAGATTACCTTTTACAGGGAAAACATCAAATAGCATAAGTAACATCTTGAAGGCAAAGGGTTTCTCTGTGTTTTTTTACGCCCCTCTGGCAATAGGTGGTTTCTTGCTCAATGCAAAAGACAAACAACCAGCTATCACAAAAAGTGGGGTTTATAAAATCACTTGCCGTGAACATCAGTCACGGTACAATGGATAGACGGGGAGGTCAATCTGTACCAGGCTTAAAGAACACCACAGAAGCTGGAGATTGAGGGAGCCTGATTCAGCCTTTGCAGAACATTGCCTGAACAATAACCACGAATGCACAATAGATATAAAAGTCTTACACACAGAGGAATAGGGAGACAAACTCTATCAACTGGAAATTTTAGAAATTAAAAAACAGATGTGTATATCCCCACACCTATTATTAAATGAGCAAATCCAATTCAATTATTCACCTCTTTTAGATGAGATCACAACCACAGGATAGAAGCGTAGCTTTGGGCCCCAGTCCATTGTATTGAAAAATGTCTTGGATGATGCATAGCTTTTGTCTAGTCATTGTAGCATAATTGGGGAATGGTAACAATGTATGTAATTTGTTAAAAATGGTCATTGATGTAGTTGTACATTAAGTTATGGATCAATACCTTAAGAAGTTGAGATGATTATCTTTGCCTTGTGATTACATTTATCTGTGCATTATCATCTTTGGGTTGGTTTGGGTTGGATGGGTGAAGAGACCAAACAGCGAGGTCATCGGTCTCATCGTATTAGATAAGGATGGGTAAGGAAGTCCGCTGTGCCCTTTCAAAGGAACCATCCCAGCAATTGTCCAGAGTGATTTAGGGAAATCATGGAAAACCTAAATCAGGATGGCCGGACGTGGGACTGAACCATTGTCCTCCCGAATGCGAGTCCAGTGTGCTAGCCACTGCACTACCTTGCTCTGTCATCTTTGGGAATCAGGGATGTACTTGAAAATGGGCTTATAACCTGAAACCTAGGTTGTGCAATAACATTAATAATAAAATGTGAAACAAGGCTAAAAACAGTGTTTGTGTAGTTAATTTACGATGCGTCACCAAGAACCCACAGTCGATTCAATTAAAATGAAATTGTTTTACTTATACAAAATTTTTGTTTTATCTTTCAACTTTATAATTTGAGGAGTTTTTTTGTTTTGGTTTCCAAGGGCTTCTCTTGTGTGTATGTTTGTGTGTGTGTCTAATTTGGGCAGGGATAAGGGGGGGGGGGGGGGGGAGGCGGCAGTGGTGGTCAGCCTGGCTGTATTTTCCAGTGGCTGGTTGATAAGTAATTTTTTTTTCGTTTTGTTTTTAATGCATTATTTATGGTTTCTTTGTTTTGGTATGCAGTTTTTTGTGTTTATTTTAACTGGTGAACTGAGTTTGGGAGTTTTGGGTTTTTGATTTGTGTGTGGCATTTTGGTATAGTTTGCTTTGTTTGAGCTATACAAGTGAATGGAATTTTGCCATACCACATTTTGGAGTTGCATGTGTTAGATTTTTGGTATCGAGCGCTTCGTTTGGTCTATATAAGTGAAGTGAAATTTGCGATTCCTACGGTTTTCATGTTTGTATAATTATATCATATGTTGAAAGCTTTCTGTGTTTGTTTTTGTGGATAATATTTGTTTTGTGATGGCAGTGTTTTTCATATTGCTGTAAATTCAGCCTGTGCCTGCCCTAACCCCTCTACTTCCCATGGCTGTCCTGTTAGTTTCACTACTATTATTATTTCTTTCCCTTCTCAGACGTTATGTATGGTTAAAAACGAAAAGTGACGCGGACCTTGATCAAGTGTGACTTCCATTTAATTGTATGGTATATGTTACATTGCATTTAGGAACTTTCCGGTAATTGAACATGTATCAATAATTACAGATTTCTGTAGTTGTATATATATGTTTGGATGTAGCTGTATTGCGTTGATGTATTGGTGGATATTGTGTGGTATGACTCCTGTAGTTGATAGTATAATTGGTATAATGTCAACTTTATCCTGATGCCACATGTCCTTGACTTCCTCAGCCAGTTGGATGTATTTTTCAATTTTTTTCTCCTGTTATATTCTGTATATTTGTTTTATTGGGTATGGATATTTCGATTAGTTGTGTTAATTCCTTCTTTTTATTGGTGAGTATGATGTCAGGTTTGCTATGTGGTGTTGTTTTATCTGTTATAATGGTTCTGTTCCAGTATAATTTGTATTCATCATTCTCCAGTACATTTTGTGGTGCATACTTGTATGTGGGAACGTGTTGTTTTATTAGTTTATGTTGTATGGCAAGTTGTTGATGTATTATTTTTGCTACATTGTCAGGTCTTCTGGTGTATTCTGTATTTGCTAGTATTGTACATCCGCTGGTGATGTGATCTACTGTTTCTATTTGTTGTTTGCAAAGTCTGCATTTATCTGTTGTGGTATTGGGATCTTTAATAATATGCTTGCTGCAATATCTGGTGTTTATTGTTTGATCCTGTATTGCAATCATGAATCCTTCCATCTCACTGTATATATTGCCTTTTCTTAGCCATGTGTTGGATGCGTCTTGATCGATGTGTGGCTGCGTTAGATGATACGGGTGCTTGCCATGTAGTGTTTTCTTTTTGCAATTTACTTTCTTCATATCTGTTGATGTTATGTGATCTAAAGGGTTGTAGAAGTGGTTATGAAATTGCAGTGGTGTAGCCGATGTATTTATATGAGTGATTGCTTTGTGTATTTTGCTAGTATCTGCTCGTTCTATAAAGAATTTTCTTAAATTGTCTACCTGTCCATAAGGTAGGTTTTTTATGTCGATAAATCCCCTTCCTTTCTGCTTAATGTGACTCTTTCTGTTGCTGAATGTCTGTGATATATTCTATATTTGTGCCATTGTGATCGCGTAAGTGTATTGAGTGCTTCTAGGTCTGTGTTACTCCATTTCACTACTCCAAATGAGTAGGTCAATATTGGTATAGCATAAGTATTTATAGTTTTTGTCTTGTTTCTTGCTGTCAATTCTGTTTTCAGTATTTTTGTTAGTCTTTGTCTATATTTTTCTTTTAGTTCTTCTTTAATATTTATATTATCTATTCCTCTTTTTTGTCTGTATCCTAGATATTTATAGGCATCTGTTTTTTCCATCACTTCTATGCAGTCGCTGTGGTTATCCAGTATGTAATCTTCTTGTTTAGTACGTTTTCTATCGACTATGCTATTTTTCTTACATTTGTCTGCTCCAAAAGCCATATTTATATCATTGCTGAATACTTCTGTTATCTTTAGTAATTGGTTGAGTTGTTGATTTGTTGCTGCCAGTAGTTTTAGATCATCCATGTGTAGCAAATGTGTCATTTTGTGTTGGTATGTTCCAGTAATATTGTATCCATAATTTGTATTATTTAGCATGTTGGATAGTGGGTTCAGAGCAAGGCAGAACCAGAAAGGACTTAATGAGTCTCCTTGGTATATTCCACGCTTAATCTGTATTGGCTGTGATGTGATATTATTTGAATTTGTTTGGATATTAAGTGTGGTTTTCCAATTTTTCATTACTATGTTTAGGATCTGCATCAATTTAGGATCTACTTTGTATATTTCCAATATTTGTAGTAACCATGAGTGGGGTACACTATCAAAAGCTTTTTGGTAATCAATGTATGCGTAGTGTAGCGACCTTTGTTTAATTTTAGCTTGATATGTCACCTCTGCATCTGTTATCAGTTGCTCTTTACATCCTCATGTTCCTTTGCATCAGCCTCTTTGTTCTTCATTTATAATTTTGTTCTGTGTTGTATGTGTCATCAATTTTTGTGTAATTACTGAAGTTAATATTCTGTATATTGTTGGTAGGCATGTTATGGGGTGATATTTTGCTGGGTTTGCTGTGTCTGCTTGATCTTTAGGTTTCAGATAAGTTATTCCTTGTGTAAGTGTATCAGGGACTGTGTATGGGTCTACAATATAACTGTTAAATAATTTAGTTAGATGTGAATGTGTAGAGGTGAACTTCGCCAGAAATTTGCTATTTTATCTTTTCCAGGGGCTTTCCAATTGTGCGTAGAATTAATTGCTCGGGTGACTTCATGTTGCAAAATTATCACTTCAGGCATTTGTGGTATCACTTTTTATGTGTCTGTTTCTGCTTTTATCCACCGTGCAAGTCTGTTATGTTGTACCGGGTTTGACCATATGTTGCTCCAGAAGTGTTCCATGTCTGTTATGTTTGGTGGATTGTCTATTTTAATGTGTGTGTTGTCTATTGTCTGGTAAAATTTCTTTTGGTTTGTGTTGAATGTTTGGTTTTGTTTCCTTCTATTTTCACTTTTTTTGTATCTTCTAAGTCGTTTGGCCAATGCTTGTAATTTCTGCTTCTTTTCATCTAATTGCTCTATCGCTTCTTCTTGTGAGATTTTACCTAACCTTTTTCGTTTTTTGTCTGATATTTCATTCATTATAAATTGTGTTAGCTGTCCGATGTCTTTTCTCAGTTGTTCTATTCTGATCTGTAGCCTGTGTTGCCATGCTGGTTTTGTGGGTTTCTTCTGTGTGTTGGTTGGTTCTGATCTCTGCCTAGTGTGTATATTTAGTGTAGTGATTGCTCCTATATAAACCAGCAGTTGTAACTCTTCCGTAGTTGTATTTTCATTTATTTTGTTGTGTATGATTGTGTTGATAGTTGTTATTGTTTATTTCGACTTGTGGGTTATTTGGTGGTCTATGCAAGAATGGTCTTATGTCTGTATTTGTGTCTTTGTATTCTATATTTAGTACTGGAGGGCAGCGTGGAGGGTAAAAATCGTAGAGGGAGACCAAGAGATGAATACACTAAGCAGATTCAGAAGGATGTAGGCTGCAGTAGGTACTGGGAGATGAAGAAGCTTGCACAGGATAGAGTAGCATGGAGAGCTGCATCAAACCAGTCTCAGGACTGAAGACCACAACAACAACAACAACAACAACAACAACAACAACATATGTCAGCTGAAATTTTTCTTCTATATCTAACATGTGTGTCACTTCGTGTTCTATTTGTGCTTGTTCTGGTGGCTGTCTTAAGATTTCGTTTTCCTCTGACTGTTTAATTGATGCATGTTGTTCTTTGTTTGTTTGCTCTGGGATGTTTGAGTCCATTACTGTATTTTCTTCTTCTTCTGATTGCACATTATTTTGTTCCAGTATTTGTTGTACTCCTTGTTTGATGTTTTCTAATTCAGACTGGGGTATCCTGTTATTTTTTATTATTACACAGATCTGATCAGCTAGTTGTTCTGTTCAAAATTTTAATTCAGGATATCTGGTAATAAATGTTGTGTATACTTGTGATCTGTATCCAGTTGTGTTGGTTCCTAAGTTTGTTGCTTAGTAATGATATAACATGAGGTGTCGGTTAACTTCATCTGACCATCTCATCCTATGTCTTTGTTTTCCTTCTAGAGTGGTTGCAGGAAGCAGATCCTGCAAAATACCTCTATTTGGATTTAAATCATTTTCCCTGTGGCTAGCAGTGTCGTTAACATTGTGGATGGGCATAGGGTTCAAGTGTCGTCCCCGACCATGAGAGCGCTTTTCCGAGGCTTTTATTATTATTATTATTTCTTTTGAGTGAAATAGTCTTGTCATTTTTATTCGCTTTGGACGTAGTGATATTATAGCCGCAATATTGTATTTGCTGGAAGTAGAGGTGTCCCCCGTCTTGATGACAGCATGGGTCACAGCAGACAGGTGGAATCGAACACTTTCCTAATGCCGAAACTTGGATAACTACAATAGCACTGAGAAGTTCATTTAGATTTTCAAAAGCTTTTGATATGATTAGTCATAAAAAATCTTTTAGATAAGCTGGAAGCAATGGAGTTAGAAGGAGTAGAAAACAAGCAGTTTCAATCATATTTCCAAGACAGATAACAGACTGTGGCGCTCGTATCAGCTTAAACTAATCATAAGTCAGATTAGTATGTGCTGCAAGGGACGTCCAAACTGGTGTACACCAGGATAGTGTGTTAGGCCCTGTTCCGTTCCTTATCCATATAAATGACAAACACCTCATAAACTGCAGACAAGATCATTCTGTTTGCAGATGACACTAGTATCATAGTGAGAGACGTGAAGGAATCTCTGTCCACAACAACTGATCAACTCCTCAAGTCCTTGCATTTATGATGAAGTGCCAACAGGTTGACCCTTAATGTGAAGAAAACAAATTACATACCATTTGAAAAGATAAATCTAAACCAAGATCTCCATCTGGTAGTGGGCGGAAATGAGGTGGAAAAGGTATGATGCACAAGACTATTAGGAATGTATGTTGTTCAAGACAAACTGGAAAGACCATTTCTCCTCAGACAGTGCCAGAAGGGCTCATTTTGGTTACTTCCGGTCTCTTCTAGCTTTTAGGATGGATTTCTGGGGTAAACTTAATAGTCAATTAAATGAAATTTTTACATTACAGAAAACAGATATTCAAATTTTTTTCGCATAGTTCTGCAAGGACTTACTGCCTGCCCCTATTTAAAAAGTTGTGTTCACTTACTGTACCTTCCTTGTACATATACAAATGTGTGTTGTTGACAAGTGCTGGGCTTGGTGACCTGGAAACAAACTCTGATTACCACAGCTATAATATTCACAACTGTGAGTCCCTTCATACAGAACAAGTCACAACAATTTGTGCTCAAACATATGTGAGCCAGAAACTTCCTGGCAGATTAAAACTGTGTGCCCGACCGAGACTCGAACTCGGGACCTTTGCCTTTCGCGGGCAAGTGCTCTACCAACTGAGCTACCGAAGCACGACTCACGCCCGGTACTCACAGCTTTACTTCTGCCAGTACCTCGTCTCCTACCTTCCAAACTTTACAGAAGCTCTCCTGCGAACCTTGCAGAACTAGCACTCCTGAAAGAAAGGATATTGCGGAGACATGGCTTAGCCACAGCCTGGGGGATGTTTCCATTCTGGCTGTGGCTAAGCCATGTCTCCGCAATATCCTTTCTTTCAGGAGTGCTAGTTCTGCAAGGTTCGCAGGAGAGCTTCTGTAAAGTTTGGAAGGTAGGAGACGAGGTACTGGCAGAAGTAAAGCTGTGAGTACCGGGCGTGAGTCGTGCTTCGGTAGCTCAGTTGGTAGAGCACTTGCCCGCGAAAGGCAAAGGTCCCGAGTTCGAGTCTCGGTCGGGCACACAGTTTTAATCTGCCAGGAAGTTTCATATCAGCGCACACTCCGCTGCAGAGTGAAAATCTCATTCTGGAAACATCCCCCAGGCTGTGGCTAAGCCATGTCTCCGCAATATCCTTTCTTTCAGGAGTGCTAGTTCTGCAAGGTTCGCAGGAGAGCTTCTGTAAAGTTTGGAAGGTAGGAGACGAGGTACTGGCAGAAGTAAAGCTGTGAGTACCGGGCGTGAGTCGTGCTTCGGTAGCTCAGTTGGTAGAGCACTTGCCCGCGAAAGGCAAAGGTCCCGAGTTCGAGTCTCGGTCGGGCACACAGTTTTAATCTGCCAGGAAGTTTCATATCAGCGCACACTCCGCTGCAGAGTGAAAATCTCATTCTGGATATGTGAGCCATTTTGGTGGCATTATTTATAATGCATTGCCTGCATAGATGAATTTATTGGAGATGGAAACAGCTTTAAGAGCAGACTTTAAATCATTTCTTGTTGAGAAGAATTTTTACAATTTAATGAATATGTTACCTTACAGGATCATTATGACTCATTTATGGTTGAGGTATTTTGATTCTGTTAACTGATGTACCATCTATGCTGGGTGTCTTTGCTAAATAATGTTTCTGCTGTTGGTTTTCTGTTGCCTCTGTTTCTTACGCAGTGCTATACAATTCCTCTGATAAGGAATCTGATGTTAGCGTAGTTATGATGGACATAGGTGTTAGCAGGTGTTTTTATTTTTTCAAGGGTATTTTATATCAGAGTTTCATGTTTTAGTAATGTCCTTGATTTACTTACTGTGCATGCTGTACTTTTTAGCAGTGTTATGTAATACGTTCATGTATTTTCACTGTTTCAGTAGTGTTTTTATTTTCAAAATTTGGTATCTTTGTTATATTGATTTACTTTTTGTGCATGCTGGAATCGGAGTGTGGACTAGGTATATGTGATTACTTTTCTAATAATGTTCTTAGCGAGGTGCCTGTGCCAGTCTTAATCCCTGTCTGGCCATCCTGACTTGGGTTTTCCCATAACTACTGAGGTGAATGCTAAGATATTTCCTTTCAGTAGGCTACAGCTTACTACATTAATGTTTTACATGTGTTTGTATTATTTCTGTAATGAACCTGACACATCCAGTACTATTGTCCTGAATGGTCTACTGAAAAACAAATAAATTGATAAAAGAGTGGGAATAGAATCTAGAGAATCATGCATATTATTAACCTTTTCTACCGATTACTAGCAATGTAATTCACAGCATAAATCTCTTTTCTGGTAATGAAAGCTGCTGAGTGGGTGAGGTTTCAGACTTCCAATAAACAACGTTACTTAATTTCATTCAGAAACTTCAAACTAACCTTCCTTCTGACAAAGATGCTCTATTGGAGCTGTGACAACTTCTACAGTTATGCTGTCAATATTTGTGTGTATATATATACTATGTATTTTGAATTATCTCAACAACAAGTGACAAAGCGTAGTTCAGGTAAGGTATGGTGATGATGATGTTTAGTTTGTGGGGCTCTCAACTGCGTGGTTATCAGCGCCCGTACAATTTCCCAACCTTTGCTCAGTCCAATTTCGCCACTTTCCTGGATGATGATGAAATGATGAGGACAACACAAACACCCAGTCATCTCGAGGCAGGTGAAAATCCCTGACCCCACCGGGAATCGAACCCGGGACCCCGTGCTCGGGAAGCGAGAACGCTACCGCGAGACCACGAGCGGTGGACACCAGGTAAGGTACCTGCAAACATAAGAAAGTGATTAGTCTCCCTATTCCAAACAGGAACTCTTACTATACTTTATGTCGCCATTCTCAACATCAAATTATTAATACTTTCTCAAAATTTAAAGCCAAAGGAAGAACAAATGTAAACCATACTTACCACAGACTGTTGGGTTTGGTCAAAATTTTCTGTGTGTACAAGCATTACTGTCATATATCACGAGGAAGGCTAGTTGAAAATGTTAACAATACCACTTCACTAACTTCTTGTCAGTTTGATTACCGAAAGCATTAAACTTGGGTCCTGACAACTAATCGTCTTTACAGTAGAGAACATGTCTCTAGGTTGCACCGACACAGTTCACCTAGTCAGGAATATCTGTTAGCTGCTATTTACAATTAATCACAGTGTGACATCATCTCATGGTGATATATTTTGTAGCAAGAATGTAACAGGGTACTTAAGAAAATGGTGCATTTTCTGTACTGTATACACAAACAATAGACCATTATGCTTTGGAGCATAAACAGGAAAACAGATAACAGACACTCTTATAACAGAGACATTCAACGGTATACAAAACTATGTACCACAGTAGGAGGCACCTACAAACGCAACAAAGTTCGATTTATTTCATTTAAACTTCACCCCAATCGAATTGTGATGCACAGTATAATATACGGACAAAACACATTACTCATAAAGTCCTATTTCAGTACACACTGCTTTAAATGTTTCACTTTAAAGGCTTTATAAACAAGTCCCCAAGTTGATGTTTGGAACACATACATTCCACACTGATATAAACATTTTGCTAGAGTTCATGCACTAAATAATAACGTACTTCGATGCACTTGGAAAATATTTTACGGCGTTCCAGTTAGAAGTGGCTTTGGCTATCAATCGAGCAACTTCTGAAACAGCATACGCGAGATCAAGAAAATTAGAGCATGTCAGACAAGTCATGATCCTACAGCTGAACGACAGGGGGCAGTGCTGTTGAGAGTGTTGCTAGCCTTATTGTCTAATTGTTCAGGATCACAGGAAATCTCCAATGGTTTTTAATCGACATGTTAAAAGGATGTAGAATCTTCTCTGTGTATGCTTGCTGTGAAATGAAGGACCCGGACTTTGGTTGTTCTATCAGCAGGTCTAAAAAGCTGTCTAAAGAGCCCACTGTTATTTTCAATTCTGACACAAGTCAAAAACCAATTCAGTATACATTTTGAATCGACCCTGCGATGTGATTATCATCGACGGAAATGGCACTCTACAATTTTTCTGTTTTGCTCTATGGAATGGAAGTACAAAAACGAATATGCCCAGTAGTCTTCAAGACTGAGTCAAACTTATTATTTCAACAACGCGATGACTGCTTAAGTCCATTTAATGAATTATTGAGGCGATAAACAAGACCTGACCCGTCATCGAAATCTTCTGGTTGAGTCAAACATATTTCTG
The DNA here is from genome assembly GCF_023864275.1 of Schistocerca cancellata. Taxonomy (NCBI): domain Eukaryota; kingdom Metazoa; phylum Arthropoda; class Insecta; order Orthoptera; family Acrididae; genus Schistocerca; species Schistocerca cancellata. The sequence continues at coordinate 985,219,368 of NC_064627.1, forward strand.
TGTCAAAGTCGCCACACAAAAATACATTTCTAATGTCGAATTGCCCAACGTCAAGATTTTTTCAGTTGCGAGCACTGGTAAGGTGCGAATAACGTCATAACGAGAGACTGTGCTAAATTTTCAACATAATCATATCCTCCACGTTGAAACATACCGCGAACAACCAAGCGACCAGCGAGCTAGATATCGATCAATCGACCTATGAGGTTTGTATTTTAGACGAAATATCGTATTTTCGATATCATGTTCACCGGGCAGTTCTACCACAAGCTAACATAACAGAAGTAGTAGTAGTTTATTCATCCAGAGACAATTTACATTGCATGGATTTCGTCAAAAAAATACATAGTATATATATATACACACATATAGGGTGAACAATACTATACAAAATATAGATGTGCATAGTAGACTACGTAACATCAGACCACATTGAAATAGCATGTACAACTTTGATTATTTACATTGATGTATGAGAAAGACTTTTTACATGGAATACACAGTTGATATTTAGATATAACACATACAATTCTAGCACCTTTGAACATATTATTTATTTAGATCATAGCAACAGTCAGATATATAATTGTTTAGTATGGAGCTATTCCAGGTATTCTTTTACACTATAATAGCAGTTGGTCATTAAAAATTTGAATACTGCTTCTTTAAATGAAGACAATTTTTTATTTCTTTTATCTTTACCGGTAGTTTGTTATACAATCTACTTCCTTGTATGTTTGTTTGTTTCTGCGCCAAAGCCTTGTTAACCCTTTTTATATGAATTTCATTGCACTTTCTTGTGTTGTAAGTATGTAGATCCGAGTTGGATTGGAAATTGTTAATATTTCGTTTTACATTAATTACGCTTTTCTGTATATAGAGGCACGGTAGGAGTAGAATATTCAGCTGTTTAAATAATTGCTTTGAAGGAGTTAGCCTTGAACTGTTGGTAATTATTCTAACAGCTCGTTTTTGTAGCGATTTTGTTACCTACTGCGCCAGCAGCGTGCCAAGCGCCCAGTAAGTTAAACTGTTGAGTTCGGCGCGATCATAAAGGTAAAAGCAAATAGTAGTAGTTTACTTTGGCTTTTACAATGGTTTTTACAAATGGGAGCGTAGCGTAGAGCAATAAATTGCACCAACAACAAGAAGAAGATACCAAATCTGTGTTTTTTTAGGTTTCCTAAGGGCCTTGAGAGGTATATACCATCATGTTACTATTTGTTACTATTTGTAGAGAAAATAGGATCTAAATGTTCCTTGGAAGAAGCAAGGCATAATGGAAGAGGCCTTATCCACACCATTTGATACAATTGAAATTCCACCCACCTCTCCTTCTAAAATTAGGAAGATAATAAACTCTCTCAAGAATAAAAGCTCACATTTAATTGATGGCATTTCCAGCAGGATAATAAAAGCTTGTTCCCAATAAATAATTGAGATTCTTAGCCACATATGTAATAGCTCTCTGAGCAGGGTATTGTCCCAGATAGACTGAAGTACGCCATTGTTAAACCACTGCATACAGAAGGGGATATGTCTGATGTCAACAACTACCGCCCAATCTCTCTTCTGACTGCCTTATCCGAAATTCTTGAAAAAGAAATGTACTTCACACCTTTGTAAAAATGAAGTTTAAGAAAATGTCAGTTTGGTTTCCAGAAGGGTTTTTCAACGGAAAATGCTATATATACTTTCACTAATGAAATATTAAATGCTCTGAGTAACCGGACGTCACATGTTGGGATTTTTTGTGATCTATCAAAGGCTTTTGATTGTGTAAATCATGGAATACTTCTAGATAAGCTCAAGTACTGTGGTATGCATGGGACAGTGCTCAAATGGTTTAAATCATACCTAACTGGAAGAGTGTAGAAAGTTGAAATAAACAGTTCACGCAATATGCAAAAAACTGGTGATTTCTCACACTGGGGAACAATCAAGAATGGGGTGCCGCAAGGTTCTGTCTTGGGTCCCCTGCTGTTCTTAATATATTTTAATGACTTGCCATCGTATAATCATGAAGATGCAAAGCTGGTACTTTTTGCCGATGATACAAGTATAGCTATCACACCCAACAGACAAGAATTAACTGGTGGAATTGTAAACGATGTTTTTCAGAAAATCATTAAGCAGTTCTCTACAAATGAGCTCTCATTAAACTTTGACAAAACACAGTATATACAGTTCCACACAGTAAATGGAATGACACCATTAATAAATATTGACTTCGATCAGAAATCGGTAGCTAAGGTAGAATATTCAAAATTTCTAGGTGTATGCATTGATGAGGGGTTGAACTGGAAAAAACACACTGAGGATCTGCTGAAACTTTTGGGTTCAGCTCCTTATGCTATTCGGGTCATTGCAAATTTTGGCGATATACATCTCAGTAAATTAGCTTACCACAGCTATTTTCATTCTCTGCTTTTGTATGGCATCATATTCTGGGTTAACTCATCATTGAGTAAAGGAGTGTTCAGTGCACAAAAGCGTGTAATCAGAATAATTGCTGGAGCTCATCCAAGATCATCCTGCAGACACTTATTTAAAGAGCTAGAGATCTTCACTGTAGCCTCACAATATATGTATTCACTTATGAAATTTGTTATTAACAATCCGAACGAATTCAAAAGTAATAACAGTTTACATGGCTACAACACTAGGAGAAAGGATGATCTTCAGTACTCAAGGTTAATTGTAACTTTTGGCTCAGAAGGGGGTAAATTATGCTGCCACAAAAGTCTTTGGTCACTTACCTAATAGCATCAAAAGTCAGACAGATAGCCATTTAAAAGGAAATTAAAAGAATTTCTTAATTTCAACTCCTTCTACTCATTAGATGAATTTTTGGATATAGTAAGTGGGTAATTTCCCAACCTTTTACTAACCTAACACATTCCACATCATTACGAAGTGTCGTATTCATGATCTATGGAACAAGTACTAATCTAATCTAATCTAAACTGTATATTGATGGTTAATGTATCGATTTAGGAGTAGAAAATGACTAGTGAATAGCAGACGAGAAGCTCTTATGAAAAAAGACCATGTTTACCTTTATAATAATGTTCAGTTTTGTCTGCTACATGTCGAACAAAACCAGTTCATGAATGCAGACAACAATAAATTGATTTGGAATGCAGTTGATCACATTGTTTGACATTTCAAATACATCACCTCAACTGACGATGAAGAGGCGATTCCACAAAGGTTCGACAATCTGTCTAAAGCTGTAAAACACTCCTATGACACAGAAGCAGCCAGTTCAACTCTCATTCTATCAGTGCCAGATTAATCTGAATCGTCGAAACAGACGTGCTTTGACGATGAAGTGGTAAAATTAAGAGCAGTTATTCGTGTTTAGAAAAAGCTTGTGGAGTATTAGAAAGTGCAGATCGCTAGACTTCATGCAAAACTGTCATGGCACAAGGAAAGACAAGCACAAGTATAGACAGTAATAGATACTGTATCAGAAGGATCAAATGAAGAAGGTCAAACAAATTTTGAAGACTATAGGATCCCAATATTTAGAAAAAGATGCCCCTGGCTTGTTGTTAAACCAGATTAGCATGCTATCTGCAAGATTGAAAGACAAATATAAGCTGTTTGCTCCAAATTTATTACATTACAGCACTCAGGCATACAAGTTTTGTCGGAATGTTTTATCTTTCGGTCATATAATATATTACAGAGGTATGTGGAAGGAATACAAATAAAATGTGGGATAAGTGACAGTATGTTTCACCTTTTAAAGCAGAAGGTACAGCATTTCTCCGATACTCATTGGATGACAAGTCTATAACGGCAAGTTTAACATATGACAACACTTCTGAAAATGTTATTGGCTTCGAGGACTTGGAGTTTACACTCACAGTATATTTCTCCCACTATTTTGTGGTTGCTTGTCCCACTTAGAATACCGGTAATATAAGGATGAAGGTCGTACTTATGCCGACAGGTGGCAATGACTAAAACACAATAGGCCTGCGGACAAATGGGATGTCGATCCCTTTTACATGTAGAGGTACATGTCTATGCTTCTTATGTGTGAATCCATGTGCTTATATTCCGTTGATATCAGCGTGGTAAGCTGCAGTTCTATCCAACATCGCAAGTGTTTCTTCAGGAATGTATTGTAACTTGCTACTGGATTCAGGAGTTTTATCACTACTTGTGCTTACTTTAGAATCATTTTTAGAAACATCTGTGTCTCCTGATATTACACAAACTCTTGGAGGCAAAAAACTAATTCGAATATTTCGTAAATCACGCAGGAAAAAGATGCAAAACAAACACTGCGCTTCGATGCATCTGAAGTTCTCCTTTCTAGCCGATTGGACCGCTAGTGGCGCTCCAGCTGTCAAAGGGTAACAACTTTTACAGCAGTGAGTGTCGCGACTGTTATGTCAGACATATGTCAGTTATGTCTGACATTTTAGACTGTGTCTCTACCAAGTATCAGGTATCATTTTCTTCAAAGGCCTGTATTTGTTATTCCATTGAATTAAACCATTTATTAGAATCACAGCTTTCTATAACTGCGCTGAACTTTGTTGGTATAAGCTCTTCTTTGACTGTTTTCGTCAGGTGAACCAATGCATTTGTTCCATGATATTGATAGTCCAGTAACCAAATTTGTAATCATTAAATCACTCTTGTGGATGTATTTTAAGAAGTCGACAGCGATTTTGTAATTCAGCCGAACATTCTTGATTGATAGCATAAGTTTGATCAGTAGGCAATTTAACTACATTCTTATTTGATCAAGGATTACTAATAAAGTCACTTTCATCTTATATTTCTTCAGATACAGCGCATTTGAATTCCATCTCACATATATCTTCATATCCATCCATGACCTGTGAACCACTGCGAAGTGCATTGCAGAGGGTGTGTCCCATTAAGTAAGTCTTTAGCGCTTCTTCCTATTCCATTCACACATGGTATGCAGGAATAGTGACTGTTACCCCTCAAATGGTAAGATAAATTTTGTCAAGTTATTCGCTACATCAGTTCCCAGACCTTATAGTTTTTATCTGATTTTATTTGCACATTTTCACTACAGTATTGAGTGTACTTCTTGCAAAAACACGCACACACACACACACGCATATATATATATATATATATATATATATATATATATATATATATATATATATATATATATATATATATATATAGTGAATTCATTTGCATATACCCCACTACTAAACTGATATATAATTGACTTCACTTAATAATAATATAACATTGTGTTCAATAGTGTCTTTCTTGCTCATAAATTTGCATTCTCACCAAGAAAAAAGTTACAATTTCATTACATATTCTTTACACAACTTCTGAGAAAATTCGAAGCAAGTTGGTGCCCCACAATTGATGCACTTGTAATTAGTTTTCCTGCATTTTTCATATGGGCGATAGTGGCACATCTTTCTTTTTTCAAGTCTATCTGCTCTCTGGTCTGTGTTCCTTTCTGCATCCTGTTCTGTAAGAGTGTCTGTTACTGTTTTCCTCACTTCAGCTGATAAATTTGGAACATGTAGCCTTCTTGTCATATAGGTTTTGCACATTTTATATCCATTATGTCAACACGAGATTTGGTGGCATTATAGAAAACAACAGTGTTACATTACTGGCAAAGCCATGCATTGGAGAGACAACTTCTCTTAGGAAGAAACTCTTTGTGGACCTGTTTTGTACTCTTCTCTAGAGTTCCAGTGTAGGTGAGTTTCCTGCTTGCCAATTCAGACACCATATCAAGAGATGAGAACCAGTTGTCTGCCATCATGTTGCGATTAGTTCCCATTATTGGTGCAGCAACCCACACTACAGATTGTGTTGGCTTGCTCAACACTTTCTCTTGAATTGACAATGTCTTTCCATTACTGCCCTTCCCCAAGTATATGTATGAATTTAGAAGATATGTGTTATGAACATCAGTAAGACACATGAGTTTTATTTCATATCTGGCTGCTTAATCTGGCATGATCATTTGGAACTGACACCTGCCTCTCAACGGGATTAGTGCTTCACTTACACAAGCATGTACTCCAATGTATTGTATAGTTTCTGACAATTTCATATCAATTTGTTAAAAGCAAAAAAGGCTGGTGCAGCTGGATCTTCTTTTTCTCTTTCGTTTCGAGTAGATGAGTTATCAAATTGCAAAGGCAATAAGAGGACTTGACATCTTTCTAAGAACATAAACCCACGTAAAGCTGGGCAGCCAATAGTGTCCAAAGAGATCGGTCACTGGAAATTCTCTTACCCAGATTTAAAGATGGTACATAGTCTCATCAACTCTATTACAGATCCAATTTCATTAAAATCAGTGCCTCGGTACGACGGGTTCTAAACAATTTTCAGTTTCCTTCTAAATACTTCTAGCTCTGTATTTGTGTGCCTAACAATTTCGATAATTATCTCATCATTGACTAATAATCGCCACACTTCACGGGACAGAGAATTCTTATTCAGACTCAATTTGCTGCCTTTTAGTGATGTCAGTTATAATTTTATGACATTACTTTCCCTCCGTTTACCATGATTGTATGGTTCCTGTGAGTTCCATGTGAAACACTTATTTTTCCCACAGAAAAACTAACTGTTTTCTTCTTCTGTTGCACCCACACTGCCATGGCATTCACCATTTTCACTTTCATTTTCATCATTTTAATTATAAGATGACAGATCATCACTCTCAGGAACAAAGGGGTCATCTGAACCATAGTCATCATCACCAGATCTGCTTGTTGTTAAGCTAAGTGGACCATCAGGTGACATCGGCTTGACACATTTACAGTCAGGGTCTCTTTTGACATTTTGATTCAAACTGAAATAAAAACTTTAATATTCTACTGAACAGTGATTGTTTACTAAGAGAGTGAACAATTTACTTGTAATATGCTAGAAAAAAACAACGATCTTTTGTAAAATAAGATATCATAGATATGCAAAATATAGTTATATTAATAGTAAATTTCTAATAAATTTGTGACAATGCATGGTAACAATTACAGTGTCTCGTTTTCACATCGAAGACAAAGATTCATATGACATATAGCTCAGAGTTCAAGGTTTGTGACATAAACGGTCTAGGCAATATCAGAGATAAATAGAGTGTCATGGTCTGAGAGACCACTTGCTGCAATTAGCCTAATCTTATCCTCTCACTCCCTATGGGAGTGACATGTATGGCGTTGTAATATACAAAAATTCACGGAAGTATGTTTTTTCACACAAACCTACGTTTTTTAAATGGAACCCTGTTAGTTTTGTTAGCACATCTGAACGTATAAACAAATACGTAATTAGTGCCGTTTGTTGCATTGTAAAATGTTAATTACATCCGGAGATATTGTAACCTAAAGTTGACGCTTGAGTACCATTCCTCCGCTGTTCGATCGTGTGTATCGGAGAGCACTGCAACATACATCACGTTTCTACAGAATGATCTGCCAACGTTGCTCGAAAATGTCCCACTGGACGTATGTGGTATCAGCATGATGGCGCACCTGCACATTCCGCAATTAACACTAGGCTGACCCTTGATAGGATGTTCGACGGGCGTTTCATAGGACGTGGATGACGCATAAATTGGCCAGCCCATTCTCCTGATCTTACACCTCTGGACTTCTTTCTGTGGGGTACGTTAAAGGAGAATGTGTACCGTGATGTGCCTACAACCCCAGAGGATATGAAACAACGTATTGTGGCAGCCTGCGGCGACATTACACCAGAGGTACTTCAGCGTGTACGACATTCATTACGCCAGAGATTGCAATTGTGTGCAGCAAATGATGGCCACCACATTGAACATCTATTGGCCTGACATGTCGGGACACACTCTATTCCACTCCATAACTGAAAACAGAAACCACGTGTGTATGTGTACCTCACCCCTCATGGTGATGTACATGTGTGTCAGTGAAAAAGACCAATAAAAAGGAGTTAGCATGTGGACATAATGTGCTGTTCCAGTCTCTTCTGTACCTAAGGTCCATCACCATTTCCTTTGGATCCCTACGTAATTCGGTGCTCTCCGATACACACGATCGAACAGCGGAGGAGTGGTACTCAAGCGTCAACTTAAGGTTACAATATCTCTGGATGTAATTAACATTTTACAATGCAACAAACGGCACTGATTACGTATTTGTTTATATGTTCAGATGTGCTAGCAAAACTAACGGGTTTCCATATAAAAAAACGTAGGTTTGTGTTAAAAAACATACTTCCGTGCATTATTTGTATGGTTTGTATTAAACAATTACACTAGCCCCTCTCCTCACGTTCGGTCTGTGGAATCGGTTCGTCAACATTTGATGTGGTTTACGAAATATATCCAGCGGTAACGTTAGGTGACTCACCCTGTATTCCTAGAGTCATAATAAAGCTGGTTTCTGAAACTTTCTAAATAAGCTTTCTCAGGATAATTTACATCTATCGTCAAGAATCTGCCATTTCTGTTCTTTTAGCATCTCTGTAACACTCTTCCACAGGTTAAACAAACTTGTGATCTTTGGATCTGCTCTTCCCTGTGTACATTCAATATTCTCTTTCAGTCCTATCTGTTGAGGGTCCAATGCACATGAAAATTTGTGTAGGACATGTCGCATGAGATGTTTGTAAGCAATCTCATTTGTAGACTGAATGTATTTCCCTACTAATAGACTCAAGTGTGCTAGCTGCTTTATCCACGACTTCACCTGCGGTATCGATCCATTTAATGATGCTACAAAATCACTATAGCAGAGATATTCATACCAAGAGAATCAGCAGCTGAATTGATATTTAAAACAATTCTCGTTTATTCATCAGCCTCAGTCCCATTAAAGATGTGCAACTGACACCGAAGACAAAGAGAATTGCAAATTCCTACAAGTGTTACACCCATCATTGGTATGAGTTTGCCATTTCCTGTTTGGATTCACTAATATTACAGTCACAGGATGCTACATTTTGTTTCGTTTGTGAAGAGTACAGTTTTACACTTATGAACATTTACAGCGACTTGCCAATTTTTGAATGCCCTTATCGAAATCTGACTGAATGTTTGTGCAGTTTCTTTCAGGCTGGGCTTTTTTGCAAATAGCTTCATAATCTGTGAAAAGTCTTATGCTACTACTAATATCGTTTGCAAGGTCATTAATATACAACATGAACAGCAAGGGACTCTACAAACTTCGCTGAGGTACACCCAAAGTTGCTTCTACATCTGCCCATTACTCTCCATTCAAGATAACTTGCTACGAAATCTTCAGTCCAGGTACAAATTTCACTTGATGGCTGATTCGATCGTACTTTTGATAAGAAGTGTAGATGGGGTACCGAGTGAAATGATTTTCGAAAACTGGGTGATACTGCATCTGCCTGAAAGTCTAGATCCACAGCTCTCAGTATATCACGTGAGAAAAGAGCGAGTTGGGTTTCACATGATTGATCTTTTCGAAATCCATCCTGGCTGGCATGAAGGTGATCGTTATGTTCTAAATACCGAATTATATTTGAGCTCAGAATATGTTCTAAGATTCTATATGAAATAGATATAAAGGATATTGAACAGTAGTTCAGTGGATCACTTCTGCTACTCTTCTTGTGTACAGGTGTGGCCTCTGCCATCTTCCAGCTATTGGGAATGTCTTTTGTTTGAGGGATCTACGACAGACTATAGTTAACAGAGGGGTTAACTCAGCTGCAAATTGGATATATAATCTAACAGGGATTCCCTCAAGCCCTGGGGCTTTGTTAAATTTTAATGATTACAGCTGTTTCTCAATTTCACAGACACTAATACTTATTTCACTAACTTTTCCAGCGATACGAGAATTAAATTGTGGGAAATGCACCTGGGTTTTAGTTTGTAAAGGAACATTTGAAAATGGAGTTAAGCACTTTTAACTTTGTTTTGCTCTCCACAGTTTGTTCCTAGCTCATCCGTGAGTGTCTGATGTAAATGTGGTGCCAGTGACAGCCTTTAAATACGACCAGAATTTCTTTGGATTTTGTGGAAGACCATTCCACAGTATTTTGCTACGATAGTCACTGGCGCCTTCTTGCTCCCTTGACTGCCAAATGTGTTTCATTCAACATCTGTCTATCTGTAGGCCTATACTTTGTTTTATACTTATTACACAGTAGCTATTGTTTCCTTAACAGTTCCTTTACAGTAACTGTATACCATGGAAGGCCTCTCGCATCAAGAACTGTTTTACTTGGTACATATCTGTACAGTGCGTGGTCAACTATTCTTTTACGCTTAAGCCATAGTTCCTCTACATGCTCCTTTGACACTACTACTTCTTTATCTAATTCACTGAACATTAGTTCTTCTTAACATGTAGATTGTCATTGATACCAGTTTCGATGTGGCCACCCTCAAAGAGGTCATGTCCATTTGTTGCCATTAGATCTAATATGTTTCCGTCTTGAATGGGGCTCTGCACTGTCTGTTCAAAGTGCTCTTCAGAGAAGGCATTTAATAATTTAGTTGCACATAATTTCTCTGGTCAAAAATCAACATTGTCTGATTTCGTCACACAGTAATTTTACGGGATCCACATTCTGTAACCTTTGTAGTCCCTCCTTTCCTGACATAATCTACAGGCTGTCTGTGAAGAATTAATTGATAAAGACTTTTATTTCTCATCTAGTTGCTGATGTGATCATATGTCACCACACCACAGATGCAAATCATAGTATAACCAGGACTCAGATGAATCTGCAATAATATTCATAAAACTCAAATCTTCGTCTATTTAAATGAGATTCTTCTATAGCAGATCCCTTTCGCTAACAAGGAATAGACTCATGGACAATTTGGGTGTATAGTGTTGAATTATGTTCACGGGAGAAGGTTGTGATATTGTGGAACAAATGAAGACTCCATAATCAGTGTTTCAAAAACACAATAATCTCTGGTGTCAGTGTCCTCTTTCATGCACTTTTGTAATGAAAGTATTTAGCAGTATACTTTTTCTTGAGTACGTAAGCATTTAAGTAACTCAGTTCAAATGATACCATTAACTGCACCTCATGAATAGATTTTGAATACCAGTGTTCACATCATTTGTGAGATGCAGTCAAAGATAACACACTTGTTGATACTGGCGTAATATGTGTTCAAATATCACTCCGATATTAATTCTAAGTGGTTTGCAAGGCACCAGTAATCTACCAAAAGTCACACTTAGATCATGTAAGTTCTTCAACAACGCCTAAGTGCCACTAATAATCTTTTGGGTTCACTCGGCGTAGCTCATATGCATTGAATTCGTAGTAATATCGTTCACTGATTTCCCTCTAACCATTAAATCACTATTAAGCTGGTTAAACAGGCGCTGATAGTTTGTAAAATTTGATTAGAGTACATACATGTTGTATACTGAAGTGAAAAATAATCAGTCTAAATATTCATAATATTAACTGTCAGGGGTACTGGTGCACTTCCAATCCTATTCAGTGCATAAGAACACTTCTTTTGATTTAACTGTCAATTTAAGCCTCTAATATATTCCACTGAGTTATAAGAAAAGTCATTTATAGTTGTCTGGCTAATCCAGAATGAGATTTTCACTCTGCAGCGGAGTGTGCGCTGATATGAAACTTCCTGGCAGATTAAAACTGTGTGCCCGACCGAGACTCGAACTCGGGACCTTTGCCTTTCGCGGGCAAGCGCTCTACCATCTGAGCTACCGAAGCACGACTCACGCCCGGTACTCACAGCTTTACTTCTGCCAGTACCTCGTCTCCTACCTTCCAATATCCTTTCTTTCAGGAGTGCTAGTTCTGCAAGGTTCGCAGGAGAGCTTCTGTAAAGTTTGGAAGGTAGGAGACGAGGTACTGGCAGAAGTAAAGCTGTGAGTACCGGGCGTGAGTCGTGCTTCGGTAGCTCAGATGGTAGAGCGCTTGCCCGCGAAAGGCAAAGGTCCCGAGTTCGAGTCTCGGTCGGGCACACAGTTTTAATCTGCCAGGAAGTTTCATATCAGCGCACACTCCGCTGCAGAGTGAAAATCTCATTCTGGAAACATCCCCCAGGCTGTGGATAAGCCATGTCTCCGCAATATCCTTTCTTTCAGGAGTGCTAGTTCTGCAAGGTTCGCAGGAGAGCTTCTGTAAAGTTTGGAAGGTAGGAGACGAGGTACTGGCAGAAGTAAAGCTGTGAGTACCGGGCGTGAGTCGTGCTTCGGTAGCTCAGATGGTAGAGCGCTTGCCCGCGAAAGGCAAAGGTCCCGAGTTCGAGTCTCGGTCGGGCACACAGTTTTAATCTGCCAGGAAGTTTCATATCAGCGCACACTCCGCTGCAGAGTGAAAATCTCATTCTGGAAACATCCCCCAGGCTGTGGATAAGCCATGTCTCCGCAATATCCTTTCTTTCAGGAGTGCTAGTTCTGCAAGGTTCGCAGGAGAGCTTCTGTAAAGTTTGGAAGGTAGGAGACGAGGTACTGGCAGAAGTAAAGCTGTGAGTACCGGGCGTGAGTCGTGCTTCGGTAGCTCAGATGGTAGAGCGCTTGCCCGCGAAAGGCAAAGGTCCCGAGTTCGAGTCTCGGTTGGGCACACAGTTTTAATCTGCCAGGAAGTTTCATGTCTGGCTAATCTTCAAGCAACAAGATAGTCTAAAAATTAAAGAGTGGCATATCAACCATTCCTCACAACTGGGCTATCTTAATACATCTTGTAAGAAATATTATATACATATCATTCACCAACATCTACTGATACGATACATCACAATCTTTTAATGTTAACAGTCAGACATCATATACATAAGTGAATACAATTGTATGTTTGTTTATTAGCAATAAATTTTTAATAAATAAATAATGTCTTCCAGGTCGTTTGTCATGTACTAGCCATCAGTTGGACCCCAGTAGTGACTGGTACACTTTGTGTCACATCGTCAGAACAGCACTGGAACACCTTGCTGAACTTGATAGTTAGTCATGAAACAAATTCCAAATAAACATTTTCGGTACACTAACTCATACGAAATCTATAATATAAAATTATATCACACAGTCCTACTTGCCTAGCATCGCTGAGCAGAACCTGTTGGTGTTTGTCATGACGTATTGTATTTATTTATACACGTCACGTTCCATGGGACCGAATTGAGGAGCAAATCTCCAATGTCATGGAACGTGTCAATACATGAAATTACAACATAAAAGTAATAAGAGATAAATTAAAATGTTTATGAACATAAAAAAGTCGGGAAACTCTTCAGTTTCAATTTGAAAGCGTGTGGATTACAGCTAAGATTTTTTAATTCTAGTGATAGCTTATTGAAGATGGATGCAGCAATATATTGCATACCTTTCTGCACAAGTGTGTAAGCACTATATATTCCCCCCCCCCACTACCGGAGCGACTCCAGGTTTAAATTAATTACCAAGTAATAGTTTAAACTGGATCCTTTAGCCTTGTTTTATGGCTTTATTCGGCTACACAGGTTATGTCGTCTTATGAATTAGGCTCATTGACTTCACTATACCTTAGCTCTTTTGCTTTGATAATAGTCCTTTACTCGTATATTGTACATAAATTACTCAATTTGAGGTTATGACATTTATCTCCATATGGCTATCATTTCATCATTATAGTGACTTACATTTCCTTTATTTGACTCAGACGTATTAATCTTTACTACTTCACTAACATGAAGATACAGATCTTTGAGGTACATTAGCATTGCTTTCTGTATTACGTTTGCGACAGTACAATAAATGATTACATACTATGTTATTCATAATCGATACTAAATATAGATTCATAATTATCTTTACATTAATGATTAAATAATAGCATCTCAATATCGTTTGTAAAGACACTTCGAACTCGGGACCTTCGCAGTATCCTTTCTTTCAGGAGTGCTAGTTCTGCAAGTTTCGCAGGAGAGCTTCTGTAAAGTTTGGAAGGTAGGAGACGAGGTACTGCAGAAGTAAGGCTGTGAGTACCGGGCGTGAGTCGTGCTTCGGTAGCTCAAATGGTAGAGCACTTGCCTGCGAAAGGCAAAGGTCCCAAGTTCGACTCTCGGTTGGGCACACAGTTTTAATCTGCCAGGAAGTTTCATGTCAGCACACACTCCGCTGCAGAGTGAAAATCTCATTCTGGAAACATCCCCCACGCTGTGGCTAAGCCATGTCTTCGCAGTATCCTTTCTTTCAGGAGTGCTAGTTCTGCAAGTTTCGCAGGAGAGCTTCTGGAAAGTTTGGAAGGTAGGAGACGAGGTACTGGCAGAAGTAAGGCTGTGAGTACTGGGCGTGAGTCGTGCTTCGGTATCTCAGATGGTAGAGCACTTGCCCACGAAAGGCAAAGGTCCCGAGTTCGAGTCTCGGTCGGGCACACAGTTTTAATCTGCCAGAAAGTTTCATTTCAGTGCACACTCCGCTGCAGAGCGAGAATCTCATTCTGGAAACATCCCACAGGCTGTGGCTAAGCCATGTCTTCGCAGTATCCTTTCTTTCAGGAGTGCTAGTTCTGCAAGTTTCGCAGGAGAGCTTCTGTAAAGTTTGGAAGGTAGGAGACGAGGTACTGGCAGAAGTAAGGCTGTGAGTACCGGGCGTGAGTCGTGCTTCGGTATCTCAGATGGTAGAGCACTTGCCCGTGAAAGGCAAAGGTCCCGAGTTCGAGTCTCGGTCGGGCACACAGTTTTAATCTGCCAGAAAGTTTCATATCAGCGCACACTCCGCTGCAGAGTGAAAATCTCATTCTGGAAACATCCCTCAGGCTGTGGCTAAGCCATGTCTTCGCAGTATCCTTTCTTTCAGGAGTGCTAGTTCTGCAAGTTTTGCAGGAGAGCTTCTGTAATGTTTGGAAGGTAGGAGACGAGGTACTGGCAGAAGTAAGGCTGTGAGTACCGGGCGTGAGTCGTGCTTCGGTAGCTCAGATGGTAGAGCACTTGCCCGCGAAAGGCAAAGGTCCCGAGTTCAGGTCTCAGTCGGGCACACAGTTTTAATCTGCCAGGAAGTTTCAAAATTAACACTGTTTAATCCCATTTTGTCTTCTTTAATATGCAACTATGAACAAAATCGTTTCTGATATAACATGGACAAATTATATTATTATCCATGACTTTGTTTTTGTAAAATTAAAAAAGTCATACATTCATATACATACAGTAATGTTTTCATAAATACATAATGATCAGTGCTGAATATCGTATTTAACTACAATAGCGCTTTCTACATGGATTTATACTGCATTTTAATATGAAATATTTTAAAACAGGTTTCCATACACAATGCCACACAGCACTGTTCGCGCTAATAACGTATCTAGTAGCAAGATTCTTTCCCTCTTTCTTTCTCTGATTATGAAGAACCAACATAACACACACGAGAGGCATATTTTTTGCAAGTGGGTGGTAAATGTTGCAGGAAATGCCTCTGTGTTAGTCAGTATACAGGTCTGTTTTGATTATTTGGAGCTGTTGGCAAGATTGGTAATGAAATCAGTTACTAGCATTTTCTTGGTCTGAAATGAACTGTGTAACCAAAATGCATTTGATACTCCTAGTATGAGCAAAGGAAAAAAATGGTTTCTGCCACCATTTTACAGTTCTGTGCCCAAACACATTGCACTGCAGTCGCCTTCAAAGATATCTACGTCGTCCACACAATCTTCACTAACTAGAGCAGCGAAAATGTCTTCAAAATTGAGCAAATCGGCAATTTCTTCATCAGATAAACCATGATGCGCCATTTCTCTTACACAGAATGCCAATAATGTGCTCTATCTGCAGGCGAAAACAGTGACTTGGAACGAAAGACGTATAGCGAAAAAAAGACGCGTGTTCACCCCATCAATCTGTGCAACTAATAAATAACAGTATAAACATCGTATATCGATACCCAGAGGTGCGAAAACAACGCGCAGCGCTTTTTAATCGACAAAATACGCTGCCCCATAGAACCTATAGGCTTGGCTCTTTTGGAAGGGAGCACAGCCCGTAGAACATGCGGGCTTGGTGCTGAGAGAGTAATCTTGTGGGATACTGTGACCCCTCTCTATCGTGTTACCATAACCGTTAAGTGAGCACAAAGCTCTCTGACAACACTACATATGTGCACTTGTCAAACATTTCTGACTACCATGCAGCCCTAGGTACTAAGTACCGAAATTTAGAAAGCACAGCTCAGGTAGATCAGTAATACTATGCTGCTCGTGGGCTTATAGGATATTTTAAAATAGTTTCCTTCTACCACTTAATTTGATACATACATATTTATGTATTACCCCACTTAGGTGTGCTACTAATCTAAGATTAACTGATTTATATTCTTTCCTTCCTGTTATCACAGATGCTTACAACATCACAGTTCTTTTTTAAATGAGGGTTAGCAATTATTGCTGTATCTATACTTGTAGTTCCAACCTTACTTACGGCTTACTGTTTCTCTTTAGATTTCTACTTAATTATTTAATTACTATGCAGTACTTAGTTTACCATGTTGCATCCAAGGTAATCTATTACAACTCCTTGCATTCTTTTTCCCTTATTTGTTATCATTAGTATTAATTGTGTTTCAGATGCAGTGTTCTTCATATCTCTGATACTGTAATATTTCCAGGCAGTTAACTTAACTTAGGTGCTTCCATAAGCTCAACATTACTTACAGTCCTTCATGATACATAAGTATCGGTGATATATGACATAAGCCTATTGTTATACCAATATTTGGATCCCATAGCACTACTGTTTTGGGATGGGGTACTTCTAATACCTCCCATAGCCCTTGAAAAGCTGATAGAATTTCCCAAGTCCATTACATAATTTTGAACGTCATCTGTAGGTCTGAGCCAATTCTTTATCTCCTACCTGAAAACTAGACGCTAGTGCTACTTCATTATGCTCCCTTAATCGGCAATTAGCACTTATTCTCTGCCATCGCTTAAGTCACATTCACTTGGGCTTTTTGTCCCACAGGCTAGTCCAACAAGGACAACAATGGCTCTCCTACCAATTCCTTTCCTACAATGTCCATAGGCACTACCTTTAATTGATATGAGATATTTCAGTCAATATAATCTCAAATTCAGGGACACGATCTGTCCATTCAGTATGTCACTCAGAGTATTAAGTCCTACAAAGCAGTCCCACCTCTCACATACTATGTGCTGTGAGATTACTTTACATATGTCAAAATCATAACATTTTTGATGTCAAATCTTTCCCAACAGCTCCTTAAAGTGCTTACTAACAAATTTTATATTATTATGAGACAAAATCCGTTTGGGGACACCTACATTTATTACATAATCCTTCTCCACTCTTTTAGTGGTTCCTACTTTTAACACATATAACTGCACATGTTTAGAGCAACATTCACTCATGATGAATATTTACTGTAGCCCTCTTTTTCTCTTTGGCAACAGTCTAAAAAATCCACAAACACGGGGTCCGTAGACCTTTGGACTGAGGGGACGAAAGTCATGGGCTAGTGTTATGCCCATATACAGATGTTTCGTATACACAAGATATAAAAATGCAGTGCATTGGCAGAGCTGTCATTTGTATTCAGCTACTCAAGTGGAAGGATGTCCGATGTTATTATGGCCGCATGCCAGGAATTTAAAGACTTTGGATGTGGAATGGCACGCTAGATGCAGGGGCATCCCGTTTCGGAAATCGTTAGGGAATTTAAAATACAGAGATTCACAGTGTCAAGACTGTGCCAAGAATATCAAATTTAAGGCTTTACCTCTCACCAGAAACAACGAAGTGGTCAACGGCCTACACTTAATAACCGAGCTAACAGACAAGCAACACTGCATGAAATAACCACAGAAATCATTGTGGGACGTAACATAAACGTATCCATTAGGAAAGTGCGGCTAAATTTGGCGTTAATCGACTATGGCAGCAGACGATCGACGTGAATGCCTTTTCTAACAGCACGACATCGCCTGCAGCCCCTCTCTTTGGCTCAAGATAATATCGGTTGAATCCTGGACTAATGGAAAACCGAGACCAGACAGTTGAGACCCAGATTTCAGTTGGTAAGAGCTGATGGTAGGGTTCAAGCGTGGAGCAGATCCCACGAAGGCATGGACCCAAGTTGTCAACAAGGCACTATGCAAGCTGGTAATGTCTCCATTATGATGTGGGCTCTGATTACATAGAATGGACGGTGTCCTCTGTTCCAACTGATCTGATCATTGACCATTTGCAGCCACTGATAGACTTCATGTTCCCAAATAACGATGGAATATTAATAGATAACAATACGCTATATCAGCAGGCTACAACTGTTCACGATTGGTTTGAAGAACAATCTGGACAGTTCAATTGAATTATTTGTCCATCCAGATTGCCAGACATGAATCCGATCAAGTATTTGTAAGATATAACGGAGAGATTAATTCGTGCACAAACTCCTGCACTGGCAAAGTTTTCGCAATAATGGATGGCTACAGGGCAGCATGACTGAATTCTTCTGCAGTGGCCTTCCATCGAGTTGTTGAGTTCATGCCACGTCCATTTGCTGCAGTATGCTGGACAACATGAAGCCTGACATGATATTTGGAGGTCTCCTATTACTTATGTCACCTCATTGTAGGTATGTTAGCATACATTTTATATTTTACTGGTTGCATAGTTTCCTTCACTAACTGGCATTCTGGACATGACCTAAGAATTGTCCATACTAACTTACTGATACTCTTGAAATAATAATGTCTGACCTTATGTTGGAGACATTTCCAAATACTGTACTTGCCATAATCTTGGTAGATACATTGTATTGACTTAACTACAGCAGTATGTGCTATTTTCAATATATCGCCAATATAAAATGTTGTCGTGCAACAACCAATTAATTTCCTTTCTCATCTTTTGTAGCATTTAATAATGTAAGATCTAAAACCAGATCCCACGTTTTTGTTTAATAATCATGTGAGCAAATTTTCTAACACTTGTGTTATGTGCACCAACCTTCAAAAAGTATATTATAAATTTAGTTGCAGTTCCTAGGGAAGCATAATAAATGTCATAGCCTAGTGGCACTCTGAGTAATGCATCAGTTACCACATTTTAACTCCTTCTATGTATCTTATTTCAAAATGAAATTCCTGTAAAAATAATGCATACTTATGATGCAGGAGTTTACTGTTCATATGGAATGTGATGCTTGGTGATCTGCGTAGACTATGGGTTTATTATCTGCTAACAGATAGCAAAAACAAAACTGCTACTTCTTCCCTTTATATTGTTGAACAATTTTGTTTCTGTTTACTGAACGTCCTACCAAATGACAAACTGTGATAGTTATCGTTTTCTTAAGTTAGATCCTCTTGAAAAACTTTGCATACTCTAGACCAACTGTTCATCTCACTTGGGGCCTCCCAAATGAAATGACAATAATGCCCAAAAGATAAATGTTTAGATGTTTATTTATCTGTTTTACCATGAAATTGGCTTTGGCTTTTCATTTAAATACATAAAGTTTTTAAGTCGTTTACAAACTGATGATTCTTTTTGGATAATCTGCATTCTAGTACATCTCATTACACATCTAAACTATTCTACATGTGTAAATACACCATTTTATTAACTACAGAAGTACACATTTCATATTATATATGGTATATCTACATTTTACATAAAAGAGGAAGTATATTATGATTACTTATGTAATTTGAATAATTACATAGATCTGATACTCTTACTTACTAGTAATTAGGATATTTTTCGTCATTATACACATTCTTCAAATTTCTTTGAACATGTTCTTCCACTGAATAACAGGCTATATTTTTTAAACCATTTCTCTAATACTACCTTAAATATAGAATTTGTACTGTCTGCAAAAGTTCATTAACTGTCTGGAGACATAGGTGTTTAGAGGTACTATGTATCAACGACAGCCTTAAATATGGCCTGTTCAGCATGCAGTTGTTTCTGTATTGTGCTTATATACAGAATTACCCTGACTTAACCGATCCTGTTTTTAGCTGGGACTGAAGGAATGCATATTAATAGGTAACCAATAATTTTTTATTGATAGAATGTCTTAGTTTATGTGGTAGAAAAATGACATGTGCAAGTTTACCTGTCATATATTTTATATGCTTATCTCATGAGAGTCTTTGATATGTTGTGATGCACAACAGTTTGACATTCTATTTCTTTCCTTCTTGTGGATTTAGATTATAATTTATTTCCTCTTTTTTCGTTTTACTTACACATAGCTGGTTAGCTTTACATCATTGGCACCTTTTGTCAAATACTTTCTTATTTTGTCTGTCACTAACCATATATTCAAAATGGATGAAATCAGTCATATCATCAGCATACAGGTCATTTTTACAGGCCATGTAGTTGAGAAATCTTTAATATACACAATAAAAAGGGTGTTCCAACTATCGGTCCTTATGAAATGCCTCTCTTAATTTTCATTAGGATTGATGTCTCCTTGTTGACATAAAATAATATTTCCCTGATGTTTGGGATAGATTGGAGAATGGTAATTTCGACAATGTAACATGGATTTAAGTATAACCTGTGATGTGCATACACATAATATAAAATAGAAATTATTGTATTATCGTAAAAATCATCTGATTCAAGTAGCTTATTAATATTTGAGAGAAGACAAGACAATCTCTCCCCTATTTTCATATTCAAGGCTAGTCTTTAATATTGTTATTGCACACATTATGTTTTGTGAGATGACAAGAACTTATCAACATTAGCAGGCATTGATGGGACCATGTACATTGTTAAAGCATGTGGGATCTTTATGGTAGTTCTCCTTAAAATAGTACTAACTGGAGCTGAGAACAACCAGGTGTTCTGGTTATTTATGGATAAGGGTTAAAATGGTTTAAGCCACTACACTACATTTGTCAATACTTAAATAATGTGTAGAGTATGTCATGAGCATAATGTGTGCACTTGTCACCAATAGTACATTTGTTGACAGCATAAGTTGGTCACAGAGCCACTTCACTCTTAATATATGCTGTAACAAACTGAATTTTCTGCCTTTCATTCAGAGATCTAGACAAAACACTTTTAAAGACCTTTATGAAGGCAATGGAGTGAGGGGATTTCTTTTCAGGTGAACATACGTGACTTTTTCGAAGATGACTATCAACAGCCATCAAGTAATGTATATAAAGAATGTTTGACCATTAGCTGCTTTTATTTTAAACCCAAATATCACCTAGTTTCAGCCATGGGCCATCTTTATGTATAAGGGTTAAAATCGTTTAAGCCACCACATTACATTTGTCAATACTTAAATAATGTGTAGAGCATGTCATGAGCATCAATATACAATACAGGATTTTCAGAAGCAAACATGATAATACTAAGTGTACATGGAGTCGTACTTAAGAGAAGATACTGAAGAAGAGTAAAAGTTAGAACAAAAACGAAATAATAATATGAAATCCTTCAGCCTCATACTCTTCTCAATAAACAATTCTTTTGTGCATTTGGTGTAGTAATGATGATTTAAGATTGATACGTACTTGGTGTGACAGAACGTGATGGAACAGATCAGAAAATCAAGGTCAATATTTCTCAGGAATATTGATATTACAAGTTAACCTATTTTCGCAATGCCCACACTTTTTGTAGTAGTGGATCTTAAGCTTTGACGTTTTCTTAGTTCAGTTCTTTTTTTTCGTGGCATTTTACGAAAGTACTATGATGGCCTGGAGATTTCTTTCATGAGTGTTCATCCTAAAAAGAGGACAGATATCTGAAAGCGAAAATGAATTTATTTTTTCCATGCCTGGCGAAAGAAACACAATTAATGACAGACACTGAAATCGAATGTTGGATCCGAAAACAGATTTCGAGCAGTAATAAATCGGGACCCATAAACATGTTTATAAAAGAAATACAGTAATACTGGAAAACTAAAAATGCTGTCTACTATGGCAAACTAACCACCAGCTGGCATGTAAACATCATTTTCAGACATGCCTCTCTTCCATGATTTTAAATTTTATTGTATTCGTTGATGTAGGCATTTCCAACAAATAATTTTTTACTTTAACAGCTGCCACATCTCACTCTGAGGCTATTTCCTGTATATAAATCACAATATTTATACAATACTTTGTCTCACAAGCTGCAAGATTTATATAAACTCGCTTTCTCGCTATAGATTAAGTTTATTTATTAATCCAAAAATGTTTCATGACTGTGGGTTACATCATTTGTTTGCAAATATTGTGCATGCGTGCGCGCACACACACACACACACACACACACACACACACACACACACACACACACACACACACACACACAAACACACACACACACACACACACTCACACACACACACACACACACATATGCACAAAATACACACACACATAACACACGCTGCTCTACTTTGATTGCGACAGGATAAACTTAATATACAGAATGATTCACCTAAGACTTGCACCGCATATACTGAGGAAATGGAAAATGCTACTCATGTGAAGTTTTCACAGAATGGATTGGTATTCAGGAGCTCATACTGTTAGCCAATATACAAATTGTAATAATACAGAGACGGTGTATTTTTTGTGCAAATATACTTTTTATATGGAACAATTTCTATTGATATTAACAAACTAAAAGTACTGTAAATCAGAATGTCAGTGGTGTGTGTTGAAGGAGTCTAGAGCGAGTCGTTTACGAGATATCATATTGTGGAAAGTTTCCACACTGACGCTAGTTTGGGCTGTTCAACCTGTGTTAGTTGCTAGGTATGATGCTGTTATGTTTGCTTATAGTGTGCTTATGTGTTCCTTGTGTGCATTGCGACTTGCTGGTCAGTTAGTGTATGACAGTCCATGAAGTAGGTCCTAAGTGGACAACGGGATTTACCAATACAGGAAAAGCTGGCATGCTCATTGTGTATGGAGAGTGTAGGAAAAACGCAGTTCATTCTTGTACAGTGGATGTGGCAAGATATTCCAGTATACATTAACCATCTCGGCAATTATTTATCATCATCTTCAACCAGTTAAGCGAAAGGGCTAGTGTAACACCTAGACAACGTAGCTGAAGCATACAAGTGAAGACAAAAGAGTGGGAAATTAATGTTCTTGCTGCTGTTGCAGTTGTTCTGCACGTTAGGTCCCACCCAATCACAGAAAGAAGGGGTATGAGTCAGACAAGTGTCCTACAGATTCTTCATCGACATAGGTTCCATCCCTATCACATCTCTCGCCATCAAGAGCTGCATAGAAGTGATTATGATAATTGTGTTAACTTTTGTACCTGGGCATTAAGACAGGATACTTCAGATGTATCACATATCTTGTTTAGTGATGAAGCCACATTTACCAATTGTGGTCAGGTAAACCACCAAAACATGCACTACTGATGCCTTGACAATCCCCATTTGCTTTATCAGTGTCCATGGAGTGTAAACATGTGTTGTGGAATAGTGAACCATCTGCTAATAGGGCCATGTTTCTTACGTGGAACACTGAACATACCAAAGTTTCGCATCCTCCTGAAAGACTATCTTCCATGTGTACTAGAATGTCCTCTGCAGACTAGGAGGAACCAGTGGTACCAACGTGATGTCTGTCCAGGACGGGATTGGACGCAGAGGACCTGCACCTTAGCTGGGCCATTCCCCAGCTTTGTCACCTATAGACTGTTTTCTGTAGGGAGAAGTGAAAGACACTGTCTACAAGGACATACCCATGACACCCGATGACATGCAACGACATATTACTGCGTCCTGCTCAGACATCTCAGCTGAAATGCTAGTACTTGTGCACAATTCGTTCCATACCATACTAGACGCGTGTGTTGGTGCTGCTGGTGGTCATTTTGAGCACAATGCGACAGGTGTGGGAAGACTTCAAAATACGATACGTTGTAATCGATCGAGTAGAATGCTACAGCAAACACCACTGACACTCTAATTTATCATAATTTTAATTTGTTAATGTCATTAGGCATTAGTCCATGTAAAAATTATATATTTACAGAAATAACACATTCTAGGTATCATTACAATCTTTTTATTGCCTGACATGACAAGTGTCTGACTACCAGTCCATTCTACGAAAACCGCACATCAATAGCACTTTCCGTTTCCACAATCTTTGCGGTGCAAGTTTTAGGTGATTCACCCTGAATAACCAAAAAATTGAGTTGTATAAATCTTGTAGTTTTGAGACAAAGCACAGTATAAATATTGTGCATTATATGCTAGAAATGGCCTATGGGTAAGGTGTGGCACCTCTTAAACTAAAAAAAAATTAGTTGTTGGAAACGCCTACATCAACATAGACATCAAGATTCTACAATCTTGGAAGAGTGGCACGTCTACAGATGACAGTTACATGCCAGCTGTTGGATGGTTTACCATAGCAGACAGCATTTTCGTTTTAGAGTGTTACTCTTCTAAAAATGAGTTTGTGGTTCCTGATTGATCCCTGTGTGTCAAAATACAGCCGCCAAGGACCAGTGGTGGAAGGCAAGTGGCACCATGGAATACGAGGGTTGTCCGTAAAATAAGGTTTCCATGGCGCTACAGTCCCGAAAAGCGCTGTTACGGTGGATCCCGCGATTCTGTAGTGTACCTTGGTTTCCCCACTCCAAATCCCCTCCCTAGCGAGCTGCCTGCGGAGCTCAGTCTTGGCTTGGCAGCTGTAGGTGATGGATCTCCCCCTCGCTTCACCCGCCAGGTGTGAGTTGCGCTCGGTGATCCGTTTCCTGTCTCCAAAAAACATTGCGCCGGCAAAAATCCATTCCCAGCTATGGGAAATCTGTGGAGACAAGTGTATGAGCGTACAACACGTGCGCAAGTGGTGCAGAAAGTTCAAGAATGGGCATACTGACGTCCATGATGAGGAGCGTTCCGGAGGGCCATCGGTTTCGGACGAAACAATCGCAAAAGTGTTGGCAGCGGTGCTCTCAGATCGAAGAGTGACGGTTCGTGAGCTCTCCGAAATGATTCCTGATGTCAGCAAAACCTCTATTGACAACATTTTGACGGAGAATCTAGGGTATGCTAAGGTTTGCGCAAGGTGGGTTCCAAGAATGTTGACCGAAGACCATAAACGTCAACGCGTTGAAGCGGCCCAAGAACTTCTTCAAGATCACGGAACTCATGGCGAGGAATACCTCGACTCCATCGTCACTGGAGACGAGAGTTGGGTGCACTACCGCACACACGAAACCTAAGAACAGTCCAAACAATGGAAGCACCGAGATTCGTCGAGATCGCGAAAATTCAGACAAACTCAAAGTGTCGGCAAAGTGATGACAACACTGTTTGGGACAGGATGTGGGTATTGTTGTGCGAGTTCTTGCCCACCAGTACAACAATCAACGTTGCCTCGTACTGAGAGACACTGCAAAAATTACGTGGTGGAATTCAAAACAGGAGGAGGGGTATGCTGTCCAAGGGGGTGCGTTTGCATCAAGATAACCCTCGACCGCACACCGCTAAAGCCACCAACTAACTCATCGCAAAATTTGGATGGGGTATTGTCAAACACCCACCCTACAGCCCGAACTTAGCCCCCAGTGACTACCATCTCTTCTCTGACATGAGGAAACACCTGGGTGGAACGCATTTCGGCGACAGAGAAGAGCTGGAAGAAGCGGTTCTCAGGTATCTGGCGGCTTGGCGGCAGATTTTTTTGACTCGGGCTTCAAAAGCTCGTACTTTACTGCATGTAAAAATGTATTGACCTCAGTGGCGACTATGCAGAAAAATAGGTTAAGTCTGAACTTTCCAAAAATGTATGCATTCATGAAATAAATAAGTTTTATACTGTGAAAAAAAATGTGAACCTTATTTTACGGACACCCCTTGTACAATAGAGTTGAACTTTTTGTGGAAATACAAAACTTGCAGGACTTGAGTGAAGCTACTGAATACTAGGTGTTCACTGCAGTCTAGTATGCAGGGTGGTCAATTGATCGTGACCGGGCCAAATATCTCACGAAATAAGCGTCAAACGAAAAAACTACAAAGAACGAAACTTGTCTAGCTTGAAAGGGGAAACCAGACGGTACTATGTTTGGCCCACTAGATGGCGCTGCCATAGATCAAATGGATATGAACTGCGTTTTTTTTTAAATAGGAACCCCCATTTTTAATTACATATTCATGTAGTATGTAAAGAAATATGAATGTTTTAGTTGGACCAATTTTTTCGCTTTGTGACAGATGGTGCTATAATAGTCACAAACATATGGCTCACAATTTTAGACTAACAGTAGTTGGTAAAATTAAAATACGGATCGCAGGTACGTTTGAACATTTTATTTCGGCTGTTCCAATGTGATACATGTACCTTTGTGAACTTATCATTTCTGAGAATGCATGCTGTTACAGCGTGATTACCTGTAAATACCACATTAATGCAATAAATGCTCAAAATGATGTCCATCAACCAAAATGCCTTTGGCACTATGTGTAACGACATTCCTCTCAACAGCGAGTAGTTCGCCTTCCTTAATATTCGCACATGCATTGACAATGTGCTGACGCATGTTGTCAGGCGATGTCGGTGGATCACGATAGCAAATATCCTTCAACGTTCCCCACAGAAAGAAATCCGGGGACGTCAGATCCGGTGAATGTGCGGGTCATGGTACGGTGCTTCGACGACCAATCCACCTGTCATGAAATATGCTATTCAATACCGCTTCAACCGCACGCAAGCTATGTGCCGGACATCCATCATGTTGGAAGTACATCGCCATTCTGTCATGCAGTGCAACATCTTGTAGTAACATCGGTAGAATATTACATAGGAAATCAGCATACATTGCACCATTTAAATTGCCATCGATAAAATGGGGCCAATTATCCTTCCTCCCATAATGCTCAAATGGTTCAAATGGCTCTGAGCACTATGGGACTCAACTGCTGAGGCCATTAGTCCCCTAGAACTTAGAACTAGTTAAACCTAACTAACCTAAGGACATCACAAACATCCATGCCCGAGGCAGGATTCGAACCTGCGACCGTAGCGGTCTTGCGGTTCCAGACTGCAGCGCCTTTAACCGCACGGCCACTTCGGCCGGCTCCCATAATGCCTCACCATACATTACCCCCCAAGGATGTTCCACTTGTCGCAGCCATCGTGGATTTTCCGTTGCGCAATAGTGCATATTATGCCGGTTTACGTTAACGCTGTTGGTGAATGACGCTTCATCGCTAAATAGAACGCATGCAAAAAATCTCTCAGCATCCCGTAATTTCTCTTGTGCCCAGTGGCATAACTGTACACTACGTTCAAAGTCGTCGCCATGCAATTCCTGGTGCATAGAAATATGGTACAGGTGCAATCGATGTTGACGTAGCATTCTCAACACCGACGTTTCTGAGATTCCCAATTCCCGTGCAATTTGTCTGTTACTCATCTGCGGATTAGCTGCGACAGAAGCTAAAACACCTACTTGGACATCATCATTTGTTGCAGGTCGTGGCTGACGTTTCACATGTGACTGAACACTTCCTGTTTCCTTAAACAACGTAGCTATCTGGCGAACGGTCCAGACACTTGGATGATGTCGTCCAGGATACCGAGCAGCATACATAGCACACGCCCATTGGGCACTTTGATTTCAATAGCCATATATCAACATTATATCGACCTTTTCCGCAATTGGTAAACGGTCCATTTCAACACGGGCAATATATCACGAAGCAAATACCGTCCGCACTGGCGGAATGTTACGTGACATCACGTACTTATACGTTTGTGACTAATACAGAACCATCTATCACAAAGCGAAAAAAGTGGTCCAACTAAAACATTCATATTTCTTTATGTACTATACGAATATGTAATAAATAATGGGGGTTCCTATTTAAAAAACGCAGCTGATATCCGTTTGACCTATGGCAGCGCCATCTAGCGGGCCAACCATAGCACCATCTGGTTTCCCCCTTCAAGCTAGACAAGTTTCGTTCTTTGTAGTTTTTTCGTTTGACGCTTATTTCATGAGATATTTGGCCCGGTCACGATCAACAGACCACCCTGTATACAGTCACGACACTCCTTGGTGTTACCGTTTGATAGCTGGAGCGACACTAATGCTACAAGGGGTGAACAAGCAGACAGTCACATGTGTCGTAAGGATAGTGTTTGTTTTTAATTGGTTGGTTAGTTGATTTGGGGGAGGAGACCAAATGGAGTAAGGGAGGACGTGGACCATGCCCTTTGAAAGGAACCATTTTGTCTGAAGCGATTTAGGAAAATTACAGAAAACCTCGACCAGGATGAGATGGATGTGGTTTGAACCATCATCCTCCAAAATGCGAGTCCAGTATGCTAACCACTATGCCACTTCACTTGGTGTGTTTTTAATTATAGTCTGCTTAATTAACAAGACACTTGTTATATTGTTTCGTTCCCTGAGATAGTAACTTATCAAGAGACATGAATTTCATGAAATGCATGTAAAAACAGCCGAATTGCATTGATTCAATGACATAAGCTATTCATGAAGACATACTTTCGAATATGTGTACATTTGCATCTTACTCCGCTGAAAACAAGAGGATATAAACACATATTTCATGGATGAGAAGCATGCACTTCTGTTTGCCCATACTTGCACTTCATTGGACTTAGTAATAAGTGGATATTTTGTAAATATAATTACTTTTTTTCAAAAGCGAATGTATTGAAGATTCTTGCCGTTTGTGATGCAGATTTAGCAATAACTATCCAGTTGGTTTCTTGTGTTTTGGAAAACAGTTTTATTGTTTTTGACGATTTACTATCGCTGTGTGGTTTTCCCTTAAGCTACAGGTGTGTCGGCTTATTTCGTACCTTCAATAATGTAGGTATTACATTCCATACGGATTTCCTACATTCCACATCCACTGGTTTGGCTGAAAGTGTTTTGAACAAATCTCTGCTTTGTTGGATAGGTATACAGTGTCTTTCTGCAAAAGGTTAGATCTTCTAGTGTTTACTAGCAATTTTTTGTTGTTAAATGAACACGACGATTCAGCAAATATCTGTACATTACAAGAGAAAAGTAAATAAACTACTCTGGAATGTACCGTTTTGCATCTCTCAGGATCCTTTGGAAAGTAAAGAATGACAAATGTGCAGCCATTTTTTTAGTTATTGCTGAGTTTTATGTCTTTACATATCCTCTCTATTGTGAAAACTCTATTATAAATCAATATAAACGTTAGTATTCGCACTCATCCGATGTCGTATTCAGAAGTGTCGCTTGCTAGCCGCTTGGGGCATTGCTGTCCCTGTGGATAACGAAAACGAGACGGAGTGTCGCGACTCTTATGTTAAACTATGGTGTTCACACTTGCTACTGCAGTGCCACTGCTCTATGCCATTAGCTGTGGTGGCATTTTAGTTGTGTGTGTGAACCCAGGTTTGGAACATAAGTCAATATGTCATAGATATTATAACCAATCTCACCACCACATTAGGTTGTAAAAAAAGAGAACTTTCTCCAGATAAGAGTTTTGGAGTAAAAGAACACTCTCCAAGAATTTTTTCAGTTTAATATGAATAAAAAATTCGAAGGGCATTCTCTGACGAGGCAGTTCCTTCTCACTATCTTCCCTCCTTGAGAAACTTCTTGGTGTGTGTCACCTGCCATGTCTGGCACAGATCACACGCATAATGTTACATTCAATTCGGCTCGCTCAAACAGGCAAATTGTTCAGTATATGGACCTGGCGTCAGTGTGTTCTGGAAGAGTAACAGTGCGTTTCAATTTTACTTTTCTGTGCAGCAATAATACAAATATAGCAAGACGATTATGGACAGATCACGAGAACGCATTTTGTTGTGATGTTAACCTGCCATTTTTACTAAAGAAGAAAAAAAACTCGGTAAAACTAAACTTCAACAGAACTTATTCAACTCGAAATATGCTGTAGAGCTTACGTCAAAAAGCGGAGAATGTTCTCCGCTTGTGAGAAGCTCCCCTAGTTTTACCCATACGAAACCAGAGGAATGTTCTTTGTTTTAAGCAACTTCCCCCACCCTTTTACTCACGGTGAGAACATTTTCGGGTTAAATATATACTCCGAATTGCTTTATTTATGCGAACCTGATAATGTTTTCCGAAATTCCGAGTATAAAGTACATTCTCCGTTTTATTCACGTGACACATTGATTATGGCTAAAATTGGAAGCCACATTCTTGAGAATAGTAGTAAAAATACTCTCTGTATGGTTTACAAAAACCTACCTCTAACAGCAAACGCGATGAATACTCCGAGAATAGTTGTCCGGCTGTTATC
This sequence comes from Schistocerca cancellata, assembly GCF_023864275.1. Taxonomy (NCBI): domain Eukaryota; kingdom Metazoa; phylum Arthropoda; class Insecta; order Orthoptera; family Acrididae; genus Schistocerca; species Schistocerca cancellata. The sequence goes on from NC_064627.1 coordinate 985,249,598, forward strand.
CTGAGTTTGTACAATTGGCTCTTTAATGTATCTTGTGAAACAGCTAGTGGTGTCACTTAAACGACTTTTAACTTTTCGTGGCATGGAAAAAGTGTTGTCACTCGTGTTCCGCACGCAAATTAGGTGACGCATTCTGAGTGGCGTCATTTGAGTTTCACGTGGAAGCCCACACATGTAAAAATGAGATCTCTGCTTCGCTGCGATCCATCGTAGAAACTCTGGTTGTAACTGACCAATAGCTGCGGGGTAGACGAGAGATCTTCCACTGTATTGGCTCTCAGGTGTCTTAAACACATTCAAACTGCTGCTGTCTAGTAGTATGCGAAACGGTCAACATAACAAACTGATCGAGGTTTTGGAAGCACAGTGTTTTTTTAGAAAATAAGTTTTATATGTTTATGTAGTAGTTTGTGTTCTTTTATACAAAATGACAGCAGCGAAAGAAGAAACATACATCCCTGATATCATTGTTGATTCTACTTCTGGGGTGACATACAAGAAAGGGCGGTTTTTCGGAAAGGTGGGTTGCGAAAAAGGTGTTGGATTGGATGTGATTTTATTTAGATACGGAGTAACTGTTTGTGCTACATTATTCATCCTCATTTGCAGGGTGGATTTGCAAGGTGCTATGAAATTACAGACACAAAAACGGGGAATATTTATGCCGGGAAGATCATCCCTAAACGCTTAATGAAATCAAGTAATCAGCGAGACAAGATTAGTCAAGAAATACAGATTCATAGCAGTTTAAGCCACAATAATGTTGTTGGTTTTTACGGATATTTTGAAGACAATTACAATATTTATATCGTCTTGGAGTTATGCCGCAGTAGGGTGAGTACGATTGTGTTTGCCGTAGTTTAGGTCGGCGTTAACCAGTTGCAGTACATTGTGAATTTTTTTTTTAGTCGCTCATGGAACTTCATAAGCGGAGGAAAGCATTGACGGAACCAGAAGTTCGGTATTTTTTGCACCACTTGACTCTTGGAGTGATGTATTTACACCAACGTAAAGTGATTCACAGAGATTTAAAATTGGGCAATCTGTTTTTAAATGAGAATTTAGAAGTCAAAATAGGTGATTTTGGTTTGGCAGCGAGACTGGAATTTGATGGCGAACGAAAAAAGTAAGTAGTTATTGTGTATTAATGGCTCAGGTCACATAGTAGCTAAAGTGTTGAAATTAGTGTTGAAAGATCAATTTAATAAACACTTGATTTCGTTACAGGACTGTTTGTGGGACACCGAACTACATAGCTCCCGAGATTATCAACAAGAAAGGACATAGTTATGAAGTGGATATATGGTCAATTGGCTGCATCATGTAAGTCTAATTTTATAATCAGGTTGTTATAAAATATAGCGATACCATCTATTTCTAAATAATAAACTATTGTTTTTTCGGTTTAGTGTTTCTTTGGATTCTAAACTTCTGTGGTCAGAATGTGTATGTCCTGGTATGAGTGTGTGATTTAAGATTTAACTTGTCTCATGTGCAAGTAGTAAAACAAGGTGTATCTTGAACTTAAATTGAGTGTTCATTCCAGTGCCTTGTAGTAAATTATTTTTGCTTCCCTTCAAAGATATTGTCCAGCTACTTCAAAATTATCAATAGGAACCATTCTCTAGCCTGTTAGTTTGGAGGTTGTAGCAGATATTCTCGAATGCTTTGTTAGGCATATTATATGCTTAGGCTATCCAATTCTTCATGTGTAACATACAGTGTTTACTTCCTATGTGAATAATTTTGGTATCATTATGGTGCTCGATTTAACATATAAAAATTCACAGCTTAGGAATTCAGGGTAGTAACAAGAAGGAAAGCAGTTCACAGAAGAGGCAAATAAGCAGCAAAATGAGATTTATGAACATTAAAGTGAATTGTGCTCTGTGAATGTGTTTTGCTTTGGAAGAAAGTCTTGTGACAGAGACCTAAAATGTATAACAGTTTTTCCTTTGTGCCTGTCTGCAGCTTTCTCGTTTATATGGTGTTTAATGAGCCACAATTTTCATAAAACCTTTATTCCACCCTGGACTTGACATTGTTTTGATTAGCAATTTCCTACAACAGCTGCAGTCTCATGGAGTCTGATGACTTCCTGTCACCATGGATTGTTTCTGCCCAAAGCCAAAGTTAATGTGTAGCTACATAACAGAGCATTGTAGTATACACTGCCTGTGCTGTGAGGATGGGGTGGTGCTTATTTCCTCCACACTTAACCCCTTCTCCCCCTGTCCACAGCTGCTTGTAACCTAGCCAGCATTAGTGTGCTTATGCCCTCAACATCCACTGCCAAAGGGGGTTGGGGGTGATATTGTGTGTATAGTTAATTGAAATTATATGATGCAGAAGGCAGCACATAGTCCTATAACCTGAAATTCTAGTTTGAAAATGAACAGTGTGGGCCCCTTTAGGAATTTTTTTTTTTTCGTTCTTGGGATTAGATGGTCAGTTTTGTTTCCTTGAGCCATGGTTTCAGATTCTGTAGAATAAATTTTCTGTTCACAATGGTGGAAGACGTGCTTCAGCCTGTCGTGTTCAGTGGTGGTGAATGTAACAGAACATATCATAGGAGATGTATAAAGTGCTGTAGTCTGTGTACATGATAATGGAATTGATGACTGATAATGGAGGTTATTAAAGGTACAACAACAAGACATATCCTAATCTATTGGATGCTTGCGTGTTTTCATGTGTGAAAGACTAACTTTAGAGTGCATTACTTTCCACACTTGGTAGCAACAGCTTTGTTCTACTGGTATCTTTATTAAGTATGATTGGTTTTGGCCCATGATAACATTTGCTCAAGGAAAAATTTCTGGATAGGTTTAATAGAAGGCTAGAAGTCTATTATATTAAGGCAAAACAGATGCCCCATATAAAACGTCATAATTTCAGAAGTTACTAATGTGCAAGTACACTTTTTTAATGCATCTAAAAACATTTGTTTCCTTCTTCACTTCTGATACATGTTCAGCACAAAACCAGATCTGTTGAGAAAATAGTGGAACAACCGATAACAAAAAACTATAAACCATGTGACGAGTGCTGTATGTGGCTGTGGAAGGAATTGCAGCTGTCACTTATGCATGGTGGTAATTTCTTCTTCTTCCTCCTCCTCCTCCTCCCCCCCCCCCCGCCCCATATTTATCTTAGATAAAAAAAAACTAATTCTGTGTGGCTAGAGTGTGAACTTATTGCCAGCCATTCCTTCACTTAAACTGTACTAGGCTTTCTAATCAACATTTGTCCAGTTTGTGTTATCTTAACTGAGAAACTGAAAGCTAATACCAGTACTTTCTTTTACTTCAGAAATGCACAGTGGGCCACTGAGTTTGAAACTCTCATTTGACGAGCTAGATGCTGTAGTGTCGAATCTCCTCCATTCATATTACACTGAGAGTAGGTTTGGAAATACACACAAAGCATGAATGTATTTAGACTTGGTGTTTTACACTCTCATTTTCTTACTTTAGCAGTCAAATATTAATCTTTTGTCCCATCATCATGATTTGAACTGGCTGCCTTAGGCAGGCAACACCCATCATTAGTGATGGGTGGGTAGAAATGCACACCTTATCTGTGCATATATGGATTTTACGAGTCGGAAGACTTCAACCTCCATGTGTCCGCAGCTCGTGGTCTTGCGGTCGCGTTCACGCTTTCCAAGCATGGGGTCCCAGGTTCGATTTCCGGTTGGGTCAGGGATTTTCACCTGCCTCGAGATGACTGGGTGTTTGTGTTGTCCTCATCATTTCATCATCATTCCTGAAAGTGGCGAGGTTGGACTGAGCAAAGATTGGGAAATTGTACAGGTGCTGATAACAGCGCAGTTGAGTGCCCCACAAACCAAACATCATCTTCTTTCAAACCTCCATGTGAAAAGTTTACTAACTGAAAAAAGGGTACTATAGCGTTTGCAGCCTCATACCTGCTTTTTGGGTTATTCCACTGACTTTTGGGTATTAAGTTACTTCTCAAAATAGTTGCAAATTATAGAAACTTGTTAGTATTTTGTCTTTCACTCAGCTTTGTGAAGGATTCAAAAGTACGTAAACAAAAATTATAATTAGTTTCATGCCCCATGTATCATTTGTATGGCCACTCTTAGTGACAGTCATTTGACATTCACTCACAGTAACCAACTGTCAATGGTGGCTATGTGCTGACCATTTATGTAACAAATAAGATGTTCAATTTTAATGGTGGAAGTTTATTTTGCTCTTCTGTCTGCCCACTCCACCAAACATACAGAAAATTCTGGGGAAGTTCAGTGAGGAGTGTTGTGACAACATCATGAAGTAGAGTGTTGAATGTAATACCTGTAATTATATGTAAATAAAGAAATTTATGATGCAACATGTTTCCAAAATTTTGACTGTTTTCACACACAGGTAGTATATGCATTTGGGGACATTAAATGAAGCACAATAAGCTGTTTGTTGCACCTTTTTGTGAGATTATTACACTTTGTACCTGTCCCCTTCTATTCCATGTGTAAACACCTCTCTCCCTCCCCACTCCCCTGCCCCTGTTTTTACCTGCCTTTTAATAGATTGGACATACTTTTCCTGCTCTCTTCTTCAACAGGATTTTAAGATTTGGTTCAAGCAGAATTACACAATGATCAATACATATTAAAAGGTAATTTACGTAAAGCACCAGTAATTATTCCTGCCACCAGGAACAGTGGTTAACCTTACTAACAACAGTCAACCTCAGTAACAGTGGTCAACTTGTATCTGTGAAGTCTAATGAAATTTAAACAAGGATGCTGTAGCTGTTGACACTTAATTTAGTGCTGGCATGAATTTAACAGTTCCCAACTATTGACTGTGTACTGTTCTGTTCAGAGCATTAGTGTTTTACCAGAACTGATTTTTCACAATAAAATCATGCCAAATGTTAAGAAGTTGGCCCATTCCAGAAGAATTTAAGATTCAATTTTTCGAAATTGATAGCATCATTCAGCTGTGTGCAGTCGTGAAGTAAATTTATCCGCGGATGATGAGTATCAAAGAAACAGAAAAACAGAGTACATTCAGAATGACAGACATTGTAAGAACGTTGAACTTTGCTAATTGAAACCTAAGCAAACTACCCTAATGCATGCCTTTGCTTCAAATTCTGAAAAGCAGTAGTATCTGAATGATAAGTGCAGATGTTACCTTGGCATTAATCCAGTCAAGATTCCAGCCCACAAGGTTAACAATACTGCATCTAATCATTTTCGAGAGGTATACACAAAGGTTAATGTCTGCCTCCTTACCTGAGTGGTTAGTACGTCTGCCATACAGCGGGCTCGGGTTTGATTTGTGGCAGTCAGAGATTTTCTCCGCTTGGCAACTGGGTGTTCATGTCGTCATTATTTCATCCTCATTGACATGCAAGTCGCCCAATGTGACATCTGAAGACTTGTAACTTGGCGACCAAGCTTCCCCAGGTGGGCACTCCTGGACATCTATGCAATCAGATTTTCTTTTCAAAGGTCAATACTGGATAAGACCACTCTGAGAAAAAGTAACATACAACCAATTTATGAGAATGTTTTAAAGAAAATGAGGCAGTCAGTAAATTTTTGAAGTGGGAATTGTTTTCGATGAGTCTACTGATCAGCAAAGGTATATTCTGAATGTGTTGATTTTTGTCCATGTGGTGAATTGGTAAAACGTATCCTTTTCAAAATGTATGAACTTGAAGATAAATGCCTGCATGACAATGCAGTTTTTTTTTTGTCATCAGTCTACTGACTGGTTTGATGCGGCCCGCCACGAATTCCTTTCCTGTGCTAACCTCTTCATCTCAGAGTAGCACTTGCAACCTACGTCCTCAATTATTTGCTTGACGTATTCCAATCTGTCTTCCTCTACAGTATTTGCCCTCTATAACTCCCTGTAGTACCATGGAAGACATTCCCTCATGTCTTAGCAGATGTCCTATCATCTTGTCCCCTCTCCTTATCAGTGTTTTCCACATATTCCTTTCCTCTCCGATTCTGCGTAGAACCTCCTCATTCCTTACCTTATCAGTCCACCTAATTTTCAACATTCGTCTATAGCACCACATCTCAAATGCTTCGATTCTCTTCTGTTCCGGTTTTCCCACAGTCCATGTTTCACTACCATACAATGCTGTACTCCAGACGTACATCCTCAGAAATTTCTTCCTCAAATTAAGGCCGATATTTGATATTAGTAGACTTCTCTTGGCCAGAAATGCCTTTTTTGCCATAGCGAGTCTGCTTTTGATGTCCTCCTTGCTCCGTCCGTCATTGGTTATTTTACTGCCTAGGTAGCAGAATTCCTTAACTTCATTGACTTCGTGACCATCAATCCTGATGTTAAGTTTCTCGCTGTTCTCATTTCTACTACTTCTCATTACCTTCGTCTTTCTCCGATTTACTCTCAAACCATACTGTGTACTCATTAGACTGTTCATTCCGTTCAGCAGATCATTTAATTCTTCTTCACTTTCACTCAGGATAGCAATGTCATCAGCGAATCGTATCATTGATATCCTTTCACCTTGTATTTTAATTCCACTCCTGAACCTTTCTTTTATTTCCATCATTGCTTCCTCGATGTACAGATTGAAGAGTAGGGGCGAAAGGCTACAGCCTTGTCTTACACCCTTCTTAATACGAGCACTTCGTTCTTGATCGTCCACTCTTATTATTCCCTCTTGGTTGTTGTACATATTGTATATGACCCGTCTCTCCCTATAGCTTACCCCTACTTTTTTCAGAATCTCGAACAGCTTGCACCATTTTATATTGTCGAACGCTTTTTCCAGGTCGACAAATCCTATGAAAGTGTCTTGATTTTTCTTTAGCCTTGCTTCCATTATTAGCCGTAACGTCAGAATTGCCTCTCTCGTCCCTTTACTTTTCCTAAAGCCAAACTGATCGTCACCTAGCGCATTCTCTACTTTCTTTTCCATTCTTCTGTATATTATTCTTGTAAGCAGCTTTGATGCATGAGCTGTTAAGCTGATTGTGCGATAATTCTTGCACTTGTCAGCTCTTGCCGACTTTGGAATTGTGTGGATGATGCTTTTCCGAAAGTCAGATGGTATATCGCCAGACTCATATATTCTACACACCAATGTGAATAGTCGTTTTGTTGCCACTTCCCCCAATGATTTTAGAAATTCTGATGGAATGTTATCTATCCCTTCTGCCTTATTTGACCGTAAGTCCTCCAAAGCTCTTTTAAATTCCGATTCTAATACTGGATCCCCTATCTCTTCTAAATCGACTCCTGTTTCTTCTTCTATCACATCAGACAAATCTTCACCCTCATAGAGGCTTTCAATGTATTCTTTCCACCTATCTGCTCTCTCCTCTGCATTTAACAGTGGAATTCCCATTGCACTCTTAATGTTACCACCGTTGCTTTTAATGTCACCAAAGGTTGTTTTGACTTTCCTGTATGCTGAGTCTGTCCTTCCGACAATCATATCTTTTTCGATGTCTTCATATTTTTCCTGCAGCCATTTCGTCTTAGCTTCCCTGCACTTCCTATTTATTTCATTCCTCAGCGACTTGTATTTCTGTATTCCTGATTTTCCCGGAACATGTTTGTACTTCCTCCTTTCATCCATCAACTGAAGTATTTCTTCTGTTACCCATGGTTTCTTTGCAGCTACCTTCTTTGTACTTATGTTTTCCTTCCCAACTCCTGTGGTGGCCCTTTTTAGAGATGTCCATTCCTCTTCAACTGTACTGCCTACTGCGCTATTCCTTGTTGCTGTATCTATAGCGTTAGAGAACTTCAAACGTATCTCGTCTTTCCTTAGTACTTCCGTATCCCATTTCTTTGCGTATTGATTCTTCCTGACTAATGTCTTGAACTTCAGCCTACTCTTCATCACTACTATATTGTGATCGGAGTCTATATCTGCTCCTGGGTACGCCTTACAATCCAGTATCTGATTTCGGAATCTCTGTCTGACCATGATGTAATCTAATTGAAATCTTCCCGTATCTCCTGGCCTTTTCCAAGTATACCTCCTCCTCTTGTGATTCTTGAACAGTGTATTCGCTATTACTAGCTGAAACTTGTTACAGAATTCAATTAGTCTTTCTCCTCTTTCATTCCTTGTCCCAAGCCCATATTCTCCTGTAACCTTTTCTTCTACTCCTTCCCCTACAACTGCATTCCAGTCGCCTATGACTATTAGATTTTTGTCCCCTTTCACATACTGCATTACCCTTTCAACTTTCTCTATCTGTTCATCTTCAGCTTGTGACGTCGGCATGTATACCTGAACTATCGTTGTCGGTGTTGGTCTGCTGTCGATTCTGATTAGAACAACCCGATCATTGAACTGTTCACAGTAACACACCCTCTGCCCTACCTTCCTATTCATAACGAATCCTAGACCTGTTATACCATTTTCTGTTGCTGTTGATATTACCCGATACTCATCTGACCAGAAATCCTTGTCTTCCTTCCACTTCACTTCACTGACCCCTACTATATCTGGATTGAGCCTTTGCATTTCCCTTTTCAGATTTTCTAGTTTCCCTACCACGTTCAAGCTTCTGACATTCCACGCCCCGACTCGTAGAACGTTATCCTTTCGTTGATTATTCAATCTTTTTCTCATGGTAACCTCCCCCTTGGCAGTCCCCTCCCGGAGATCCGAATGGGGGACTATTCCGGAATGTTTTGCCAATGGAAAGATCATCATGACACTTTCTCCAAATACAGGCCACATGTCCTGTGGATACACGTTACGTGTCCTTAATGCAGTGGTTTCCATTGCCTTCTGCATCCTCATGTCGTTGATCATTGCTGATTCTTCCGCCTTTAGGGGCAATTTCCCACCCCTAGGACAAGAGAGTGCCCTGAACCTCTATCCGCTCCTCCGCCCTCTTTGACAAGGCCGTTGGCAGAATGAGGCTGACTTCTTATGCCGGAAGTCTTCGGCTGCCAATGCCGATTATTTATCAAAATTTAGGCAGTGGCGGGGATCGAACCCGTGACCGAAGACGTTTTTGATTATGAATCAAAGACGCTACCCCTAGACCACGGGTACCCTACAATGCAGTTATTCAGTGAATAAAGTATGAACCTATAGCTAGGGGCTTACAGTATGAAATTTCGGCTTATGAATGACATATCATGCTGCATATTTTCAGCTTTTAAACAGTTAAGTAGGACATAACCCAACCTCAAAAATGTGAGATGTCCATATTGTAGTTGTGAAAGTAACAGGCCGAATTACTGCTGGGTAAATGACTTCATCGTTGCTCTGAAGAAGATTCTGGTAAAGGCTGCCAGCTATTAAGTTTGCTATCAAGAAATAGCAGGGCTCCGTTTTCCACAGTTTCCTGCCATCACAAGGTGGGATACTGGTATAAGACGCACAGTTTTCTTGTGCAAATACATTGATAAGATCAAACATTTCAAATGTGCCCTAGCCTCAATGGATCCATCAGCCATCAAGCAGGCCGAGCAGTTCAAAGATCTAGAGTTGGAACTTTTTGTGGTTTTTGGCTACAAGTATTTGCTTGATGTGATTAAAGATTTGGAAGATGATGGTGTGGATGGATTAGGAGTAACAGTGGAAGGAGTGTTAGGGACAGCCTTGGTGGATTTACTGAAGTCAATTTGAAGAACATTCCAGATGTGTAAACCTCTTTGAGTGCTGATAAGATAGGGTCCCTTATTTTCAGTAGGTGTCAAACAGATCTTTGGCAATATAGGGACTCCAGTAACTTGGTGTCAAAAACATTGATATGATGTGTGTAATCCAGTATGGCAGAACCCTGTAAATGGAATAAAGTTAATGTAGCTGATTTAAACCCAAATAACATTATTTCATTAGATCCTTTTTTGTATGTATTTCCAGAACCTTTTTGCCCCTCTGTTCTTACCATAATTTGCATCCTAAAATCCTTTCACAACTTATAAGCTACTGTAACTTGTCTTCATTGTTCAGTAATTTCTACTTCTGAACCTGGAGATCCTCACTTTCTCTATATTGACAGCCTGTGCTCTACTGCCAGGTCATTTATCATTTTGCTGTTGTTTACTTATTTCCCATCAATTACAAATTGTATGTTATCATGTGACTTGTGCTTGCAGTCCATTCTGCCTACATCCATTCTTATTTCTTTCTATACCCAAGCTATGTGGAGAAATGGTTTGCACACTGCACTTTCGTACAGGACAGCTGTTCAAATCCCCAACTTGATATCCAGATGTAGCTTCCCTGTGATTTCCTTAAGTCACGTAACACAGATTCTGGGACAGTTCCTTCAAAAGGGCACAACTGATCTCCTTCCTGATGCGAGATTGTTCTCCATCTCAATGACATTGTTGTTGGTGGGTCATTAAAGTTTAATCTTCCTTATCTTTATCTATTTACATATTAAATATGTTGCCTTATCCTTGTGTATCTTTCCATGTATTTGTGCCTATCCTACTTCTGTTACCACCTGATTAGTTTTAATAAGCTTTCTGATGTGATCAATACCAAATAACGTACAGTATAGGGAATTACAATGGTTGCACAATTGGGCATAATGTTGTCAAGATTGTATTCACAAGTTGGTAACTAAAATATGTGATCTTATGACTGCAATGATGATATTTGTGTGTTTCTGATTTAGTGCTTTAGATTGCTGTACTGTTTGTCTTGAGGAAAAGCACTCTGGGCAATAAGAGGGAGGCTCGGAAAGTAAAACACAATTTTTTTTTTTTTTTTTTCTCCCCTGATATTGCAGCTGGCATGTTGAAATTCCACTGCAATGTAATTTAAAGTTTGTACTACACAGTGTATTTTTTCATATGCAGCTGTAATGAGATAAGTCTGAACTAAGAAACAAACATAGCGTGCAGGTTACTGTTGTTAACTTACGAAGAGCAGTGAAGTATAGTTAGATATTAATGGGTCAAAGAGCATAAACAGAGTGAAATTCCCAGGAACATGTGTGGCGAGTATGGGGGACAATTGTATGGGCCATAGCAATGTCTCCACATGGTGAGCATTTTTCAAGGACAGCAGAGTGAACCTTAGTGATTCATAACACTCTGCTTGGCTGGTAACAACTGCAACCGTGCAGAATGTCGGAGCCATTGAGGCAGCAATTTCGAATGACTGGCGTGTGTGCTACTGTGAACTGCAGCAGTAGAGCATCTCCTGTGGTGTGTGTGATATTGTTCATTACATACAGAAATTTCGTACAGTTAGTTCTCACTACTGTATTTACTCGAATCTAAGACGCACTTTTTTTTCTGGTTTTTGTAATCCAAAAAACTGCCTGTGGCTTAGAATCGAGTGCAAAGTAAGCAGAAGTTCTGAAAAATGTTGGTAGGTGCCGCCACAAGTAACTTCTGCCGTCAAATATATGTAGCTACACAGGCATGCTTTCAGGCACAAAGATAAATACTGGCACCAAAACCTCTCCGTCAGTAAATAAATTAAAAAAAAAAAGTTGAAGGAGAGTTTTTTCTCCGCCCCGAGTTTTGACCAATGCATTTTGATACAGTACCCAATGAAGTAAATACAAATTCTGTATTGTTCATCTTCGAATGTAACAGCATTTCAATGTACTACGAAAATCCGACTGGCAAGACTGTTTGGGATGTTTGTCAATATGGCCAACTGTACGTTCTGAATTTTTTTCCTAGCTGTCAGAAGAGACGGTTGCTAGTAGGAAATTTTATGAATTGTGAATCACATTCAGTATTCTCTTCACCATAAGAATAATACGAATATAAACATTTTGCCATGTATTCTTTCATGTTTGCTGCTATCTCATTTAAATCCTGTCTGCCTAATAAACTACGAAGCTAGAGTGAGACAACAGCAAACGAGGAAGAATATACATATCATGTCATGTTTATATTTTTATTATTCTTATACCAAATAGTGATACAGTCAGAAATGAAGCACGGCAATTTACTAGATGTTTGAATCTAAGATGACTTAATTTCTGTGCAGAATGTAATGTACTAAAGAGGCGTCTGCAAAGACTTTCAAATGCAGAAAAATTTTCTCTTAACTCTCGTTCAGAACATCTTCTATCATACGCAGTCTATTATTTGGTTCTTGTTGATCATTATCAAAGAAAGGAGCAGTGTAAGTAACAACAAATAGTAGTCTCTTGCCATTGTTTCGCCAATGAGACGTTTCCTCGCGGCGACAGGCCATAAACACTCATTATCAGAATGCGACAAGCAATGCATGACACAGTACCACAGTACAGTAATACATTTTCAGCTTAGAGTGACGTAAACACCTATAACAAAGAGAACGGCACTTGTCACATCAAAGAAAAATAAGCAATCAGTTCAAACCAGACGAAGCACATGAAAAAGGAAGAGTATCCATATAAATACGGACGGAGCACCTGACGCACAGCAATGGCTAACTGGTAAAGCTTAACTGCTAAGCTTAAGACTCAAACCAAACTACTGTAGCTGTATCGTCATTCATTTGACCTAAATTGTCTCTCATATTACAATGGACCAACTTTGTTTCGATTTGCAGGTGCGGCCTAAAACTTTTCTCTCCCCTTGAATTTAGAGTCTCATTTTTCAGGTGCGGCTTAGATTCGAGTAAATACGGTAGGTGTCTAAGAACCTGACAAACACAAGGGCCACTGAATAATGATAAGCTTGGATCACTGAAGACGTTACGCTGCAAAAAATGGCACAGTTTCCTGAAAGGAGTCATCGCTGGTGATGAGTCATGGGTGGGCTTAACCGTACATGCCTCTTTGGAGTGGACACATGCCACTGGTTCCCCACTACAAAAAAAGTGATTCAATCTGCTAGGAATGTGCTTGTGACACTGTTTTGGAATAGGCATGATGTGCTATTGGTGGACTCCGCTGAACACAGGACCACAGTCAGTGATGCAGTCTACATTAAAACTTTGGTTAAGTTGCATTGTGTCCTTCATGATAAAAGCCACAGCATTAATGCTGGTGGTGTCAAACTTCATGACAATGCTTGCCCCTTTGTTGCTGTTCCTGTTTGTTAGAAAATCGCTGGGTTTGGGTTGAAGGTGTTCCAGCATCCACCGTGCATTTCAGATCTTGCACTGTCGGACTTTCACCGTTTGGTCCCATGAAGAAATTCCAGACCGACCAATGCCTTCGCAACAGATGCAAAAGCGAAATCAGCAGTCCACAGATGGCTATACTGCAACCAAATGGACTTCTACGAACAGCGAATATTGAAACTTGTAGCACGATGAGAGAAATGTGTTGAACATTGCTGACTATTTAGAAAAGTAGGTGAAGATGCTAGTGGATTTGTGGTTCTTCTTTTTTTTTTTTTTAACTTTCTGGCAGTAAAATTATTGTGCGGCACTATCTGATCATCCCTTCCCCCATGAACCATGGATCTTGCCGTTGGTGGGGAGGCTTGCGTGCCTCAGTGATACAGATGGCTGTACCGTAGGTGCAACCACAACGGAGGGGTATCTGTTGAGAGGCCAGACAAACATGTGGTTCCTGAAGAGGGGCAGCAGCCTTTTCAGTAGTTGCAGGGGCAACAGTCTGGATGGTTGACTGATCTGGCCTTGTAACAATAACCAAAACGGCCTTGCTGTGCTGATACTGCGAACGGCTGAAAGCAAGGGGAAACTACAGCCGTAATTTTTCCCGAGGACATGCAGCTCTACTGTATGATTAAATGATGATGGCGTCCTCTTGGGTAAAATATTCCGGAGGTAAAATAGTCCCCCATTCGGATCTCCGGGCGGGGACTACTCAGGAGGACGTCGTTATCAGGAGAAAGAAAACTGGCGTCCTACGGATCGGAGCGTGGAATGTCAGATCCCTTAATCGGGCAGGTAGGTTAGAAAATTTAAAAAGGGAAATGGATAGGTTAAAGTTAGATATAGTGGGAATTTGTGAAGTTTGGTGGCAGGAGGAACAAGACTTTTGGTCAGGTGATTACAGGGTTATAAATACAAAATCAAATAGGGGTAATGCAGGAGTAGGTTTAATAATGAATAAAAAAATAGGAGTGCGGGTTAGCTACTACAAACAGCATAGTGAACGCATTATTGTGGCCAAGATAGACACAAAGCCCATGCCTACTACAGTAGTACAAGTTTATATGCCAACTACCTCTGCAGATGATGAAGAAATTGATGAAATGTATGACGGGATAAAAGAAATTATTCAGGTAGTGAAGGGAGACGAAAATTTAATAGTTGTGGGTGACTGGAATTCGTCAGTAGGAAAAGGGAGAGAAGGAAACATAGTAGGTGAATATGGATTGGGGGAAAGAAATGAAAGAGGAAGCCGCCTTGTAGAATTTTGCACAGAGCATAACTTAATCATAGCTAACACTCGGTTCAAGAATCATAAAAGAAGGTTGTATACCTGGAAGAATCCTGGAGATACTAAAAGGTATCAGATAGATTATATAATGGTAAGACAGAGATTTAGGAACCAGGTTTTAAATTGTAAGACATTTCCAGGGGCAGATGTGGATTCTAGTGAAGGCAGCAGAAGGTCAAGTAGGTAAAAAGACGAGGACTAATAGAAATCCTTGGGTAACAGAAGAAATATTGAATTCGATTGATGAAAGGAGAAAATATAAAAATGCAGTAAATGAAGCAGGCAAAAAGGAATACAAACGTCTCAAAAATTAGATCGGCAGGAAGTGCAAAATGGCTAAGCAGGGATGGCTAGAGGACAAATGTAAGGATGTAGAGGCTTGTCTCACTAGGGGTAAGATAGATACTGCCTACAGGAAAATTAAAGAGACCTTTGGAGAGAAGAGAACCACTTGCATGAACATCAAGAGCTCAGATGGCAACCCAGTTCTAAGCAAAGAAGGGAAGGCAGAAAGGTGGAAGGAGTATATAGAGGGTTTATACAAGGGCGATGTACTTGAGGACAGTATTATGGAAATGGAAGAGGATGTAGATGAAGATGAAATGGGAGATAAGATACTGCGTGAAGAGTTTGACAGAGCACTGAAAGACCCGAGTCGAAACAAGGCCCCGGGAGTAGACAACATTCCATTAGAACTATTGATGACCTTGGGAGAGCCAGTCATGACAAAACTCTACCATCTGGTGAGGAAGATGTATGAGACAGGCGAAATACCCACAGACTTCAAGAAGAATATAATAATTCCAATCCCAAAGAAAGCAGGTGTTGACAGATGTGAAAATTACCGAACTATCAGTTTAATAAGTCACAGCTGCAAAATACTAACGCGAATTCTTTACAGACGAATGGAAAAACTGGTAGAAGCGGACCTCGGGGAAGATCAGTTTGTATTCCGTAGAAATATTGGAACACGTGAGGCAATACTAACCTTAAGACTTTTCTTAGAAGAAAGATTAAGAAAAGGCAAACCTACGTTTCTAGCATTTGTAGACTTAGAGAAAGCTTTTGACAATGTTAACTGGAATACTCTCCTTCAAATTCTGAAGGTGGTAGGGGTAAAATACAGGGAGCGAAAGGCTATTTACAATTTGTACAGAAACCAGATGGCAGTTATAAGAGTCGAGGGGCATGAAAGGGAAGCAGTGGTTGGGAAAGGAGTGAGACAGGGTTGTAGCCTCTCCCCGATGTTATTCAATCTGTATATTGAGCAAGCAGTAAAGGAAACAAAAGAAAAATTCGGAGTAGGTATTAAAATTCATGGAGAAGAAGTAAAAACTTTGAGGTTCGCCGATGACATTGTAATTCTGTCAGAGACAGCAAAGGACTTGGAAGAGCAGTTGAACGGAATGGACAGGGTCTTGAAAGGAGGATATAAGATGAACATCAACAAAAGCAAAACGAGGATAATGGAATGTAGTCAAATTAAATCGGGTGATGCTGAGGGGATTAGATTAGGAAATGAGACACTTAAAGTAGTAAAGGTGTTTTGCTATTTCGGGAGCAAAATAACTGATGATGGTCGAAGTAGAGAGGATATAAAATGTAGACTGGCAATGGCAAGGAAAGCGTTTCTGAAGAAGAGAAATTTGTTAACACCGAGAATAGATTTAAGTGACAGGAAGTCGTTTCTGAAAGTATTTGTATGGTTGTATGGAGTGTAGCCATGTATAGAAGTGAAACATGGACGATAACCAGTTTGGACAAGAAGAGAATAGAAGCTTTCGAAACGTGGTGCTACAGAAGAATGCTGAAGTTAAGGTGGGTAGATCACATAACTAATGAGGAGGTACTGAATAGGATTGGGGAGAAGAGAAGTTTGTGGCACAACTTGACTAGAAGAAGGGATCGGTTGGTAGGACATGTTTTGAGGCATCAAGGGATCACAAATTTAGCATTGGAGGGCAGCGTGGAGGGTAAAAATCGTAGAGGGAGACAAAGAGATCAATACACTAAGCAGATTCAGAAGGATGTAGGTTGCGGTAGGTACTGGGAGATGAAGAGGCTTGCACAGGATAGAGTAGCATGGAGAGCTGCATCAAACCAGTCTCAGGACTGAAGACCACAACAACAACAACATCTGATCATCCCTCTTATCTTTCATTTCTGTTACGGTAAACTTTAGTAAACTGGTTGTTGGTGGACTTCTGAGAACAAAAACACACGAACCAGCATTTAAAATTGAATTAAAAGAATTTCCAAATGACAACTACTGTTATGCAGTATGCCTAGAAGAATTTTTGGATATAAATTATTAATTTTACAATTACTTAAAAAATAAAATAGTGTGTAAAGATACCTTCTGTTAAACTGACATCTTCAACATCGTTACGAGGTGTTGTGACCTGTGGAACAACTATTAATCTAAGGCAACACTTACACTGCTGGGCGATAATTGAATTGTTTTTAACTGTAGCTGGTAATATGAAATATTTATATATAGTGTAAGTAATGAGCGATGTAATTAAATTGATTCACTGATCTCTCTGACAAAACTATTTTAGCTAAGTGCATTCTGAAAACTAGACTATTTCTCTTGGCCTTAGTTATTGTAATGTAATTGAAGGTACTTACATTACTGCTAATGAGGTTGGGGACAGTACTTCCCAGCGGAGACTTCTGCCTGAAAACATAATTCATATTACTATATGAAACTGTATTGAATATTTAAACAGTCGTCAAGTAATGTATAAAATGCTTCTTGACAATCACCTGCTTTTATATAAACTCAAACATCGAGTGGTTTGTCGTAGGCCATCTTCATGGATTAGGGTTAAAACAGTTTAAGCCTCATCATCACACCTGTTGTTAATTAAATAATGAACATGTCTCATGTGCAGAGGATGTCATGAATTCCAGTGCACAACACAGGACTTTCAGAAGCAAACATACTAATAAGTGTAAACAGAGCTGTCTCTGCACATGAGTTATGGCCAATTATTTAAGTAATGACAGCTATGTGTTGTTGCAGCTTCAACTATTTTATCCCTGATCCGTGAAGATGATCTGTGACTGAAACTGGTCAATATTTGGGTTTAAAATAAAAGCAGCTGATTGTCAAACACGTAATTGTCACGAACCTGTATTGGGTGTTACACCGGTTTATAGTTACTTGTGTAGTAATAAAAAAAATAGTCATGTTGTGGCTGTTTTATTTTACTGTTCTTGGTTGAGTGTTTGAGAGTTGCCTTATTTATGGTCATATGTAGTTGGTTAAGTTAATGTATGTCTTCCAGGTACACATTGTTGATTGGGAAGCCGCCATTTGAAACAAGTAGTTTAAAGGAAACCTATTCAAGAATAAAACGATGTGAATATTACTTACCGTCACAAGCAAAGATTTCAAAATCAGCCGCAAAACTTATTAGACAGATGCTTCAACCAGATCCAAAATCTAGACCAAAAATTTCGGAGATTCCTCTAGCAGAGTTTTTCACTGACGGTAAGTAGCTCCTCATTCCTTCTTATTCGAGTTGGGTTATGTAAGTTTTGCTTTCACCCTTATCATATTGATTCCCCTAATTTTCGTGTTAGAATTTATTGGGAAATTTGTTAGACTGATTTTCAGCTAGAGAAACAGGATTGTCATTGTTGACACTTACATGCCAGTGTTCTTACTGCCAGGAAATTTACATTTTGGTTCCATGTAGGCATGCCTGACCTTCAGTACACACATTGAGTTTAGTCAAGCATTAGTGCTCATTAACATTTTGTTTGAGCAGTTGTGTATTTTGAATTGAGAACAATATATCTAAAAACAAAGATGATGAGACTTACCAAACAAAAGCGCTGGCAGGTCGATAGACACACAAACACAAACATACACACAAAATTCAAGCTTTCGCAACAAACGGTTGCTTCGTCAGGAAAGAGGGAATGAGAGGGTCTTTCCCTCTCCTTCCCTCTTTCCTGACGAAGCAGCCGTTTGTTGCGAAAGCTTGAATTTTATGTGTGTGTTTGTGTTTGTTTGTTTGTGTGTCTATCGACCTGCCAGCGCATTTGTTTGGTAAGTCCCATCATCTTTGTTTTTAGATACATTTTTCCCACGTGGAATGTTTCCCTCTATTATATTCATATCATTGAATTGAGAACAGTTACACATGTCATATTATAACTGTTTTGCATAAATAAATGTGAAGTTAGACTCTGGATGGGCCGAATCTCTCATTGTATTTAGCCTTCCTCAGTATGTACCATTTTCTATTTCCGCTGCTATTCTGATTCCTAATATCTAGTAGATAGAATGTTTAATAGTTTCATTTAGAACTACAAAAACACTGAAATTGATTTACTTGCTCGGAAAATAAGAATAATAATAGGCCTCCTGTATGTTCTGCCAGTCGTAAAAGGCGACGCAAAGGACAGAGCACTAATGGGGCTAACCCCCCTTTTAGTGTGATTACTTGGTTCAGGACAGAACTAAAGTAGCCTCGGACAAGTGCCGTCATGGTCAGGGAGGACGCTTGAACCCTATGCCCGCCCACAATGGTAACGACACTGCTAGCCAACTGGAAAATGATTTAAATCCAAATAGAGGTGTTTTGCAGAATTGCTTCCTGCAACCACCCTAGAAGGAAAACAAAGACATAGGATGAGATGGTCAGATGAAGTTAATCGACACCTCATGTTCTGTTATTACCAAGCAACAAACCTAGGAACCAACACAACTGGATACAGATCACAAGTATACACAACATTTATTACCAGATACCCAGAATTAAAATTTTTAACAGAACAGCGACTAGCTGATCAGATCTGTGTAATAATAAAAAATAACAGGATACCCCAGTCAGAATTAGAAAACATCAAACAAGGAGTACAACAAATACTGGAACAAAATAATGTGCAATCAGAAGAAGAAGAAAATACAGTAATGGACTCAAACGTCCCAGAGCAAACAAACAAAGAACAACACGCATCAATTAAACAGTCAGAGGAAAACGAAATCTTAAGACAGCCACCAGAACAAGCACAAATAGAACACGAAGTGACACACATGTTAGATATAGGAGAAAAATTACAGCTGACAAATGTTGGTGTTGTTGTTGTTGTTGTTGTTGTGGTCTTCAGTCCCGAGACTGGTTTGATGCAGCTCTCCATGCTACTCTATCCTGTGCAAGCTTCTTCATCTCCCAGTACCTACTGCAGCCTACATCCTTCTGAATCTGCTTAGTGTATTCATCTCTTGGTCTCCCTCTACGATTTTTACCCTCCACGCTGCCCTCCAGTACTAAATATAGAATACAAAGACACAAATACAGACATAAGATAATTCTTGCATAGACGAGCAAATAAGCCACAAGTCTAAACAACAATAAAAACTATCAACACAATCATACACAACAAAATAAATGAAAATACAACTACGGAAGAGTTACAACTACTGGTTTATATAGAAGCACTCACTACACTAAATATACACACTAGGCAGAGATCAGAACCAACCAACACACAGAAGAAACCCACAAAACCAGCATGGCAACACAGCTACAGATCAGAATAGAACAACTGAGAAAAGACATCGGACAGCTAACACAATTTATAAGAAATGAAACGTCAGGAAAAAAAAAATGAAAAAGGTTAGGTAAAATCTCACAACAAGATGCGATAGAGCAATTAGATGAAAAGAAGCGGAAATTACAAGCATTGGCCAAACGACTTAGAAGATACAAAAAAAGTGAAAATAGAAGGAAACAAAACCAAACATTCAACACAAACCAAAAGAAATGTTACCAGACGATAGACAACATACACATTAAAATAGACAATCCACCAAACATAACATACATGTAACACTTCTGGAGCAACATATGGTCAAACCTGGTACAACATAACAGGCATGCACGGTGGATACAAGTAGAAACACACATACAAGATGATACCACAAATGCCTGAAGTGATAATTTTGCAACATGGAAGTCCCCCAAGCAATTAATTCTAAGCACAATTGGAAAGCTCCTGGAAAAGATAAAATAGCAAATTTCTGGCTAAAGAAGTTCACCTCTACACATTCACATCTAACTAAATTATTTAACAGTTACATTGCAGACCCATACACATTCCCTGATGCACTTACACGTGGAATAACGTATCTGAAACCTAGAGATCAAGCAGGCACAGCAAACCCAGCTAAATATCGTCCCATAACATGCCTACCAACAATATACGGAATATTAACTTCAGTCATTACACAAAAATTAATGATACATACAACACAGAACAAAATTATAAATGAAGAACAAAAATGCTGTTGCAAAGGAGCACGAGGATGTAAAGAGCAACTGATAATAGATGCAGAGGTGACATATCAAGCTAAAACTAAACAAAGGTCGCTACACTACGCATACATTGATTACCAAAAAGCTTTTGATAGTGTACCCCACTCATGGTTACTACAAATATTGGAAATATACAAAGTAGATCCTAAATTGATGCAGATCCTAAACATAGTAATGAAAAATTGGAAAACCACACTTAATATCCAAACAAATTCAAATAATATCACATCACAGCCAATACGGATTAAGCGTGGAATATACCAAGGAGACTCGTTAAGTCCTTTCTGGTTCTGCCTTGCTCTGAACCCACTATCCAACATGCTAAATAATACAAATTATGGATACAATATTACTGGAACATACCAACACAAAATGACACATTTGCTACACATGGATGATCTAAAACTACTGGCAGCAACAAATCAACAACTCAACCAATTACTAAAGATAACAGAAGTATTCAGCAATGATATAAATATGGCTTTTGGAGCAGACAAATGTAAGAAAAATAGCATAGTCGAGGGAAAACATACTAAACAAGAAGATTACATATTGGATAACCGCAGCGACTGCATAGAAGTGATGGAAAAAACAGATGCCTATAAATATCTAGGATACAGACAAAAAAGAGGAATAGATAATACAAATATTAAAGAAGAACTAAAAGAAAAATATAGACAAAGACTAACAAAATACTGAAAACAGAATTGACAGCAAGAAACAAGACAAAAGCTATAAATACTTATGCTATACCAATATTGACCTACTCATTTGGAGTAGTGAAATGAAATGGAGTAACACAGACCTAGAAGCACTCAATACACTTACACAATCACAATGGCACAAATATAGAATACATCACAGACATTCAGCAACAGAAAGATTCACATTAAGCAGAAAGGAAGGGTATTTATCGACATAAAAAACCTACATTATGGACAGGTAGACAATTTAAGAAAATTCTTCATAGAACGAGCAGAAACTAGCAAAATACACAAAGCAATCACTCATATGAATACATCGGCTACACCACTGCAATTTCATAACCACTTCTACAACCCTTTAGATCACATAACATCAACAGATACGAAGAAAGTAAATTGCAAAAAGAAAACACTACATGGCAAGCACCCGTATCATCTAACACAGCCACACATTGATCAAGACGCATCCAACACATGGCTAAGAAAAGGCAATATATACAGTGAGATGGAAGGATTCATGATTGCAATACAGGCTCAAACAATAAACACCAGATATTACAGCAAGCATATTATTAAAGATCCCAATACCACAACAGATAAATGCAGACTTTGCAAACAACAAATAGAAACAGTAGATCACATCACCAGCGGATGTACAATACTAGCAAATACAGAATACACCAGAAGACCTGATAATGTAGCAAAAATAATACATCAACAACTTGCCTTACAACATAAACTAATAAAACAACGTGTTCCCACATACAAGTATGCACCACAAAATGTACTGGAGAATGATGAATACAAATTATACTGGAACAGAACCATTATAACAGATAAAACACCACCACATAACAAACCTGACATCATACTCACCAATAAAAAGAAGGAATTAACACAACTAATCGAAATATCCATACCCAATACAACAAATATACAGAATATAACAGGAGAAAAAATTGAAAAATACATCTAACTGGCTGAGGAAGTCAAGGACATGTGGCATCAGGATAAAGTTGACATTATACCAATTATACTATCAACTACAGGAGTCATACCACACAATATCCACCAGTACATCAACGCAATACAGCTACTTCCAAATGTATATATATACAACTACAGAAATCTGTAATTATTGATACATGTTCAATTACCGGAAAGTTCCTAAATGCAATATAACATATACCGTATAGTTAA
Source organism: Schistocerca cancellata (assembly GCF_023864275.1). Classification (NCBI taxonomy): domain Eukaryota; kingdom Metazoa; phylum Arthropoda; class Insecta; order Orthoptera; family Acrididae; genus Schistocerca; species Schistocerca cancellata. Next base: position 985,272,148 of record NC_064627.1, read on the forward strand.
AAGGAAGTCACACTTGATCAAGGTCCGCGTCACTTTCCATTTTTGTCCAGACATAACGTCTGAGAAAAGAAACAAAGAAAGAATATTATTATTATAGTCTATACATATATCAGGATACAAATGGTTAAGAAATGTGTTATTACAGTGATACTGCTTACTTTATGGTTATGATGTAGATAATTATACTACACAGAGGGCAAATTAGTTTGTACGCCCCAAGTTAAAATTTGGTTTGTTCTAAATTTTGAAAAGGGTAGATCACTACTTACCATATACAGGAGATCTTGAGTTACAGGCAGGCACAAGAAAAAGCAGCTAAACATGTGAGCTTCCGACAGAAAGGCATTCTTCTAAAGCACACAAGTATACACACACTCTCTCTCTCCTGTCACTCTCTGTGTCTGTGTCTCTTTGTGAGTGAGTGTGTGTGTGTGTGTGTGTGTGTGTGTGTGTGTGTGTGTGTGTGTGTGTGTGTGTGTTTCATGCACATGATGATTGTCTCTAGTCACAGACTGGACTGCAAGTAAATGCACATTATGGGAGAAGGTAAGGGTGAGGGTAAGGGTAAGGAGTAAATCTGGACAGTGAGGGTAAGGGGGGGATATCAGGGTAAGAGTGGGGAACTGTGAAGTGCTGCTAGTAGAGCAGCACTCCACAGTTTGTAGGAGCAGCACTTCAGGACTTTGGGACAGTGTAGGGCAGCTAGGTGCAGTCGAGGTATTAACACAAAAGAGAGAGAGAGAGAGAGAGAGAGAGAGAGAGAGAGAGAGAGAGAGAGAGGGGGGGGGGGGGAGAGAAAAGTAGAGAATGGGGAAAGACTTCTGCAACGACTAATTATTTTTCCACTCCACAACTCCTCTACTTTCCTCTTCCCTTCTCCTCCTCCACCCCCTTGTCTAGCCTCCTAATTGCACCTAGCTTTCCTACCCTGTCCCTGCATGCCCCCAAAGCAGCACTCCGCTGTTCCCCACTCATAACCTGATATCCCTCCCTGCCACAACCATCTCATTAACCCCCCCCCCCCCCCTCCCATACACACACACACACACACACACACACACACACACACACACACACACACACACAGCTTTGACAGTGTTCACATTACTGTGAAGTTATTAAAGTCATCATTGTCATACATCATGGATTTATTTATGTGCAATAATATGAGTAGGTCATTCACATAGAACATATGGTTCCAGTGAAGATCATTCAAGGGGCTCCATATTTTCCATTCATGTGGTATTTTATTTTCATTAACCGTTATTTGGTTTATCAAATTTGATTTCGAAAGTGCTGGTTTTTAGTTATTTTGTATCTTCAAGTTCCTTAATATGCTATGAAAAGATGGTTTCAAATGCCTTGGTTAGATGTATTAGAATGGCATAGATTGGGCCTTGAATAGTTGTTAAACTCACCAAAGTCGTTTAATTGGCCTTCAACTAGAGTTTAAATAGTATGGGTACTATTGTTGCAGATCTGTAATTTTAAGGTGAATTTCTGTCTCTTTTTGTTGTGTATGAGCAAGACAGTAGTCAGTTTCAGGCACTCTGATACAATGAAACAACCGAATGCAAGTAGTATCTACACTGCAGGTCTTCAGTTCCAGAGTTCCTCAGAAATCCAAATACGTCCAGTACAGGGTTATTACAAATGATTGAAGCGATTTCACAGCTCTACAATAACTTTATTATTTGAGATATTTTCACAATGCTTTGCACACACATACAAAAACTCAAAGTTTTTTTAGGCATTCACAAATGTTCGATATGTGCCCCTTTAGTGATTCGGCAGACATCAAGCCGATAATAAAGTTCCTCCCACACTCGGCGCAGCATGTCCCCATCAATGAGTTCGAAAGCATCGTTGATGCGAGCTCGCAGTTCTGGCACGTTTCTTGGTAGAGGAGGTTTAAACACTGAATCTTTCACATAACCCCACAGAAAGAAATCGCATGGGGTTAAGTCGGGAGAGCGTGGAGACCGTGACATGAATTGCTGATCATGATCTCCACCACGACCGATCCATCGGTTTTCCAATCTCCTGTTTAAGAAATGCCGAACATCATGATCGAAGTGCAGTGCAGCACCATCCTGTTGAAAGACGAAGTCGGCGCTGTCGGTCTCCAGTTGTGGCATGAGCCAATTTTCCAGCATGTCCAGATACACGTGTCCTGTAATATTTTTTTCGCAGAAGAAAAATGGGCCGTCAACTTTAAACCATGAGATTGCACAAAACACGATAACTTTTGGTGAATTGCGAATTTGCTGCACGAATGTGTGAGGATTCTCTACCGCCCAGATTCGCACATTGTGTCTGTTCACTTCACCATTAAGAAAAAATGTTGCTTCATCACTGAAAACAAGTTTCGCACTGAACGCATCCTCTTCCATGAGCTGTTGCAACCGCGCCGAAAATTCAAAGCGTTTGACTTTGTCATCGGGTGTCAGGGCTTGTAGCAATTGTAAACGGTAAGGCTTCTGCTTTAGCCTTTTCCGTAAGATTTTCCAAACCGTTGGCTGTGGTACGTTTAGCTCCCTGCTTGCTTTATTCGTCAACTTCCGCGGGCTATGCGTGAAACTTGCCCACACACGTTCAACCGTTTCTTCGCTCACTGCAGGGCGACCCGTTGATTTCCCCTTACATAGGCATCCAGAAGCTTTAAACTGCGCATACCATCGCCGAATGGAGTTAGCAGTTGGTGAATCTTTGTTGAACTTCGTCCTGAAGTGTCGTTGCACTGTTATGACTGACTGTTGTGAGTGCATTTCAAGCACGACATACACTTTCTCGGCTCCTGTCGCCATTTTGTCTCACTGTGCTCTCGAGCACTCTGGCAGCAGAAACCTGAAGTGCGGCTGCAGCCGAACAAAACGTTTTCTACGTATCTGTAGTGTGTCGTGACCATATGTCAATGAATGGAGCTACAGTGAATTTATGAAATCGCTTCAATCATTTGTAATAGCCCTGTATATTCATGGGATATAGCTCACAACCCAATTTTTTTGCAAGTCAACATTCAGTTCTGCTGCTTATAAATTGGGAAGTTTATCCACATTGTGATCTAAATTATTTTCAGCTGACATGGCTAATCTCATAAAATTTATAAAACTATTACTTAGCTCATCTGCATTTGGTTATAGGTAAATTTTTTGCAGGGGATAGCTGTTACCTGTCTTCTTTCTGCTGTTACTATTTACCAAATATCTTGACATATGTTACAGGTTGGCTTTGTCTTCGCAGGAAAGATTTTTCCCTAAATATTCTTTCAATTTGATGTTTAAATGTCAACGAGTTGTTACTGCAATATTTGCTATGATGATTGTTTTTAATCCTTAATCAAGATGCAGGCCAGTCAGTTGCATTTCTCTTAAGTTTCTTCCTTGTATGTAATCTATTATGTTCAGTGATGAGGGGACAGCAATCGATAAAGACAGTAGTAATGGTTTGTAAGAAATAGTAAAAAATAATCAGTTACTTACTCAGTCTCCATGACATTTATTCAAACACTTCAATGAAGGTGTGCCCGCTTAAGTTTCTTCCCAAAAGTTCAATGGGAAATCCATAATATGGGGTACATGAGAAGATAATGGATAAGTCTACTTCATGCCACTCGTAAATTAGAAATTTCTCCCATTAAAATCAGGCACAGAAAACAAACTAGTTACCCTAAATCAATCCATTCTATGTTCCCTATCTCTGGGACGGTGTAATAATGATCATTCTCCTTGCAGTTCAGTAATGGCTTAAGCTTAACCAAATATTGGTTTCGGGGCTTGTGTGGATCTTGCACCGTTATGTCCTCTATACTCCTTAACAAACTTATTTGGGTGAGTGATCTGAATCTTTTGCCCATGCCTTTTCTAGTATGATGGATGGAAGATGGCTTTTTGGGTGCAATGCAGACCAGTCAAACGCATCTGTAAACATTTTTACAGGACTTTACACTGGGTAGTTCACATTCAGCAACTTCAGTCTGCATAATCTTACGTAAAGTGTGCTAAGTTTTGAGGCACTTCCCCATTATTTGAATTTTAATCTCTAGTAATGTTTTGTAGTCACTAATATTGATAATGAAACATTGATTTTTCAGGCTTATTACCAAAGCAGTTGCCAACAACTTGTCTGACAACAGCTCCAAGGTTCGATACTGTAAAAGCGGTGCAAGGAAGACGACCTCTGCTTGAAGTGAATTCAGCTGGTGAGTGTTCTCTATATATTTAGTGTGTAGTTATGCCCTATCAAGATTAGTTTCTATCTCGCATATCTCTTATTTGCAACATGTTCCACATTTTGTGGTAGGCCGTCCTTCAATGTGGTGACCCATTGAACTGCTCGCTTCACAAGTGCAAATCAATAAACAGGGTGGCACAAGCATGCTAGAGTGTTTCTGGAGGCATCAGGACTGTACAAGCAGCTTGATACTTAGTTCAATTATGCATTTTTTAATATAATTATGTTTTAATCATCTCATGAAGTACATTTGCAATCCGTTTGGCTTGCATACACGAGACGTGTCAAAAATTTACTAAACAATTACAATGATTTTTACATTAATAAGTAATAGCACTATAATGTATAACAACATTACAAGGATAACATATTGTACCCAGCTCAAATTTCCAGTTTGTCCTGCATGAATTCATCCACTAAGTAATAACACTTCAGTGTCAGTACTCATATAGCTTTCTTTTAAGTGAACCTAAATTCATCTGCATCAACTTGTTCCCTTTTAATTCATTACAAATTTTCATTCCCATGTATTGAGGTCCCTGGGCATACAGTCAGAGGCGGTGGGTGGGGAGCATAAAATTTTCTTTGTTTCTGGTATCATATGAATGGACAAAATGGTTTCCCTCAAATAATTCATGTCTGGTGTACAAAAATATAATAATTTCGTATGTATAAGGAATGTTCGTGAAAATGTTAGTGTGTGCACAATTCAGCCTGTGCACCAAAAATAGGGCGGCTTTTGCAAGCATTTGTCAGTGATTTGAGAGGATTTAATATTTATTTGGTCCTGTTAAGTTAAATTCTTACAAAGGTTGTACTTAATGTAGGACAGGTCAATGAATATCATATTAAGTGGAGAAAATCAATGATACCTTCAGACGGTTTCTGTAATGTGTCTGCTGTGAATAATTAAGATGAGAATAGTATTTTCTTTTCTTAAACCTCATTCCACTCAAAATATCACATTCCCTCTTCTGTATCTTTCCATAACACAAGCACAAAGGCAGCCAAAGCCAACACACCGTCTTCGGTGCTCAACATTTTCAGGTAAACTGACACTTGTACAACTGTGCTTCAGCCATGTGGGGCACAAGGAATTTACGCATGTTTGCACAAGCATAGCTTTAGCTGTGTAGTCACCTTTACCTATATAATGTTCGGAAAAGGCAATGATAATGTGCCATAGTATTTTGGAACTGAAAAGAAAATGTAAATTGACAATTCAAACAATATTTGTTAGAGATAATAATTTTTAGATTGTTTGACAATTTGAGACCACTTGCCCTTCATTCTTGCAGTTCAACATTCCTTTTATTGTGGTTCTCTTCATATTCTTCATTCTGTCTGTATCTGGTAGATTCATTTTGGTGTGGGGTTCAGGAACTCTAGGGTTTGGGAACTCTAAGGTATGCGATGTATCTCTCCTCTCCCTCTTTCTATTATTTTCTTTTATGCCTTATCCTGAAACGTGCTAGTGTTTGTAGTTGAGAAAGTCCTGGTTTTACAAATTGTGTATCCGCAATTTCAGAATTTTAAACAAAGGAAAATCCAGGATGGAATGTAACAATATTATGCAACGGTAATTGCTACTCACCATATAGCGGAGTTGCTGAGTCACAGATTGGCACAACAAAAGAATGTCAAAAACTGAGCTTTCGGCCAACAAGTCCTCTGTTAAAAATAGACAGCGCGCACCCACACCCATGTGACAGCAGTCTCATGGCTGCTATAGATTTACTGAACTCAGTTTTTCCAGTGTTGATAATGGTGTGAACTTGCTGATGTTAAGCAGTGAAATAGCCATAGTATGGAGACTAATAAAAGAAAAGCAAACCACCAGGGAGGAGGGAAAGAAGTTAAAAAAAACATTAGTGTAAATGAAGCATTGATTAGTTAGTTCGCATGGATATGTTCTAATGTGGAAAAGTGTAGGTATAAGTGTGGTACTTAAGCAGGGTTGCCACAAGTTTTGGAAAGCAGGGAATTTCAAACATGCCAGGGAAATTTTTTTCCCTTCAGTAGATGAAACTGTTTGTTTCCTGAGATGGCGGGTGCAGCTGAGAATGTGTGCCGCTTCCCTACTCCCTCGATTTGACTACTTCTCCCCCTTCTACTACTTCCCTCAGCTTGCAGTCAGTGATGGCACCACTTCTTGCCACTGGCCTAGCAGCTACCGAGGAGAGAAAGGGGCATGAGGAATGGTTTGTTTGGATCTGATTCTGAGAGGCTGGTGATGAAGCGGCTGGAGACGGCGATCATGTGTGCATGAGATGTCTGTGTGAATGTGTGTGTACTCTCGTTTTCTCACAAAGGCTATGGCCAAAAATGTTGTTGTGAGAGTGTGATTGTCTTTTCTATGTGCCTGTCTGCAGCTCAGTGATCATCTTTATGGTGAGTTGCTACATATTCTTATTGATAGTGATTCTCAGAGTATTCGTGCAAGCTATCTGTTACATGGATTGATCATCAAAATTACATTCCATCGACACGGTGTCTGTGACAAGTGAATACCTGACCACGCAGGTGGACTTCAATGAGGAGTCAAAACTGCAGGCCATTTCTTTAGATATCTTAACAGATTGGGCCTGCTGATCTGAAGCCCATTGTTTCCCACTAGTGTGCAGGCCCTGCCCATTAGATCTAGTCTCACAGATCTGCCTGCAGGCTGGGTCTGTTTGTGTGGCATAATGCAGCGGATTTTGGTGGTTTATCTGTGGACACAGGACTGCGGTGCTCCTCGCTAGGCCATAGGCCAAGGGCATTGGATTTCAGGAATTGTGACTGTCTCACCGCAAGTGCATTCTACAGTGCAGCATTTTATAGACTATTTATTCTAGTACATTTTTGACACTTCGAAAGTAGTTCATAAATTAGAAAGTATGGATGATAAGAAGGAGGAGAAAATTCTGGCAGTTGCTGGCAGTTTGTAAGCTATATGCTCCTTTATTTCTTGAAAGAAAAGTCACATAATACCTGTAAAATAGACATAACACAATGGGTAATAACAGACAATAACAAACGTAGTAAAAACCAACCTTTTATTGAGTCACCTACTGTGTTGGTTTACACAACTATTCCCCACCTTACACACTTCTTTCAAGAGGTGTACTTCTTTCTGAGGTTATTTCTGAAATCAGTGAAGGTATCATTTCAAGAGATCTTGATGTTAGTACCAAGCTTTCTGCTCAACCTTTTAGAAACACAAAACTCTTTGCATTTGTGTCAATTTATGTCTTTATTTCCCCTTGAGATCTCAAAATTTGTCAGGGAAAAATGCTAAAACTATGTGGTAATCAGGGAAATGTAATAGAATTTCACTTGGGTTAATGTGTGGAACCCGGTTAAGTCACCAGGGAACTGTGAAACACTTCTTTATATTTGTTGCTGAAAAAGATGTCAACTACATGGGGGGAAATGTCACAGTCTGCAGAATGAGTTACCAATGTGTAAATTCATAGTTAAATTTCTTCATGCAGTTCCTTTCAAAGAAGAAAGAGTATGTCGTGTAATATACTAAGATGACCAATTGAGAGCTAAAAAAAAAAAAAAAAAAAAAAAAAAAAACTGGAAATAATCTCAGGTCACAACTAAACTGGAGGGGCTGCAATCAACATTCACTTGTTTCTGGTACACACAATTTCTTTTTCCTCAGTACTTACCTGTTGGGGACAATTTCATGTATACGCTGCATGTCTTCATAGTGTGTGGTGGATTGTAATGTTTGTACCACTGTTTTTTCCTCTCTTCTGTTCCTTTAGCAAATCGTCTGTGGGGAGGAAAACTGTTGCAGTGAATGCACTTTGTGGTATGTGTAGAAAATGTAGTATGGATTTCCTCATCAGTTGAAGTAGTTGAGCGTGCTTGGATACTGTAGTGTTGATTATAGGTGACACAAAGCAGATACTAAAAATGTTGTGTTAAGAAGTGCCAGTGATAGTTTCCAGAGCATATAAATTTTACTAGGGAGTCAGGAGCAGAATCATTGGACCAGTGAAGCAATATGAGGTTAGGCAAAGGCTGGAGTGTGAGGCATTTGACACAGTACCATTTCAGAATTTCCATTGTAAGTCTCTCTGTAATGTGAGGCACTTCTCTCGTAGCATCTAGCTGTTTGTGTTGTTATTGTAATGCTGTCAGTCTTATCTAATGAACCAATGGGAGCACTGTGATCTTTTATAAAACCCACCTGCTAAGAATGCCAGACTGACAAGTAGTATTGAGGATTTGCTTGGACAATTTTTTTTAAAGGTAAATTGAAATTCTGCAACATTTGTTTTGTGAATCTCAACCTCCCACTTGTTTTCCTGTTGCAACTTCTTGTGTACAGAATGATTGCTCCTTAATATTTTAAGGTTATTGTTTCCAGTTATATATCACCGGTAGTGTAATAAAACCAGTAATAGCTTTACATATTTATGTAATATTCTGAATTTGTAAATAGTCGGCACGTGTTCCTAGAATAGCTTGAGGCGTACTGCATCAGGAACACAAATTCCAAACTTGGACAAATCATTGTAGATTTTTAAGACTATCAAATAATCTGAAAATCCTGTTTGTCAAAATGTACAAAAAGGGAAAACTGTCAAATGTTCATCTTGAAAATTTTTCTTCTTCAAACAAGAGCAATAAAACAAACGTGAGAGAGAACTGGCACACTGTTCATAGAGGTTGGCACCTACTTGTGGCCAAATGATTAGGAATACTGTATAGTAGTAAATTTGTGTAACGTAGATGTTTATTACTGTCGTATTCTAAAACTTTACGTGCATGTGTGTAAAAATAACACAGTAATATCTTTTAAAAGGTTGTATCTAATTGGATTATAAGGTTAATTCTGTTCTTGAATTTTTATTTTATTTTATTTTATTTTTCCTTCGTCTGGTTCTAATAGGTGTTAAATTTGAACAGTGGGAGGGGGGATTATTCCAACAGGTTCCAGCAGCACACTGAAGAATATCTCTCATTCCAAGGTTTGAGAAGAAGACTATAATATATACTTTATGGGTTCACATAATGAAATTGAAGATTTTTAAAGTAAACAGTTGTGCAATGTTGGCACACTTGGCTGCATTGTCACTTAGTTTACACAAAATATCATCTTAAAAGTAGGAAAATTACGTAATACTATTAAGGCTATTGATATGCAAAATTGTTTAGTTACAGAATCTGAAGCCCGAAAGCAAATACAGTTTTGCTATTCATTTTTGATCATTCTGCTAAAAGCCGTAGAGCTTTAAAAGAAACCTTACTTTCTGTTAGTCACAGATATTGTTAACAGGTATTAAACTTTCAGCTATCAACCACCAAGTACTGCTTTTGAAACTAAAGTAACAGTATAATCACATTTGAAAAGTAATTTTAATTATTAGACAATTATTTATTATGTCAGCACATAAGTAATGTGAATAAGTTGACACTTGCTGCCTTACCTTTCCTGATAGTGTTTTTTTGCTACTGTTGATGTTATTCAGCAAAACAATTTCAGAAATAAAGTTTTTATGCAGGTGAAGCTGCTGCAATTTCTGCTGCCACCAAACCAAACTCAGGCCACAAGTGCTGTTCCGGAGAGAATCCTGTGGCCTTAGAATATCGAAGAAACATGAGATCATTAATTGAACAGTTAGTTGGAGTTTTAAAGACAAATCCTGGGGCTAAACCCAGTACTGTACCCTTGGGTAAGTGTGTCTTATGTGTGGTACTCTGTAGCTCTTCAATTTATTATGTTTTGTAAACTTCATTAAGTAGCTTCTGAATGTAAATAGTGCCAGAACTGTTTGTATCCTGTTTTGATAATGTACAAATTTTATTCACTTCTGTGGACTTAAAAACATTGTTCAAGCAGCACAAGAAATGTATACTTTTAAAACCAGTTCATTAACACATACAGTGTGTCTGGGGTTGGGAGAGGTGTATTCTAAAGTAATTCCCCACCTCTGTTAAGATTTGTTCAGTAATGCAACAGACTATTTCTACAAACTGTTAAACCAAACTTCATTAGGGAGGAAATGTGCTGTGAGGCTGACAGGCTGCCCAGCAGTTCAGAGAGGTTCACAAGATGTTCAGAGGACAACACTTACTACCCTTATTATGCAGTTTTGTGCAACAGTAACTTAACTTCAGTATATGGTGCAATAAGACCATATCTTTCAGGGGATAAAAAAATGCCTTATCTGGGTTTATTTGAGCAACATCCGATCAGTGCTGTCTAATGTGGTACAAGAAAGGTAGTATGCTACTCAAAAAAGTGAGAAATTTCATAGTGCAGTGGGCATTCCACTCTGGAACTACTTACTGTTGTTTAGTTCAGACCTACAAATGCATCTGGTTCATTAAAAGTATTGCAGGAGTAACTTCCAGTTATCAGCATGGACAAATATTAGTTAATTTAGAAAGATCCATTTCCGTTGTACTAATATTTGTTCAAACCCTGATCTGTTTTGAGATTTTCAAATCCCATCTCCAGGTGTTTAAAATTAACAAACATGTGGTCAGGCCAGTCAGTGCAAGAGCCCCAACCACAGCATGTCTGTAGAAACTGTCCACCGCTGGGCAGCCCCATGGTAGGAAAGCCAGGAAGGCAGCTGCCCAGCGGTGGACAGTTTCTACAGACATGCTGTGGTTGGGGCTCTTGCAATGACTGGCCTGACCACATGTGTGTTAATTTTAAACACCTGGAGATTGGATTTTAAAATATTTCAACCGGTCGTGGTTCGAATGAGTATTAGAAGTGGGTCTCTCTCTAAATTTTCGTAACTCTCAGTTTGGGATGTCCTAAGTACCAAATCTTACGAAATATTCAGCGTGTAGACTTCCTTCAGATGTTGAGCCTCCAGAAACAGTAACATTGTAGTTATGAGAGGAAGAGGAACATGGAATAAAAGCTTCAACCCACGCTCTTGAAGTGTATAGACATGGGTGCTGATAATCTGTGCAAGTAACAAATTGACAGTGTGGACTTGATTTCAGGAGGCTAAATTCTATATACTTGCTGAGAGAAACTAATTAGTTTTAGGAAGTGGAAAGATTGGTCAAAACGACCTGACTAAATATGTCAGATTTGTTACGAGGTGGAGGGGTAGAGGGATGGAGGTGACGTTTTATAAACGTAAAGGCAAGTTACTCCAGAAGTGATAAAAAGAGTGAAAGGTGCAATTAAAGACCAATAACATCTGTTCCTGCAGATGGCTGCATCAGTGAAGACATCCAACTTCACTGACAGGGTGGAAGTTGTGAATTTTGCAGCATCTTTCCCAGAACCAATCAGTCCTCTAGTTTGGAGCCAAGTGTAAGTTTTGAACAAGGGGCTCAAGAGTCTGGGTTGATATTGGCTAAGGATTTCTCAACCTCCACTGTCGAGTGGAGAATTGTGGGACCCATTAATAGATTAGGGGTTAAATACACACAGGAAGTGGGCACTAGGTCAGCAGAGTAAATGTGGCATGCCTAGGTGGTTTTTTTTTTTAAGGTTAGGGAAATGTGTCTACAGGGCTAACAGGATACTCTGATTTCAGGCAGGAAGAATACCATCCCCATTAATTAATTAGAATAGCACTTCTTGCGGCACACTGAAGAAAGAAAATCGTAATATAGTTACATGTAACTGCAGGAGTGTCCAGGGAAAGGTCCCAGAACTATTGTTGCTAATGAATGTTAACAGTGCCCAGATAATACTAGGTATAGTACTGGTCACATTATAGTATTAGATATTTCAGCTTATTGGGTATAGTATGGGAGAAGCAAGTGCTTACAACAGGTCGCAAGGCCAGGGAATAATGTGAAAGTGCTGTAAATGCCTCATCTGAAAATAACTGGAGCAATTAATCAGAGAACCAAATCCTGAGAAGTGCGTATTACATCTCCTGGTCATAAACAGACCCCAACTTTTAGACTGTTTATGTAGAACGGGGAATTGGTGATCATAAGTCCTTCACAGCATCTCAGAATGACTGCTAATAGGAATACGGAAAAAAGATTTTGCTGAACAAAAGAGATTACCTAAATAGCCAGCATGAAAATTTAATCCCCCAGCATTGACAGTGTTGAGCAATGGACAGAGTTTGAAAGAATCATAAATACTATTTAGACATATATCTAAAAACAAAGATGATGAGACTTACCAAACAAAAGCGCTGGCAGGTCGATAGACACACAAACATACACACAAAATTCAAGCTTTCGCAACAAACAGTTGCTTCGTCAGGAAAGACGAAGCAACTGTTTGTTGCGAAAGCTTGAATTTTGTGTGTATGTTTGTGTTTGTTTGTCTATTGACCTGCCAGCCCTTTTGTTTGGTAAGTCTCATCATCTTTGTTTTTAGATATATTTTTCCCACGTTGAATGTTTCCCTCTATTATATTCATATTATTTAGACAGGTGTATGCCGAGCAGAGCTTTGAGGGGTGTGAAAGACCCACTGTGGTTAGTCTGCTGTGTCTGAAAGCTGTACAAAAACATAGAGATTCATAGTGAATTCAATTGTAACCAAAGCCTTACAGACGGACGAACTGACTGAAGCCAAAATTGGTGTAAGGAGAGCAATGCGTGTAGGGTTCAGTGTATCTGGAAGTAAATTTCTATCCACTGACTTTACAGAACAATGTAAGTGGGGTGCTGTCTGCTTAAATCAGTAAAGAGATAAAAGCTATCTGTCAGCACAGTGACTGTTTCCGGCATCAAAATGGAGGATGCAGAGGATGGACATACTAAAGCCTTTTTATAAACTGTTTTACTGAGGAAGATTACTCTTTAGTTCGTCCTTTAAATCTTCACAGAAACACAATGGTAACAGATCTCGAAATAATCGTGGAATAGAAAAACAGCTTAAATGCTCAAAAGAGGAAAAGCCACTGGACATAATGGGATACCAATGTGATTCTGCATAGACTGTGAAGAAGTACTTGCTTGTCTTCTAGCAGCAGTGTACTGTAGGTCACTGGTGGAGTGAAGTGTTACCAATGATTGCAAAAAGTGCACATTATTCCAGGTTTCAGGAAGGGTTGTAGAAAAGATGAACAGAACTGTAGGCCTATATATCTAATGTCCACCTGCTGCGGAACATGTTTCATGGTCACGTGTTAGGGCATCTGTGGAGATAAAAAACGATCTGTAGGAATAAAGTTGATGCTGTGTTCCTTGAGTTCTGGAAGGCAATCGATAGTTCTGCACCACTGCCAGTTAAAAGTAATTATGTAGAGAACAGCAGTCCAGCTGTATGGCTGAACTGAAGAGCTTCTAGCAAACTGAATACAGTATCTTCACCCCCTGCGAGTCTGGCGGTTAGGATAGGCCTGAGGTATTCCTGTCTGTCGTAAGAGGTGACAAAAACGGGTCTCTCGCCTTTTTGGCCTTTGTGATGGTCCCCCATAGGGTTTGACCTCCATTTTTCAAAATTTTCCCAAAGAGCGAGCCAATTGGGGAAGGGCACTTTACGTGGTGCATCGCGTCCATCATGCGCTGAGACCTATTGCATCTTTCATTGACTTGGGTTGCACTCCTACTCATTCTCCAGCTGTTGGGCAAGGTCACCCTCCTGGGTGTGTATCTTTCCGTCAACAGTGCAGTATCGTTTCCTACGCTGACGGTGATAATGGACTTGTTTGCTTGGTTGTGCACCTGATATCAAGCACGGTAGCCAGTCCGTTGTGGGGGGGCCGCCATGTACCCTGTTGGTTGTAGCCCCCTGACCTCACAGGGATCGCTCTACTGATGGCTGCACCGTTAACTCCCCACGTACGCCAAGGAGTAAATGCCTGTCACCCTGGGGCATCAGGACTCCCAGCAATGGCCATCCTGCCGGGTGACCTTGTCTGCAGCTGGGTGGCGCCTGTGGGGAGGCTCCCTGGTTGGAGTGGGTGGCATCAGGGTGGATGACACGAGATGAAGCGTAGTACATCATCTCTTGCTGGTGATCAAACACCAGCAGTTTCTAAGCGTTCACGAACTCAATTCAATGCACAGAAGTAAAACCCCAAATCGTTCCCCTCCCTGGCCACACCATGGGAGGAATGTCAGGCTAAGGATGGCATTGGCTCTTATTCGTTCCGGTACCTTGTATGTTGGAGAGCTGATGGGTCATCTTTCATGACGATGAAGCCTCAGTTTTTTTGTTGAGCATTTTTAGGACGAGTTGCTGAAACAATCGAGGAGCATCGGCGAGCTCTACAGGAGCGTAAGTGGCACCCTTCCGTGGAGCATCTCATTGCCTTTAAACAGCTCCATGACCACGTTTGCCAACTTACCAGACGATGGAAGCAGGAGTGTTGGGAGAGATACCTCTTGATCATTGGGTACCATACATCACCAACCACCAAGGGACTGCCTTATGCCTCCAACACCCTAAAGAGTGAGAGATTGCGTTTCCTGCCACAGAAACAATTGTTGTAGTCACCTGCTCAACCATCACATCGATGTTACCGTGTGGGGAAGATTCAGTGGTGACAGCAGAGGTGAAAGTTTTCCAGTCTGCCTCGTTTAAAGCCCACCTTGGCAGGTGTCCGTGGGCCTGACGCTGGGGCAGTGACAGGAAGATGGGGAAGTCATCACTGCCACACAGGTCATTATGTGCTCTGCAGTGGATAGATGGGAGAAGTCCTGGGCTGCAAATTGATAAATCAATGGCCGAGTAACTACCATGAGCCACACTAAAATGTGTGGCAGCCCCGAGGCAGAGGTAGAGTTGGGACAGTAAATTTTCAACATCTCTGCCTCAGCCAGTAAGCACAGTGCAACCACACGAGGGGTTATGGGCATTAAAATCTCCCAAAAGCAGGAAAGGTCTAGGTACTTGATCAATCAGTGCAGCTAATACATTCAGGGGTACTGCACCATCTGGAGGAAGATATACATTGCAGACAGTTATTTGCTGTGTCATCCTTATTCTGACAGCCACAGCTTCAAGAGGGGTTTGAAGGGGCACAGTTTCACTACAGACTGTGTTTAGGACATAAACGCAAACTCCACCTGACACTGTTAGTCACTACAGTTCCTGTAATATCCCTTCTAGCTGTGGGGGGCAGGGGTCCCAATTGCCAGGAACTAGGTTTCCTGGAGGGCAATGGAGAAAGCAGGTGTAAAGCTGAACAGTTGCCGTAGATCAGCCAGGCGGTGGAAAAACCACCACAATTCCACTGGAGGATGACTTGGTCATTACACTGGAAGGCATGGAACATTCAATGAGGCGTCAACTGCCTCAGGGTCACCTGCTGCCACCGACTTAGTGCCTGAGCAGTCTATATCGATTGTATCTGAGGGTCCAGCGAGATCTAGGTCCTCAGCAGATGCCAGCTTGTGGGTACAGTGATGTGGGTGCCAGCGCAATTCCCTTGGTGTTGACGATCTTCTTTTTGGATTTCTCTCACTGCTCCATGGGTTTCCCTGTCTAGGACTACTTCACTGATTCAGTCTCCAAGACTGAGGATGAGTGTGAAGCCCTACGACCAGCTGCTTTTGGGCTCTTCAGCCACTGGCAGGTGTCATATTTTCCTCAAACAGAAACCTGGCAAGGGAGCGACCCAAGGGACCCCTTCCTAGTGAGAGGAGCCGAAGAAGACTTACGCTTCTCTGGCACAGAAGTGGGGACTGACATCCCCGATGGTTGGGAGGTGTTGCTCCTGAAATAGATGGTGCAGGAGCAATAGGGAGGGAAGTGCTGACCGCCCCCCCTCCCCCCAATCAAGGGGGCACACGTGGTCTTGCAGCTCTGAGAGGCGACTGGGGTTGGCGGTGCTGATGGCGCTAGAACTGTTGTAATGGCAGCTTAAGATGATGTCATATGTACAGGATTTAGACATTCAAATTTCCTCTTAGCCTTAGTGTAGGTCAGTCGGTCCAGGGTCTTTTACTCCATGATTTTCCTTTGTTTTTGGAGAATCCTGCAGCCTAGCAAGCACGGCTAATGGTGCTCTCTGCAGTTGACACAGGTGGGAGGCGGAGCACAGAGAGTAATGGCATGTGAAGGGCATCCACAATCCCAACAGGTGACACTGGAAGTACAGCGGAAAGACATATGCCCGAACTTCCAGCATTTAAAGCACCGCATTGGGGGAGTATATAGGGCTTTACATCACAGTAGTAGACCATCACTTTGACCTTATCAGGTAATGTATCACCCTCAAAGGCCAAGATGAAGGCACCGATGGCAACCTTATTATCCCTCGGACCCCGGTGGACACGCCAAACGGAATTTACACCTCACCACTCTAAATTGGCGCACAGCTAATCGTCAGACTGCAAAAGAAGGCCCCTGTGAAATGATACCCTGTGATGGTTACAGAAACACCCCCAGCTTGTCACAAGTGAGTAACGCCCGTGACTGGGCAGAGTATGCTGTTTTGATAAAGACTAACCCAGATCTCATTTTGAACAAGCCTTCCACCATTGTTAAACTTGGCCTTTATTCTCTTCCTAAGGACACTACTCCAGCCTCAATCTATCATCTTCAGTTTCACGACCTTTGCATGGAACTTCGCGATAGTACCTTTGTATACACTGGTGGTTCTCGGACTGCCTATGGTGTTGGGTGTGCTTTAGTCATTGCCACCAGTGTCGTTCAATATTGGCTTCGGCACAGTGCTCAGTATTTACAGCCGAGCTGTTCGGCTTGTATCATGCCACGGAGTACATTCGGCGACACAGCCTTTTCAATTGTGTCCTCTGCTCAGACTCACTCAGCTCCCTTCAAAGTCTATGTGCACTGTACACTGCCTATCCCTTAGTGCAGCGGGTGCGGGAAAACTGTCATTTGCTCACTCTTGTGATGTTTCTGTGGGTTTCTGGTCACGTCGTTCTGCCAGGAAACGAGGCTGCTGATGCTGCTGCCAAGGCTGCAGTCCTCGTACATCAGCCCGCGAGTACGTATTTTCCCCTCCGATGATCTGTGTGTTGCCGCCTGTCAGGAGCCAATGGTCCTCCCTTCATGGGAATAAGCTCAGGCCTATTAAGCATCTCCCAGTGGCTTGGACGACCTCCTCTCGGCCCTCCTGCTGGTAGGAGGTCATTTTAACTAGGCTGCGTATTGAGTACTGCCTTTTTACCCATCATTTGCTAAGTGGTGCTGCCCCACCATTTTGTACACGTTGCACCCAAGTTTTAATTGTCCTCCACTTCCTGACGGAATGCCTATTTTTTAACCATTTACGTTCCCGCTTGGGTTTTCCATCTGAGTTATCGGCAAATGACGTGCGGGCTGTCCACCACGTTTTACTTTTTATCTGCAAAAGCAATATGGCGAAGGCCATTTAATTTTTAGGTTTGGAGTTCACTTACTGTATGGTGCCTTTTTAGCCCTTTTTCCACATGCCCGTTTTTACGTGTCTCTTATTATGTCAATTGGGACTGATGTATAGTTGTTCCTTAACTCTTCTCTTCTTCGTGTTCTTAGTTTTGACATGGGTGTGTGTGACCCCAGTAGTTTTTTGCGCCCTAAAGCAAAGCAAAACAAAACAAAACAAAGCAAAACAAAACAAAACAAAACAAAACAAAACACAGTTGCCCACATTAAAGCCCACCGAGACAATTTTAGATGTGCAATACAGCACACCCTCCAATGCTTTCTTGGGTGCACTGAGAGGGAGGTGGGGCTTTTTGAACACCTCTTGGAGGATGGATCAGTCATCTGTCCCATTATTCTGCCCACCACAGCATTTGGTAAGTAATATTCACACTTGTCTTCGTAATCATTCATGGCTGTGTATAGTCTTCAACCCGCTCCAGTTCCATAACGATTGGAATTTGAGCACATGTTCATAGACTTCGTTTATTTTCACACTTAGAATCACCTCACAAATTGTGACATTCCTCTAGAATCACCCTGTATATTTTCTTTGCTTGAATGTTTGTAGAAGCATAGTTCATGGCATCAGAAGTAGTTAAAGCACCTTAATATTTCCTTTTCATGGGTTGACTGATGATCAGAATACTTACTTGCTGTGACAACATTGGGTAAGAAAATGTGCCACAAGAGCTGAAAGCAGGAGGTAAGAATGAAGAGGAAAATTCAACCAGTGGGATATGCGTGTTTATTATTCCTCTGTGGCTATATAGTTCTTGTCTTTTGTCATTCTAAGTACAAGAATTTTATTCATGAGATTTTCTACCACAAAGGCCTTTAAAGATGTTATGATCATGGTTGCAAAATTGGAACATGAGTAACAAGAAAAATCAGAAGACAGTTGCATGCAGGAATAAGTGTATAAAATTATTCAAAATTACAATAACATTTCCACAAAAGATGAAGCTTAAAAAACAATTAGTTTTACAGATTATTACTAGAGAATATAAAAATAGCCAACTGCTATCGAGTTGTTTCTTATGCAAACTCGTACCCCTGCAAATTTTTCTTAGGGTAAAAGAGGCAGTAGTGAAGATACGAAACATTTCCTACCACTTTTGAATGATACAAGTTGACGGATACATTTTTTCCCAACTACAAATTGTTTCAGGTTGCCTAGCTGTAAGATGGAGCAGAATTTTGCACAAAATCTTTTTTGTGAAATGGAACAAGATAGTGAGTATGGGAAGGAAAATTTTACTTTTGGCATGTAGGTAACTGTCACCCTCATGTAGGTACGTCCAGCATTACTGTCTTGTGCGATGGAATGTCGTGATAGAATGTCAGTCAGTGAAAGCCACGAGAGAAGAGGTCTAAAATAGTGCCATTGTTAAAGGAAGCAGTGTAGCATGTGAGTTTGAACTATTGAAACAAACCTTTCTTCAAGATTTTGGTTCATTCAGGGTTTGCTAAAGAAAAGTGATGAATCCAGGTAAGAGGTATCTTACAAAAGGGTAAATGGCTACTAGGGTATTACGAGGTGCATTCAAGTTCTAAGGCCTCAGATGTTTTTTCTCCGGACTGGAAAGAGATAGAAACATGCGCATTGTTTTAAAATGAGGCCGCTTTCATTGTCAATACGTCCCAGAGATGGCAGCACCGTACGGCAGATGGAATTTTACCGCCAGCGGCGAGAATGAGAACTGTTTTAAATACTTAAAATGATGTTTGCCTTACGTGAACAGCGTGCAATCATTCGTTTTCTGAGTTTGCATGGTGTGAAACCAATTGAAATTCATAGACAGTTGAAGGAGACATGTGGTGATGGAGTTATGGATGTGTCGAAAGTGCGTTCGTGGGTGCGACAGTTTAATGAAGGCAGAACATCGTGTGACAACAAACCGAAACAACCTCGGGATCGCACAAACCGGTCTGACGACATGATCGAGAAAGTGGAGAGAATTGTTTTGGGGGATCGTCGAATGACTGTTGAACAGATCGCCTCCAGAGTTGGCATTTCTGTGGGTTCTGTGCACACAATCCTGCATGACGACCTGAAAATGCGAAAAGTGTCATCCAGGTGGGTGCCATGAATGCTGATGGACGACCACATGGCTGCCCGTGTGGCATGTTGCCAAGCAACGTTGGCGCGCAACGACAGCATGAATGGGACTTTCTTTTCGTCGGTTGTGACAATGGATGAGACGTGGATGCCATTTTTCAATCTAGAAACAAAGGGCCAGTCAGCTCAATGGATGCACACAGATTCACCGCCACCAAAAAAATTTCGGGTAACCGCCAGTGCTGAAAAAATGATGGTGTCCATGTTCTGGGACAGTGAGGGCATAATCCTTACCCATTGCATTCCAAAGGGCACTATGGTAACAGGTGCATCCTACGAAAATGTTTTGAAGAACAAATTCCTTCGTACACTGCAACAAAAACGTCCGGGAAGGGCTGCGCGTGTGCTGTTTCACCAAGACAATGCACCCGCACATCGAGCTAACGTTACGCAACAATTTCTTCGTAATAACAACTTTGAAGTGATTCCCCATGCTCCCTACTCACCTGACCTGGCTCCTAGTGACTTTTGGCTTTTTCCAACAATGAGACACTCTCCGTGGCCGCACATTCACCAGCCGTGCTGCTATTGCCTCAGCGATTTTCCAGTGGTCAAAACAGACTCCTAAAGAAGCCTTCGCCGCTGCCATGGAATCATGGCATCAGCGTTGTGAAAAATGTGTACGCCTGCAGGGCGATTACGTCGAGAAGTAACGCCAGTTTCATCGATTTCGGGTAAGTGGTTAATTAGAAAAAAAATCGGAGGCTTTAGAACTTGAATGCACCTCATAAATGTGAACATAGCAAGAAGTGCCTGCATCTCTGTGTGCAGCCTTAAGAGACAATAGAGGCTTCCTGTTACAATGGTTGCTGGTTCCAATTCCTGGCACATTGAGGAGCTCAAATTTTGTCAAACATGTTTAACTTGATCCTATTGTAGAGTGAAAGCAGGTACATCATTGTAACATAATAACTTTTATCTGATACTATAAATGTGGGTGGACTCCAAATAATGGAGTTGGCTCTGAGGAAATGAGTTGTCTTAAAGCTTAGTTTTTAGTATGGTTTGTGCCTATCGATTGAACGCCAAGACTGTGGGCTTCATTGTTACCTTTACTACTCTCGTTACATATTAAATTGGTGATTACAGTTGGGGGTTTGCATTGTTCAGTGGTATGCAGACTGCAAAACCAAATTTTATGATGTGAGATAAAATGGAGAATCCTTCAAATTGATGTAATAACTACAGTGAGGAGTTACCATCTTTTGGCCATACCTTAAGACATTGCTTAGCCATGTGTGATGGGGTATTAGTAAATGTTCCTTGAAGAATGACACACAATGGTTTTGCATCTACAGCTGATCGTACCTCACTGACCATGTCTGAGTTTTGCTGAATACGCTGCTTGTCTTGATTCTCCAGCAGCCACAAGGATTGATGCTCTGTGCATTTGCTTAAAAACTGTGTAGAGGGAGGTTGCCCAAAACATACCTAGAATCTAAATAATTGCATGTCTTACCATTTGGGGGTTCAGACTGCATGCAGTGAAGGCTACACGCTGTACAGGCACATGGTTTCATTTAAATGTCTCTTTCCCAAGTGTGTGTTCTTGATGCAGACTTACTGTGCATGTACTGAATCACTAAATGGATGCTAAAGTTGCACAACATTGAAAGGGTTGCACCAAGTTGGGTGATTGACAATGTTCGTTAGCATCAAAAGCATCAGCACTTTCTTCACTGTGGAGAGGGGATTTTCTTCTTCTTCCCAAGATTCCGCACCAGTGATCTGTATGCTATGGTGGCAGTAAGAGGGGAACAGTTTTCCTACAAAAATTTGGTAATGAAATAAACAGGAGAAAATTTGTGCTTCTCATGCCAAGACCTTTGTTCCTTATGCAATTGCACAAAGTCTCACAGTAATAGTTGCACAGTAGTGCACATACACAATAATACTCATGAAGCTTCCATTCACAGTGTAATATGTATGATACATGTTTCGTTTAAATAAATCACTAGCTGCTTCCTATGGTAAATTTTTTTAAAGAAATCTGATGTAGTATGCCATTTCTGCAAGTGTGTCCTCTTGTTCACAAGACTTGTTATCTAATCTATTAATATCAGTGAAATATTCATCGTGCACATTTTGCTCCATCTGTTTGTGCAGATAGGTGAACCCCATTACATTTGACATACTGTTTCTCCGTTCATCTCTACACCATTGACTTATTTAACTTTCACTTGCCAACATGTGCTAGGGCATGCCATCTCCTTTGTCCTCGTTACCCCTTTCTGAACATGGCTGCAGCTACCTTTATTTATTATTATTATTATTATTATTATTATTATTATTATTATTATATAAAGTAACATCCTGAACCTTAATAATATGTGTTGCTTGGTTAACAGATGAGACAACAGATCCTGCATCTCACCCATTTGTGTGGATTAGTAAATGGGTTGATTATTCAGATAAATATGGTTTTGGCTATCAGCTGTCTGATGATAGTGTCTGTGTTATGTTCAACGATTACACGAAGTTGAGCTTGCATCCCAACCGAAAGTAAGTATAGTACAAAGATATTTGCATGTAAACCAGTTTGTTAAATAAGATAGGCTCTCACTTTAACTTTTTTTCCATTCGTTGATCCTTGATTATAGGACGATCTTCATTACAGCATGTTCTTGGCATTCACACAAATTTGTAGACATGTCTGTCTGTTTTGTAACCATACCATTTCTGCTCACTCAACTCTTTAATTTAATTTTTTTTATTTTCTAATATTGGGCTGAAAAGCCTACAAATGCATTACATACAGTTTAGCTATTTCAATTTTGCTGAAATGAAGTGTGGCCCAGATAGGGAACTAGATCAGTTTCATTCCTTTCTGTGCAAAGGCTGCATAAAGATGTAACAAACAAATGCAGTCAGTGTCTTCAGACTTTTACAGAGGCGCATGTTCAGTTTTGATGTCATGTTGTTCTGTTAGTTTCTTTGCAGGTAACAAGTATTTTTTCTTCAGGCATTGAGTACTGATAGTTAAATTTTACGGTGTGTAGAAAGTACACAGTATGTGAGCTTGGAAGCAGATAATAAAGTTCCATGAGAAAAAGAATATACTTGATTCACTAACAAAAAAATTTCCTGGAAGCTTCATACATAAGGATAAAAATGTGTAGTAGTTGTAGTAGTGTATTTAGTGGTGAATCTTAGCTAGGCATTTTGCTGACACACTGCAGTGTATTGCAAGTAGAGGTGTTGCTCATTCTCCGAACACTAATAAATTTCTGAAATCTCTCTTCTGATTTGGGATGCACTAGTAAACCCCAAATTCTTAAAAGAATTGAACCTCCATGTACAAAACAGTTCCAAACTTCTGATTGCTTTACAAATGAATAAATGGGTTAAATACTTGCCAATAAGCATGTAAGTGAGGAAAAGGTTTAGAAATACATTTTTAAGTTCATTGGAAGTCACAAAGTACTCTCATTGTGAAACACTGGATGAATTTACCGTATTTACTCGAATCTAAGCCACACTTTGTTTCCGGTTTTTGTAATCCAAAAAACCGCCTGCGGCTTAGAATCGAGTGCAAAGCAAGCGAAAGTTCTGAAAAATGTTGGTAGGTGCCGCCACAATTAACTTCTGCTGTCGAATATATGTAGCGCTACACAAGCATGCTTTGTGGGCACAAAGATAAATACTGGCGCCAAAACCTTTTTTTTTTTCTCCGCCCCGAGTTTCGACCACTGCATTTTCATACATTGTCGAACGAAGTAAATACAAATTCCGTATTGTTCATCTTCGAATGTAGCAGAATTTCAATGTACTACGAAAATCCGACTGGCAAGACTGTTAGGGATGTTTGTCAATATGGCCAACTCTACGTTCAGAGTTTTTTCCTATCTGTGAGAAGAGATGGTTGCTAATAGGAACCTGATGAAATGAATAAGAATAATACGAAAATAAACATTTTGCCATGTATTCTTTCGTGTTTGCTGCTATCTCATTTAAATCCTGTCTGCCTAATAAACTATGAAACTAGAGTGAAACAACAGCAAACGCGGAAAAATATACGTATCGTGTCATGTTTATAATCGTATTATTCTTATGCCTAATAGTGATATAGTCAGAAATGAAGCACGGCAACTGACTAGATTTTAAATGTAAGATGACTAATTTCTGTGCAGAATTTGATGTACTAAAGAAGCGGCCGCAAAGATTTTCAAACGGAGAAAAATTTGCGCCTAACTCTCGTTCAGAACATGTTCTATCATACGCAGTCTATTATTTGGTTCTTGTTGATCATTATCAAAGAAAGCAGCAGTGTAAGTAACAACAAACTGTAGTCTCTTGCCATTGTTTCGCTAATGAGGAGACAAATCATCTTCCTTCCTCTTTTTTTTTTTTTTTTTTTTTTTAAAGCGACAGTAGCGTGCACAAAAGCAAGTCATGCCGCGAGCGGCGACAGGCCGTAAACACGCACTATCAGAATGCGACAAACAATGCATGACACAGTACAGTAATGCATTTTCAGCTTAGTGATGTAAACACCTATAACAAAGAAAACGGCACTTATCAGATCAAAGCAAAATAAGCAATCGATTCAAACCAGACGAAGCACGTGAAAAAGGAAGGGTACCCGTATAAATACGGACGGAGCGCCTGACGCATGGCAATGGCTACCTGGTAAAGCTTAACTGCTAAGCTTAAGACTCGAACCAAACTACTATAGCTGTATCGTCTTTCATTCGACCTAAATTGTGTCTCATATTACAATGGACCAACTTCGTTTCGATTTGGAGGTGCGGCCTAAAACTTTTCTCTCCCCTTGAATTTAGAGTCTCAAATTTCAGGTGCGACTTAGATTCGGGAAATATTCTTTTTCCTTTATTTCGAGTCTCATTTTTCAGGTGTGGCTTAGATTCGAGTAAATACGGTAGGCAGGGAATTTGCACTCCAATTTTGCAGGTACATTTCTTGGTATATTTGGGAACTGTCGACAGAAAATGTTGCAAGAACAGTTAGTTGTAAAGAAGTAATAAATTAAAAGGTCAGGCCTAGTGATGAAGTTACACTGCATGGACAGAGAAAGTGTAGTAAGTGATGAACTTTTTCCTTTCATCATTTTGTGGATGGTGTCAGCAAGAAAAAGTTCTCTAAAGGTTGGAGTATACTCACCAGAGCAATGGTGAGTCCATTGGTTTGCTCCGGGGGGTATCTTGAGTGGATACTGTAACACACAAAATATTAGCTCACTTTATTACAACATAGATAGAAATTACTGAACTTCGTACTCTTTTTCCACAGGAATCCAATAGTGTTTAAAAGTTTTTCAGAACATTGACTTATCACTTGGTACAGACAAATTACAAATCTCTCAGAGTATATTTAACAACTGCATTCACTTCTAGTTTTGTACAAGACAGTAATCGCACAGTTAGTGTACTAGGCTATGCTGTTGCCTTTCTCAATAAACACTGACGGGACAGAGTAGTACTGCGCTAGGCTGTAATTAGATGGGCGGTTGTGGCGGTGTAGCAACACTTGCAAGGCTGTGGCTATGTGTGGTTGTGTTGCAAGGTATCAGCCTTGGTTTGGCACCTCACCCTAAAGACGACACCACACATTGTGTGTAAAGTACGTTGGAAATTATGTGGTCTCATTCTCAAATAAAGTAAAACCACAGTAATCTGGCAGTCTAGCATGTTCAGTAGTTTGACATCGCTCTGTATGTACTCAACATTTCAGACACGCTCAGCAGTGGTCAACAATTAAGTCATGTAGTGCGAATAGTCATTCTAGTCACATCTCGAACAATTTGTGTTGTGCACCATTTGTGTACAGTGATTAAAAAGTGATGTTTCAAAGTGTAATTATGATTAATGCTGTTCTGTCGCAAGTAGAGTAGTGATGTAGAAATAAGGTTATGGAAGAACATAATGTTGATTGACAAACTGCCTATTGGCTTCTGTCTCGGGTTCTTCGGCCGACGTTCATCTAATGATTTTTCTGACGTTTCGCCAGCACGAGTGGCTGGCATTGTCAAAGCTTCACCCTCCATTGCCGGTGGTGAACTGGAGGGTGAAGCTTTGACAATGCCAGCCACTCGTGCTGGCGAAACGTCAGAAAAATCATTAGATGAACGTCGGCCGAAGAACCCGAGACAGAAGCCAATAGGCAGTGTGTCAACAAGTGGCCACGAAAGCCTCAACAATTTTGTATAATGTTGATTCTTGAACAATGTGATTTTTTGAAAAAAGGTTAACTTCAAAGGTTCGCCTCACAGACAGGTGCAGTAAAAGACATTGGATCACAAAAAGCTTTGAAAAAGGCCAAAATAGATCAGCTGCATAAAATTTTGTGCAAGTGTTTCTATTCCAATAGATCTGAAAGACTACTTCATTGTTAGCAAGTGCAAAAGGCAAAGAGCTTTTAATGGAGTTAAAAAATTTATTGGAATTTGTGGAGCTTATTCCAATGCATGGATGACATTGGAATTGTGCAGGGGCTGGTTTTTAACCTACTCTCCAGTGTCCAAATTGATCTCAGGGAACATATTTGCCACTCGCCTACAGCAAATGCTACTTTCCTGATTCAACCAATGGATTGGGGAGTAATTCAGAATTTAAAGTCTCTTTACAGAGCTTCTTTTCATGAGCTTATCAATTCAGACTGTTCAGTGATCTTCCTTTAACTTGAGTATTAAAGGTCCTATTTCTGGAACATCTTTGGTGTGGAATGAAGTAAGTCTTCTACTCGTAGGAAATCCTGGTGAAAACTCTGACCAAAAGCCTATGAAGAAACAGACTTCACTATTCCAAATGAAGGTAATGCTGTTGTTATTTGGTTAAATGTTCATCAAAATGAAATGAGAAATTTGTCACAAGATGAAGTTTTGGACTGGATAGACTTTGTCAGTCAGAACCTCCTGCTGTTGTTTTCTTTGTCTTCAGTCCATACTGTTTGATTCAGCTCTCCATGTTACTATATAATGTGCAAGCCTCTTTCTCTCCAAATAACTACTGCAACTTACCTCTTTCTGTATCTCCTTACTGTGTTCATCTCTTGGTCTCACCATTGGATTTTTACCCCTCGCACTTACCTCCAGTACTAAACTGGTGATCTCTTAATGTCTCCTCTCAACTAATCCCTTAATCAGGTAAAGTTGTCACATATTTCTTGTTTCCCCAATTCTATTCAGTACTTCCTCATTCATTATTTGATCTACCCATCCAATCTTCAGCATTATTCTGTAGCACCACATGTCGAAAACTTTTTTATCTAAACTGTTTATCGTCCATGTTTCACTTCCATACATGGTTATGGTGCGGACAAATACTGTCAAAAAGAGTTCTTGATTCTCAAATCTTCAGTCAGTGTTAACAAATTTCTTCAGAAATGCTACCTACATTTAATATCCCCTCTACTTTGGCTTTGATCAGTTATTTTGCTGCAAAACTCGTCTACTACTTCATCTCATTTCCTAACCTGATTCCCATAGCATAACCTGATTCCCATTAGCCTTCTTTTGCTTATGTTAATCTTACATCCTTCTTTCAAGACACTGTCCATTCCATTCATCTGCTTTTCCGAATCCTTTGCTGACTCTGATGAAATTGAAATGTCATTGGCAAACAGTTCTTATTTCTTTTCCCTGAACTTATTTCCTATTCTCCTATTACAAATTTTTCTTTTGTATCCTTTAATGCTTGTTCAGTGTACATGTTGAAAACATTGGGGATAGGCTACAACCCTGTCTCACTCCCTTTTCAATCACTACCTCCCTTTCACGCCACTTTACTCACAACTGCCATCTGGCTTCTGTAGAAGTTGTAAATAGCCTTTTGCTTTGTGCATTTTACCCCTGCGACCTTCAGAATTTCAAAGAGAAAATTCCAGTCAACATTATCAAATGCTTTATCTGAACTAAACATTGGTCTACCTTTTCTTAACCTATCTTCTAAGATAAGTCATAGATTCAGTATTGTCTTGCTTGTTCCTACATTTCTCCAGAATCCAAACTGATCTTCCCTGAGGTTGGCTCCTACCAATTTTTCCATTTGTATGTAAACAAATTGTTAGTATTTAACAACCATGACTTACTAAACTGATGGTTTCTTAATTTTCACACATGCCAGCTACTGCTTTCTATAGAAATTGAATTATTACATTCTTCTTAAAGTATGGGGGTATTTCGCCTGTCTCTTACATCTTGCACACCAGGTGGAAGAGCTTTGTCATGACTGTCTCTCCCAAGGCTATTATTAGTTCTGATGGAATCTAGTCTACCCTGGGGCCTTGTTTTGACTCAGATCTTTCAGAGCTTTGTCAAATTCTCCTTGCAGTATCATCTCCCCTGTCTCATATTCATCTACATTCAATTCCCTTTGTATAATAATTCTTTAAAGTTCGTTTCCCTGCTATAGTCTCTGCTTAGCTGAGTGGTAATGTTGGCCTACCATGCAGTGGACCTGGGTTCTGTTCCCAGCCAGGTTGGAGACTTTCTGCTCTAGTGGACTGGGTGTCAGCACCACCACCACCACAGTTTCATAGACACTGACATGCATGTCACCTGAAATAAGACTTGCAACTCGGCGGCTGAACTTACTTGAATGCGACCTCCCAGCCAGCAGTGCCACATGGTCATTTCATTTCTCTTCTGTAGACACTCCATATACCCCTTCGACGTTTCAGCTTTTCTGTCTTTGTTTAGGTCTGATTTACCATCTGAGCTCTTGATACACATCCAACTGCTTCTGTTTTTCCCAAAGGCCTCTTCAATTTTCCTGTAGGTGGTATCTCTCTTACCCCCTAGTAAAATATTGTCTTCTAGTCACCCCTGCTTAACAAATGCACAATTCCTGTCGCTCGTTTTTGAAACGCTTGTATTCCCTTTTGCCTGCTTCATTTGCTGCATTTTTAAATTTTCTCTTTTCAGCAGTTAAAGGAAATGCCTCCAGCGTTATCCAAGGATTTCTATTAGGTCCTTTTTTTACCTGTATACTCCTCTACTGCTTTCATTATTTGAGCATTTAAAGCTACCCATTTTTTTTCTACGGTATTCCTTTCCCCTGTTGTAGGCAGAAAGGTGCCTAATGCTCCTTCTGAAACTCTCAACCACCTTTTATTCTTTCAACTTACCCAGCTTCCATATCCTTAATTTCCTACTGTTTTCCAATTTCTCCTGTTTTAATCTACAGTTCATAACAAATAGTGGACAGTCTACAACTGCCCCTGGGGATGTCTTACAATTTAAAATATGGTTCATAAATCTCTGTCTAACCTTTATATAAACAGTCTGAAACCTACCAGTGTCTCCAGGTCTCTTCCATGTATACAGCAAACTAGTGTTACTGATGATTAAATTAGGCTCTGTGCAAAATTCTAACGGGCGGTTTCCTCTCTCATCCCTTTCCCCAGTCCATATTCACCTAATTTTTTTCCTCCCCTTTCTTTTCCTATTGTGGAATTCCGGTTCCCCATGAATCTGAATGTCTTTTCTCATCATACATTTCTTCAATCTCTGTATCTGCAGAGCTAGTTGGCATGTGACAGGTGTGGGATTTCTCTCTCTCTTGGCTATGATAATGCATTAACTATGCTATTCATAGTAGCTTACCTGCATTCCTGTTTTCTTATTCATTATTAAACTCGTGCCTGCATTACCTCTGTTTGACTTTGTATTCATAACCCTGTATTCACCTGATCAGATGTTCTGTTCCTCTTGCTACCAAACTTCACTAATTTCCACTATAACTTCAACCAGCCCATTTTCCTTTTCAAATTTTCTAACTACCTGCCTGATTAAGGGATCTAACATTCCACACTCTGACCCATAGAATATGGGCTTTGTTTCTCCTGATTAAGACATCCTCCTGAGCAGTCTCCACCTGGAGATGAGACTGGAGGACTATTTTACCCAAGAGAATGCCCTAATCATTTAACCATACAGTAGTGCTGCTTGTCCTCAGGGGAAAAATTATGGCTGTAGTTCCCCCCTTGCGCTCAGATGTTTTCAGTATCAGCACAGCAAGGCCGTTTTGCTTGACTTTGCAAGGCCAGATCAGTCAGTCATCCAGACTGTTACCCCTGCAACTACTGGTTGTCTGTCCTTTCCACAGATACTCCTCTGTTGTGGTCGTACCCACGGGACAGCTATCTGTATTGCTGAGGCATGCAAGCCACCTCACCACTGGAAAGATCCATGGTTTATTAGAAGAAATATCTGATGAACTGATAGTACAAAGTGTAATATAGCCAATTAAACCACCATATATTAAATCCGGTGAAGCAGTTTACGCAACAAACTGAACACCTCCACTTACCTGGAGTGATGTAGCTGTCACAATATATACTTCAGAAGATTTGCTGAAAGCAGCAAATCGTACAACACTGCAGAACTTGTAAATTTGCATACTGTACGTAACAAGTTTTCAAAGAAGAAAATCAGACAAGACATTTTGTCTTATTTAAAGTGGATAAAACACAGAAATACTTTACGTGCTGTAGTATAAAACATACAGTTCTGTACTACAGTACAATGCTGTACTATCCTAAACTTGACATCAAATCTTAACATTACATTACAGGATGTCGAAACAAGGCCCCCAGGGGTAGACAACTTTCCATTAGAAATACTGATAGCCTTGGGAGAGCCAGCCCTGACAAAACACTGCCAGCTGGTGAGCAACATGTAGAAGACAGGCGAAATACCCCCACATTTCAAGAATAAAATAATAATTCCAGTCTCAAATACAGCAGGTGCTGACAAGTGTGAAAATTACTGAAATATCAGTTTAATAAGTCATGCCTGCAAAATACTAACATGAATTTTTTGCAGATGAATGGAAAAACTGGTAGAACCCGACCTTAGGGAAGATCAGTTTCGATTCCGTAGAAATGTTGGAACACGAGGTGATACTGACCCTACGACTTATCTTAGATTAAGAAAAGGCAAACCTACATTTCTTGCATTTGTAGACTTACAGAAAGCTTTTGACAATGTTGCCTGGAATACTCTATTTCAAATTCTGAAGATGGCAGCGGTCAAACACAGGGAGTGAAAGGCTATTTACAGTTTGTACAGAAACAAGACGGCAGTTACAAGAGCGGAGGGGGCCTGAAGGGAAGCAGTAGTTGAGAAGGGAGTGAGACAGGGTTGTAGCTTGTCCCCAACGTTGTTCAGTTCAGTCTGTACATTGAGTAAGCAGTGAAAGAAACAAAAGAAAAATTTGGAGTAGGAATTAAAATCCATTGGGAAGAAAGAAAAACTTAGAGAGGTTTGCCAATGACATTGTAATTCTCTCAGACAGAGCAAAGGGCCTGGAAGAGCAGTTGAATGGAATGGGCAGTGTCTTGGAAGGAGGATAAAAGATGAACATCAACAAAAGCAAAATGAGGATAATGGAAAGTAGTCGCATTAAATCAGGTGATGCTGTGGGAATTAGGTTAGGAAATGACACTTAAAGTAGTAGATAGGTTCTGCTTTTTGGGGAGCAAAATGACTGATGATGGTCGAAGTAGAGAGGATACAAAATGTAGACTGGCAATGGCAGGGAAAGAGTTTCTGAAGAAGAGAAATTTGTTAACATGGAGTATAGACTCAAGTGTCAGGAAGTCTTTTCTGAAAGTATTTGTATGGAGTGTAGTAATGTATGGAAGAGAAACATGGTTGATAAATAGTTCAGGCAAGAAGAGAATAGAAGCTTTTGAAAGTGGTGCTACAGAGGGATGCTGAAGATTAGATGGGTAGATCACATAACTGAGGTGGTACTGAATAGAATTAGGGAGAAGAGGAGTTTGTGGCTCAACTTTACTAGAAGAAGGGACCGGTTGATAGGACAAGTTCCGAGGCATCAAGGGATCACCAGTTTAGTATTGGAGGGCAGCATGGAGGTTACAAATCGTTGCCCTAAACAAAGAGATGAGTACACTGCAGATTCATAAGCATGTAGGTTGCAGTAGTTACTTGGAGATGAAGCAGCTTGTACAGCATAGAGTAGCACGGAGAACTGAATCAAACAAGTCTCGTGACTTAAGACAACAACAGCAACAGGATGTATGCTCTAAAGATTCTTCATTTGTTCTACAAAATGCTGTTATTAGAGATTTTTTATAACTTTGAAGGTACCAGAGAACACACGATAAAGAATCAGGCTATTTGCCCATTGTTTACCTCGTCTCTCTCACTCTGTACACTACTATTTTTAGATTATGCTCAGTAATCCAGAAGTTTTGGTAGTTTGACACCATCAAGGTCCCAAAGGTACTGGATTAGTGGGTTTCTGCTCTACTATGGTATTGAAATTCGGGTGTTTTTGCACTATCTGTTACTCTGCCTCAACAATTTTCTAATGGTAATACTGTATTTATGTGAATCTAATGCACCCAGATTTTAAAAATTGTCAAAGAGAGTTTGTTGATACATCACTGGCTGGCTAAATTTAGTTTACACGGTGCTTGAGTATGTGAACACTCAGAAGAATAATTATGACTCCATTGTCAACTGACAGTTATTATTAAAAAACAACTCCTAACCTCATTGCTTATATCATATGCGCACACCATAAATTACATGTATTCCTAAGTATTATTCAATAACGTCATCATTACTGGGTATCCTTGGAGGAGTCTGCATCAGAAACATTTGATCTTTCCCGAACCCCGGAGGCATTCCAGAGGACATAACTTCACTGCTTCCAGAGTATTTAAAATATAGCTTTTTTTGGATGATTTTATGATCATGGGTGCCTGGATGCTTTTCCAGGCAGGTGAAACAGTGAGTGGAGAGCAGAACATGTAATTTTTCCTGTTGGAGTTGGTTCACAGTTTGCATCACAAAACCATTTTTCCTTCTCCTGAGCACAACCTTTGAAAGGCTTATTGATATTAACATTGAAGGTTTGTAACACACAAGTCATTCCATTGTTACTGGCTATTGCGTCATAAGTGAGATGACTGTGAAATGGAGTAAGACAAAGTATTGGTGACAGTTCCCATACTTTGAGCCAGTCAAGTATTATAGTCTGTCATGCATCCCTTTTCTTGATTTCAAACATCAGGAAACAGCTTTGCATTTGTAGGGGTCTTGGGGGGGTTGTTTTCCACTTGAAGATCAAGAACGGCAGAAGTCGGGCCAATCCAATGTGTTTGACAGCATTACAGTAACACACTTTAACACCACGATGTTTTGATGGTAACCACTTTTGTCCCCTTCTCATCAGTTGTGTAATCATGTCGTATCAAACCAAATTGGTGTCTCCTCAGTGTTGCCTATTTGACCCAAAATTCATGTCTTTTTGAAGTGTGATGGTATATCCATGAAACTCCTTAAATTTCTTCTCAAAATCCTGTGGGGGATTTGACATGTTGTTGTACAGTGTCTTCGAGATAAGCCTACCTGTTTCATAAAGCAATCAACCCATTGATCACTAGCCTTTAACTGTTGCCTCAGTATATGAAGAACTGCAGCCACCTCTTTTGCTTTGTTTCTTATGGTGTCAGTTGTCACAGGTTCCCTATTCTTCCTTCTTCCACAGATGAATTCGAGAACTCCTACCTCAACACCAAGAAGACTTTCTTTTGCGAGGGCCACTGAATCTCTTTCAAGAAGCGGTGGTTGCAAATAATGCCAATTTGTTTCTTCCATAAGCAAATGTTACTCTCAGCTACATTGAACTCTTGTCCCACCCACCTGTTACCATATTTTTTAGCGCAAAAGTGACTTTATGTTTGAAAGTAACTTCACACAACGTTCTTTCTGCTTGCCTAAATTTCAACGATGTTGCAGGTGAACAACAGATTCATGTTTGTACTCAAATGTAAGGAGCCACTGAATCGTATGTGCACCTCAATTTTGAATACTGCATATAGTAAAAAGGTGTACATTAGATATGTGTAAATATGGTACTTGTGTTATTGTGTTCAACTTTTACCCGTAAGGTAATACCACTTAATGAATAGATAAGACAGCATTCAGTCAGTAATTATACAAAATACTGAAAATAGTTTATGCAGTTCTTATGCTGCAATTGATACAGGGCTTTGGTGCTGGTTATAGGATAGCGTTTTACTAATATAGATTCCTTGTTGAAGTATATGGTGAAACGTTGGTGAATAACTGTCGTCATAAGGTTTCTGCTGTGAGACCACAGCAAGCAGAAGTGTGAAAATTATTAGAATCTACTAGAATTTTTGCAGAAAAAATGCAAGTTCATGTTAAATGTTGCATCATTATTTTGTGTGCGTGTTTCATCCTTATTAGTAAATCAGTTCTGCTTGGCATACTTTCTATTAGAAGGGGCCAAATATTTTGTTTCTTAATCAGTGCTATATTTCTGTGCATTTCTTGACAAGTTTTGTCTTTGTCGTTTCTTCAATATTTGCTCCACAAGTTTGTAATAGGGCTGATTTCTGGGCTGTTCCCAAGCCAGGACGAAGTTTTTCACGATTTTCAGCCAAGAGTGTGCAACAGACATAGCCTTCATCACTTTCTTTTTCATGCTGGAAAGTGACAGTCAAAGAAACTTTAATTCAGTTGAGGCAGAATATTTTCCTAGGACTTCCTGTATTGCTGCTGTGTCATTCAACTTTCAGCATGTAGTAATAAAAATTTGTTTGCTGAAGAGAGCACAAAGATTCCAGGTTTTAGATTAGATGGCTGTTTAGATGAATGCAAGAATTCACTGAAGGAACATGATTCAGCATTTTCTGTTTCGTCAGTGGGTTTTGTTTATTA
Source organism: Schistocerca cancellata (assembly GCF_023864275.1). NCBI lineage: Eukaryota > Metazoa > Arthropoda > Insecta > Orthoptera > Acrididae > Schistocerca > Schistocerca cancellata. The sequence continues at coordinate 985,306,450 of NC_064627.1, forward strand.
CTTCATCACACATCGCACAATGTTCTGTTGTATTGGTAGTTTTGTATCTACCATATATTCTACAGATTGTTTCTGATACTACAGTCTGATGTTTCAGATAAGTTAAATAATTTCCTGAGCTGTTCTTCATTTATAACTGTTATTGTTATTGACAGTAACGTGTGGGCTGGTGGTAGAAACTCCGTGTTTTTTGTGATAAGATGAATATGTGCAAAACTATTGTTCAAACAGCAACAGCAATAGTGATAGTAAGAGGTGTTTTAATATATCTATAACAGGAATCAGACTAAAATATCTAAAACTGTAACAATAATAATATCAATAAAAGAGGGTCATTTGTAATCAAAAAATAAACAAAATCTGTTGAATGTTGAGCAGAAGGTACTGAAACATGCTTAAGTAAATCAAAACCACTTACTTCCTACTAAAGTTGCCCTGTTTTTCTGCCTCAGTCTGTGAATTTACTGGACCATCTACTGTCCCATCCTTTAGGTGGTCATCCAGTTGTTTGTTCCCGTGTCTCTAGTCTTCTGTTCAGAAATTTTGGCTAGTCTTGTTAGGTCAACTCTTTCAACATGATCCTTGCAGTTTCTTGTCTTCATCCATTTATTTATGTCTGGTATTCCACACTACCTCTTACCATTTCTTCTTTTGTTCCCTGTGCTATCCCATGGATCTATCTTCATACATTCTTTTCCATTGCTGTCAACTTCAGTTTCATAATTTCTGTTTTTGCTGCATATGTCGTAACAGGACGCACCACTGTTTTATACATTTTTATGTTCAGCTCAGTTGCCTCATCTGAACAGGTCTCAGAAGGCCCAGTGGTATTGACTGACTGCCATATCATCCTCAACTGGTACCAGTTGACATTAGGAATCTGTAAAATAGGTTTATTTACCTTTCCCCCGTCATTCCCAAACTGATGCTTAATGTTATTAGCCTAGTTGAGTCTTTTACTAACCATTGCCTGTGTTAATTTGCCTTCTGTTCCTGGCTGATGTACCAGAAGACTAGCAATTGCTAGTACAAATGTGTACCTCAAGCTCATCAGGTAATGCTTCAAATCCTGATGAATAAGCCTTCTGTGGATTTTGGCAAGTTACATGATTTTGCATTCAATTTTAACCTTCAAGTGTGTGTGCTGATTTTTGCAACATGAGGGGGGCAATGTGGAATACTTCACACATGTAAAGAATTACTGTCTTTGTGTTAACAAGGTTAATGTGTATAAGCAAAATCACACTGTAATCTTAGTTTAATTAATGATGATTAAGTAAACTTATATGCTAAAGCACTGTTTAATTAAACAATAATAAAATAACTTTCAATGAATCACACTGTTGCTGCATAAAGATGTTACCACACAGTAATGTCCCACCTCGAGCATTAAACAGTGCACTTGAATCGGACTGCAGTGTAATGCGTATTTAATTACTAATTATCTTGTACTGCTTCATTGTGGGGTTGTGCTGCTAGCTCATAATCTAGGCCATTTTATTGCACAGTTCATATTTTTTCTTTTTCCTCACCTGTTTCACTGCGTATTTTATATTGCTGCTGTTAACCTGGATGTTTGACAACACAACTTGTCACTATGATAGCTGAAGCAATAATAAAGGAATAGATACAAGCTCACGATTGTAAAACGTAAGTGGAACTGTGCAAGACAATGTTATTTGTGGTTGGCGCACTTCCTCAAAAAGCTACAAGGATATCTAAAATTCTGATATCTGTACAAAATACTAATTGAGAGGCAGTTAGCTCCTTCCTGTCAGAATACTGCAAGAACAGTAGTTGCCGTTCTAGCTGCTTGATGTTGGTTAGAACCAGCTCGTCTGTATAACTAAATGGCCAAAACAGCCACCTTGTTCCAATCACAGGTCGACTGTCTGAAGACTTCAAATGGCAATAAAAATGTTAAATTATTGACTGTATTTAAAGGGTTGTCATGTACTCATTAAGGGGAATAATTCCATATTACAGGTTTAACACAGTAAGACATGTACCAAAGTTTGGAATTGTGAATATATCCCCGAGGCATCATAACACAGTATGAAAATTATCCAGACAGTACCAATCTGCTAATGAGAAGTCTGGCACTAAGAAATTGCATCTCATGGCAGACCTTTCTGTGATATTTTGTTGCTCACGCCACCCACAAAATGTAAGGGAAAAAGATTTTTGCTTAGCAAATTTTCAGTATTTATGCAGTAATTTTTATTATTGATTACTTCCTTAGTATTAACTTCATAACACATTTTGCAGACAGTACCAACATAATCATTGATTGTACTTGCCAAATTATGTTGCAGTATGATGCGTAACTCAGGAAGCATGGAGCCATAAACAGACAAAGTTTAAATGCGAACATTTTAGGTTAGGCTTTACCATGACTGTTATTGACATAAATGAAACAACAATTTTACTGTTACCACTCACTGTTTATTTATCTCAACGATACGTTTCAAAGGTTTAAACCTCCATCAGGTGGATTTAAATTTGTTAGTATGACATTTGCATGTGTGTCGTGTTACGATTTTTTGGAGGAACTTGTGGCACTGTCCAGTGGAGAAGCAAAACACTATTTCAGAGCACAGTTTTAGGTTTCTTATGACAAAAAATTGATCAATTTTTCATTTAATGAACAGGCATATTAGGAAAACTAGCTTTCTTCAAACTGAGATGTTTTATACGTGGAGTTACATTCCTTAAAGAATGTGGAGAGGGTTAGTAGTCCACACTAAATCAAGATTAATAGTTTAACAGCTGCAGAAAAACTTAGTACAGCTGAATCTTTCACCTCTTCCTCCATCTCATAACAACTCCAAGTTGCCTCCATCAAGCTGTGCTTGGTTCTTTACAAATGGTTTACACAGTCACAGGTAGCTGATGATCAGAATTTAGGATGTCTTCATAGATTTCAGAAAATTTCACTTATTGTAACGGCATTCAGGGAAATTGTGTTCTGCAGCTTCTGATATTGACCTACAGCCAATGTTTGGAAATTTTGTAAAAACATTCTTTTAGGTTACATCATTCCAGGCAGCTGGGGACATTTGCATTCACTGTAAAATATTCTCATTGCTAGCGTTCTTCGAGAAATAAAAATTAGTTCTGGACAACACGCATCCTGTATTTGGCTTTTGTGGGATGAATTATGCACAGCCTTAGATACTGCAGGTGACTTACACAGTTCGCAGGAAGAAACACAAAAGTTCTTCTGAGGAATGTAGTTAGCTTTGTATTGTAAGGCTAGTGTCAATATGAATTATTGTTATTCCTTCTGCACCATCCTGGCATCTAAACTTCATAAAAGCTTCAGCAGTCATCCAGGCATTGCTAATAAAATCATAATAACGTAGCAGTGTCCATACGTTTTGTAGTTTAAAGTTTTTCCGTTGTTAACACTATCCAGTCTGGCGACACCACAGTTATGTCGTGAGCGTAAATGTTTTTAAATGGGTGGTAGATGCTACTCATCAGGTGCTACATCCGTGTATATATACGCGTTCACTTTCTGGTTTCATATATTGCTTTGTCGAGACAAGTACTGTTATGTTAGGTTTGTTTAAGTCATTCTAAGCTTAAAAATTACATTGCTGTCTGTGCCATTCATTGTTTCCTTCTGGACAGAGCACTTTCTCACAAGGCATGTCCAACCTGCAGCCATTTCACTACTGCATGTCCATAGTGTGCCGGATTGTAATTATATTTCCATTGGTCAGGTGCTTCCTTCTTGCCTGTTTATGCAGCACAGTCTTTAAGTCCTGTGGAAATTCTAAATACAGTAATCTCCCAGGTGTGTTACAAGAATTGCCATTTCCGTTGTTCAAACGACTGACACATTAAAACAGAGTACTGTTTCCATTATTATCGGCCATCCTGTTGTGTATAAATTGATAAGTTTCCTGATGTTAAGTGGTGTGTACCGGTAAGTGTCAACAAAACAAGTCAAGAGAGATTTGTAAAACAGATAATTAGGAAACAAACATGCTGACATTAAAACAAAAATTAGAAGTAATCGAAAGATTTGAGAAGGAGAAACTGCTTCAAAATCAAGTGCTGATATTTGAATGCAGGCTGTTTAGTATGTTAATAAGAACAAGCAGAAAATACAGGATTTTTCAGGAAATGCAGATTCTAGTTCTGGGCCATCTACATGAAAAAGCACAGAGACCTAAATTCATTGAATTAGTTGCTGCTCTTTTGCAGTAGTTTACAGAGAAACAAGCAGAAGGTGTCGTTGTTTGAGGCATGTGTGTGCCAAAAAAGCTAATTTTTTTTTTCATGAAGCCTTAGGATTGGAAGTAGAATGTAATGCATCACTGGGTGACTAACAGGATTTGCACATCGCAGGATTTGAAAACTTACTGTGCAAGGAGAGCAGCTTAAAGGGGAGGGTATGACATTGGGATCAAGGATTTACTCCAAACTTTGTACACCTTTGGTAGGTCATTAAAACATAATGTGAAAGCAGTAAGGTGCACTACTCTGGCAATTCAAGATGAACGTGTATGAGGTGACTGTTCAAGTCGTGCTCAAACCTCAATTTGTGTAGTACAAGAGTAAATTCAGTGACATTCAAAAAATTTCCATCTACACTGTTCGTTCTTGCTATGTTAGCAATGTCCCAGTGCTATGCAGGTTAACTGCCAAATGTGGTGTGCTGCTTGTCTGCAGCTTTGAAGCATTGAGGTGCAAAGTAGTTCCAGATGCATTACTAGATAGGATGTGTAAGGGATTTCACAAATCAATCACGACAGACATACATTATAAGGAAAACTCTGTTTCTTCATTTACTAGTCGATAGTTACAAATATTTCCTAATAATTAAATTTAATTAAAAATAGTAAGTAGCCAAATTACAAGAAATTACTAATACTTGCTAACAGACTCTTCTGTCGGTTCTTGGTAGAACATTATAATAAATGAAAAGCATCAGTTTGCTTCTGTTCTACAGTATTAATTTCATGGAAATGCTTTTAGTTTTTAATTAATTACCTGTTGAGTGTCATATAAATTAAATAATGTGACTGATGATAAAAATTTAGATTAAAAAAAATTAGAGCAGGAGTCAAACAGCCGCTTCGTACAAGTTTGCATTACGTAGTTCGAATGCTAACCACTTGACCATAGCACCTACGCACAGATACATAAGTAAGAAACTAAAACGTTCCTTGTGGTTTTCTGAGAATTGCTGGAGTAATGCACCTTCTACTTGGACATCGTTGTTGTAGTGTCCTCCTAAAGGTGTGCAAAGTTATCCCAATGATGTGGTCTCACCTTGTTAGTTCAAATATTGTGACAGCTGATTACTTCCTCATAGAGTTCCAGAAGTTTGTGGAAGGTGAGAATTTCACACCAGACCAAATTCATAATGCGGACAAAAGTGGTATATATTGGAAGTGCCTACCAACCAGTCATTGCTTTTAAGAGTGAAGTTCGTTCTCCTGGACATGGTGCCTAAAGAACACATTAAAACTTTGTGCATGGCTAATGCTTCTGGGAACCACAAAGTGGAACTACTAGTGATTTGAAAATCAAGAAAGCCCTGAACATTCAAGGATATTATAGTTAGGGATCTCTTTTTGCATTGTTGCAACCAACATACTGCATAGATGCAGAACTAATTCCACACCCAATTTGTACACAAAGTTCAGTGAATTCTGGAAGAGAGGATTGCTGTGGAAGGATGTTATATTGCTTGATAACAACCCTTCAGATCTGGGAGAGGACTTCTGTATCTGATAATTGACTCGTAGTAGAAAAGTTTTTACTGCCGAAGGTGACAGCCATTGTAAGGCAAATTGTCCAAGGTGCAATTGCATCGGTAAAACAGTGCTACCAGTTTTGACTAATGAGAATGAAAATGCTACTTGATAAGGATGATTTGGTGACTTTCTAGAAGTAGTTGACCACTCTAAATGTTGTATGTGCGATTTCTGATGCCTGGCAGAAAGTAGAGCAGCACACAGTATTTCAGTAATGGAGAAAAATTCTTCCACGTATAGCAGGAAGTGATTTTCAAGGTTTCAGTAATGATGAAATAACAACTGCACAAATGATAAATCTGGCAATTGATTTAAATGATTTGAAGATTTTGATGAAGAAAACTTGAATGAATGGCTGAAGATCAGTAAATGTGAACGTGGCTTTCAATACATAATTGATGCCAAAATGTGACGGATACTCCACAACAAAACAAAGACAGTGAATGTGAAGGCTGGGATGAAGAAAGTGACCTAGTTAGTTATTGTACCACATCGCAATGTATTGATAATCTTCTAGATTATAAGGGCCGGAGGTGATTTCATTGCAATAACATAAATAAGTTTCTCAAGAAAATTCGAAACGCCCTGTGGAAAGACGTCAGTTTCTCTCAGAAGCAAACGATGCCACACTGTTAAACAGGCCTACAGTACCTTTGCACAGAACTTGGATGAACTTTTGAACAAAAACAGGTGTGGAAATACCTCAATTATTTGTGGTTTTTGATTATTTGTGCATCTTCTCCCTCACATTACCCTGAAGAATTGGGAGTATAATTACTTTTGCAAAACTGTAAAAATAAATGAGTTACATTTAGACGCCAATGAGTTTTTGTTTCTGACAAAATAAACAAATCAATTGCGAGAAAGTCAGTTTCCCGCACCACACACAGATTTGGCATCTGCTTTCCCGACACTGCAGTGAAAGTGTTAATACTACCCATATCTACTGCCTCCTTTTCTCCACTGAGATTTGAAGAAGACAAATTTGCACTCTACCCTCCCACCCCACCCCCGAAAGGAGCAATTGAGCCAGGCATTCAGTGTGCTGAAAAACGTCAGTGCTGAGCATCTGAACTACAGCTCGGATCTTCTCTGGAAGCTTGAAGGCTTTGTGATATATGGAGCTTCATATTCGTTTTGTGTGTGTGTGCAAAAAAGTGTATGTATATGATCACTCAATATAAAACCTGAAACTTCTGGGACCTGATGAAACTTGGGATGAAGTAATGGTTGACTTTTCTGAAAAAAGCAACACAGCTCCAACCAAGTGACAGGCTGCAGTTACAGTTTTCTCTCCACCATGTTCACTTTATCGCCATGAACATGCACAGAGTGGCACAACTGAGAGAGCTGAGAGGAAAACTGTGTGTAGCCTGCATGTAGTTTGTACAAATGTACAGATTTACTCTCTAATAGATACCTACACAGTTAAATGAAGGTGTGTAGGCCTCTTTGAATGATTAAGCGTGACTGTTTTCTCATATTAATGCAGAGAGAGCATAAGTTTCAGCATTCATGAAGGGATTATTTTTGAGAATATACCACATAAAGGAGTGTGCCAAATTGTGTTTAATTACTATGTAAGAGATCAATCTTTCAGTTACCTTAGACATCCCGAATAATTGTCAGCTTTTCCTAAATCTTAGTCTTTCTTGATTTGCTGGTCCTTACTACAGTTTTCAGAGGGCAAAATTCGACACTTTGATAAACTATGTATGATCACTTTCCACTTGAACCTAATGGAATCTTTTCTGCGACCTCAGATCGTATGAGCTACTTGCAGAAGTTGACACTAGTTAGAAATTGCCATCTGAACAGAATGACCTACCTATTGGCAGTTAGAATAGATTGCAACTCAATAGGGACGTGAAAAATCCTCATCGACTGATTTACCTAATTAATACTTCCTTATAGGAATACATGCGTGGAAAGCTGCATGCATTATCATACCTGTTCTGGAATTTGGGGATGGTTGCCACTGTGGTTAGAATCTGCCTGGCTGGTGTACCAGCCAGCCTGAATGTGGGTTTTAGGCAGTGCTTCACATCAAATTAGGTGAATACTGGGCTCATACGTACATCCCACATCAGTTACATGATTCATAAACTTTTTGAAAGACATTCTTTTTCAGATGGATAACATTAGACACAAATGGGTGGGGTACACAGTTTTCGCCCTGGAGGCGAGGGGTGACAACAGGGAGGACATCCGTACATAGTCTGCTACCATTAACATTGCCAATTTCAGATTAACATGCCAACACTGTGAAGATTAGGCATAAGGCTCAGAAAGCGAAGGGAAAAAATGCAGCTATTGTGTAGCTAATTGCATCCATATGCACTATTGCACCAGGGATAATTTATGAATGAAAACAAAGATAAAATTAGGAATAGACAGTAAACATATTGAATGTCAACGTGGGTGGTTTTTGAAGTAGTAAAGTGAAGATGTGCCACTTCGAGGCAAATTCCTGAAGCCCAATTGGAGAACTTCACTTTTGTTCACATGGCAAGACTCACAGTTTTCAATATAGAAATGTCACCATGGAATTAGCCAAATGAGCATTAGAGCAGAAGCAAGTTCTTAAGTTACTGAATCTGCTACACAATTTCACAGAAATCTACCTGAAGTAAAGGCAGATAAAATTTTGCATAATGAGGTGTACAATTGTCATGGAAAAGTGGTTTATTATAGTCAGCTTCTGATCAGAACTGTCTTTTCTTTTTTAAGAATAGGGGATTGGGGGGGGGGGGGGGAATAAGGTGGGATTCATTATGAATAAAGACAGAATTGCCCTCATTGCTACAAATACATTGGCTAGCCATAAGCTGGAAGACTGTTGTACATATGTAAAGATATTTAAAATGTGCGATTGAAGTTTACTTGTATGACCACTTTCCAGCTCGCCCACCTTTCCTTGTGGTGAAATCACAAGATGGTAAAGTAAACAATTGTGTATTTAGCCAAAATCAAATAGCATCTATTCAGCTGCTGGATCAGAACGCCATAGAAGCATTTAAGGCTCACTACAGCTATAAACTGCAGACTTCAATAATGAATTCAGACGAGCAAATGGGAAGTTCCTTGGTAAATGGTAAATTTGAAGGTGCTGTGATAAAGCATGACCAATATCAGCAGCGAAATGCATAAATTCTTTGTGGAATTTTGTGGCTGTTTTTAATGTGCTCAAAACCTGATGTTAGTCTTGATCACGATATTAATTAATTTTATATTGAAATTGTCAGGCATAGAAACATGGATTGCACTAAGATGTCTGCAAACAATGTAGACCAGATACTGTATAGCCATGTTTGACCAATTTTCATTCCAACTGAGGGTGTGAGAGACATTTTGAGCCTTTGAGAATGGTGTAAGGCCAAAACGCGTAGGCCAGTATAAACCACTGTGTTGAACAAAGTGTTCTGTTGAAGAAAATGCAAGAAATGAAGAATGTAGTAACAGCTTTCAACAGCAGTTAACATCCAGTATCATGATGTTCTGCTGTGCAGTATTAGTCTTATAGCCTTGAACTGCTGGGTAGTGATGAATTGAGGAACTGATTTAAGAGATAATTGATGACGAAAAGTGTATTAATGTAGTTATAGCCATGTTGGCTAAGATTAAACCAAATCTATGGTAATACAATTGAAGAGGAGGAAGAAAGTGTAGACAATGTTCCCAGCAGGTGTGGTACATTGGGTAATACAAACAGTTATGCAAGTGGAGAAGGAAGTGAATGAAACCATGTTCAGTTGTTAAACAAAATTAACGTGGAACACTGTGCTTAAAAAGAAAATTTGTGAAATGACCTGTCAGCAAGACGACATACTTAAAATGGAAGAAAAATGAAGCTACAGTAGCTTGCAGATGGTGTTATAAATAGTTGTGTATTTTATAGTGCTTCATATACTGTAGTGGAGTACAGCATTTCATTTGTAAGTATTGTAGTGTTATTGTTTTGGTTGCCATTTTGGTGAAATTTTCCTAATCACTGCAGTTAAGTTTTTTACATGTTTTGCTTCTAATGGTATTTAAATTCTGTACAATATACAGCACAGTACAGTGTAGTGTAAGATTGCATTATCTACTTTCCAAAACTTTCCAGGTGTAGTATTCTCATCCCACAGCTGTCTGGATACAAGTATTTGCACTGTAACATGGGAGTGTTCCCCAACAGCTGCTTTAAATGGGGCTTCTGCTGCAACACTCAAAACTTTGAGTCTAATTTTCTAGCTTTGTATTGCTATATAAATTACAGTATGATGTTGGTTGCAGCTTATGTGAGAAGTTGGTACCAAAAGGTTGCCTTAAGCCCTCATACAACAAGAAATGTGTGTAAAGTGTGTTCTCAGGGTTTGATAGCTTTCCTTTTCCACTGCGTACAGTAACAATTTGTCTTTGATCACAGCGTTTAACAATAAAGCTGTATTGTTGAAGCTGATATAGAGGGGTTGTGGTTTTGGTTCACAGCTGATAGGACAACACTCTTAATTATGAACCATGCAGTCACAGTTCTGTTATTGCAACTTAAAATGATAGCTTCATTAGTAAACCAGATGACTTCAGATTTTTGGTAGTGAGGGTAGGCAGAAAGTTCTTGTAGATAATTGACAGATTTCTAATCCCAATACGAAGACATCTCTCTTGCCAAACCTCTATTCTCCACAGAAATACTTCAGGTCCATGTAACTGTTAAAGTATCTTCAATCCCAAGTTCAGTTTGAACACTTCAGTAAGCATGTTCTTACTGAATATAGTATGCTCTTGCATTCTTCTGACCTGTGAGCTGATTTCACCAGTTGTTCATAGGATGCCTGCAGTATAATTCTAAATTTCAATTACTATATGACTTCTGTATTTCTCACAAAACCAGAGGTGAAAAATTAGTAAATGACTGGTAAAACCCCTGGAATGGGCCAGGGATTGAAGACAGGACTTTCATTAACACATGCTCTCAAGCACTTTAGTACTTATTTTATTTTTTCTGATTTACACATTTAGTAGCTAACAATCTTGCTGCAGTGGTAACACCAGTTCCTGTCAGATCGCTGAAGTTAAGCGCTGTCGGGCTGGGCTAGAACTGGGATGGATGACCATCTAGTCTGCCGAGCGCTGTTGGTAAGCTGAGTGAACTCAATCCTTGTGTGGTTAACTGAGGAGCTACTCCATGAAGAAGTAACGGCTCCAGTCTGGTAAACTTACATACAACTTGGAGAACAGCGTACTGACTACGTGCCCCTCCATATCCGCATCAAGTGAAGCCTGTGGACTGAGAATGACATGGCGGCTGCTCAGTAGTGTTTCGCCTTCATGGCCTGTTCGGACAGTTTTTGTACATTTAGTGACATTGGTTATTTACAAAGTACTTAACATTGCAGGAGCATTTTAAATATGTCCAAAAAGTATGTTCATTTATGAATTAAAATACCACATCAAAAAATTTGAGTCAGATGATAAGGGAATTCAGTTAGGAAATAACAGTGTTGTAGAAAAGATTTCCTATTAGTGCAATAAAATGATGGTAGAACTAAAGAGCATATAAAATGTAGATTGATAATAGTAAGTACAGAACCACAGAAAAATAAAACACTTATAAAAAAATATTGTGTGCGATTATCTTTTCAGTACATTTGTCGGGAGTGCGGCCCTGTCTGAAAGTAAAAATCAGAAGATAAACAGTGCATACAAGAAGGGTCTTAAAGCTTTCCAAAATTGGGCAGCAGAAGAATCCAAAGATTTGGTGGATAGCTAGAGTAGTAAAGGCATAAGGCACCTCCCGAGGTGCCCATGTAGAGTTATTAAGGCATAAGGCACCTCACGAGGTGCCCAGGTAGAGTTATTTTGATACTGGAGAAAAAAGGATTGAATACAAAAAGTGTATTAACACACAAGTGGGCGTACGGTGTACTTTGTAAAAGTGTAAAGAATAGCTGTCTTCATGTTACCAAGGCAGACGTTCTTGAGCAACATCAGTTTCATCTTGGTTTAGTTAAACAACAATAAAGTAAACTTATGAGTTAAATCATTGTTTAATTAAACAACAAGAAAGTAAACTTTAATCAAACAACAAGAAAGTAAACTTTAATTGTATCCCGTTTCCACGTACAATTATTAACTCACAGTAATGATCTGTTCAGAGCATTAAGCAGTGGAGTTGCATAAGATCCCAGCCAAACACTTCTTCGATTACTAATTGTCCTGTAGACAACAGCCTCATTGTGGGATTGTGCTGCTGGCTCGGAATAAGGCATTTCCTTGCTCGCTGTTTTATTTTATGTTGCTGCTGCTCATGTGCATGTATGGCAGCACAACTTGTCACAGTGTTAGCTGAAGCAATAATCAAAGAATAGTTACAGGCTCACAATTATAAAAACAGTGGAATGGTACAATAAAATATTTTTGGTTGACAGACTATATATGTAGGCGTGACCCCTTGAGGGTTGTAATTGATGAGGGGTGCAATAGTTCGGCATCTATGAAAAATCTTGCCCAAAATAGGCTACTGTGGAAAGATGTATTAAAGTATCTTCAGGCTGATCACAACTGACATAACTGCCACCTTACTTATGGCTGGTTGCTGTTCGGAGAAGCAAAAAAATTTTTTTGCATCATGAGAGAAAAGTAAAGTTGCTGATTTCTGCTGCCACTGCACAAATTGTCTTCAATTTCATCATACTTCGCTTCTATTGTGTTTCCATGTTGTTCAGTTTGCTAGTAATAGGAGTAAAAGTAATGAATAATAATGTTGTTTTTTTCCAGGAATCTCTATTACATACTGGAAAATGGAGAAGAAAAGTTCTACACTGTTGATAGTTACCCTGATACATTGGTAAAGAAGATGAAGTTGTTGAAGTACTTTGAACGGTACATGCAGGATAATCTGATAAAAGCGGGAGCTGCAGTTCCTGTAAGAGAGTGTGATTCCATTAGCAGACTTCCATACATGTATCAGTGGTTTCGGACGTCCAATGGTGTTATCATGGTGTTGTCAAATGGAACAGTTCAGGTATGACTTAAAGAAGTTAAATACAAGCGATAGTTGCCTAGAAGAGATGTTTTTCCTCATGTTTGCATTACAGTTAAGGGTCACACTGTTTCTGTTGTAGTAACTATCAGTTATCATTATGTTTACTGAAGGATTGTTGTAAGCCAAGTTGAAGATGGCTTTTCATAGATATAATGGTAACTTTCTCTACTGTGTTGGAGGACAACCACCCAGTCACCACTTGCTTAACAACCAGAATTAGACATAAGCAAGTTTTGGAAAGAACTGGAGTAAAAGTGATACCTCATCGAACAAGACCGGAAACTTGGCTACCTTCGGACAGATGCTTTCTTGAGCTAGCATGTGCTGGCTGGGTACATTAGGCTGTGACTGCAGTTCTGCTGCTTGATGGGTGTGAGGGATTGTTGGATGGAGTGGGGGAGAGGTGGCTTGAGGTACGGAGGGGAAGGGTAGCTGACAAATAAGAGGGAGACAGCAGTTGGACAGAAGAGAAGTGCAGGAGGGAGAGGCAGCAGGCTCATGGGATGGGAATTGATGTGCCTCCAGCAATGGTGGGTTGATACAGAGCATGACAACAATGATACGGAAGAGTTTATTGGGAGGGAATGACAGAATAGAGGAACAGGAGATGATGGGGAGAAGGATTGGGTGTCCGGCGAGTGAATTTAGGGTGTTATAGTAGGGAGCTAATGGAGATAGATAGGAGGAGGATAATGGGAATGAAGGGTGAAGGGTGTGTTGAAAAGACAAATGTTGTCTAGGCAGTTAAGAGAAGTTGATGTTGAGAGAGAGAGAGAGAGAGAGAGAGAGGGGGGGGGGGGGGGTGTTTTCCCATGGGTGATCAGTTTAGTTCTAAGCATTCGTTTGATTGGGCAGTTAATTGGTTGTCATGCCCACATAAACTTTACAGAAATGTCATTAGATGGTATGACATGAATGTTCTCACAAATGGCCCTGCTTTTAATGAGATGGGATAAGCGTATGATGGGACTGTAGAAGGATGTGCCGGGTGAGTGTACTGACAGGCTTGCACCCATGTCTTCCACAGGTATATGACTTGGGTGGTATGGGTGAATGTGCCTTAAGATGGACCAAGATATAGTGAAGATTCTGTGGGTGGCGGAATACCACTCTAGGTGTGGTGAGCTGGATGATCATTTCTGGCCAGAGTGATAATTATAGTAGTTCTGGCAAAAGGCATTATTCAGTTGTCAGTCCAGTATGATATTAGATGTTTTTATGAAATAGGGGAGGGAGGGGACGGTGGCAGGGGGATGCTCCTTAACAGCAAGTTGTTCGGAGTAATGGGAGGAGGAGTGGATGGGGAGGTGGATGAGGAAGTGTTGTGAGAATTGTCAGTGGCCTAGGTTTGGGGATAGTGTCTGTCTGAAGGCCTGATTGAGACATTCAGTGTACTGCACAAAAGAAGTCTTGTCGCTGCAGAGAAGCTATCCATAGGTAGCTGAACTTCATGGGAGTGTGTGGTTTTTTGGTGTGGAAGAAATGACAGCTACTGAAATGCAGTTCTTGGTGGTTCATGGGCTTTGTATGGATGGAACAGTGAGAGGTGGACAGTGTCCAGGAAGGTGGCAAGTTGGGCTGAGGATGCCCAGGGGGGAAGCAAATGGGAGAATGGGTGTTCAGACTGTGGAGGAATTAGGATAGAGTTCCTGGCCACGAGTCCAAATCGTGAAGAGATCAATGAACGTGAGCCACACCCATTGTTTGGACTTTCGTGTGGCTAGAAGGAAACGTAGTAGGTGAATATGGATTGGGGCTAAGAAATGAAAGAGGAAGCTGCCTGGTAGAATTTTGCACAGAGCACAACTTAATCATAGCTAACACTTGGTTTAAGAACCATGATAGAAGGTTGTATACATGGAAGAACCCTGGAGATACTAAAAGGTATCAGATAGATTATATAATGGTAAGACAGAGATTCAGGAACCAGGTTTTAAATTGTAAGACATTTCCAGGGGCAGATGTGGACTCCGACCACAATCTATTGGTTATGACCTGTAGATTAAAACTGAAGAAACTGCAAAAATGTGGGAATTTAAGGAAATGGGACCTGGATAAACTGAAAGAACCAGAGGTTGTACAGAGTTTCAGGGAGAGCATAAGGGAACAGTTGACAGGAATGGGGGAAAGAAATACAGTAGAAGAAGAATGGGTAGCTTTGAGGGATGAAGTAGTGAAGGCAGCAGAGGATCAAGTAGGTAAAAAGACGAGGGCTACTAGAAATCCTTGGGTAACAGGAGAAATATTTAATTTAATTGATGAAAGGAGAAAATATAAAAATACAGTAAATGAAGCAGGCAAAAAGGAATACAAACGTCTCAAAAATGAGATAGACAGGAAGTGCAAAATAGCTAAGCAGGGATGGCTAGAGGACAAATGTAAGGATGTAGAGGCTTATCTCACTAGGGGTAAGATAGATACTGCCTACAGGAAAATTAAAGAGACCTTTGGAGATAAGAGAACCACTTGTATGAGCATCAAGAGCTCAGATGGAAACCCAGTTCTAAGCAAAGAAGGGAAAGCAGAAAGGTGGAAGGAGTATATAGAGGGTCTATACAAGGGCGATGTACTTGAGGACAATATTATGGAAATGGAAGAGGATGTAGATGAAGATGAAATGGGAGATACGATACTGCGTGAAGAGTTTGACAGAGCACTGAAAGACCCGAGTCGAAACAAGGCCCCCGGAGTAGACAACATTCCATTGGAACTACTGACGGCCTTGGGAGAGCCAGTCCTGACAAAACTCTACCATCTGGTGAGCAAGATGTATGAAACAGGCGAAATACCCTCAGACTTAAGGGGCTCCGGAACGCCCTATACTTGCAATGTTAAAATAACGCTTATAAATTACATCTTTCCTCACAAAGTATTTGAGGTAGGAAGTTGAACTTTTTACAGATTATTTATTGGAATATGGGCTACAACTTAACACAGGGATTTTACAAAATTTTAGTTCAGTTATTAAATATGATTTTTTTCAATTGTAATGAAAATTCACAACATTTTTTTGCAATTTTTATTTATATATTCAGAAATATACAGTTTTTTGGAAAAAGGCTGTGTTAAATTATGCAGAAGGTACTGTGTAACATTTACTGAAAGTTTGAAACAAATATGTTTGGAAGATCCTTAGAAAACATGTAATTAGTATGAGAAAATAAAAGTTTTGGGAATCGAGCGACAAAGATTGGATTAACTTTTTAGTGCATTCAAAGTCCATAGGATGGATTATCTTCATCCTCTGCAAACTCCTCCTCCAGCTTCCTCTTGTTCCTCCTCCTGTTTACTCTTACTTGTATTTCTAGACTCTTTACAGCCCTGTCTGCAGTTCGAAGGCGTTCCTTGTCTAAAGCAAGCATCGCTCGTACCATGTTAGAACCTATCTTCATTCCCATATTTCTAAATACCTTGCACCTTACAATATTGCCATCATTGAAAGTCGCAACAGCATCATACACACCAAAGTGAAGTGTTTCTATTCCAACAAATACAGTCTTGGGGATTCTCGACCATATAACACTATTTACACTTTCATTGGGGGTTTGAGTTTTTTCCGTGAATACACTTTTCCAACAGTTCAGGTGCTGCTAAGTCTCTGAAAATAGGTTAGCCACAACACATACTTTATCTCACATCACTAAAATGTACCTGATGAACACGGACGTTAATAATAACACCATTTGACAGCAGTTTAACAGCGCCACAGTGGGTCACGCCCATGTAGAACACATTTAAAAAAAAAAAATTTAAAAATAGTTGCAGTCTTCGGAATTGAATAAATTATATATCTATTAAAAGGTAATAGTCTGCAGATTCAGAAAACGCAAAAAAGTAAAAATTGAACTTTTCATGATTTTGAGCCTTTCCGAAGCCCCTTAAAGAAGAATATAATAATTCCAATCCCAAAGAAAGCAGGTGTTGACAGATGTGAAAATTACCGAACAATCAGTTTATTAAGCCACAGCTGCAAAATACTAACACGAATTCTTTACAGACGAATGGAAAAACTAGTAGAAGCCGACCTTGGGGAAGATCAGTTTGGATTCCGTAGAAATACTGGAACACGTGAGGCAATACTGACCTTACGACTTATCTTAGAAGAAAGATTAAGGAAAGGCAAACCTACGTTTCTAGCATTTGTAGACTTAGAGAAAGCTTTTGACAATGTTGACTGGAATACTCTCTTTCAAATTCTAAAGGTGGCAGGGGTAAAATACAGGGAGCGAAAGGCTATTTACAATTTGTACAGAAAGCAGATGGCAGTTATAAGAGTCGAGGGACATGAAAGGGAAGCAGTGGTTGGGAAGGGAGTGACACAGGGTTGTAGCCTCTCCCCGATGTTATTCAATCTGTATATTGAGCAAGCAGTAAAGGAAACAAAAGAAAAATTCGGTGTAGGTATTAAAATCCATGGAGAAGAAATAAAAACTTTGAGGTTCGCCGATGACATTGTAATTCTGTCAGACAGCAAAGGACTTGGAAGAGCAGTTGAACGGAATGGATGGTGTCTTGAAGGGAGGATATAAGATGAACATCAACAGAAGCAAAATGAGGATAATGGAATGTAGTCGAATTAAGTCGGGTGATGTTGAGGGTATTAGATTAGGAAATGAGACACTTAAAGTAGTAAAGGAGTTTTGCTATTTGGGGAGCAAAATAACTGATGATGGTCGAAGTAGAGAGGATATAAAATGTAGACTGGCAATGGCAAGGAAAGCGTTTCTGAAGAAGAGAAATTTGTTAACATCGAGTATAGATTTAAGTGTCAGGAAGTCATTTCTGAAAGTATTTGTATGGAGTGTAGCCATGTATGGAAGTGAAACATGAACGGTAAATAGTTTGGACAAGAAGAGAATAGAAGCTTTCGAAATGTGGTGTTACAGAAGAATGCTGAAGATTAGATGGGTAGATCACATAACTAATGAGGAAGTATTGAATAGGATTGGACAGAAGAGAAGTTTGTGGCACAACTTGACCAGAAGAAGGGATCGGTTGGTAGGACATGTTCTGAGGCATCAAGGGATCATCAGTTTAGTATTGGAGGGCAGTGTGGAGGGTAAAAATCGTAGGGGAGACCAAGAGATGAATATACTAAGCAGATTCAGAAGGATGTAGGTTGCAGTAGGTACTGGGAGATGAAGCAGCTTGCACAGGATAGAGTAGCATGGAGAGCTGCATCAAACCAGACCACAACCACAAACTGAAAACAACAACAACAGTAACATTTCCTCTAAATGGCTTGCAAACAGGTTTGAATATCTTGTTCAGAAATAAGAAATACATGAGCATGAGAACATAATTAGTTTAGTGTGTGTCATCTACTGTTTGGTGAGAAGTTACATCAACTGCATGTCAGTTCTGCTGTTTGATGTGGAAGAGATATGAAGGGAATGAATGTCCATAGTTGCCAGTGTGGAAATGCTGCTGTAAGAATTCCCAAACCTACCATCTCTACACTTCCATGAGTAACATATCTGCCTTGAATTAGTTGTACTGCTGCTGACAGTTTTGAAGCACCCCGTTTTATTAAACATAACAACACTTTGCTTGACTTTGACAGTGATGGGAGGTTGCATTGCCATTTGACTTTCAACATGCTAATCTGTGTGACAGTTTTGTACATATCGCAAACAAAATCAAAACATATAACATATTTGCCTGACTATAAGATGTCTCATTTTTAAGAGGCTCCTTCAGAATTTTTCTGACTAATTAAATTTACAAACTGTTTAATGATACAAAATATCTATCAGAAATGTTAAAATTTTATTTATTTTAAACTTACTCATTTATTGCGTACACTTTGACAAACGGATAAGTAAAAGAAACAAAAGAAATGGTTTACATTAATTTTTGTCTTGACAGCTTTTTTGCTTACTAAGCCAGCCATTGCTGTTACTACTTTTGTCATTGGTACTACAATCCTAATTCATAAGCCTCTTGACATTCCTTCCTTTATGACAGTCTTTCCCATAATGCATCATCCGGAGTCATCCATAGCATTGGCTAACAGTGCTTTCTGACTCTTTACATAATCATTTAACTTGACTTTCTGCCCTCTTTGAGTGGGATCCTCTAGCCCAGCATTGGATATTGATTTCTTAAGTCTCCCTCTGGAGTGAGGGCATGATGTCCTTCAAGAAGCTAGTCACTGTAAAGCTGTTGCAAGTGAGCCTTAAAAGGTCTATTCATAACATCCATCAGTTGAATTGTGAGGCTATATTGCCAGGAATTACTAAGAGATCTGCATTGTTCTTTGCTATCAGATCCTTAACTTGCTGGGCTAGGTGTTCACTAACAGAATCCATCATCAACATCTCTCCTGGTGTGCAGAGGGCCTGGTATTCTTTTTCAAACAACCTTCAGTCAAATCTAGCCTCAGGTCATAGGTCATATGTCATCTGCCCATTCTCTTGCCACCTAAAAGCTAAATCATATAGGCAGTTTCCCTTTTGGTATCATTTTCCTTTGAACAATGACATAGGCAGGAGCTTCCTACTACCTGCTAGTACACTGAATATTACTGTTATTGTGGGTTTCAATGCCAGAACGTCTTACAGGAATGCTTTCAAAGTTGTCCACATTGACAAAATTTGACAGAATACTAGAATAAACAGCTGTTGGATGTTCATTATCCATATAACCTAGCAAATAATTGTTTCTGTTAATTAGTGATCTGGATCACTATATGGCTGTGATCACCTGGTCCCTGTTGCAGGCTGCCAATCTCACAGCTTTGAGAGACAACAAAAATAATTGTTACTACTTCATATATGAGGGGCAGTCAAATATAAACTGAACGCCTGCCACAATGGGACTGTGGAACTGGTTACATTCAAAAGTAATCGCCACACACATTAAGACTTTTATCCCATTGGGTGACACGATGATTAGTTCCTGTTTTGTTGAATGCGGTCTGCTGCAGACAGATCTACAACCTCCTCCACTGTTGCACTTCATGTCCAACTCAGACAGACGTGCAGGCAGACCCGGGCTGCATGGAGGATCTTTAAGCATTTCCCAATCAAATCGCTGAAGCATAGCCTCCAGCTGATAGGCAGTATGGAGGTGGGCATTATTGTGCAACAGCTTGACGGCAAATAAAACCAGCAGTGTAAGCATCCCACACCTCCCCTGCCAAAGAAATCAGAAGCTTGTTGAGTTCTTACAGTGTGGAACTGCAGTTAATGCACAGTGCTGTGAAGACACTTTGTGGAAACTGCGTTGTGCCAAAAAGTGAAAATGCCCAGGAACGCTGCTGGACGAAATCATTCTGTTGCACGGTAATGCACGCATCCTTGCTTCCGATTGGATAAAGCCTACACTTACGCTTTTTGACTGGGAAACACTAAAACATCGTCTGTATAACCTTAATCCTTCATTGTATGATTTTCACATTTTTGGTGACCTGAAGATCGATGCATGTGGCTCTTAGTTTCTATCAGTTGAAGGACAGCAAGAGTGGATGTGGTTGCAAGTCTGTCAGTAGCAGACAGGAATTGATTCTCATCTCCCAGTGGGATAAATGTTTCAACATGTGTGGTTATTACTTTTGAATGGAACCATTCCATGGTCCTGTTGCAGTGGGGTTCGGTTATCGCTTGACTGCCCCCTTAAAGTTGACGGAATGTAAAAAAATTACAGTACTGTTATAATCACTTGTATTACAGTTCTAACATGGTAAGACGAGCACTACTGTTGGAAAACATATGTCTTGATGCAGTGAAACAAACAGCATACAGATTATCCAGACCATATTAATCCAGTATTTGAGAATGAGGGCACTTACCAACTTTCAACGAACTTTACACAATTTCGTATGTTTTCACAACTTTCTCTTGCCCTCCTGCACAAAGTAATGAAAAGTAAAAGTTTATTGCGTACTACATTTCTGCTGTTCATGCAGCAAACTTCATCATGAGGTGCCCTTTGCAGCTTGCATCGTATTCTGTGCAAAAACATAATTTTCAGGAAATGAAGTTTAAAGTTCAACCTAACGTTCCACCTTAAGTCACTTCTTCAGAAGGTCTCAGATTTGTACTCAGGGTCCTTTCCCATTGGGCAAGGCTTCTTTTCTGGTTTTGTTTCTCCTACCTTCTTCCCTTTACCAGGTCTTCAACTGATTTTCCAGCTGCAGAGAAACACTGTAAATCTTTTTTTCCTCAAGATGTCGAGAGTCAAATTTCCTATTGTCTTAAAGCCCATTCTCTCTAGTACCTTCATCCTCCCTATGTTCCCATCATTAGGTAAAACTCAGATTAAAATGTGGTGTTGGGCATTGTTTCCATATGAGTGAATTTAGACTCTCATTTGGATTCTGGGTTTTCCCATGAATATACTTTTTTAGAAGTTCAAGACTGACCTGTACGTGGACTGGACAACATACAGGATAAGATTTGGAAGCATCTGCTTGTGAATGTGTGGGTTGTTACCTCTGTGAACCTGTATGTGATGAAATGTTCCTTCAAAAAGTGGATGTGGTAGGAAGGTGACGTCAAATATTCAATTATTTTTCGGGTACTTCAGAAACGATTTCATCATTGTAACTCTACTAATAATTAAAAAATAAACTGAAAATTGACAACCCCCTTAAAATAACAGGACAAGTATTCAGCCATGCACAGTTAAATAATAAACTCGTACAAGTATGAAAAAATGCTTCGGGAAGTGAATTGATTTCGTACAATTTTATTATGACTTCATGAATTGCGTTGTGCGTTTTGCAGCATACATTAATTTAGAGGTAGCTGCCTGTCAGTCATCTAATTGAAATGGCACTTAAAACATTATAAAGGATGACAAAAACAGATTTCAGTTCTTTATTACAGACAAACTGTGAAAGATCACAACATATTGTACATGTTAGTGGCTAGAGGAAGGTTCAAAGTATTTTGCTGCCCCACACACTACACCATACACTATACATGAGCACCAGGCATTACTCGAGAAATATCGAAACGGTAGTCCATTTCATTTGACACAAGAATCGACAAGTCTCTATTTATCTAATTGATAGCTTTAACAATTAGATGTCTCAGCTCTTGAAGAGTTGCTGCCATAGGTGGGATAAAGACCCTGTCTTTTAAGTGGCACCCCACCCTCTCCCATACAAAAAAAATCACAGGGTGTAGTCTGATGACGTGGGAGGCCAGAAGCAAGGAAAAAGATTTTGTTGTCCATCTCTTCCAATTAAGTGTTGTGGTTGGTGGTGTTAAGATAATGTTACACATCAAGGTGAAAGTGAGTTGGGGTGCTGTCATGCTTAGTTGTGAAATCATTGAAATATTTGTGAAGTTGAGGAACCAACCAATTTTGCAGCATGTCCGTGTATGTCATTCTTGTCAGTTTCCACACAACACATTGTTTCGAAGAGTCTCTTTAATGTCCAACAACAATGTCAGGATTTTGTGACCCCAAAGTTTTACATGGGCAGTTTAGTTTACCCAGTATATGAAATGTAAATTCATTTGGAAAGGTAAGTCATTTGGTAAAAAATATCCTCTGCCATATTCTGAAGAATTGAAATGCAAAATTCATACCTTTTGTTGTGGTCGCTGGAATGCAATTGCTATGGTAATGGCAACTTGTGAGGCTTCATATGCAGGCATTGCTCCGGAACACGCCACACCATTGTTTGAGTAAGTTGAAGTTCCTGGCCTGCTCGTCAGAGGGCTCTGTGCAAATGCATCTCTGATACGCTCATGTGGGGGACAGCCTTTGTCCCCACCCATGAGATTTGCATGTTGATTTTTCGTCAGGGTGCTGATGACCATGATGTCGAGCGCTCCCTCAACCCAGATCATCATCATCATCATCCTCATTATCTGATACGCTCGACATTTTCATCCGATATGTGTAGCTGATCAGTGCTCTGCCCTTTGCATAAGTGAGCAACTTCAAAGAATTTTGTATGCCAGCCGTAAATTGCTGAATCGATGGCAGAATGTGTTTTGTACTGGAAGAATTCGCGTTATGCAAATTCTGGTGTAGTCACCACATTGCTACAAACAGTGCAGCCGTCCTTTGAACTTTGTTCTATGCTGTTATGTGAGCATTGTGTTCCTGTCTTTCAGTGTTCTATCTTTTTCAATCACCTGGTATTTTATTCAGTATACGAGGTCTGTTCAGAAAGTAACAGACTTGTAAAGAAATCATTATTATTTATAGATTATTCATCATTGTCCCTTTTGAAGTACTCCCCTCCCCAATTCACACACTTTTCCCAGTGGTGTTCCCATTTTGCAAAGCAGTCCTGGATACCTTCATTTGAGATGGCCTTAAAGGTCTGTGACAAATTTGTTTTTATGTCATCAGCAGTTTGAAAAAGGTGTTCTTTCAGTATTTATGTTATTTTGGAAATAAGGGGCGCAGTCTGGCGTGTAAGGTGGCTGCAGGAAGATAGTCATCAGATCTTTGGCGCAAAACTGGTGAATTGATAAAACTGAGTGTGCATGCCTATTGTCATGGTAAGAGAATCACGAATTGTCTCACCATAACTCTTGTCCCTTTTAGCAGATTTGTTTCACTCTCTAGTTGAAAAATAATTTGCAATTGACACATACCAGATTATTGATTTTCTGAATGTGTATCAGCTGAAATGGAAGGCTTCCTTGCAAAGGACCATTTTCAGTTGACTGACAGGCAGTTCTAAATAGTGTAAACAATTTAGAACATTGCATACAACCCAAAGTACCATCTCCATAAGTTTGTTTCAAAATCTGAAATCTTCCAAATTGCCACTAACATTCAATGTGTTGCACTCAAATAACAGTATCACAAAACCTAAATAATATGTATATCAGCACTCTAGAACAATGTGGTTACAAAAGAGGTGATGGGTAAGGCATTGCTGCCATCCACACATCAGTGTTTGGTTACTTTCTGAAAGACATTGTATGGGTTAAGTATATATTACACAATTTACATCTACATTTATACTCCGCAAGCCACCCAACGGTGTGTGGCGGAGGGCACTTTACGTGCCACTGTCATTACCTCCCTTTCCTGTTCCAGTCGCGTATGGTTCGCGGGAAGAACGACTGTCTGAAAGCCTCCGTGCGCACTCTAATCTCTCTAATTTTACATTCGTGATCTCCTCGGGAGGTATAAGTAGGGGGAAGCAATATATTCGATACCTCATCCAGAAACGCACCCTCACGAAACCTGGCGAGCAAGCTACACCGCGATGCAGAGCGCCTCTCTTGCAGAGTCTGCCACTTGAGTTTGCTAAACATCTCCGTAACGCTATCACGCTTACCAAATAACCCTGTGACGAAACGCGCCGCTCTTCTTTGGATCTTCTCTATCTCCTCCGTCAACCCGATCTGGTACGGATCCCACACTGATGCGCAATACTAAAGTATAGGTCGAACGAGTGTTTTGTAAGCCACCTCCTTTGTTGTTGGACTACATTTTCTAAGGACTCTTCCAATGAATCTCAACCTGGTACCCACCTTACCAACAATTAATTTTATATGATCATTCCACTTCAAATCGTTCCGCACGCATACTCCCAGATATTTTACAGAAGTAACTGCTACCAGTGTTTGTTCCGCTATCATATAATCATACAATAAAGGATCCTTCTTTCTATGTATTCGCAATACATTACATTTGTCTGTTACGGGTCAGTTGCCACTCCCTGCACCAAGTGCCTATCCGCTGCAGATCTTCCTGCATTTCGCTACAATTTTCTAATGCTGCAACTTCTCTGTATACTACAGCATCATCCGCGAAAAGCTGCATGGAACTTCCGACACTATCTACTAGGTCATTTATATATATTGTGAAAAGCAATGGTCCCATAACACTCCCCTGTGGCACGCCAGAGGTTACTTTGTCTGTAGACGTCTCTCCATTGATTACAACATGCAGTGTTCTGTTTGCTAAAAACTCTTCAATCCAGCCACACAGCTGGTCTGATATTCCGTAGGCTCTTACTTTGTTTATCAGGCGACAGTGCAGAACTCTATCGAACGCCTTCCGGAAGTCAAGAAAAATAGCATCTACCTGGGAGCCTGTATCTAATATTTTCTGGGTCTCATGAACAAATAAAGCGAGTTGGGTCTCACACGATCGCTGTTTCCGGAATCCATGTTGATTCCTACATAGTAGATTCTGGGTTTCCAAAAACAACATGATACTCGAGCAAAAGACATGTTCTAAAATTCTACAACAGATCGACCTCAGAGATATAGGTCTATAGTTTTGCGCATCTGCTCGACGACCCTTCTTGAAGACTGGGACTACCTGTGCTCTTTTCCAATCATTTGGAACCTTCCGTTCCTCTAGAGACTTGGGGTACATGGCTGTTAGAAGGGGGGGCAAGTTCTTTTGCGTACTCTGTGTAGAATCGAATTGGTATCCCGTCAGGTCCAGTGGACTTTCCTCTGAGTGATTCCAGTTGCTTTTCTATTCCTTGGACACTTATTTCGATGTCAGCTATTTTTTCGTTTGTGCGAGGATTTAGAGAAGGAACTGCTGTGCGGTCTTCCTCTGTGAAACAGCTTTGGAAAAAGGTGTTGAGTATTTCAGCTTTACGCGTGTCATCCTCTGTTTCAATGACTTCATCATCCCGGAGCGTCTGGATATGCTGTTTCAAGCCACTTACTGATTTGACGTAAGACCAGAATTTCCTAGGATTTTCTGCCAAGTCGGTACATAGAATTTTACTTTCGAATTCACTGAATGCTTCACGCATAGTCCTCCTTATGCTAACTTCGACATCGTTTAGCTTCTGTTTGTCTGAGAGGTTTTGGCTGCGTTTAAACTTGGAGTGAAGCTCTCTTTGCTTTCGCAGTAGTTTCCTAACTTTGTTGTTGTACCACGGTGGGTTTTTCGTGTCCCTCACAGTTTTACTCGGCACATACCTGTCTAAAACGCATTTTACAATTGCCTTGAACTTTTTCCATAAACACTCAACATTGTCAGTGTCGGAACAGAAATTTTCGTTTTGATCTGTTAGGTAGTCTGAAATCTGCCTTCTATTACTCTTGCTAAACAGATAAACCTTCCTCCCTTTTTTTTATATTCCTATTTACTTCCATATTCAGGGATGCTGCAACGGCCTTATGATCACTGATTCCCTGTTCTGCACATACAGAGTCAAAAAGTTCGGGTCTGTTTATCAGTAGGTCCAAGATGTTATCTCCACGAGTCGGTTCTCTGTTTAATTGCTCGATGTAATTTTCGGATAGTGCACTCAGTATAATGTCACTCGATGCTCTGTCCCTACCACCTGTCCTAAACATGTGAGTGTCCCAGTCTATATCTGGTAAATTGAAATCTCCACCTAAGACTATAACATGGAGAAAATTTACGTGAGATGTATTCCAAATTTTCTCTCAGTTGATCTGCCACTAATGCTGCTGAGTCGGGAGGTCGGTAAAAGGAGCCAATTATTAACCTAGCTCGGTTGTTGAGTGTAACCTCCACCCATAATAATTCACAGGAACTATCCACTTCTACTTCACTATTTCTGTCAAATATACCAAGTTTCAAAAAGTTGAGGATGACATTAGTCCTGACACAGTGAAAAATGGGCAAAATTTATGAACTGTCACACAGTGGTAAGTCAGCTATTTGTAGTAGAGGGGAAGTTGCTGTCACCTCCTTAAATTTTCTCTAGAGTTACCTTGTAGGTAATGTCCGTCTAAAGCCATTCTCTCATGTATCGTGAAAATACATCTGGATGAGGTGCTAGTCATATCACAGCATGGAATTCCATGTTCGTTTACAGTGTTGACCATGAAATGATGTGGCTGGTATGTCAAAATTTTTGCTTTGTGGAGAGGAACATGGTCAATGGGGTGAGACATTGTTTCACATCAGAAGCAGAATTTGGGAGTACATGATGTGAATATAAGCTATTTGAAAGCATTAGCAAATTGAGGATCTTCCAAAAACTTGTCATTTTCTCTGTGATTTGTTACAATAAACTGACAGGAAACTGCATAATGGTGGACAATTGTAGATACCTTTAGACAGTGTGTACCATATGCGCAGGTGTGAATGCCAAGTTAAAGCGATAGCTTCATGTGCTGTGAAGAGAAAGGTAGCAAGGATGTGTCCACTTTGTTCCAAATTTTTTCCTTAGTTTCTTCTGGGTCTTCCTACTTAATTTGGTAGAAGAAATTATACCCAAATATTCTCCCGTGAAGCAGCTCTTAGTGTGTCAGATTCCATAAAGACGTAAAGAATTGTCATTGGAGTAAACAGAATAACAAATGTCACAGAGAAAAGACTTCACCCACTCCTCGTGTCAAAAGCAACACTTTCCACAATTTAACTGCCAGCTTATCCACTGTGACCACTGCCAATGAAATTCCCTTGATTGATCCCAGAGGGAAGTGCCTTCTCACACCTTATGCCACTCCTTGCTGGACATGAGGCACCACATTTGTGGTCAGGTGACTAATCCCAGCTGCCATTATAGAAACATCTCCCACTACGTGGGTCATGAATCTGCCAGTCATCATGTGAAGCCCTCATATTTGTTTTGGAAGATTTTGCTGGTAGTTTCATTTCCCCTCCTCCTTAGCACTCCACCAAACAAAAATGTGTTCCTGCTTTTTGGCAGGAAGTTTGCTCCAGTGCTTCTTGTGAGAAGTTTCTTCGTAGGTCAGCTTGCGACCATTATTTGTGACTGCACTTTCCTTCGTACTAAATGCATATCCTTTCACCTCCTTCCGCCCCCTGATGCTCTTTCTCCAGGTAAACTACAAACTATTTTGATTTTTTTTTTTTTTCTCGTATCACCAGATAGCATTGCACCGCCCCTCCCCCTGCCCCATCCTCCCACTCAGTGCCCTACAGGGCTTCTGCAGCTGCTAGCATTGTAAACAACTGTCTACACACCCTGTTCTTTCATGTCAGTAAATTTTTGCCCTTGCAGAACATGACTCTCTTCAAAGCCTGTATTTAGAGGATAAGTTTCTGACGAATGTGAGGCCACTTGGCCGTTCGTCAGTGCTCAGCCCTAATTAAGTCTCAGATACACTTACAGGCAATGTCCATTGCTTGACATAGTCCCACAACAATGTATTTTAATTGATAAAGTGGCGACAGTTCATGATTGTAACAGAGACTGGACATTCATCATTGATGACAGTTTTACTAATTGGAGGCTGAGAACTTTGCGCAGCCACAACAGTTACTCTGTATCTTTCTGTAATAGCTCCAAATGCTATTTGACGTACACTGGAAGATAAAACTTAAAACTTGTGAAACTGGTTGTGTGTCTCTCTAATTGACTTCAATAAAAACAGCTGGTGCGCAATATTGACTTTCCATTCATGTTTATATGTTAATAGTTTCACAGAGTGAGTGTGTGTGTGTGTGTGTGTGTGTGTGTGTGTGTGTGTGTGTAACCTGATATACTGCATGAATTGGTCAGTCGATTATGTACACTGGACATGAGTTATACAGTAGCCATCAACGTGCTCTAAAACCCTCGGTTCTGTTTTGCAGCAGGTTCAAATCAATAGCAAAATGACCAATGACAAAATAAATTTTGATCTGCGGATAAGTATCAATGTTAACATAGTCTGTACGTGTGTTCTTGCAATGATAGCCTTCAATCAGTCTAGAAGTGGACTGGTGCGACTCAACCGGAAGACCTGACACATTCATTCCCAAAATATCACACTTAAATACTAATATCGATTATGGTGTCCGAGATATTTACCAAGTCACATGTGTCCACTGTGTGAGAATGTTAATTTAAAAACATAAATTATGATACTCTGTTATACGTAACTGGTGATCTGCATTTAAATTGTTCACTTGGAGTATAAGTATTCCCAAATATTTTATCTATATAATAGAGGGAAACATTCCACGTGGGAAAAATATATTTAAAAAGAAAGATGATGAGACTTACCCAACAAAAGCGCTGGCAGGTCGATAGACACACAATTAAACACAAACATACACACAAAACTCTAGCTTTCGCAACCAACGGTTGCCTCGTCAGGAAAGAGGGAAGGAGAAGGAAAGACAAAAGGATTGGGTTTTAAGGGAGAGGGTAAGGAGTCATTCCAATCCTTTTTTCCCCCTAAGGTAAGTCTTTCCGCTCCCGGGATTGGAATGACTCCTTACCCTCTCCCTTAAAACCCAATCCTTTTGTCTTTCCTTCTCCTTCCCTCTTTCCTGACGAGGCAACCGTTGGTTGCGAAAGCTAGAGTTTTGTGTGTATGTTTGTGTTTAATTGTGTGTCTATCGACCTGCCAGCGCTTTTGTTGGGTAAGTCTCATCAAATATTTTATCTTATTGATTAAGGTATGTACTTAACAGCTAGAGCTAGACAGATGATTTTGCTACAATAAAATCAGGACAAACAGTAGGACCAGATACAAAGCATAGTTAGTATGTGCTGAAGACAGTTGTCCATTATTGATGTTGTGGGTAATGGACACACTACTTTAGTCACACAAGACATTCACACTCACTCGCTAAGGTATGAAGCTTTCTGGAACAGGCAATTGCTTTGGTTTGGCAGGGCATGCAGCTAGAATCATGCAAGGTGTGGAGTTTGGCAGCAACTTGTACTATCATGCTGCTGTGCTGCATGCATTTGCTAAACTCCAAGTAGACCTTATGCACTAGTTTTAAACACCTGACGACTCAAAGACCCTGGTGTGGCAGTTTCGGAACTGCTGGCAGAGCTATCACCATGCCTCAAGTATGCTGTAGATTCTCGAAGTTGTGATGATGATCAGTGTACGTGGAAGACATGTTGATCGGACCCTGTGGTGCTGTGGTAGGACATATGTTGATTGCTCCTCTGGAGTCCAACTTCTGCTGTTCATGTACCAAGCTGCTTGTGATTGTGCATGCATTCTTCAGACCTCAGCTAATACTTTATCATGTTGAGGCTGCTTGAGGGGAGTTAGAATGCCCTATTCCCGGCAATGTTAAATTTAGTGACTTGGTGTCGCTGTATTTCAGGAACCACTGTAGCCATTGACATGGTCACCCATTCACTGTATGTAAGTGGCTTTTGCATTTGGTATCGTTCACAATCCCTAGCCTTAGCCGAACACCAGCACCAATATACTTGCTTGGACATGTTATTGTGGCTTGCAATTCTTCCTTGCAAAAATGAGTCAAATGTTACTTGTTGTATTACGTACATCCTGACCAAGAAGCCTACGTGGGTACCCAGTGCTTCGATAATATTTCACAGTCCCAATTTTTAGGTCACCCCTGTGTTGTAAACCTGACCTGGCTGTTCAGTATCAGTCAACTAAAGAGTATTTCCAAGCAAAAGTTTAACTTTCTTTGCTTCTTTACCTGCAGCTGCTGAGGAGTGGATCATGCTTCCTCCATATTTATGGGGCCCTGGTCTCATTCCAGTTGGACCATGGGTGCCAGATTTATGGTTCAGTGCCACACCAAGCTTTGAAATTGTTGGACCCAGTAAGATGAGCCACTTACACCAACAGGATTAGCCACTTGGAACTGAAAACATCCTTCCTTCAGCAAACAAGACTGTCTGACAGCACCAATTCTTAGTCTCATGATCCAACAATCTACAAATCCCCCTACTTAAGTTAGTTTTGCCCACAAAGGGTATAGACACCCTTGCCCTTTGGTTGGATTACTAGTTAAAATGTGCCTCAATGCTATCTGCCAGGACCTGTGCTGCACCATCTTATAATTTGCATCCCGTGTTTTTCTGCAAGCATAGCCCCCTCTGCTGGTTAATACCCAGATCACAGAACCAATGTATTCAAAGGAGCTGAAGTTCATCCCTCTGTGATAACTTCCTCTGTTCTTAAGGAGCAAGTGTCATTTACACTGACTGCTCTAATATTTGTTGCTGGAAATGTGTAGTGTTTTTACAGCAGAACTGATAGACGTTAGTGGAGTCTTATGGTTCATTAAACAGACCATCCTCAACCATTAATTTGTAGTGGCTTGATGAGGAGTCTCTGGGTAATTGACTGTTGCTACTTTTGTGATCCTGTAAGCTTCTCCCAGGATGAATAATGTCACCAATCTCCCCCCTTTTTTTTTACATTGTCACCTTTTGTTACCTTTTTTGCTCTCTAGGGAGAAAATCAGTTACTTACTTTTGTTTCAAAGTTTCTATATTAATGTTTAACTTTTTGGAATACTATGAGGGACTTCGGAAACTTGATATGAATGACTCCTCCTTGATTTTTGAGGTTTATTTATATTTTGCGCAACTCTAACTAGTGTCTGTATTCCTCTGTTACAACATTTATCTTCGTTGCAGATTCTAATTTTGCTATAATAACAAATCTGCTACTGTAATACTATGTTCAATATTGAAAATAAACTAGGTGTGGAAATTTAAGTTGTGTAGTGATTGGAGTGGAAAGACACAGTTGAAAAGCCAACTCTCTGCATGGGGCCAAGGGTACATAGTGAACGTGAACAGTTTTTAGTGTGTATTTGCGATAATTTTGAGATAATGGGTTTTTTATTGATTTTTAACCATTCACATTCAACAAAACATAATTGTAACTTTCAAATTAAATGTGGAATAGATCAGTCACATTTAGATCTTTCAGATGAGACACAACCTTTTAAATGTTTGCCAACAGTACAGGTGTTAAGTACTCAGGATAGTCCCACCACTGCTGCATTCATTTGGACAAGAAAAAATCTTTGATTTCCTATTACTCCATGGGTTCTTTGCATGATAATTGTAACATTTTTCACTTCTTTCAAAGAAAATGTAATACCTAACAGCTGACCGACTGGCATCCTATTTCCGAAAACACGTTAGAAACAGCATGTTCATAGTTTAGTGGCACTGTCAGTGTTAAAGACAAAAAGAATTACAACCAACCACTGCATTTTGGGAAAATAGGGAGGGAGACAGGCTTTATTAGTCATTGTTCTTCTAGACATATGCTTCCCTGTTCCCATTCCAGTACCACACAGCCCACTATTCCCCCAATGCACCCACAGTCTTCTTACTTACCTCGTTTTGTGCCCCCCCCCCCCTCCCCCCCTCATACCTTCTGTCTAAGCTCCTGACTGCACCTAGCTGCCCTGCTGTCTTCCTGCCTCATTGCTGTATGCTGCCACAAGCAGCATTTAACTGGCCTCCACTCTTACCCTTCTATCCCTCTCCCTCTGCATTTCAGCCTCCTCCTTACCCCCCACCATCCTGTTCACTTCTACCATCATACTCTACTGCTCACAGTCTGACCTTTGCAGCTGGAGACTGGGTGTGCATGTAGCTTCTAGCTTCCTTTGTGTGTGTGTGTGTGTGTGTGTGTGTGTGTGTGTGTGTGTGTGTGTGTGTGTGTGGGGCGGGGGGGGGGGGGGGGGGTCTAATTCTGATGAAGGCCTGTTTGGCTGAAAGCATTGTGTAACAGTCTTTTTCTTGTGCCTATCTGTGACTCGGCATCTCTGCTATATGGTGAGTAACAACTATCATTGTCATTATTCCATCCTGGACAAAACAATGCTATCAAGGAGACAACTACTGCATGGCACTCATCCTTCAATTTCTCCCAGAGGAATCTACTGTCCTGTCTCATCTTTGCATTGGTCCTACCAGCTTACACCACAGTTCACCTTTTATAACAATCCACTCCCACCTTATGATTGTGGAGCCTTATAAACAGTAGCTCACAGCCTGATGTGATGCCCCATGCTGCTGGCTCACCATGTGTAGCATGGTCTTCTGGATTCTTCACCTCTAATGCTGGTGGACAACTGATGGTTAGTTGCATTGTTTCAGTGTTTTCTACATGAAAGAGATTTTTATTCTCAATATACATTCAGAACTACATTTAGGGCTGGGGCAGGGTTTTTGCGACGTGTTCTACCTCGTACTGCGTCTGAAGGGTCCCCCAACCCTGGCTTCTTTCCTGTTTGCTGCAGTCATCCCACTTTTCCTGTGTTTTAATTGCTTTTACATGTGGTTAGCCTCATCTCTGTTATACTGTATCTTCTATTTTAGTGATAGCACTTTGGTGTTCCTCTGTTCTAGCCTTCTCATGTTTAATGTTGCTTATCTCACAGCTAGAAAGTGTTCGTTGCTCTTTAAATGTCTTTGTCCTGACTTGGGTGGCAGCAAGTTGGATGTGAGTGTTATTAAGTTTGCCATAGGTGAGTCCTGGGAGACCCATAGTCTGCTCTGGCTTATGTGATGGTCTGATCCATATGCTCCTTCAACACCTTAATTTTTCACTCCCTGCAACCTTTCGAGTGGGCGAGAGCCACATGCCACCTTGGCTCCAGGCTCAGGTCCGCGTTCACCTTGACCTCAGCTCGCTCCCAAAAGAGGTTACCCCCGGTTCGGTCTACCACTCCCATTTTTTGGAACTTCGTTCGAAGTTCATCAACATGACTTTCATTTATACAGATGGCTCTAAGACCAATGACGGGGTCGGGTGTTCCTTTATTGTCGGGGCACAAAGTTTCAAATACCGGCTCCATGGCCATTGTTCGGTCTTCACAGCTGAGCTCTTTGTCCTCTACCAGGCTGTTCTTTACATCTGCCGCCACCGACATTCTGCTTATGTCATCTGCTCCGACTCCCTGAGCGCCATCCAGAGCCTCAGTGATCCGTACCCGGTTCACCCTTTCGTACACTGGATCCAACGCTCTCTTCAGCAGCTGGTGGACGTCGGTTCTCCGGTTAGCTTTATGTGGGTTCCTGGCCATGTCGGTATCCCTGGGAACGAAGCTGCAGATGCCGCGGCCAAGGCTGCGGTCCTCCAGCCTCGGACAGCTTCTTGTTGTGTCCCTTCGTCCGATTTTAGCAGGGTCATTTGTCGGCGCATTGTGTCGCTATGGCATGCCGATTGGGCTGCACTTACAGATAACAAGCTTCGGGCCTTAAAACCTCTTCCCGTGGCTTGGACGTCCTCCTCACGCCCTTCTCGGCGGGAGGAGGTAGTTTTGGCCCGGTTAAGAATTGGACACTGCCGGTTCAGCCATCGCCATCTGCTGACAGCTGCGCCAGCGCCGTTCTGCCCCTGTGGGCACTTGCTGACGGTTCGACACATTTTAATGTCCTGTCCATATTTTAACACACTGCGTCTAGATCTTAACCTGCCAAGTACTTTCGATGCCATTTTAGCGGATGACCCACGAGCAGTTGCTCGTGTTCTTCGTTTTATCAATTTGACACACCTCTCTCAGGACATTTGATGATGCTGTTTTTTAATCCTATGCCTGTCAGTCTGTCTTTTATTGTGTTTTCCCTTTTAGTTGTTGTTGTCCACTTGTGCCTCGCGGTGCATTCTTAGAGTAGTCAGGGCGCTAATGACCATTGAAGTTGTGCGCCCTAAAACCACAAAAAAAAAAAAAAAAAATCCATATGCTTTTACTTCTTAAATTATTTCTTGGCTCTGGCATCAGTATTGCTTTCAGTGCCTTTATTTTACCACTCCTACATATTTCAATAACTCAGTCAAATTTTTTGGTGGGCTTTGCTAACTCTTGATGAACTACTGAGAGTTGATCTCACGCTTCAGTCCCTTGACCTCCAACCAGCTTTCATAAGAGGGAAGCTGTATGTGTTTGGGTTTTCAGAAATGACATGTCTTAGTAGTTAATCCTGTGTTATCGCAAAAGGTTTTTCATTTTTTGCTCCAAGTTGAAGTAAGGTGTTGAGTAGTAGCTTGTGATAACTTGATTAGATGTGTGGCTATGTTAGAATTATTAAATCTGAAGTGTAAGAAGAATAGGGTTAGTATATCATTGTGATTTTGATTAAATGTAAGAAAATCAAAGCTTTCTTTGGATGTGTAGGTTTTTCTTTATCTGAAAATAATTTTCAGGTTTTCTCTGAAATTTACCAAGATATTCTGTGGACTTTTGACTACATTGAAAAATTCTTCCCTTGAAGAAGATAAAAATTTGATTACATTGCATTTATTAGGATTAACTTTCACAATGGGCGTAATTTTCCACCCTTACAGGTTGCAATTCAGTTTTCAATCATTTACTTACGAGGTGACTATCTGTAATGTATATTACAAGGTGAAGAAGTCTGAGATTTAAGATGCAAATCGTTTGAAATTTTTAATTTAAGTTACATAACATTTATTTTTACAACTATTTAAACGTTGTGTAAGTACTCCTAGTTGTTGCACTACAGCAAGCCTGCTGTATTTTACTTTATATCAAACAGGATCACATATTTTTGTGCAGTTTTTGAATAGTACACATAAATGAACTGTTAGAGCACTGAATTTCACATTCTGAAAAATTATAGTATATCTGTAGCAAGTAATTTTTCTCATAAAACTAAATTCCTTGGTTTAAACTTGCATGTAAAAATTGCACTTGATAGTTATGAAAGTAAGTCTGCAAAACTGACATTCAATGCTACTGTCCACATTTTTCATTATCACCACCCAGAACACATTAGATTTTAACTAATATTTTAAGTATTGTATTTGAGAATCAGAAAGGCCCCGATCACAATGATCACAATTGTCCTGGAGCTCTTCTCTGAATGATTCTTTGGTTTTCTAGCAGAACCGTGATCAGTGGCTGTTGTAAAATTGTCGTCTTTCTCCTACTTCTCAATCTGTATTAATGACGTCTTCTGCCATACACGGACTAACACTTTCATCAAACTCAGGATCGTTAAAACTGACATGTTCCTGCGAACATGTTTTGTACTAGGCCTATACTGAGGAGGAAAAAAAAACAAAAAAGGTAAGTAATGCAGTGTCAATAACACGTTTCAGCACCAAACAAAGAAGACGATAATGCAACCCACAGCAGGATTGGTGGTTTAAGGAGGGTAGAGGAAACATTGTGGTATTCCACCAGAACTGACCTTTGTAGACAAATCCTAAAACTTTAGTGCGGTCTGAGAGACCACACCTCATGAGTTAAGGGTTAAATATGACAGTGTAAATAAAGCTTCTGTTACTCATATGTGTTTATTTTCTGTACTGAACTGAAATGTTTATTTTTCCAGGTGAACTTCATTGATCACAACAAAATTATTCTTTGTCCATTGATGGGTGCAGTGACATTTATTGATGATAGTCAAAACTTCAATACATTCAAATTCTCTTCAATAAAACAATACGGATGCAGCAGTGCATTAGCACGATGCCTCAAGTTTGCATATGACAAGTTGTGTTCACTACTAGAACCATAAGTCACCATGCTTAGTGGTGGTATATGGATACTTGCAATGTCTACAGAAACCAGATGGACTCTTAGTGTTTCTCTGTAGGTTTCAAAAGGCCTGTTATTCTACACGTATAGTTGTGGTTTCAAACTGTTGATATGGTCTTGCTGTGTGTTGCACGTGATAGTTTGTGTCATGAAATCTGATTTTTATGAAGTTACGGCACAGGATGTGAGTTGGGAGCTTGTGCTAAGTTCTATGAAAAGTGCACGTTTCATGTGATCCAAACTAATGTGTAGAAGGAAGAAACTGTTCTAACAGCCTTACTTGTAATAAAAATTGTGAAATGAAATGACAATTCTGAGCAAAAAGATTGTGACAGTGGATCATTTTAGACTGTGGAACTATGCCCATATTTTTAAGAATATTTCATTGAGATTGACAGGCAGTTTTTTGAAGCTCCAGAAATTGCGAACAGTCACCAAAATAAGTCAGTAAAGTATTTTTTTATAGACTATTGTTAGTATTATTTTTGTTTTGCACACTATTATATATATCATTTGTAAATTTCTATTGTTGGATTTTGTTTTTACAATAATAAATTATCCCATTTAAGTAACTGAGTTCACATGTGGAAGATACTGCATTGCTTTTCTCTCTCTATCTCTATCTCTCTCTCTCTCTCTCTCTCTCTCTCTCTCTCTCTCTCTCTCTCTCTCTCTCTCTCTCTCTCTCTCTCTCTTCCCCCCCCCCCCCCTCCCTTTCTGCCTTGCTTTGACACATTCTTTTCCTCCCCTCTGTCCCCACACCCCTCGCTGTCACTACCTTTTTTATATTTTTTACTAGAAGAATGTGAAGTTTTAATGTAGTGTGTGTGTGTTTTATATGTTAATGTTTTTTCATCCCTTATCTGTTCTTTTGTATATTAATAGATACCTGCTCCCTGTGAAATAAAATATTGTAACTGTAACAATCTCTATTCTATCCAGAATGTGAATCAACTGAACATACAAGTAAAATTCCAAACAACTGTGTTGGATGTAACATTCGTTTTATGTGTAGTGACTGATTATTTTGAAATCTTCAAACCTGTGGGTTTTCTGATTTCATTAAATCATACAAATGAACTTGAGTTAGACAAAAAGGTTTTTGTTAGTGGTGACGGTTAAGCCTAGCTGTATTCCTGTTAGGAATGCATATTAGGCTCTTGCATGTGCAGAAGGTTGCCCAGAGCATTCAGTGCAGACATTGTTTCAAATTGCCCATTTCCAGCATAAATTACAGATAAAGCAAATAATCTCCACTGCCTGACAAAAATGTTAGAGACCCAGAAGACATGGTGGAATGTCAGTGTAACTTCTTGCACATAGTCACTATTGGTGGGTATGTAAATGTATACTGTGCATTAGTCTTTTTTTATCAGGCCTCATACAGTGTGTGAACAGTGCCAGATGTTGATTACTGTGAAGGACCCTGAAGTGCTGTGTACTCATTTGTCAGTGTTACCAGTTTGGGAGGGGCTTCATTGTTGGTCTTCATGTGGCCAGCTGGTCAAATTGTGCGGTATCCAGATTTGCAGGACATTTGTATGTAGAAGTAAACCTGATGTTGGACTGCATGTGAATGAGATGGGTCACCATTGACTACGTACAACCACAGGAGGTTTGTCATATTGTGCACCACGAGTGTTGTAACACCTTCATATCTGCCCTCACCATCAGTGAGCTAGGAATGGTCTTGGTGAAACATTGTTCACCTTGCACCATTGGTCAGAGTAGCAGCGGCTGGACAAGAAAATTGTCACATGCCTAGGCTGCCATTAACACCACAAAACAGATGGCTGTGTTTAGTGGTGTCATGAGTGGGAAGCATATGCCATCAATGAATGATGTCGCTTTGTTCAGCAATGAGTGGCAGTTCCGCATTATCTCATATTACCATCATCAGTGAGTATGGTGGTGACCTCTGTAAATGTTCAATTCTTCCAGTGTTTTGGACATGCACAGTGGTGTTACTACTGTTGTCATGATGTGTGGAACCATCGGGTGTGACTTAGTTGTTGCTGGCAGTGACTGTGACAGTGTGACAACTCGTTGGTAGGTCTTTGGCATCTTGGGTCCTCTGGTGTTACGTCCAAAGCCACAGTATCGTGATGCCATTTTTCAACAGGACAGTGCTAGCTACACATGGCTTGTTTTACCTGCAGTATAACTCTTCCTCTGCGATGGAGTAGACTTACGTTGCTAAAGGAAATTGCTTGAGAAAGAGGGCATATAGACTTGTACTTCGCTGTCAGTATAACAGGCTCACAATTCATAAATCGTGATTACGTTAATGTTATTACAGGTGTGCCAATTTTATTTGCGCTTTGATGTCGGCCTTCGTAGTGAAATACTAGCTGCAGGCTCTGAAAAAGCTCGCTATCATTAATAGCGATCTGCATGAGATGTAGAAAACTGTTAATTGTACCACGACAAGCCTCCATTCCTGAAAGTGTTAAAAGTACTTTAAGTAATTGGAACCTCTGGTTTGCATCTGTGAGAATAGTGATCATTACTCTCGAAATAAATTCATGTACACCACTTCCAGTAAATGCAGTTATTATTAACTAAGAATGCTTACATCAGTGGTGACCAAGGCAGGAGGAAGTTAGCTAGCTGAAGAAAAGTATTTATAAAAATAAGTGGAGACGAATTTGCAAAATTTTAGAGATGAACATTTCGTTGATTCTTATCACAGTTATTGATTCATATTAAAGTTCGCCTTCTCAGGCCATGCGTGTAAAAGGTTAATCAATTACAGATTCCTAATATTATTTATTGCGAAGTATATACAGCTTTACATGCCATTTCATGTATCGTTTCATTGCGCCCTTTGATCGACGTGAGGAATTTTATTTATAAAATTACTTTGTGAAATTAAATGTTCTTTTGATAGCTAGGGGTTTCTATGTAGAACAACCAGTTCATGTAACATATAATAGAAAGCTACCAAAAGAAAGAAAAAAAATTAAAGTAGTCTCGTCATCATTTATTCGAGGTAAAATGTTGTTAATTCACATTGGATTGTGGTGATGCTTGTATTAGAGGTGAGATTAGGAGCAACCAAGGACCCATCGTTCGAACCAGGAACCTCAGGAAAGTTTTTCAGGACAGTCGGGTTCGATACTTCCAGGCTGCTTTGTGTAGGGCTCCAGGAAGTTGCATTGACATTCAAAATTGGTGGTTTACATAGAAAAGGCATAGAAACGGTCATGAGAGTGATAGCACATGCAAGTTAATTATGCATACAGCAAAATGCGTATCCCAAGTGAATAATTTAATATTTAATGATATTAGGCATTAAACTTAATTTTTGATATATGGATTGTTTTGCATGTGATTGTCATTAATGTAACGGAGGCTGCGTTACCATTTGGTAACTGGAGTGCTCTCATACTATACATCCATATTGTTTACAAAGAGTTGTGTAGCTGATGAAATAGTTAATTCACTTGATAGCAGCTAAATAGAAGTAGCAAATCAGGTGTTACAGATGCCATTGGCTTTATACATCATCATATAGATTACAAGATTTCTTCGTTCATCCATTTAAGCTTCAAGAATGCAGACTCTATATCTAAGTTGCCGCCAACAATTAAACTGCCTCAGTGGCTGATTTGTTGCTCGTGCCACTGTTGCTTGTCAGTAGTAACACCCGGTGTGTGAAATTCTCGTGGAATTTTCAAGCAGTTTTTAGCTGGAACTTTGAATGTGATAGAATGTTCTTCCATCCAAGAGAATTTATAAGTGGACAACGAGAACTAATCTCAAGATTGGCACAGCATATTCCAGTCACATAAGTGTACATTAGTTTTTTGCTGTAGTCTCTGCCTGTATCAGTTATACTGTAATCTTTTCACGTCCATTTTAGTACTCATTGCTTTAAAATGACTGTGATCGTAATTCCTCTATGCCTTGCCATATTTGAATATTGTTTTACATACACGTTTCTAGTCCGCTCATGAGAAATGTGATCACAATAGTTGCTAACTCATCTAATGTAGTAACATATCATTTCATTACATTAATTATTTTTGACACTTCCTTTACTTTTGCTATGATGTAGCTGATTTCAGCTGTGTGTGTGTCAAACTTCACTGCTACTATATACGCATATACACAACCATATGTAGACATGCTATTTCATAAAAAGAAAACAAAATTCATTGCTACTGTTCCATGATCATACCAACGTTGCAGTGATACTGTGCACTCTACCCTTACTGTTAGTACAGTTAATTTTATTCATGGGCCCACTCACTATCACATGGCTAACAAATTTTACTGTTTGATAGCACATAATTATAACAAAACAATCAATTTATGACAATGTAATGTAATAGGATAGATCTGTAATAGGATAGATCAAAGATCTACTCACCAAAAGGTGGCAGAGCTGGACCTGACCAAATTGCTGATTGGTCCCTATGTCAGGTGTTCAGAAGACGTGACCTGAGGTGTGAACAGTCATCTAAGGTGGGTGACGTAGGAGACGCTGGCAGTCATGGGGGATTTTCTCACAATGAGCCAACCGTCTTCAGTCAACGGTTATGAAATGTAAACGGAATGAGGCTAATTAAAGACCTTCCCAGCTGCACCACAGTTCCTTGTGGTTTTATGTACTGTAGATCGTCAGTCCTTCGCTATGGTAAATCAGTTTATTATTCAAAAAGGTGTTGTTGAAATTGCTGGTGCTGTGAAATCCTGCTCTCGTCTATGCAATGGCAGTTCGCGTTTATGACTGCTTTGGATTCTCGAGCACAAAAACTGCTTGCAGCTTTGCTCCTCAATGCCTGTCCTGTTCATGGCGAGGCCCAATGAATACTAAATTCTCTCCATGGTTCTATTTTCAGTTGGCTGCTCCGTAGTCTAACCAAGGCAGAAATCCAAATGTATCAGGGTGTCGTTGCTGTCCAAAGAATGATGAAAAAGTAGATGCCTCCTTAGTGCCCACACACACTCCTCCTCACTTTTGACAGAGTGGTTCTTCCATCAAATATCAAAGCAGTTTATGAAGTTACCACAGTCAGACTGCATATTCCGATACCCAATTTGCTGCTACCTATGTCATTGTTACAACCACACTCAAGAGTCCTGTCTACACCCAACCAAGTGTGTAACCTGTGGTAGGGATGCTCACGAGGGTGACTGTCCGCCTCCTCCCGAATGCATCAACAGCAGTGGCGACCATACTGCCTCCTCCCATGATTGTCTCATGTGTCTTGACGAGCGAGCTGACCAGGAGAACCAAGTGAAGGAAGAAGTGCCTTACCTGGTCGCTAGCAAGTTGTTCGCTAGTAGCAAACGCTACATTTTCCCTCTGGGACCAACAGTACTATTGTTGCTACATCTCGCTCCACGAAGGACATGGCCTAGCAGTAATGTGACCTCAAATTCAGCACCGCGGTTGTGAAATCGCCCATCATCATGGTAGCGTCCATGTCTCTTCCTCCAGCTGTGCAACACGCCACCAAATTGTTGCCTTGTGGGGCGAAGTCACCAGTACGGGCAGGCCGGAAAGGACAGCAGGAAAACTTCCATGAAGACTTCGTACATCCCTGCAGCTAACCAACACCCGAGTCTTCCTCTGCTAACCTGAAAGGCTCGAAGTAGTCAAACAAAGGCAAATGGTCT
The DNA here is from genome assembly GCF_023864275.1 of Schistocerca cancellata. NCBI lineage: Eukaryota > Metazoa > Arthropoda > Insecta > Orthoptera > Acrididae > Schistocerca > Schistocerca cancellata. The sequence goes on from NC_064627.1 coordinate 985,348,015, forward strand.
TCTCCTTCACCGACTGTAAGATCCTCCTTGACAGTGTTGCCACAAGATACCCTCATCTGGCTGACCCCCATGTTGCCGGTGCATACAACGAACAGTTTCTCTCCCCTGGACTCAGCTAATTGACAGCTGAAGAATGCGGACACTTCTGTAGACCTCACAGAGCAGAATTCTCCTGCCTCTGTGCCCTGTAGCTGCGTGTCTTCGAAGGTTGACACTAGCCAGCCGGCCGAGGTGACACCTCTTCATTTTTTCCTCGTTATGACTCTTCCAATGGAATGTTGGCAGCCTTTGACCCAACAAAAAGGATTTGGGGCTCTTACAATCGTAGCATCCACTTGTCCCCTCTGCCGTGAGGGAACAAAATTGCATTCTCTTGACAGCTTTGAGCTCTTGCATTTCTTCCCAGTCCATTTTGACCTTCCCGCGAGCTCGGCATTCCATTTTGTGGAGGAATCTTGCTGCTCGTACAGGATGACATTTGTAGTCGACCTATTTACCTGACTACCTGCCTTCAAGCTGTTGCAGCTTGCCTTTTACTTCCTCACTTCCTTTCTCCTTTGTAACATTTACATCCCTCCGTTATTTGGTTTAACCAGCGCAGACTTCATACAGCTTATTGGGCAACTCCCTCATCCCTTTTTGGTGCTCAGTGACATTAATGCACACCATCCCCTTTAGGATTCTCCCAGAACCTGTCAAAGAGTTGCTCTCTTGGCTGACTTTCTCGATCAACTTAACCTCATTTGCCTTAAACACGGGAGCACCCATATTCTTTCAGACTCCACACACCTATTCACATTTGGACCTCTCCTCCTGCACTGCCAAGCTTGCCAGTCATTTCTAGTGGTTCGTCCTCTCTGCCATGTACTCCAGTGACCATTTCCCATGTGCTATCCATTTGCTGACTCCTACCCCACCTCTGTACACACCCAAATGGCAGCTTACTAAGGCCAACTGGAGGCTTTACTCCTTCCTGGCGACCTTTGACAAACATTATTTCCCCAGTTGTGATGACCAGGTGGAATATCTTAAAAACTTTATCCTTATCACTGCAGGATGTACCATTCCTCACACTTCCTCTTCACCAAGCTGTGTCCTGGTCCCTTGGTGAACTGGGGCAATTCGCGTGCAGAGACATGCTTTCTGCGTTTTTAACTGTCGTACTACGATGGCAAACTGCATTAATAATAAACAGATGTGTGCACAGTGTTGCCGCGTTCTTTGGGATAGCAGAAAAGATACCTAGATTTCATTCACTAGTTCTTTTAACAGTTCCACTCCCTCTTCCGTCATGTGGTCCAACCTCTGACGGCTTACGGAGACCAAGATCTGTTCCCCAATTTCCAGACAGACAGTAGCAAACAATGTCATTATGGACCGTATGGCTACCTCCAACACCTTGGGCTTCCATTTTGCTGAGATTTCGAGCTCCTTCCACTATCACCCTGGCTTTCTTCATCGGAAATGGGCGGAGGTAGCTTGGCCAACACACTTCTCTTCTCCGAATCGTAAGTGCTACAATGACACCTTTACTATGAAGGAACTAGATCGTACTATCATTTCATCCCGATCCTCCATCCCAGGGGCGGACGCAGTTCATACTCAGATGTTGCAGCACTTTTCTCGTTAAGGCAAGCATTCTCTGCTTAATACGTATAAGCAGCTGGGTAGAGGGCCCATTTACCAGACACTGGTGTGAAGCCACTGGCATACCTATAACTAAGCCCGGTAAGGACAAACACCGTCCTTCTAGCTACCACCCCATTTCTCTTACCAGCTGTGTTTGTAAGGTAATGGAACATAGGATTCTTGCCTGGCTGGTATGGTGGCTCGTGTCTTGCAATTTACCAACCACAGCACAGTGTGGACCGGATTTTCGAGGTTCCTGTGAGCTCTGCCTTGTCGGGCACCTTTATCCAAGAAAATGGTGTGCCTCAAGGTTCCATCCTGAGCATTGTCATTCTTGCTATCGTCATTAACCCTATAGTGGCCTGTCTCCTGCCGGGCATGTCCGGCGCTCTTTTCGTTCACAATTTTGCCATACATTGCAATTCTCCATGGTCTTGCCTCATTGAGTGGCCTCTTCAGCTATGTCTCGTTTGTGTGAATATCTGGTGGCACAATTGGTTTCTTCCACCATCTTTACATCTTGGGCCTGCTGCTCTTCCATTCATTGAACCTACGAAATTCCTAGGGCTTATGCTTGATAGGAAACTATCTTGGTCCTCCCACGTGTCTTACCTGGCAGTCCGCTGTATGTAGTCCCTCAATGTCCTACGTGTCCTTAATGGTACTTCTTGGACACCAGATCGAACCACCCTCCTCCATTTGTACCAGTCCCATGTCCATTCGAAACTAGACTGTGGGTGTTTCGTTAATGTGTGTGCACATCCGTCCCTCTTATGCCATCTCAATACTAGCCACTATTGTGGCATCCATTTTGCCCCTGGCACCTTCTGCACTAGCCCGGTTGAGTGTCTATATGCAGAGGCTACTGAACTACCACTGTCTTAATGCCTTGACTTTCTCCTCGGTGGATATTCTTGCTATTTGCCATGCATGGCCACCCATCCTATGCCTCTTTATTTGATAACTCGTTTGGTCGTCAGTATGGGGCGTGTCCTCTTCTGCTACATCCTGGATTTCACTTTAGGCTCTTGCTCTGGCAGCTTAACTTCATGCTGTCTACAATTTTCCCGGTGGCTGTGAATCCTACGCCACCTTGGCTTCCTGCGGCGGCCCACGTTCACCTTTGCCTTTATTTCGCTTCCTAAGGACAGTACTCCAGCGTCGCTGTATTGCCTTCAGTTTCACGACCTTCACATAGAATTTTGCGATAGTACCTTTGTGTACAGTGATGGCACTCTGACTGTGGTGTCAGATGTGATGATGTGACTTCGTCATTGCCCCTGTGTTTTTCAGTATCGGCTTCCAGAACACTGCTCAGTATTTAGAGCAGAGCTCTTTGACCTGAATCAGCCCATGCAGTATATCAGGTCACATGAGCTTTAAATTGCGTTACCTGCTCAGACTCTGTATCCTTCAAAGCCTTTGTGTGCAGCACATCGTCCATCCCTTAGTGCAGTGGGTCCAGGAAAGCTGTCACTTGCTCACTCTTGATAGAGCCACTGTGATTTTTGTGCATTCCCTGTCACTTCTGTCTGACCGGAAACGAAGCTGCTGATGCTGCAGCCACGGCTGTACTCCTCATACCTTGGCCTGCTAATTCTTCCACTCCTCCGATGATCTCTGCGTTTCCATCTGTTAGCGGGTGGTGTCACATTGGCATCACCACTGGTCCTCCTTTCATAACAAGCTCAAGGTTACTAAGCATCTCCCAGCAGCTTGGACGACCTCCTCTTGGCCCTCTCGGTGCGAGGAGATCATTTTAACTAGGTTGCGTATTGGGCATTGTTTCTTCAGCCATTGCCATTTAACTGGTGCTACCCCACCACTTTCTGCACATTGTGCCCAACTTTTGATTGCCTGCCATTTCTGGATGGAATGCCCCTTTTTTTTTAATGGCATACGTTCCTGTTTGTGTTTGCCATCTTGAGTTATCAGCTGGGCTGTCGACTGTCTTTTATTTTTGTATCCTAACAGCAATATGTCAAAGGCCATTTAATTATTTCTTCTGGACCTTCGTTTCTCTATGGCATATTTTATAGACCTTCCTCCATATCCCTGTTTTTAGCTGCCTCTTCCATCAATTGGGATTGATGTGTAGTCGTTTTTAACTTTCTTCGTATTTGTGTTGTACAGTTTTGACGTGGGTGCGCATGACCCTATTGTTTTTGTGCCCTAAAACGCAAGTGCGTGTGTCCTGTAGAACAAAACTCCTTCATATAATTAATAATGTTGCTGCACCTGTGGATTATTCCCTCTCTGAGGGGGCTTGACTGTGCTCCACCTGGGGTAATTATTTTGTAACTCCTTCACCGGGCGGTGTGTCCGAGCGGTTCTAGGTGCTTCAGTCTGGAACTGCGCGACTGCTACGGTTGCATGTTCGAATCCTGCCTCGGGCATGGATGTGTGTGATGGCCTTAGGTTAGTTAGGTTTAAGTAGTTCTAATTTCTAGGGGACTGACGACCTCAGAAAGTTTGGTAATTACTGGGGCAATCGTGATAAGGTGTCAGCAATGATACTTTCACTTCCTTTTATGTAAACAGTCTCAAAATCCTATGACTGAAGAAACATTGTCTAACAGGCAAGATGATAATGTAATAGTTTACATGATAGTAAGAAACTCAAGGCTCAGTGATCACTGTAAGCCCTGATATGTCCCCCAAAAAAGTAGTTAAAGTTTTTAAGAGCTCGGAGAGTAGCCAAGGTCTAGTTTAGTTGCAGAATATCCCTGTTTGCATTCGGACAAGGTCATATTGGCAAAACTGATTATCCTTATTTGCTGTGTTATTTCTTACAAGTCTTTGTTTGGAGAAATAAATAGTTAAGTAAATCTTCTGTTTACCATGTTAACTCATTTGCTAATTATTTGTGCTCCTGTTCAGTGTCCGTATGGCAACTGTTGTTGCACCGTTGTAGCCCATCTCTTCTTACCATTGTGTATGAAGTTGAACACAACAGCTACCACTTTGTCCGGTTATAGAATGAGACACTGTCTCAGGTGTATCTTGGTCATGTCACCCACTGTCCTTGTTGCCCTCTTAGCCTTCGCAGTATCCTTGTAAAACCATAAACATTCTGAGACTACCACCCTTACCCCAGCAATTGTTCATACTGCAGAACCCACTTTATGTACCCACCATTCATCTACTCCGGCCTGACTGTTGTAAAAATACAAAATTAAAGATATGGCAGCAAGTGAAATTCCTCCTGTTTATGCATTGATACATTCATGGCAATGACATTCTACATGTGGATGATTGCCTCTACTAGAAGAAGGGACTGAGGTGAACCGCCCTCTTGAGGATTTAAAGTAAACTGTTTTCTTGAACTCAAGAGTGAGAATTTGCTCTCCCCTATATGCTCACATCTCATCTCAGAATTATCCTGCAGTTGATACCTTCTTTTATCAGCTATATCCTTCTTATATTTGCGTACTAAAAGTTTGTGTGTGTATACTTCTTTACAGTTCCAACACTAAGTGCCCACCATTCTTTTCCATTTTTATCACTTTATATTTTAATTCCTTATGTCACTTCTCATTTATTTCTATTTCATATTAATTAAATTACAATAATCCACTTGCCATTTTCTTCTTCTAATCCAGGTGTACTTCCGACTTTAGTCATTTCCAAATGTGGGACGACATAGTGCTTCCTACTTACTATCTTTGACACATTTTCCCTGATGTCGTTTCCTTCATCCTGGCTTCCTTCCATTGTACTCTCCTTCCTCAGACATGGTTAGTCTTAATTAGCCATCTACAGAGTAGACAGACCCCTCTCACCTTCAGTACTCTCACAACTGTTTCCACTGTGAAGAATAACCCTGTCACTCCAAACTAAAAATGTTGTGATGTATTGCCCTGTGTACCAAACAGCAGTATTGATAGTTCCAACTCCAGAAGATAATACAAGCTTTTCTCATTGAATTTAAGTTGTTTTTAACTGATTTTTTTTGTCTATTAGTGATACCCAGTGTAGAAAATGGGCAGAATAATGTGGCCAATAGATACGCAATTGGCATGGGATGTGTGAGGAGAGTGGCGGTGGTGGGGGTTATGGGCAGGCGCTGTAGTGGAAATGCCGAGCCCTGCTAGAGGAGAAGTGCTGTTCTAAACTGGAGCCTATGTTAGCATTTTTTGTTGTTATTAAGTGGAGCTTCTCCGCGTCCGCACTTGCCCGGTCACCATTCAAAAAGATCTATCACTTCCTTCATTAGCGTCATTTCCATTTAAAATGCAACATAAGCAGCGATTTATTTTTGCTTGGCTTGTTAACTGTTTGTTACTTGCAGAAAAACATTGTGAATGGTAAATTTGAGTAAAGCCTACGCATTTCTCTTGTTGCCACATTGGAGTTTACACAGTGTCACCTCACTAATATGTGTTGCAGACACAAGTGCGAGACAGTTATGAACCAATGTTTTATTAAGTTTATTGATTGAGAAACTGAGGAAAATTAAGGTCAACAGCTTAAGAAAAAGCACACCCTCTACAAAATACATGTGTAGCATTTTCATTTATGTTGTTCCAAAACCCGTAGCATTTCTCGTTTCAGCAGCTATCAATAGCTCTTAAAAATTACTCTTTTTTATAGTTAGTGGAATAATGTAGTAGGTGGTAAAGTTTTTGCATAATAACAGCAAGGAAAAAATCTCATTTCAATATCTCAAACAGTTTGTGAAATATTAGGAATGTTGTGGATATTTCTCTCTGGCTTTATCACTGGTGCTCACAGTTGCATGTGATTGTGCTACATCAGAACAACTTTTTCGAGATTGGTGGCAGATCTCCACGTTTGTCTAATGAAGATCAAAATGTTAGCTAAATTTCGTATGCAGCTACATATTTTGTATGTGCACCAAATGCAAAATCATAGCTGCCCCTATTTTTCATTGCAAACTTGTTTGAATTTTGCACAGTATCTTATATCACAATAACTACAACCATTAACCAACTGATGGGCACATCATAAAGCTGACGTGTGAAGCTGTAAGTAGCGCAAAAATGAATTTTTGCTTCAGAACAGTTTCTGTAAAATTGTTTGGGAAATGTCGTAGGGCATGCGCTTAGATTCTGTCAGTGCCAACGGGGCGTAATGAGGCAAATATTGTTGGCTTCTTCGGAACAAACGAATGAACTCGGCACAGTGCTTTGGACGAAAATTTGTCACTGTGTGTTCGCCACCGTATTCTATGCGGACTCGACCCTCCCACCTTCATTTTGAGTGCCCTTTATCCAGCCAGGCCACATTGGGACTGGTATGGTAATTCTCAAAGTTCACAGAGAACGAACTATGCTGTTACATGGCTCTTCTCTGTTATAACTTACTTGCACTCTCTGTTGTTCTTGGTAGATGCAGGAGAGAGGAACAGATGCTGTCCATGAACAGAAAATTCAGTTATTAATTTATTCTACATGTAATAGCAAAAACAATATACAACTTTGTTGCTGTAATAGCAGTGGCAGTTGCTAACAGTTGCTTTGAATGTTGAAATATGAACAGAGATTTACAAATTAGTCTTCTTTCAATCCAATAACTATTCCATAGATCAGGGTCATCGGTTGCTATGGATGTCTGTAAATGTTATTCAAGTGGCAAACACATAAAATGGGGTCAAGTGCATTAATCTTCGAACTGGAGCTCCGGAGAGGTGATGATTCCATCACGTTGTCTGCAGTGTAATCATTTGTGGCCATGCCCTCGTGCTGCAGTGGCGGCTGTATGAAATTATGTAGTGCAACTGCTGGTGTGCATATTTGGAAGTGCAGCTGGCTGGATTGCAGCCAATACCATGTTATTAACCTGGGTTGTCTGAAACATATAAATCAGTTGTTGGTAATAGTAAACCTGTTATGTCAGTTGTGTACCAACAGAAATCAGTGCTGGTGGCTGTTCTCACCTAGATGGCGAAAGCTCTACAAACAAGTTCTGTCGTCTATTGGCAGTGAGTAGTAGATGTGCAACTCGGTGGGTGTGTGAATCTGTACAATGTGCCAGGATGTAGTTTTTTAATTTTGTTTAAGCCTTATGAATCAATTGATGTGAAAAGAAAGATTGATTAGTGTTTGGTCCCACAAAGATTGTCATTTCTGCTAATACTAAAGTGTAAGGTTCAATTCATGTTGACTACTTAACATTTTTCTGTTACGAGAGAGTTTGTGTCAGATGATATCAAACAAGAAATTGTTCAAACCAGTAAGCATAGAAAACTGACATGTTAATTGCTGAACAGTGGTGAAATCAGATGCTTGCCCTGCATCAGGAACTACAGATTTTAATAATGCTTTGTTGATGGATAGCTAAGTGAAATAAAGGTTCTTTTGGGTATGTCCCAGAAAATGAAATGCATTCTTGTAGCACAACAGTATTGTTTCAATGTTTATTTTTTTTATTGTTGGCATTTGGCCACCGCACCATACAGCCATATCACATACACAATATCTTTCTTAATGGTTGTTCTACTATACATTTCGTGAATTGCTATTTACAAAGTATGTAGGGTATGAATAAACGATTGATACATGTCACCACTATAAACTACTGATAAAGCGATTATACCACAATACGGGGTGCACATAGTCTGGGAACACTTAATTATTTATTGCACAAAAACTAAACATTGTATACATGTCATTTTGAAGAGAAAAACTGAAAGTTTTTTTCTATATTCAGTATGCACGACTCACCACTTTCTTTAGACTCCTTATGAATGTCTCTCATACGCACGCCACATTCACTTTGCTCATACTGGGACATCTGCTTCTCTTTGACGGGCACAAGCAACCTGTTGTAACAAATTTTTTGTGCCAGTGGTAAATGGCCTTCCTTGTTGCTGCTTCTTACTGTACTTGGTTCTAAACATCCCTTGAACAACTGTAGCACAATTGTTTATGTCAAACAACACACAGAAAGCTCGCTCCGCATCTGAATGCACCATGTTTGCATCTAGCGCTGACTATAGGCAAATTACCAAACTACGTTGTGGCGGTGTACATGAAAAAAGAACTTTCATGGTTTCTCTTTAAAATGACATGTAAGATATCTGAACAATGTTTGGTTCTTGTGCAATAAATAATTGAAAGTATTCCTGGACTTTACATACACCCTGTATTAAAGAAAATCAAAACATAGCACAAAAAAACGCACATCAGGTTCACAGTGTTTTCAGACAGGTCACACACAGTTAAGTGATTTATCATCACATTTAAAACTAGGGCATTCTTTTGGGTTCACAACGCTGCAGCAGACGTTGGAAGAGGAATCTGTGCGTTAACCAATGTACTGATGAAGGATATTTGTTGTGTTTTGTATCTGGTACACGAGAACAGTAGATGATCCACGCCTCCTACATTGCATAAATCATGTAATGGAGATTCCTTCAATCCTATGTGGAATAGTTAGGTTGGGAATTAGTTCTGATTTAAGTGCTTGCGTGTAGTCATTCTTATGAATCTTCTGTGATTATTCCAATCACTAAACTGAGGGGGTCTATTTTAGACTGCAGCTGGCTTTTGATATCTCTGTAGAATCCCAATGTGTGTGTCAGTTTTTTCACATTTTTTAATTAAGCTCAATATTTCTTAATAAGGAAGTCTCTAATTTCAGATTTCAACATTCATTGCTAAGCTATGTCTACTATTTCATAATGAAAGATGCCACTATGCACTGGAAGCCACAAGAAATTAGTAGTGGGACAAAGATGGCGGCCATAGACATGGCAATGTTGCGCTGACATGGAAGTTCAAAATTTCTTCATATAAATATGTCAATAGTGCTGCCGTAGCTAACCTAACTCCAAATGGTAGGAAATTCAGATTTGTTGGTGGGAATGTCAAATTTTAAGTGCTCACCTTGAGACCTGGATACAAACTGACCTAGTTCACAACACAAGCACAAGACGCTGCTGTTGGCCCTCCTCCCCCGCCACATCTGGAAATAGGTAGGAAATTCGCTCATTTTGTGTAGAGCTGCTGGACCTCATGATGGTAGGCTAATATAGCACGCATAAAGCATTGTTTAAACAATTTAAGAGTATTGTTTGATTCTGAAATCGCAGTATACCTCGAAATTGACATTGATGTTTAAACAATTTTGGTGATGCTAAACAATTGCAGTACTTTTCTTTTAGTCAGGTAGTGAAAATACCCATATGATTACTGTCACAGATCGCGCTAAATACACCTGGTGATTGTAACTTGCCGTCCACCAGAGCTGCACCCACTTGACAGAGCTATGCGCCAGGCCCGCAGCACCAGCCATGGCCTGACATGTGGCAGCCGCAATGCCACGCTAAGCAATTAATGTTACATGGGGAAATACCTCAAATTTTCTCCTTCTCCCTGGCACACTTTCCTTGTGGCACACGGGTACCCCTTGTCATGTAACATTCACTACTTCAAGGATTGTTAAACCTGGCAATGTGCAGAATATTGTCACATACGTACCTTGAAGATGTCAAAAAACACACTAATGATGCTGCTTCAGAAGATCTGCCACAGAAAATATTGATTAAACAGTTAGCTTCACAAACTGAACATATATCACAAAAGCAGTACTCAAAACACACTTGTGCACAAAGCCCTGAGGGCTGTAGATGGAGCTGCGACCATCTCCAGTCTCTGGAATTGTGTTAATATTTACTATCTAAGCTATGTCAATGAGAAATGATTCAGCAATCGCGAATTAATTTACTGATCCCGAAACCGATATCAGCTGCTATATCCAATCTTACGTGCCAAAACGATGATATTTGGAAGCTGAAATAAATATCTCTGTCTTGTGTACATAGGTCCGTGTAGTCAGCGCATACACAACTTTCCCACTAGAGCGTGCCCCGCTAAGCACAACAGTGCAGGCGCAGCGCTCGTCCGTCTCCGCACTACGAGATGGTGCTGCCATAGAGACGGACCAAATTCTGCTTTTGCCGATCCGCGTATTAATATGTAACACAGCCAACGAGATTGCTGCTAACGTAGAACCTTTTCTCTTCGCAGATCACACTTGCGCAGTGATACATGAATGCACGAGGTATTATAATGAGTTTACAGACCTCCAATTAGGGAGTCTCCATTTGTCTGTACCAGTCTATAGTCAAGTTTCAGTCTGGGTCTAATAAGATTACCTTATTCCTGTACATAGCCATGAAGATAAATGTATAGACACTTTTGTTGGTCACCGTCAATCTGCTACTCTAAGCGTGCAAGTGGCCTTTCTATCGTCTGACCTAACGGCAGAAGATAAACACACCACGATAAGACCACGAGACATATTGCTGACACTCTCCTACTTCGTTAGAGCGACAAGTCAAATAATCTGATGGTGTGTGTACTGAAGGTCTTACAGTATGCACACCACACTCTGTAACTCTAAATAGGACACCCACCACATTCAGAGTTTTAGCTGCTTGTTTGAAGGCTATGCCAGAGAGAGAAAACTGAGACCTACAGCTGCTGTGGTGCTAATCACTTTTCCGGAACTCTGAGTGGGCTTAGTTTATATTTATTGCTGGATTAGGGATGTTAAGGCTGTTAATTTATATTTTTGTAATTCTAAGAAGCCTACTAGTATCTCAGCAAAAACAGGAAAATCGGAACGATTACATGTCTAAAAGTTAATGACGTATTTCGAAACTCTCAACACATAGTAGGGAAAAAAAAACAAAGTAAACAGAATTCGAAGCACTGTCCAACAGACGAGAAAAATGGCTGGAGTTTTCAGTGAATTTTCGATGTTCTACAACTGCTGGTCTCGAGAAGCTCTGAACCAGAGGCGGCTGGTTTGCTCCGAATACTCGAACCAAGACGACGACATGTGACTGACATCATGCAATTTTCCATAGACACATTGCCCCATCTTGTTCGAATCAGGCCGTATAGGCAGGCTCCTACGCCCTGCGCAAAGGATGTCTTGTGGTATGACGTCACGGAACTTCCTGTGAATGGAGTATTCTGATTGGTTCTTACTAAACTTTCCCGCAAATTGTTACTGTTGATGTGGGATCATTGTCTGCCACTTTCCACAGACGGGCAAATTACGATAATTTCAGTGGCAAACTAATTTGTACAAATCTAAAAACATACAGCAGTCATACTGCACTGACAGTTAAACCCTGCAAAAGTGGTCTACAGATCATGAAATACGGAAACTATCGCCAAAGACACTTCCTCGATTACACTGCTTCAATGTTTCGACGTGAAATCAATCTCCAACCAGGCTATATCACGACAAATGATTGCACCATCATACTATGGCGATGTAGTAAACTCAATTCGTATCCTGCTCCATATAAAATCAAAGCTTCTGCATCCTACATATATCTCTCGACCATCAGATACTTGTACATATACTGCGGAGATGGACAGATCACAAAAAGAAGCACATGTAACGTATATAGTCGTAGCACTATATATTTCCCGTGAGGTCGGTCGGTTATCCACTATGGTCAACGGTCACAAGGCAACTGACGTCCATATGGTAGCCTGAAGGGCGATCAGTGCGCCCTCCGCAGACAGCAGCCACACTCGGAACTGTTATACAGAGGCTGGGCGGTTTCCCCCAGCACAAAGGCGTCCTCTGGTGGTACTGTTTCCAATCTGACCTGTCTGCTGCCATGGTTTCAACGAGTTGCGACCATTTCCACACTCTGGGATTACAAGGACATTTACTCTTAGGCACTGTCGACGAGAAATGCTTCATCAATCGCTCAATAATTGACCGATATCGAAACTGATGGCAACTGCAATATCCGTTTTTACAAGGCATAAAACGGCATATTTGTGACACGTTTATGCTGAAATCGTCGAGTAGCACACGAAAATTTCCGGAATTTCATGTATTTTCTCATGGCTTGCTAGAATGCCATATCATTTACGCGATAGTTCTCTATATCAGTCACATAACAGCAAGATACCAGTCGCTTGCACAGTATCATTCCGAAGATAAATAGTGGAAAATATATTTCTAGAAACCTGAAACTTTAGCGAGATCGTTATGTCAGATGTGCTGCAAACCACTGAATAACTGGAAACTTGTTTCGTCTGTGAAGACCTTTACATGAAAACTCGAAAATAGAGGAAACTGGTAGTTCCATTCATATTTCTTAACAAATATTGATGTCAATGATATAACAGGTTCCAGATCATTCATGCAATTTACAAAGTCAACTAAGGTAATACTTGTAATCGGACAGGGTGACAATTGCTGAACTACATGAAAATAATCGTAAATTAGTAACAAACTACGGCATGCACACATTTTATTCAACATGTAAACGTCACTACAGATACTCGGATTTGGGTTATGACATGTTTGATATGCCTTCCATCATTGGCGATGATGTGGCACAGAGGATTAGTGAAATTCTGCATGACCCGCTGAAGCGCTGGAACATCAATGATGTCGATGATTTGCTGAATGGCTGCTTTAGGCTCAGTAATGGTCTTGTGGTTATTGCTGTGTGTCTTAACAAATGCCCTTAAAAAGGAGTCACATGTGTTCAGATCTAGAGAATATGGCTGCCAATCGAGGCCCATGCCAATTGCCTCTCTCTGCTCCAGAACCAGAATGCAGTCCCTGCTTTGATACGGTCGATCTCTGTCTTGCATGAACGACATCTTGTCGAAATTTGGGTCACTTTGGATAAAGGGGATGAAATCATCTTCCAAAACCTTCACGTTCCATTCGGTAGTCACCGTGCCATCAAGGAGTATCGCACTGATTATTCTGTGACTGGACATTGTACACCACACAGTCATCTGTTGAGGGTGAAGAGAATTCTCGATCGCAGAATGCAGATTCTCAGTCTCCCAAAAGATCCAATTTTGCATATTGATGAATCCATCCAAATGAAAGTGGACTTTATCAAGCATGTATGTACTAATTCCCATCATGCCCTGTGGCCAAACGTGCAGTTTGAACGTCGTAACGCAAATTGTTCAGAAGTTATGACTTATATTTCATACAGTTCAACAAGTGTCGCCCTGTATGTGCTTCTCATGTCTAGAGAAGCAGCAGATGTCTCTTCCACATGTTTTTCACCATCTAGATGCACACAACACACATCACAGCCGATGTTCTCTCAACAAAATAAAGATGGTAAATTTTTAGAATGGCAGTACAAGCAGTCAACCAGTCTGTTTACATGGGAGGGAATAATTGTCCAGTGCAAACACTCACCCATATTGAATCTTCTCAAATTTCCACAGAGAATACTTGCAACATGTGTATCACAAAGGCTGTCCAATGTATACTGAGTTAGTTTGCCATTTACTCACCTAGAAGGCGACACAGTTAAGTTGGCTGCATGCTTGTACCCCAGTCTGTGCAGTTCAGGTGGCTCAGTGACAGCTCATACCCTACACCACAAATGTCAGTTCGTTCTGGCAACCGGTTGCCTCTGCCACTCACCCACGTACCAAGCAGAACCATCTTAGGAAATCAGACAGATATTTATCAGTGTGATTACAATTAAATATTACAATCGTAGCGCCAATATGGCAACATTCAACAATGGGCAAAGTATCGTAAATACCTCCTCCTGATGACGATGTCTCTGGAAATATCAATATCTATACCATTCTCATGATTAGACATAATTTTCCAAGCGAAATCTTTCATCCCCTTACAGCTATCTATGTGTTGAAATAGCAATTTCCCATATCATATTCATAGCTCCCTTATGACCGGACAAAGCGATTTTCTGTGGACATGTCGGAACACTGACCTTATAAGCCTAATCACAGAAAATGTATCATACGGCTCCTACTAAGTATAATACTTCACCGATAACTGAATGCTAGTGGCACCAAACAATACAGAACGAAAATCCGCGATGGATGGAGATGGCTCATTTGTTTTGTTTGTGACTGGTACCATTGTGTTTTAGGAAGAGAGACGTAATGGTTTTATAAGCGACCTGCTATTAAAAACACGATTGGAATGACTGTGTTAATGTCACTATGCATAAAAAGAGGTCCTGGTAGTACAGGCACACCCAAGTATCACTAATGATATCCACATTATAGCATTATAAATCAAGGTATGGTATTGCTTCCAACTGAAGTGGTCTTACACACAAATACTGCACCATTCAATATATGTGGTGATCATAGGGGTGTGTATTAACAGACCGAAGGTGTGGGGGCTCGGCACTGGCGGTGTAAGCTTTTAATAAAATCACCCTTCTCACTGAATTTAGAAAGTGGTCCGGCTAAGGAATCTGGTATTTTCAACTGCCTCATACTGCCACTAGGTATTTCTCACAATAACATACAGTATTTGTAACACACTCTATCTCGATGCTATGTAGGCAGTGTAACAAAGGTTCTGCGATACATCCACTAGGTTACAGAAGAGGGAGGATGGTGGTTAATTGAGATTGATCATGTACAGTAGATGGTGTGTTATGTGAAGAATAATTAAAAATGCAACGCTAGATTGAAGTCATAAGAAATGTATAAAATCCTGTGACCAATACACTGGCTTTTTCAGATCTATAGTGTTACGCTTTCTGGTAGACATGTTGTCTGCGGTTTGGAATCAAGTGTCTCCATTGAGCCATGTACCTGCATTGGATCCTGTGGATATGTCTTTTAATGATTACAGCCACTGGTGAATCATATTCACGGCACTCGTGTATCGCAAAGGGAGTCACCTTTTTCGAACCTGTGTGCTAAGGACCCCATACAGAAAAACTATATTGTGGTTTTAGAGTGTCTCTCTGCATCTTGTAATTGTTCCTCAGTCTCTGCACCGCCCTTCCTGTAGCTTTGTCCATGTGATCATTCCAATTAATCAGACCTGAGCAGAAGTCGCAGAGTGCTGTATCTACTCCTTCTGCATCCCATAGAGAAACTGTGAGAGCTGAGTTAACAGAACCTTGTTTTGACCATTCAATGGAAATGGGAACATGTTGTCATAGTTCTTCAAACTGTGTACACTGTGTAAGGTCAGCGTCGAACGAAGCTTTCTCCTGCAACATGAGATATTGGAAAAGACAGTACAAGCATTTATAATGGTGTTTATTATTGAGAAAATTAGGACAACTCCACATCATATCGGAACTGGAAGAATGATGAGGATTTTGCTACTGCCATGCAGTGCTTTTCCAAACTGCATACAGGTACTGCAGTCACAAGGAGATCTGCATCTCTCAGGATGTATTCGTGTCTGTCACCTGAACATTCTCTCTACCCTCATTATTTTGAACCATCTGACACAAGAAACTGCGAACAATAATAAACCTACTGACATTTCCTGACAGAGAACTCGATAAGGTATTACCACATCTCTCTCTTCTGATATATCAGGAAACAAATACTGTCTGCATGTTGACTTTGAGCATATGTTGTGATCCCATTAAATATATATTAGTCCACTGCAGCAGTTGGCCAATGATTGAAATCGCTTGCACAGACCAGTTTAAACTTCATCACCTGTACAGTAGAAGACATGGCCTGTGAGTTGCAAGAGAGTATCCCTGTGTTGTTGATTGATACATTGTTTTTCTGCTGTAACACATCCAAGCAGTGTATGACTACAGCTGTGTACACAGCCACAACTTTTTTTTCCACCAGGACTTCAAGGTTTGTGTCATGTGCTAAACTCATCTTAACATGTTCTTATCCATTAGCTCTCACGGGAAGCTGGACATCATATAGTGTAAATTATGCTGGTGCTGCTCACACAACACACAGTATGGCTGAAATAAGACAGAGGCAGTGTTTATTATTGACAAAAATGTGGAAGACATTACAACATATGGAAACCAGAAGAATTTGTGCAATTGTGGAGCATTTACAAATAGCTGTCCGAAGAGGATCACCTTTAAATTTAATCTCATCTTTCAAAGTGATGGGGTAGCAAATGTTTTGGTGTTCTGTTTGACTGATTCTTCATATTGCAGATCTCTATTTATTTGCTGGCCATTCCTGGAAAGTGTTGTTCACACCAAGACTCTCTCTATCTCAAACGAGAGGTGTTAGTCAATCATTATGTGATAATCAACAGTGTACCAGTGGACAGATGGGATTGAAAGACACCGTTTTGTGGGACAATGTACGGTAACAATCACCACATTTGATAGTGCAATCAATTTTACCAGTTTTCCTGTAATTTCAATGGCACCCAGTGATATGAAAGCAAGCTTCCCAATTTGTCTATCAATATGAATATGTCAGAATATGTAGTATAAAAAACATAAAACATCTGAATATAATACTCAATATCCTGATTATTGGTCAGTAGATTGTGAAAATAAGTGAATACAATATCGTAAACAGGAACTGCTAATATTTACATAATTAGTACAGTCAGAATGAAACAGTTATGCACTTCCAACAAATTTATCACATACAAAACACCTAACCTTGATTGTTATGACTAAGCTCTGTCAAAACAGGTGTAACAGTGCTGTTAAGATAGTCATCTATGGAGTAGAAGGAGTTGGCTATCAAAAAGTCATTCAGGCCCTGTTTAAACTGTGCTTTATCTGAAACTAAGTTTTTAATGGTTGCTGGAAACTTATTGAAAATGAGTGTTCCTGAATAGTGGCCCCCTTTTAGGGCCAAGGTAAATGATTTTAGGTTTTTATGTAGATTGTTGTTGTTCCTAGTATTGATACTATGTGTTGATCAATTGGTTGGAAATAGAGATATATTACTTGCAACAAATTTCGTTAAGGAATAAATATACTGAGAGGCAGTGATTAGAATACAAAGTTCTTTGAACAGATTTCTACATCATGTTCTTGAATTTATGCCACAAATAATTCTTATTACACGCCTTTGTATTTCAAAAGCTTTTGCTCAGTTTGACAAGTTACCCAGAATTGGATCGTGTGCAACATCATAGAATGAAAGCAAGCAAATTATTCTACATTTATTTTACATTTATGTCTCCTACATCTGACATTCTCACTGCAAAAACAGACTTGTTTAGTTGCCACAGCATTTCTAAATTTGGTATTGGATTGTAATCCAAGAAATTTAACACTATCAACCTCTTTGATCTGCATGTCTTCATATGTCATACGCATGCTGGGAGGAAGTCTCTTACAGGTTCTTAACTGCATATAGTGGGTCCTTTCAAAGTTCAGTTACAGTGAATTAACTTTAAACCATTTATTAATGTCAGTGAAAATTTGATTAGCAGCATTTTCTAAATCTGTACTTGACTTGCTACTTAGGTTTGAATCAGTTGCAAACCAAACAAACTTAGCATCTGACTATGTAACAGATGAGATTCATTAATGTACACAAGAAAAAGTAATGGACCCAAGATGAAATCTTGAGGAACACCACATGTAATTAATTCCCAATCAGATGAAGACTGACTGCTTACTGCATAGGTATTCATCATGGCATCTTTTGTTTCATGTTAGTGAGATAAGACTCAAACCATTTTGCAGTACTGCCAGTGACACCATGATATTCTAATTTACTTAAGAGAACGCTGTGATTCACACAGTCAAAATCTTTTGACAGATAACAGAAAATGCCAGTACCCCCTGATTTGTTATCTAGTGAATTAAGTACGTTCTCACTGTACATTTGAATAGCTTTCTCTACACAGAACCCTTCAGAAACTCAAACTGTGGCTTGGACAATGTATTATTTGCAGTCAGATGCTTTAGGAGATTCTTGAACTCAACCTTCTCAAATATTCTTGAAAAAGCCAGCGTAAGTGAAATTAGTCAGTAGTCTGATGGTATCTCTTTATCCCCCTTCTTATAAAGAGGCCTGACTTCAGCATATTTTAACCATTCAGGGAATGTAATGCTAATAAGAGTTTGATTAGACAAGTAACTTAAGACCTGTCTCAACTCTCTTGAGCACCTTTGATTAATTTCGTTGATACATTATCATAACCAGTAGAATACTTGGATTTTAAGAATTTTGTGATGGATGTTACTTCTTTGAGAGATGTGAGTGTCATTTCCATTTTACTGAAGTTATCTGTAAAGACTTGTCTCAGGTAGACTTGCCAAACTTGATAACCATGAGCTGCCAGTAACAGAAACAAAGTACTTCTTTTTAAGAGGTTTGCGACACTACATTGTGAATATAGATAGGTAACTGTGTAGTATGTGTATTCATTGTCAATTCTCAAACATATTCATCAAAGTATACCAGATAGCATCCTATACTGATGCAGTTAGGTTATCTACATATTTCTAGGACTTCCATTATAGTGCATAATTTACGATTATGATTGCCCATCTTTCCCCATGTGGATGGGAAGCACACAGTATTCTTGCATTTTTAGTTGGTGATTGGAAGATCTCCCAGCATTGTCTTTGACCAACTCTCCATACAATATTGTCATCGGTTTAATTTGCAACTGACCAGATGTAGGAGGGTCCATATACATCTGAGTGTTCAGTGTGTGACTTAGAGCACTATGTACCTGTCATCATTAACAGCAAACCTCTGCATACAACAGTCAGCAGAGGACTTCCAATGCATGAGAGATGAAATATGTCCATCAAAGGAAAACTTGTTTCAGCACTCTCCTCTAGAAGAACTATGATTTATGAGACATACTCCATTCTCCTGAAACATCTTGAACATAAGTCGAGTCTTTAGTTTCATAACTATGGTGATTCTAAGTTAGTGGCAGGTGTTTGTGAGGTACTGCAATCCCTGTGTATAAATTTGCTTGAAACATGTAGTGTCTGGAAAAGATGGTATTCTGTTCCCAGAGTGAAAGCAGCATGGCATTTAATTTCAGATGCAAAACACTGCTGCTGTACTTCTGTATGTTTCCCTGTAAGAGGCATTCTCCATTGCTGATGATCATTTTATAGAACCTATGCATGTGTAGCATAATTTCTGAACTGTGATCAGATGTGGACAGTGAGCGCTGTACACCTCTGGAAAGCTATATTGTACGTTTATCACAAATACTCTATGTTTTTTCTTTGCTGTAAAAGGAAGCAGTTTTACCTTCTTAAAGTATGTCACCATAGTGACTTGGATAGTAAAGTTACAGGGTGGATGTATGTTAGATGTTGGACATATATGTCCTGCATTGGAGCATTAAGGGTATTGCATTTATCTTGACTGACCCCAGACATGAGAACAGTACTTTAGAATTGATAGCACAGTTGATTTACGTAAAATGCTTCAAACACCATCTGTCTAGAGGAGGAGGAGATTAGTGTTTAACATCCCATCGACAATATGGTCATTAGAGATGGAGCACAAGCTCGGGTTAGGAAAGGATGGTGAAGGAAATCGTCCGTGCCTTTTGAAAGGAACCATCCTAGTATTTTCCGTGAAGCAACTTAGGGAAATCATGCTAAACCTAAACCTGGATGGCCGGACGCGGGTTTGAACCGTTGTCCTGCCGAATGCGAGTCCAGTGTGCTACCAATGTGCCGCCTCGCTCGGTCACCTGTCTGGAGCAACATCATGCATAAACCAAATGTTACCTCCTCAACTGGCTGTTATATCATCACAACACACTCATATCTACTGTACAGCGATAATGGGTGCTAATCTTATCGAAATGCGCACATGTGGAGAGATCTTCTGCATTTGAAAGTGTGCCATGAGTAAGATTGCCTTAGAACAGTCTTCTCTGGACAGCAGTTATGGACTCGGCTTGCTCTGTTCCTTCACGAGATGTGGATTGTAGTGGATATAGTACCCTCCTATTTCTGCTCAGTTGCAAATTAAATCAGTGACAGTGTTTTAGGTAGGGTTGCTCAAAGACAATGTGGGGAGATATTTCAGTCACCAACTAAGGGAGTGAGAATACCATGTGACTCCCATTCACGTAGGGAAAAATGGGCAATCGTAATTGTAAATTACGCACTATGATCAAAGCCCTAGAAATATGTAGATAACCTCACTACTTCGGTATAGGATGCTGTCTGGTATACTTTGGTGTTTATGTTCAAAAAGTGACAATGAATGGATGTACTGCACATTTATCTATCTACATTCGCGTTATAGTACACACAAACTAGTGGAGGGGTGGTTTAGCGATGATACATAAATTGAGAAACATGCTGTCATGTCAATGGCCGGCATTGAATCATGGAAAACTGGTAAAATTGGTAAAAGTGATCGCACTATTAACTACAGTGCTTATTACAGTACATTGTCCCATATCAACAGTGTCTTTCCCATCCCATCTGTCCACTGGCACACTGTTGATTACTACATAATGATTGACTGACACCCCCTGTTTGAGATGGAGAGAGTCTTGGGGGGAACAACACCTTCAGGGGATGGCCAATACCACAGCAGAGATCAGGTACATGACTGCAATACGAGGAATCAATCAAAATGGAACACCGAGGCATCTGCTACCCATTCACTTCGGTAAATGAGATTAACTGTAGAGGTGATCACCTTCGGACAGCTGTTTGGAAACGCTCCACAATTCCACAGACTCTTCCAGTTTCCATATGATGTGACATCGTCCACATTTTGGTGAATAAGAAACACTGCCTCTATTTTATTTCAGCCAGCCTCAGAGTCATGGTAGAAAAAAAAAAACGAAACTTTATGGCTGTGTATACAGCTGTAGTCATACACCCTTTGGATGTATTACAGCAGAAAAACAATGTATCAATCAACTACACATGGACCCTCTCTTGCAACTGATAGCTCGTGCGAAATGGTCCTCCTACTGTATGGGTGATGAACTTTGCGCTGGTCTGTGCAAGTGATTTCAATCACTGGCCACCTGGTCCAGTGGACTAATATATATTTAATGGGATCACCCTACTTATGTTCAGTGTCAACACACAGATGGTATTTGTTCCTGATATGCTGGAAGAGAGAGATGTGGTAATATCTTACCGACTTCTCTACTGGGCGATGTTAGCAGGGTAATTATAGTTCGTAGTTTTTCTGTGTTGTACTGTGCAAAATAACGAGGATAGAGAGAATGTTTGGGCGACACCGTGAGAAACGCAGATCTCTTTCGGACTGAAGTACCTGTACGTAGTTTGGAAAAGCACCGCATGACAGTAGCAAAATCCTCATCCATCTTCCAAATCCTATCTGATGTAGAGTCTTCCAATTTTCTCAATAAGAGACACCACTGCAACTGCTCATACTGTCTTTTCTACTACATCGTGTTACAGGAGAAACCTTCGTTTGGCCCCGGCCTTGCACATTGTACATGGTTGGAAGAGCTAAAGCAATATATTCCCATTTCCATCGAGTGCTCAAAACACAGTCCTATCGAATTAACTCAACTCACCCAGTTTCTCTACGGAATGTAGAAGGTAGCAGATATCGTGTTCTCGAACTTCTGCTCATTTCCGCCTTTCCTTTAAATGATCAGAATCACAAAGGTGCAGTGAGGGCGGTGCAGAGACTGAGGAACAATTACAAGATGCAGAGAGTCTCTAAAACCACATTGGTGTTTTTTTTTCTGAGCAGACAGGTTCGAGAAAGGTAACCTGCTTCGAGATATGAGAGTGCCATGAACATAATTCACTAGTGGCTATAAACATTAAAAGACATTTCAGTAAGATCCAAAGCAGGTACGTGGTTGAGTGAGTGATTTGATTCCAAATCATGGACAGCATAGCTGCCAGAAAGCATAACACTATAGATTTGAAAAGGCAGGGTACTGGTCATAGGATTTTGTACATTTCTTATGACTCCAGTCTAGTGTTGCAGTTTTCAAGTGATTCCCCACATAGCACACCATCTACTGTACATGATCAATCTCAATCAACCATCAGCCTCTCACGCCTGTAGCCCAGTGAATATATCGCAGAACCTCTGCTACACTGCTTGCATGCCATTGAGATAGAGTGAGTTACACATACTGTTTGTTACAGTGATAGTGGTGGCATGAGGCAGTTGCAAATATTGG
The DNA here is from genome assembly GCF_023864275.1 of Schistocerca cancellata. Taxonomy (NCBI): domain Eukaryota; kingdom Metazoa; phylum Arthropoda; class Insecta; order Orthoptera; family Acrididae; genus Schistocerca; species Schistocerca cancellata. The sequence goes on from NC_064627.1 coordinate 985,370,485, forward strand.
CTTAATACCTCGTTCTTTAGCCGAATAACTTTCTAAATTTGGTGTGAAGGGTGATTTTATTACGAGCTTACACCGCCAGCGTCAAGCACTCATGCTTTCGGTCTGTTAATACACACCCTAGCGATCACCATTTATATTCAATGTTGCTGTATTTGTGAGTAAGACTACTTCATTCAGAAGCAGTACTATTCCTCGTTTTATGAAGCTAATATAGTTTTTAACACGGATATCATTAGCGATACTTGTGTGTGCCTGTAGAACCAAGACCACTTTTATGAAGGGTGACATTAACACGTTCATTGAGATTGTGTTTTTAATAGCAGCTCGCTTACAAAACGATTACGTATCTTTTCCTCAGACACACTAGTACCAATCGGAAACAAAACAAATGAGGATTGTCCATCCATCGCGGATTTTTGCTCAATATTCTTTGGTGTCACCAGCATTCATTTATCGGCGAAGTACTATACTTAGTAGAGGATGTGTGATAGATTCGCTGTAATCAGCAGGCTTATACGTGTTGGAGTGTAACGCTACTGCGGTCTGTGTTCCAACATGTGCATAGAAAATTGCTTAGTCCGGTCGTAAGAGAGCTACGGATTTGATGTAGAAAACTGCGATTTCAGTGCATCGATAGCCGTAAGGGGGATGAAAGATTTTACGTGGAAAATTATGTTGAGTCAAAAGGGTGGTATAGACAGTGACATATCCAGAACCACAGTCGTTAGCAGTTGGTATTTCCGATACTTCGTTCATTGTTGAATGTCGCCGTATTGGCGCTACGATCGTAATATTTAATTGTAATTACACTGACAACTATCTGGTCGGTTTCATAGGCACTCTGCCTGGTGTGTAAGTGCATGGTAGAAGTAGCCGGTGACCAGACGAACTGATATTTCCGACTTAAGGTATGAGCTGTCACTGACCCGCCCGAGCGGCATAACCATAACCATGTCGCCCTCTAGGTGGGTGAATAGCAGACTAATAAACAGTGTTTGTTGGGCAGCCTTCCGTAGCATACTGCTGTGTGGATGATATCGAGAACTATCGCGTAAATAGTATGATATTCTGGCAAACCAAGTGAAAATACATGAAATTCCGGAAATTTTCACATGATACTCGATGACTTCAGCACAAAAGTATCATAAATACGTCGATTTTTGGGATGTAAAATCGGATATTGCAGCTGATGCTGGTAACTTAATTCTCGGTTGATGAAGCATTTCTCGTCGACAGTGCGTAGAATGTAAATGTTCTTGTAATCCCAGAGTCTGGAGATGGCTGCAGCTCGTTGGAGAAACCACGACAGCAAGCAGGCCAGATTGGAAACAGTACCGTTAGCGGACCCCTGTATACCAGGGGAACCAGCCGCACCTTTGTCCACCAGTTCGGAGAGTGGCCGCTGTCCATGCACGGCAATCTGCTAGGGCATTGGACCAGTGTGTGCGGGGGCAGTTGACTCCTGGCCGTTGGCCATGGTGGATGATCGACCGACCTCATGGGGAATATGTAGTGCTGCGACTATATACAGTGCATGTACTTGTGTTTTTGGGATCTGTCCATCTTCGCGATATAGGTATGAGTGTCTTGTGGTCGATAGGTCTTGTGGTCGATAGCTATATGCCGATTGCAGAAGTGGTTATTTTGTTTGGTGCAGGATACGAATTGTGTTTACAGCATCGACATGGTATGGTGGTACAATCGTTTGTCGTGATATCGCCTGGTTGGAGTTCGGTTTCACACCGAAAAATTCATTCAAAAATGGTTCAAATGGCTCTGAGCACTATGGGACTTAACATCTGAGGTCATCAGTCTCCTAGAACTTAGAACCACTTAAATGTAACTAAACTAACGACATCACACATATCCATGCCCGAGGCAGGATTCGAACCTGCGACCGTAGCGGTCGCGCGGTTCCAGACTGAAGCGCCTAGAACCGCTCGGCCACATTGGCCGGCGAAAAATTCATTCGCTCCTGGACAGTAGCAGAGCTGTGTAACTGAGGAGGTGTCTTTGGCTATAGTTTCCATATTTCATGATCTGCAGACCACTTTTTCAGGGTCTAACTGTCAGTGCAATATGACTGCTGTATGTTTTTCGATGTGTACAAAATAGTTTCCCACCGAAATTATCGTATTTGCTCGTCTGCAGAAAGTGGCGGACAGTGATCTTACACTGGCAGCAGCAGTTTGGCGGGTAAATTAAGCGGGAACCAATTAGAATACTCCATTCACAGGAAGTTCCGTGACGTCAGACAGTCACAAGACATCCTTTGTGCAGGGTGTAGGAGCCTCTACGGACTGGTTCGAACAAGACAGGGGCAATGTATCTATGGAAAATTGCGTGACGTCTGAGAGTCACGTGCTGTCTTCCTTGTTCGAGTGTTCAGAGCATACCAGCCGCCTCTGGTTCAGACAGGTGAGATGCTGTCCCTCACCCGTCATTGTGGCTTTAGAGCTTCTCGAGACCAGCAGTTGAAGGACTTCGAAAAATGTACGATAATTCCAGGAATTTTTCTCGTCTTGTTGTACAGTACTTCGAATTCTGTTTGTTTTGTTTTTTTTCCTACTATGTGTTGAGTTTCGAAATATGTCATGAACTTTTAGATGTGAAATTGTTCTGATTTTCCTGTCTGTGCTTAGACACTAGTGTGCTTCTAAAAATGAGGAAAATAGAAAATAAGAGCCTTAACATCCCTGACTCCAGCAATAAATATAAACTAAGCCCACTCAGCGTTTCGGAAAAGTGATTAACACCACAGCAGCGGTAGGACTCAGTTTTCTCTCTCTGGCGGAGCCTTCAAACAAGCCGCTAAAACTCTGAAAGTGGTGGGTGTCCTATTTAGAGCTGCAGAGATATTTATTTCGACTTCCAAATATCGTCGTTTTGGCGCATAAGATTGGATATAGCAGCTGATATCGGTTTCGGGATCTGTAAATTAATTCGCGCTAGACGAATCATTTCTCATTGACATAGCTTAGAAAGTAAATATTCATGTAATTCCAGAGACTGGAGATGATCGAAGCTCCTACTACAGCTCTCACAGTGCGTCATATGCAAGCGTGTTTCAGGTAGTGCTTTAGTGATATACGTTCAGTTTGTGAAGCAGATAGTTTAACTAACATTTTCTATGGCACATCTCCTGAAGCAGCACCATTGGCAGAGTTTCGTGACACCTTCAACATATGTATGCGACAATATTCTGCAAATTGCTTAACTGCCAGGTTAACTCTCGAAGCAGATCGTGTTCAACGAGAAGTGGTACCCGTGTGTCATAAAGAAAGTGTGCCAGGGTGGGGGAGGGAGGCTGAGGTACTTCCCTGTGGGACAGGAAGTGCTTAGGCAGTCATTGCGACTGCTGTGTGTTGGGCTCCCGCTGGTGCTGCGAGCCTGGCGCATGGCTCCTCCTAGCGACACCGACTCTGGGCGGCGAGACGCGATCGCCAGATGTTCTCAGCGCAGTCTGTGACAGTGTAGTTGCGTGGTTCCTTTCGCTACCGGAATAAAAAAAAAGTACCGCAATTGTCTAACATCGTCTAAATTGTTTACACAGCAGCATCCGCCTCATGGTGTATTGCAATCTCAGAAATAAATGAACAGTATTCTTAAACAAATTGTTTAAATAACGCCTCATGCACGCTTTATTAGCAAATTGTCTTGAGATCCTCCCAGTCCAGCAGGTCGACACAGACTGAGCGAAGTCCCCACCAGCTTCCGGTTGGGGTGGGGTAGATAGGGAAGGGAAGGGGAGGGGAGGGGTCTGGGGAGGGCTAACAGCGTCCTTTGGCTATAATGTTGTGAACTAGATCAGTTGTTCCACGGACCTCAAGGTGGGCATACAAAATTTTTATATTCCTGCCAATAAATTTGAATTTCCTGCCTTCTTTTTTTATTAAGTTCCCGGCATTTCCAGGGGTGGGGATGGATGCAGTTAGGTTAGCGGAGGCGGCCAAATTGACCTATCTTGCCGCCAGAATTTGAACTTCCCGCCATGACATCAGCGCAGCGTTGCCACCACTGTGGTCGCCATCTTGAATCCACCAACCTCAAATAAATATTCGTGCCTGCTAATTTGTAACGAATTTTTTAATACTGTCTGTAATCGTAAGCGACACACTTTTCTTCCATTCTGTTTTTCTTTAATTCTCTTTAATACACTTAGAGTATCTTCTAATATCACCTTACTGCTTTGTCTGGAAATCTGCCACATTTTACAGCTTATCTAACTGTAATGGACGACTTATCTTAAAAGACAGATCAAGGAAAGGCAAGCCTACGTTTCTAGCATTTGTAGACTTAGAGAAAGCATTTCTCAATGTTGACTGGAATACGCTCTTGCAAATTCTAAAGGTGGCAGGGGTACAAAACAGGGAAAGAAAGGCTATTTACAATTTGTACAGAAACCAAATGACAGTTATAAGAGTCGAGGGGCATGAAAGGGAAGCAGTGGTTGGGAAGGGAGTGAGACAGCGTTGTAACCTCTCCCCGATGTTATTCAATCTGTATATTGAGCAAGCAGTAAAGGAAACAAAAGAAAAATTCGGAGTAGGTATTAAAATCCATGGAGAAGAAATAAAAACTTTGAGGTTCGCCGATGACATTGTAATTCTGTCAGAGACAGCAAAGCACTTGGAAGAGCAGTTGAACGGAATGGATGGTGTCTTGAAGGGAGGAAACAAAAGCAAAACGAGGATAATGGAATGTAGTCGAATTAAGTCGGGTGATGTTGAGGGTATTAGATTAGGAAATGAGACACTTAAAGTAGTAAAGGAGTTTTGTTATTTGGGGAGCAAAATAACTGATGATGGTCGAAGTAGAGAAGATATAAAATGTAGACTGGCAATGGCAAGGAATGCGTTTCTGAAGAAGAGAAATTTGTTAACATCAAGTATAGATTTAAGAGTCAGGAAGTCGTTTCTGAAAGTATTTGTATGGAGTGTAACCATGTATGGAAGTGAAACATGGACGATAAATAATTTGGACAAGAAGAGAATAGAAGCTTTCGAAATGTGGTGCTACAGAATAATGCTGAAGATTAAATGGGTAGATCACATAACTAATGAGGAGGTATTGAATAGAATTGGGGAGAAGAAGAGTTTGTGGCACAACTTGACAAGAAGAAGGGACCGGTTGGTAGGACATGTTCTGAGGCATGAAGGGACCACAAATTTAGCATTGGAGGGCAGCGTGGAGGGTAAAAATCGTAGGGGGAGACCAGGAGATGAATACACTAAGCAGATTCAGAAGGATGTAGGTTACAGTAAGTACAGGGAGATGAAGAAGCTTGCACAGGATAGGATAGCATGGAGAGCTGTATCAAACCAGTCTCAGGACTGAAGACCACAACTACAACAAACAACTGTAATGGCTTCCATGAACAGATTGTTGACTCGATAGGTAGAGAATAGAGGGCATGATAATTTACTACGGTTTTGGATATTGTACATTCTATTTTACCACTGTCGAAAGTGTTGTATCCATCTACAAATCTTCGCCGAAATCAGGAATATAGTCTTGAGCAAAATGTCGATTTCAGTTTTCCAGTTTAGAGAATCGCTATAGTGTACGATGTTCTCAAATATATGTACATTTTCTTCTCGGTAGCCGAATAGAGCTAGGAATTCTGATAAGACGTCGTATTTCTGTATTTTATTTTCATACAAGATCCACCATTCAAGAGATTTCGTAATCAGTGACTTTCTTCTGTTTTCAAAGCAATTGTTAAAATTTTTCGGTGTTTGATAAATATTTCATTATGTCAGTAATTAGAGGGTGTCCTATCTGTGAGATTAGCTTCAAAATAAATTTGTTCGCAAATTTTTCCCTTACGATACGTGGTGGTGGTTCCCTTGCCTCTGCAAGGATGTAGAGGTGGATAGCATGGCTCAAGTACGTACTTCGGGTACATCTATATTGAAGTTTATCTGTCTTCTATACAGAATTTTCTGCTCCATAATGATAAAATATGCATCCGTAATCCAAGACTGATTTCACAAGAGTCCTATAGGAGTTGAGCAGAATTTTAGGGTGCGATCGCCACACATATTAGTGCATTAACCCTTGTTTCTGTCTTGGGAATAATATAATTTATGTGAGGTCTCCGCGTAAGTGTCGAGTCAGTTCTCATGTCTAGAAACTTAGCTTGACTCCTGAATGGCGTATTTATTCCACCAAGTGTCATTCTATCCTGGCAATCTGGAATTCTTCTTCGCTTAAAAATAACTATCGATGATTTTTCTGGTGTTATCTCTAGGCCGTTCTCTTTCAACCAAGTTCTATGGTTCGATACAACATGGCTCATAATTTCTTTTGCTTTTTCTGCGAAATAAGCGATAGAACACAGGTCACGACCCTTAGCAAACTGTAATGTAGGCATTCTCAGCGAGAAACATTTTTCAAGGTCTCACGTATACCCTGTGCACAGAAGAGGGCTCAGCAAGGCTCCCGAGTCAATATTTATAGAGATAACTTCATATAATAGCGTAGACATACCGGGTGAAGGAAAGTTTGTATACTCAGATGCCACAGTACGATTCCTTACATACTAAAAGCACAAAAATGTTTCAAAGAACATTTAGTCCCGTGACCATATTTGGTAGAAAATGGACGTAAAAGAGAGGCAATTTATCAGCACTGTGATCACATGTACGGCAATATCTTCATCCAGTACTGTGTCGCTGTGTTGCCCAGATAGCGCAGTTTTATGTTACAGCAATCGAGTTATATCCATGCTTTAGCTGTTACATTTTTTATTTTCTTGTTGTAGACTGTGTGATATGGTATTTAGCTTCTTGAGCAGTACACAGCAATTACAGCACGACTTGTACAAAACATGTGCAATTATTATTTAACCCACACAGAAATAAGAGTACAAACTTTTTACTCTTCCATTTTTAAAAAATGTTTGCTCTGTACTTTCCCACGCAATGTACCCCTCCATCCTCCCAATCTATTCTTAGCAAGCTTCTTTTTTCTTCAGTAATATCCTTCCCCCTAAGTAAGAAGGAAACATCCATCCCTCTCCTTCTTGGTATTTCCTTGCTTCTTTTATTCTAGGTAGCTCCCCTATAACCATGCAGATCACATTTCCACATCATCTAAGTGTAGTGACCCGCATCGGTTCTACAACTACACTACTGGCCATTAAAATTGCTACGCCAAGAAGAAATGCAGATGATAAACGGGTATTCATTGGACAAATATATTAGACTAGAACTGACATGTGATTACATTTTCACGCAATTTGGGTGCATAGATCCTGAGAAATCAGTACGCAGAACAACCACCTCTGGCCGTAATAACGGCCTTGATACACGTGGGCATTGAGTCAGAGCTTGGATGGCGTGTACAGGTACAGCTACCCATGCAGCTTCAACACGATACCACAGTTTATCAAGAACACTGACTGGCGTATTGTGACGAGCCAGTTGCTCGGCCACCATTGACCAGACGTTTTCAATTGGTGTGAGATCTGGAGAATGTGATGCGACCATCATGATGCTGTAAACAGAACCTGGATTCATCCGAAAAAATGACGCTTTGCCATTCGTGCACCCAGGTTCGTCGTTGAGTACACCATCGCAGGCGCTTCTGTCTGTGATGCAGCGTCAAGGGTAACCGCAGGCACAGTCTCCGACCTGATAGTCCATGCTGCTGCAAACGTCGTCGAACTGTTCGTGCAGAGATGGTTGTTGTCTTGCAAACGTCCCCATCTGTTGACTCAGGGATCGAGACGTGGCTGCACGATCCGTTACAGCCATGCGGATATGATGCCTGTCATCTCGACTGCTAGTGATGCGAGGCCGTTGGGATCCAGCACGGCGTTCCGTATTACCCTCCTGAACCCACAGATTCTATATTCTGCGAACAGTAAATTGGATCTCGACCAACGCGAGCAGCAATGTCGCGATACGATAAACCGCAATCGCGATAGGCTACAATCCGACCTTTATCAAAGTCGGAAAGTGATGGTACGCCTTTCTTCTCCTTGCACGAGGCATCACAACATTTCACCAGGCAACGCAGGTCAACTGCTGTTTGTGTATGAGAAATCGGTTGTAAACTTTCCTCATGTCAGCATATTGTAGGTGTCGCCACCGGCGCCAACCTTGTGTGAATGCTCTGAAAAGCTAATCATTTGCATATCACAGCATCTTCTTCCTGTCGGTTAAATTTCGCGTCTGTAGCACGTCATCTTCGTGGTGTAGCAATTTTAATGACCAGTAGTGTATAATTAAATGGAGTTTCCAGTATACGCTCCTGCCATTGGTTATGACGATTGGGGCGAAATATCGTGGTCACCACATTCATGTCCATTACATTTCTCAACGGCATAATATCGTCAGTAAGTTTAGCAAGCAGCTTCATCAGTAATTACCAAACTTTGTTTCTTATTTATCATCATCAACATCATCGTTATCATCACGAAACAATTAAGCATGTCTTTCATATTTCAGTTTATTATTATTATTGTTACTGACTACATCACTGATTACTCGGAAAAGTCTCGTCTATTACTGCTAGGGAAATGGCATGATTGGAATCTTACAGCTTCACGAGTAGCGGTGTTTGGTTGAATAATGAAAAAAAAACTGTTTTTCTACAAGTTATGCACCATACACCCAGCTTGTAAGGTTCCTCATATTTTGGACAGCATTTTATATTTTTAATTTTACAATTTTTATTTCCTAAATTTTACTTGTTTCTGGGATGCTGTAGCCGGCAGAAGTAATTCCCTTCTCGTAACACGTTAACTATCACGTGCACAGTGATGTATGTTTCACCACCAGACCAAGCCTATACAGGGTGGTCCATTGATAGTGAGCGGGCCAAATATATCAAGAAATAAGTATCAAACGAAAAAACTACAAAGAACGAAACTCGTCTAGCTTGAAAGGGGAAACCAGATGGCGCTATGGTTGGCCCTCTAGATGGCGCTGCCAAAGGTCAAACGGATATCAACTGCGCTTTTTTTAAAATAAGAACCCCCATTTTTATTACAGATTCGTGTAGTACGTAAAGAAATATGAATGATTTAGTTGGACCACTTTTTTCGATTTGTGATAGATGGCGCTGTAATAGTCACAAACGTATGAGTACGTGGTATCACATAACATTCCGCCAGTGCGGACGGTATTTGCTTCATGATACATTACCCATGTTAAAATGGACCGTTTACCACTTGCGGAAAAGGTCGATATCGTGTTGGTGTATGGCTATTGTGATCAAAATGCCCAACGGGCGTGTGCTATGTATGCTGCTCGGTATCCTGGACGATATCATCCAAGTGTCCGGACCGTTCACCGAATAGTTACGTTATTTAAGGAAACAGGAAGTGTTCAGCCACATGTGAAACGTCAACCACGACCTGCAACAAATGATGATGCCCAAGTAGGTGTTTTAGCTGCTGCCGCGGCTAATCCGCACATCAGTAGCCGACAAATTGCGCGAGAATCTCAAAAACGTCGGTGTTGAGAATGCTACATTAACATCGATTGCACCCGTACCATATTTCTATGCACCAGGAATTGCATGGCGACGACTTTGAACGTCGTGTACAGTTCTGCCACTGGGCACAAGAGAAATTACGGGACGATGACAGATTTTTTGCACGCCCTCTATTTAGCGACGAATCGTCATGCACCAACAGCGGTAACGTAAACCGGCGTAATATGCATTACTGGGCAAAGGAAAATCCACGATGGCTGCGACAAGTGGAACATCAGCGACCTCGGCGGGTTAATATATGGTGCGGCATTATGGGAGGAAGAATAATTGGTCCCCATTTTATCGATGGCAGTCTAAATGGTGCAATGTATGCTGATTTCCTACGTAATGTTCTACCGATGTTACTACAAGATGTTTCACTGCATGACAGAATGGCGATTACTTCCAACATGATGGATGTCCGGCACATAGCTCGCATGCGGTTGAAGCGGTATTGAATAGCGTATTTCATGACAGGTGGATTGGTCGTCGAAGCACCATACCATGGCCCGCACGTTCACCGGATCTGACGTCCCAGGATTTCTTTCTGTGGGGAAAGTTGAAGGATATTTGCCATCGTGATCCACCGACAATGCCTGACAACATGCGTCAACGCATTGTCAATGCATGTGCGAACATACCGGAAGGCGAACTACTCGCTGTTGAGAGGAATGTCGTTACACGTATTGCCAAATGCATTGAGGTTGACGGACATCATTTTGAGCATTTGTTGCATTAATGTGGTATTTACAGGTAATCACGCTGTAACAGCATACGTTCTCAGAAATGATAAGCTCACATAGGTACATGTATCACATTGGAACAACCGAAATAAAATGTTCAAACGTACCTACGTTCTGTATTTTAATTTAAAAAACCTACCTGTTACCAACTGTTCGTCTAAAATTGTGAGCCGTATGTTTATGACTATTACGTGCTGTAATCTATCACAAAGCGAAAAAAGTGGTCCAACTAAAACATTCATATTTCTTTACGTACTGCACGAATATGTAATAAAAATGGGGGTTCCTATTTAAAAAAAACGGCAATTGATATCCGTTTGACCTATGGCACCGCTATCTAGTGGGCCAACCATAGCGCCATCTGGTTTTCCCCTTCAAGCTAGACAAGTTTTGTTCTTTGTAGTTTTTTCGTTTGACGCTTATTACTTGAGATATTTGGGCCGGTCACTATCAATGGACCACCCTGTAGATACTGTTCAGTTGCCGACTATGTACGAAGAGCTACGTATGCAAGAGATTTCGGCTGCAGGTCAATCTAGCTAGTTGACAGGGCATACTGGGAACCTGTTTTTCTGTGATAGTTGGCAATGGAATATAATCTGAGTATTTTCTGTACGTCTTAACCACGCTTTCGGTCATTGGTATTTTTTTCTGATGAGTTGTTTCAGTTACTTGCTTGTTTTACGGTGTTCGCTAACAAATGCACCGTAATTGCATCCCGGAACGTAATTCAAGCAGATTCGCTACTGACACTTCCACTTGCAATCGCATACTGCATGCTTGCATCTTGTAAAGAATTAAAGGTGCTGCAGGAACTGCTTCAAGGGACAACAGCTGCAAGAGACTGACAGAAAACAAGTAGGAGGAAATCTTACGTGTCGATTAATTAAGGTAATCCAAGGAAGGAACATTTGCAGTCTCGAGCGGGAAGGTACGAGCAGTTAATTAAAAGTAACTGGAATCTGTGGTTGTGAGGATTAATGTCGAGTCAGAATAAGATGCTTTGCGGGCTGTGAAAAGTGTGTTGCGAAACGTAATAGGTTCGTCGCGGGAAGTTTAAGTCGTGTCTAAGGATTTTGAACATTTCGCCAGTGGAACATAATGACCGATCGTGAAGAAGACATCGCAAGGAAGAAGAAAGAAGACAGCAACAGCAGGCGTGGTAAGAACAGCAACATAACTAGAGAAATAATCGCTGTACGCAGGGAGCGCGCGGAATACAGTCCAAGCCACTGCAGCAGCGATATGGGGTGCACTGGGGCTGGACATGCAGAAGTCCAGAGTTCGATGGGCGGCATCGGCACATGCTTTAAACAGCTATGTCATTTGTAGACAGCAGAAACTTACATATAGGAAGTTAAGATTCACTTTATCTGTAATAGGACCTATTAGTTATTAGATATTGTAGTGTAAATACCTTTTAGGTTCAGTTAAGATAGGAGTAGGCAAGATCAGAATAAATTATTTAAGGCAAATGAAAGAGTAGAACTTTCACCAAAAGTGTGGAAAAGGAATCAAGAAATTTTGAATGTCTTTTTGTTGTGACTGTACGGCAAGAAAAAGGAAGAAAAGTGAGATAGTGTTAATACTTTCATCCTTCTTTACCTCCTCTGCATCACTGCAGATGACGTGTCATTGAGTACATTTGTACTGTGCATGCAGTACACGTGAGATGCCTAGTTGTTTCCACTGCCCTGTGTGGAATACTTAAGTTCTTGTACACTTCACTAACCTGCTGTCTTCATGATGATGATGTCTCAAGCGCAGAAAACTGCACGCAGGTCGTGGATTCTTTTTCTTGAGGCTGAAATTAACTTCGCAAGGAACTGCTGCTACGAATAAACTATAACTATTTGGGATGCCACTCGCGTTTTTATTGATATAGACACGAGAAACTATTCTTGATCACAACGTATTGAACATATCTTTCCACGGTCATTATATGTGGCTAAAATAACATGAAATACATCCTGCTATAACAGACAACATGTCTGTCTACTGGAACGGTCAGAACTGGAGAATAAAATTACATGAATCAAATACTACTATTACAGACAACATGTCTGTACCTAGCGACGGTCGGAACTGTAGTAAATAAAATTGCATGAAACAAATACTGCCACAACAGACAACATGTCTGTCTACTGGAACGGTCAGAACTGTAGGGCCGGACACTTCGCGCGCCAAGCCAGCAAGGAGTGACCCTAACGCCACCGAAGTGCATTGGCAGTAATATCGTCAGTCTTTTGTTTTAAGAATACTTTGATTTTAATAATTTTGAAATGACTGATTGATAGTTGGCTGTTGAGATATGTTTATTTAAAAAAATTAAGTAATTTGAATGACAGGTTGAGAGGCACCCGCATGCCTCGCTCATACTATGGCATCAAGCAGTCAGGCCTGCAAGATGAGTGGTTTGCCAAGCGAGTGGATTCATTTTTTTATTTATCAAGTAACATGAACTCTAGTACTCACAATTAAGTTAAAAGTTATTCTCCTGCTTGGATATTGCGCAACGGAAACGCACATCTGACTATTAGTAATTTACACAACTCTGACTGTTCACTACGCACTGGCAATACCACATTTTCGTTCTTATTCAACGGCTTTGATCAAGACGTGGCCATCGCACTGCATATGAATGGCGCACACATTATAAACACTGGGTATCATGGCAACACACTATTCGAAGGAAAAGGCCACCAATCTTTTTCTATTCACTATCTTATTTATTTCGATAAATTCTATAACCTAAACACACAAATTCTATAACCTACAACAATAACACATGAGAAATTCCGCCCAGTGGACATGGCTTTACATTGGTGATTCTCTATCTCATGGTCTCGTAATTATTTAACGCTACAGTGCACTTTCTGGATAGGACGGTGGCTCTTTTGCTATATCTCACACTTCGACTCTCACAACCATCATCATGAAACTTTCCTCCAGACCGAGCAGTACAAAAGGAACACGCATAACCCACTACCTCTGAAACTACCTTGCTACTCTCCCATGCAAACCACACATACTTAAATCACATGACATACACCACACTGCAACATGGAATACAACACAAGGAAGAGTCACAACATTATCACTTTCAGCTTTGGCACTTCAATTAGTATTTATCCCAGTTTCACACGACACTGCCCCACTTCGTAATTTTTCTTTCCTACTATGAACTCTGGAGGATATATGCACGTCTTCCTGTGCAATGCAAGCCAAGTGGCGTTGCTGGGTAGACGGCTGACTCACCTTGCTTCTCTCTCAGAGTATTATAGTTTGAATCAAGCGTCACACGGAAACATAACACGCAAAGTAATATTAAGAACATATTCATCACATACGCGAGTCCTCAACTGATACCATGGACGAGTACTTCTCTTTATCCTTTGTCTCATACACAGATTGAGACTCACAGTACTCACACGTGGAAGTACTCGTCTCTAATTTAAAGTCCTGCACACGCCATTTCTTAAATATTTACAACTTATAGTACACACACTAGTAATTCAGCTTAACTTAAGAACTCGGAAGTATATCAACTTATTGCTACACGTGATTTCATAGTGACCGTTGGTCACTTCCGAAGATTACTACGATCCCCTTAATATTACCTGCCTGACATTTAATTCTCCCCACAAAAGTTCCTGAAATAGCGAAATTATTATTCCAAACTACTCTTAAGTATTTCACATGCATACCATGTCTCCACTCTTTTGTCTTTACGGAGCGCACCTAAGACAGGTCTTACCAACACTAGATCCAGCGGCAGAGTGCTGAAACATGGCCGTTCTTCAGGTCCTCTCCCACCTCTGCCGAAGTGGGGGAGCACCTTGCTACCGTATTGGTCAGCCACATTTCAGGTGCTCAAAGCTCCGGTAAGTTTCATCTCTTTGGTTCCACCAAAGGTGACCAAAAGAACGTCTCAAAGATGATCATATATTCACATTCACTATCTGCAGTTAGCAGACGACCATACATTCATTCATTTCACAGATCTCACCAAACTGGATGTAGGGATTTATTTTGTGGGAGTGCACATGTGATCAATTAAATAAATAAATTGTCATTCTTTCCCACACTGGTATCCGGCTTCGCTGTATTAATTGAAATTGAGTTATTTTTACAAAAAAATATGTTGTTCTGACAAGAATAATGAAGTATGTTGTACCTATTTTCAATGTCGGGCGGTACTGTACCCTTTCAAGGTTTAATTAATAATAGCAACTAAAGTTTAACATTTTGGCGCCCTACAGCCGAACACAGCAGCCAATCACAGAGCAGCAGCATCATGCAGGCGGTCTTTCTCATGGGAATGGTACCGAATCTAACATCTGTCACAGGTACCTCAAACCACATTGCGTCATCTCTATGCTTCTTGTATCTCCACTGGAAATGGCTTCCTGGAGCCTAATATGATGGCTAAATAAGCCAGAAATATTAAACTGACAATCCGCAATTTTTCACAACACAGCTTTTATAGAAGTTCACAAGATTGATGACTGAACATACAAACGAAAGGTGACAATAACGAAAAAAGTCTCCTAATTGAGGCAAACAAAAGTTTACTTCTTATTTTCCACAAAGGTTCATGGTCACACTCTCACACACTAGTAACAGTCCAATTCCGAGGCGAAGACGTAACCTTCGAAGGTTGCAGTACACGAGGTCGGCATCCGGCTTGAACTTAACTTCAGGCCTGGTTCTAGCCCCTAAATAGCTGTCTTCAGCCAGTCAGATTTCGGCGTAGTGATACTTCCTGCAGGCCGTGGCTCGAGCTCCCCCTGAAGGAAGAAGTGCGCGAAATGCCTGTTTCCATTATCATGTGCAAATAGCCGGAGTATACCATGGTGCTTTTGGGTACGCCTTTGGGGATAGACAACCTCGTCCTCTGTGGTGTTATATGGGTTGCCGGCCCTCAGGGGCTACCTTGGCTCCTGTATAACACTTCTGATGAAGGAACAGGAGTACGGGGACTCGATCTTATTCTCTCGTTCGCACTAAACAGTGCTCAGTATTCGATAAGCTTCGTTATGCAAGCATAGAATGAAACACAAAGATCAACAACTGTAAATAACGTCAGAAGCTATGCCGACAATGGTAAAGATACCCTCTATAGTCCGCGACAGTTTAGCTCACTTATCGCAGTGATGTGAATTGTTGTGTCACCATATCAACTCCCCCCTCCCCCCCCCCCCCCCCTTGTTTTGAAGCCGAGTGCCCCCGGTGTGAAATATAACCTGCAAGTGATCTGCCTGCCAGTGCCCAAGAAAATGCGTGGCGCAGGCAAGGATTGCTCCTGATCCGAGCTAGACATTCCGCTGTCTTCTACTGGTGCTAATGGATTTGCCTCCTCACTGGAGTGCGATGTGATGCTCTCAGTGGCATAAGCAGGCTTTAGCCATTCTGTTGACAATGTTTACCATCTTTTTCAGTCTTGAAAGTGTGGCTCCCGCGTGCGATTACTCTACGGTCCTAATATGGTGAAACAACTGGGGAATGCACGGTATCATCTCTGAGCCACATATTGGTTTGTTTTTGTAGTTGTTTATGACCACACACCTACCGGTCTCCGAGTCTGACAGGAGTGATATGTTGAATGAACCTCATTCTGAGGCTGAGTTGTACAAGTTGACTGCATAGCTCTGGAATGACCGGTTGTGCAGATGCTGGCAAGATCTACTCATCCGGAACCCTCAACTGCTTGCTGTAAGCCAACTGTGCTGGTGAGCACTGGATATCTTCACTGCTATTCTCAACCCGAGTAGAACCAGTGGCAGTGCTTCCAGTCAAGATGGTTAGCTGCACATTAAGCCCATTTTCAGTATACGGTGGAATCGCTCTGCCATTCCATTGCTCGCTGGATGGTAGATTCTAATGCGGAGGCTGTTGCAGCTACACAGTACGGGAAGTTCACTGAAACGTCTGCTTTCAAATTGTTTCCCATGATTTGTGGTTATGTCTCGCTGTACGCCAGACCTGGAGAACAAAACATGCAGCAATGCTCTCGCAACAGATTCAGCAGATATAGCGTGTATCACACTGACCTCTGGCCACCAGGCAAAACGATCATGATCGTTAGCAAATAACGTTTTCCAGAAGAGTATGGTAGTGTCCCAACAATGTCCAAATGTATGTGCAAAAACCTGGCTGATGGGGTTTGGACACGAGCAACAAGTGCGAAGAGAAGACATGCGTGTCAATCTTATTACGCTGACATATCAGGTATGTATGTGTCCATGTGCGACAATCTTTTTACACTCCCAGCCACAAGGATTTAGCGGAGACTAACTCGGCTGTCGCTCAGACTCATGAATGCGCTAAGTTTTGCAGCGTGTCAAAAACTTTCCGGTGTGTAGGATAGCTGTCTCCCTTTTGCTATGTCACTCCAGATACCATCCGCCACATTGTACATATTCACACACCTGAGTTGAAATGCAGTCCTTTGCTCCTGTACGAGATGGCGCAGAGGAGGGTCATCCTATTGTCTTAACGCTGTCTCTGTCCGGCAAATAGAGTTTAAACTGGCACAGTTTTGAGAAAGGCAATGTGCACCCAGGCTGTCTTATACCGCTGCGTGCCGCATATCACCGGAGAACTGTGCGATATACTCGACCTGCCTGCACTGACGCGGTGAGTTGAGATTAGTGTTGGGTTGACTAATGGCTACCAGCGGCTTGTGATGAGTAAAAATTGCCGAATGTCTGCCTTCGACCAACAAGCACAGATATTTAATTGCTAAATGAATAGCAAGCAACTCGCAATCAACTGCACTCCATTTTTGCTATTGTCAAGTGAAGTTCTTAGAGAAGAAGGCAAGTGACAGCCAGCTGCCCTCGACTTTCTGTTGCAGAGCCGCTCCTGCTGCTGTTTAGCTCGCATCTAAAAGTGCCAAGCGGCATTCAGTCTTGGGTGTCTCAGCAACGTTGCTGTACTAGATGTTCCTTGAGGTCATGGAAAGCTGCTTCAATGTGCGGAGTCCATGGTAACTTACGACAGTAGGAGAGCAAAGTTCTTCCTGGTTTGGACTGCCTTGTTGCCAAATTTATTCAAAATGGCGGCCCTTCTTGGGTGGTTCCCGCCACCTTCTCTCGCTGTGATGTAGATGTGGCAACGTCCAATTAAACTGATATGGAAATTAATTAAATGGACATGCAAATTAATTAGATTACTTATGCAAATTAATTGCATTAAAAGGCGATAATTTAATAAATGGCGGGAAATTCGAAAAATGGCGGGAATTTCAAATTTTAGATCCCTGCTACACAATACCACAACCAGAGGATACTGTAGGAATCAACCTCTACCACTACCCCTCTTCCCTCTCCCACTCCCGTAGACGTGAACTGGCGGGAAGAAGACTCAGTCTGTGTGGAGCTGCTGGAGAGGAAGTTGCACTCTTTATTTATGCATTTATTTTGAGGGAAAAGCTTGGCTGTTGGTGTGGGAGGTGCGAGTATTGGCAACAAAATAGCCTAATTACATATCATTATATAATTCAGAAATATCACTAACTGATGTTTAAAACAAACAGCGAAGATCACATATCACATACTGGCGAGCGCGGTGTAGCGGCGTGGACTAAAGCTACTTGCCATGGTTCATGCGGCTCCCCCCCTTCGGAGATTCGAGTTCTCTCTCGGGCACTGGCGTGTGTGTGTTGTCCTTATCGTAAGCTAGTTTAAGTTAGGTTAAGTAGTGTGTAAGCCTAGCGACCGATGACCTCAGCAGTTTGGTCCCATAGGAACTTGCCACAAATTTCAAAATTTCAACACATACTGCAAGTCGAATAATACTTGCACCCTCTGATATCAGCTCTGAGCAGATGCACGGGGCTAGAAAAAACTCCATATATACACTCCTGGAAATTGAAATAAGAACACCGTGAATTCATTGTCCCAGGAAGGGGAAACTTTATTGACACATTCCTGGGGTCAGATACATCACATGATCACACTGACAGAACCACAGGCACGTAGACACAGGCAACAGAGCATGCACAATGTCGGCACTAGTACAGTGTATATCCACCTTTCGCAGCAATGCAGGCTGCTATTCTCCCATGGAGACGATCGTAGAGATGCTGGATGTAGTCCTGTGGAACGGCTTGCCATGCCATTTCCACCTGGCGCCTCAGTTGGACTAGCGTTCGTGCTGGACGTGCAGACCGCGTGAGACGACGCTTCATCCAGTCCCAAACATGCTCAATGGGGGACAGATCCGGAGATCTTGCTGGCCAGGGTAGTTGACTTACACCTTCTAGAGCACGTTGGGTGGCACGGGATACATGCGGACGTGCATTGTCCTGTTGGAACAGCAAGTTCCCTTGCCGGTCTAGGAATGGTAGAACGATGGGTTCGATGACGGTTTGGATGTACCGTGCACTATTCAGTGTTCCCTCGACGATCACCAGTGGCGTACGGCCAGTGTAGGAGATCGCTCCCCACACCATGATGCCGGGTGTTGGCCCTGTGTGCCTCGGTCGTATGCAGTCCTGATTGTGGCGCTCACCTGCACGGCGCCAAACAGGCATACGACCATCATTGGCACCAAGGCAGAAGCGACTCTCATCGCTGAAGACGACACGTCTCCATTCGTCCCTCCATTCACGCCTGTCGCGACACCACTGAAGGCGGGCTGCACGATGTTGGGGCGTGAGCGGAAGACGGCCTAACGGTGTGCGGGACCGTAGCCCAGCTTCATGGAGACGGTTGCGAATGGTCCTCGCCGATACCCCAGGAGCAACAGTGTCCTTAATTTGCTGGGAAGTGGCGGTGCGGTCCCCTACGGCACTGCGTGGGATCCTACGGTCTTGGCGTGCATCCGTGCGTCGCTGCGGTCCGGTCCCAGGTCGACGGGCACGTGCACCTTCCGCCGACCACTGGCGACAACATCGATGTACTGTGGAGACCTCACGCCCCACGTGTTGAGCAATTCGGCGGTACGTCCACCCGGCCTCCCGCATGCCCACTATACGCCCTCGCTCAAAGTCCGTCAACTGCACATACGGTTCACGTCCACGCTGTCGCGGCATGCAACCAGTGTTAAAGACTGCGATGGAGCTCCGTATGCCACGCAAACTGGCTGACACTGACGGCGGCGGTGCACAAATGCTGCGCAGCTAGCGCCATTCGACGGCCAACACCGCGGTTCCTGGTGTGTCCGCTGTGCCGTGCGTGTGATCATTGCTTGTACAGCCCTCTCGCAGTGTCCGGAGCAAGTATGGTGGGTCTGACACACCGGTGTCAATGTGTTCTTTTTTCCATTTCCAGGAGTGTATTAATGACTTGCCACTCTATATTCATGAAGATGCAAAGCTAGTTCTTTTTCTGATGATACATGTGATCACACCCAACAAACAAGAATCAGTTGAGGAAGTTGTAAATAATGTCTTTCAGAAAACTATTAAGTAGTTCTCTGCGAATGGAATCTCACTAAATTTTGAGAAAACACAGTATATACAATTCTGTAAAGTAAATGGCATGACACCATTGATAAATATAGACTACGAACAGAAGTCTGTTGCTAAAGCAGAATATTCAAAATTTCTTGGTCTGTGCATTGATGAGAAATAGAACTGGAAGAAGCACATCAATTATCTGCTGAAACGGTTACGTTCAGTTGCTTATGCTATTAGGATTACTGGAAATGTTGTGATAAAAATATCAGTAAATTAGCCTACTATGCCTATTTTTATTCACTGCTTTCATACGGCATCATATTTTGGGGTAACTCATTCATTGCACAAAAGCGTGTAATCAGAATAATAGTTGGAGCCCACCCAGAATCACATTACAGACATTTATTTAAGGAACTCGGGATATTCACAGTACCTTCGCAATACAAATATTCACTTATAAAATTTGTTATTAATAGCCCTTCCCAATTCAAAAATAACAGCGAAGTGCATAGCTACATCACTAGAAGAAAGGATGATCTCCACTATTCTGGGTTAAATCTGACTTCGTCACAGAAAGGGGTGAATTATGCTGCCACAAGAATGGCTCTGAGCACTATGGGACTAAACATCGAAGGTCATCAGTCCCCTAGAACTTAGAACTACTTAAACCTAACTAACCTAAGGACATCACACACATCCATGCCCAAGGCAGGATTCGAACCTGCGACCGTAGCAATCGCGCGGTTCCGGACTGAAGCGCCTAGAACCACTTGGCCACTGCGGCCGGCTGGCACAAGAATCTTTGGTCATTTGCCAAATAGCATTAAAAGCTTGACAGACAGCCAACCAACATTTAAACAAATGAAAAGAATTTCTGAATGACAACTCCGTCTACTCAATAAATGAAGTTTTAGATATGAAGTAGTAACTGTAAAAAAAATTATTATTTTGTGTAAAGAAAACTTACGTTAAAGTGATACATTCCACATCATTATGAAATGTCGTATTTATGATCTATGGAACAAGTACTAATGTATGAATGCACATGTATGAACGATGAAACCCCTAGTAAAGGAACAGATGTTCATGGGTCAACACATGATGTAGGGGACGGAACCTATCTGTTCTGCAAAGCAAGATAATTGGTAGACCGAATGCTAGAGTAAAATGATAGGGAAATGGAAGTGTTTCGGAGAACGTCTATCAGGGATGATTTTGAATATGTAGTTCCACAGCAGACAACCACCTCATGCTCACAATGACATACTCAGTACCAACTGCAGTGGTTCACTGCTTTATAGAGATTCGTGTGTACCTATGTAAACGCGTCTTTTGCTTGAATGGATTACATTTCTTGTTACACTAAGTCTCTGACTGTGTGTAGGTGTCATATTATCCAGGTGAGCAGTTGTTTCAAAAAATTTACCCTACCATGGGCATAGGCAGGTGAGGGGTTTGTATGAATAGTGTTAACCCTCGTTTCCATGGGACATGGGACATTAAACAAAAACGATCACGATAGCTGTTGAATAATCGAGTACTGCTGCAGACCACCTACTCCCCATCATGCGTGATCTTTTCCCTAACAGCAAAGATACCTTCCATCTTTCTAACGATCCGCATGACAGGATTAGAATCACGCTTCGTCAGATGGAAGAGTACGATAGTGAATTCACTTTACATGTTGCTCACTAGATTCACATGATCTGAACCTTGTGGAGTGCATCTTAACAGATAGACGGATTAGTGAAAACTGATTAGAAAACTATTGTGGATCCTGATATGTTTTTGGAAGGTCTCAAGCCTGCGGGGAGTGAAAGGACCAAGTTCATAGAAGAGTCTCAGCAACAAATTTTATTTACAAAAACATTATAGCGTAACAGCATGGCACACTGGTATCAGCATAGATACTCAGACTACATTAACCAGTTCTTAGCTTGTAAACTTTATTTAAATAAAATGTAACAATAAAATGAGAAAGTTTGAATTTATAGATTGGAGCCATCGGCTATTAGCCCATGAAATATAACACACACAGTAATTAAAACGTGAATTCTTAAGGAAAAATACAGTGTTTGGCTAAGAAGGCCTCAGTGTAAAACAAAATGAATCATAGGCACGGCTGGTGAAATCATATCTCAACTGAGTTTAAACTTCATATTCAAATATCACAATTCCACGAAAGCTTGATAATCACAGGGATACAACAATCCTCTTTCAAGTGAACTTTAAGCAAGATATAATTTTACAGCATTTAAACAAACTCATTTTGGAGGAAAATAGAATTTTTTTTTTTTCAAACAGCAGTTTTAGTTTGTATATTCTGCAGCATGAACGGCCCAGTGGAATAAGTAAGCTCTACTTCCTCTTACTTAACATAGCATGTTTGCAACTAATTTTTTTTTTAAAGAAACCACTTTCTCGTCAACATTGTGTTGTTGCACCATGGCACCCTTGGGAGAGTGTAGGCACCACTCACTGCACCCAATGGCGGCAGCACCTAAGGCATCCTCAAACATAATACAGACCAGCCGCGCTCTACAACATATGGAAAAAAAACGAATAAATTAATAGCCAAGCGTTGTGACCTTTGTGAAGCCATGAGCCATTTATGCAGCACTAATTTAAGAGAGCAAACACTGAATTAACCTATCAGAAGAATCAATTATTTCAGTAAATACCACATGGAATGTATACTGGCAGTGACACACCAAAATCACAATCGTAATCCATTGTAGTTGCTACATATTTTATTACAATCTAAAGCATTATAAAATCATAATCACAATAATACAGGAGACTGCCCTACAAGACCAGATCACTTGGACAAATAACAAATAAATTTCTTTAATTGGAACAAGACCCATAAAACTTGAAATTTGAGTATGACTAGGTAAATGTACTCAGGTACAAACAAATAGTACAAATGTCCATACAGTTCCCATAAGAACTCTCATTACTTCCAATCAGCTGAGGAACAGATTAAGGGTAATAACACAGATCTTTTGAGGCTTGGCTAGCCTACTTTCCTAAACAAAACTATACACAAATGGCTAAAACAGTTAAGGAGGTGCTTTAATTTTGACCACACCAATCTTCAAATTTACTTACTTAGTTAACAATATTTATACTCAGTTAGCAATATATTTACTTACTGAGTTAACAATATTCTTAGAATGATTACAACTGGAACATGACCATAGACAATACCCCTAAAATGAGGTTGCTTCAATATTGCGTGTGAATTAGCGATAGACGCGAGCAGACCAAGGATTCAAATCAATACGAGAAATCCACGAGACAGGAAATGACATAGAAATGTACTCAAAAAATAGTTCAAATGGCTCTGAGCACTGTTGGACTTAACTTCTGAGGTCATCAGTCCCTTAGAACTTAGAATTACTTAAACCTAACTAACCTAAGGACATCACACACATCCATGCCCGAGGCAGGATTCGAACCTGCGACCGTAGCGGTCGCGTGGTTCCAGACTGTAGCGCCTAGAACCGCTCGGCCACCCAGGCAGGCGAAATATACTCAACTTTGCACTGCAATTGAACTTCAGATGCTATAATTCTCCACCGGAAAGGTGGAATCACGCCACAGTGACAACATAACCCAAGATGTAAAGGAAAGGACAGGGCCTTAAATATCTCTCTACCCCCGTGGTGCTCTGCTCCCAGTATGCTCGCGTCGACCGCTGCCAGTTGTCTGTAACACAACACACATCAACGGCAGACAGTATTCTGAGACACAAACTACATAATCTTATCTAGAGAACAGGTGATCAATACAACTGAACGGAAACAAATTACCCTCCGTGAGTCATTTGGCCAGTGGCAGCCCTTAAACTTTGGTTAATACACTCCTGGAAATTGAAATAAGAACACCGTGAATTCATTGTCCCAGGAAGGGGAAACTTTATTGACACATTCCTGGGGTCAGATACATCACATGATCACACTGACAGAACCACAGGCACATAGACACAGGCAACAGAGCATGCACAATGTCGGCACTAGTACAGTGTATATCCACCTTTCGCAGCAATGCAGGCTGCTATTCTCCCATGGAGACGATCGTAGAGATGCTGGATGTAGTCCTGTGGAACGGCTTGCCATGCCATTTCCACCTGGCGCCTCAGTTGGACTAGCGTTCGTGCTGGACGTGCAGACCGCGTGAGACGACGCTTCATCCAGTCCCAAACATGCTCAATGGGGGACAGATCCGGAGATCTTGCTGGCCAGGGTAGTTGACTTACACCTTCTAGAGCACGTTGGGTGGCACGGGATACATGCGGACGTGCATTGTCCTGTTGGAACAGCAAGTTCCCTTGCCGGTCTAGGAATGGTAGAACGATGGGTTCGATGACGGTTTGGATGTACCGTGCACTATTCAGTGTTCCCTCGACGATCACCAGTGGCGTACGGCCAGTGTAGGAGATCGCTCCCCACACCATGATGCCGGGTGTTGGCCCTGTGTGCCTCGGTCGTATGCAGTCCTGATTGTGGCGCTCACCTGCACGGCGCCAAACACGCATACGACCATCATTGGCACCAAGGCAGAAGCGACTCTCATCGCTGAAGACGACACGTCTCCATTCGTCCCTCCATTCACGCCTGTCGCGACACCACTGGAGGCGGGCTGCACGATGTTGGGGCGTGAGCGGAAGACGGCCTAACGGTGTGCGGGACCGTAGCCCAGCTTCATGGAGACGGTTGCGAATGGTCCTCGCCGATACCCCAGGAGCAACAGTGTCCCTAATTTGCTGGGAAGTGGCGGTGCGGTCCCCTACGGCACTGCGTAGGATCCTACGGTCTTGGCGTGCATCCGTGCGTCGCTGCGGTCCGGTCCCAGGTCGACGGGCACGTGCACCTTCCGCCGACCACTGGCGACAACATCGATGTACTGTGGAGACCTCACGCCCCACGTGTTGAGCAATTCGGCGGTACGTCCACCCGGCCTCCCGCATGCCCACTATACGCCCTCGCTCAAAGTCCGTCAACTGCACATACGGTTCACGTCCACGCTGTCGCGGCATGCTACCAGTGTTAAAGACTGCGATGGAGCTCCGTATGCCACAGCAAACTGGCTGACACTGACGGCGGCGGTGCACAAATGCTGCGCAGCTAGCGCCATTCGACGGCCAACACCGCGGTTCCTGGTGTGTCCGCTGTGCCGTGCGTGTGATCATTGCTTGTACAGCCCTCTCGCAGTGTCCGGAGCAAGTATGGTGGGTCTGACACACCGGTGTCAATGTGTTCTTTTTTCCATTTCCAGGAGTGTATGTTCGCTAAAAATCATGTCCTAAAGTTAAGATGACAAGAATTATCTCGGCGCACATTTACAGGCCAAAGTATCAAATGAACTACAAGGTAGAATAGAGGACGTATCTCGGCGTGTCTTGAAACGCCAGAGCCGGACGTACTCACTACTCCTTGCACTTCTAGCTACGTCTTTAACCACGCTTTATGTCGGTTGGTTGGGCGCGGCCACACTTCCTCAACTGCCGTTAAGATAGTTAGTCACGACACCGAGGTAAGTGATAAACAACTAAAACAATTCCAAAGGATTTTTAGTACACTGGCCTATTCAATTAAGCCGTACGCAACCCACCGAAGTAACTCGGCGACCCCAATTCAGTCGGCTGGCGTAGATATAACAGACTCGAAGGAGCTTGTCCTTACGACCTCCAGAAAAAACAAATCACCATGTGCGGTGGATCTGCACTCACGACTCAACAGGCCATAGCCGCTGGCCCCGCTCCTCCGTTGTCCGACTCGTCCTCTTGCCTTCCTGGCTACGTACACAGTCCCACGTGACTCTCGCTCACCGCCGATCCCGACACACCACACAGCTCGAGTTGTGGCTCATATAGACCAACTTTCAGACAGGGAGGTGAAAATTAATTATGACTAATCTGATATTGGATTTCCTCTGTAGATAACCACAGACAAACTGACAGCAAATCTCTATTTAACTACATAACACAAATTATAGAAGCACTGAGCTATTAAGAGGCTTAACTAACCTAAGTAACACCAAATACCAGTAACGTTCAGCAGAAAGATTTTAAATTTATAGTGTTCATAATTATACCTGCCAGACTGATTGTAGTTTGAGGATCACTAACAGAACTGCAGGTGCTTAGCCTTTTTCAATGGCTTCCCACTAAAACATTTTAAATGGCACATGCTGGGTACAACCACAGAAATTCATTTTTAAGGCACAGCCAATAACGCAGGCCACATGAACATTTACAACAAACTGATTTAAACACGAATAGCAGTATAGAAGGGACGGAACTCGGGCACTGCTGAGCCAGAAAGAAAATTAGTGCAATCACACCATGGTACGGTTTCCAACAGAAAAATATCCGCAAACGACTTGGAATTTTGGAGCACAAAGTTAAAACGGCTCACCTACTAGAAAGGACGCCGTTGGTAACACCAGCAAGAGGGTTGAAGATACTGCATGGTGCCACAAGACTGCCACTCCCAAGCCTAAATCACCAACAGGCAGCAATGGCTTCCACTGCAGACACTGCTAACCCCACTCCTGCCTCGCCACGCCGACCCACCCAGCCAAAGCAACAGTGGCTTGGCACTGTTTCTGGACTGAATGCTCGCTGATACCATAGTAGCCGTACTACTCTTGGTACCAGAGAGTACTGCCCTGTCCCGGAAGAGCTCGCAACTCCCTCCAACCTCTCTGGAAAACGACCTGCTCTGAATCGTTCCGCACGTGGCTAAATAGGTGATCGCGACCAATTGTACTGAGTCAAAGCGCGGGCACGAGAAAGAGCCGACACAGTAGTAGGTGCAGAGATAAGTTACGGTTCGTCTCCAAAGATAGAAGTATATCAGATTCAAAGAATTAAAAAAAATGCTCAAACTGAGGGCGATATTATACTGGTGCTTGGAACTTAGCAAAGACTTCACTGCTGGTTGCTTTTCAATAGTGTCCACAACGAAGCTCTACCTCGAAATGGTAGGAAATCCAAAGAGATTCTGATCATTAGTAAACTACCACCTTCACCATGCGATACCGATGATAACATCCTGGATTAATGTGTATCTAAACCAGAGTTTGTAAATAAAATGCTCCGAAAGTCTCTCACCAAAGAAAAGGAAGTAATATACTCCAGAATTCGCATCAAGAACAGCTGTTGGGATAAGCAACTCAGGACCGTATATCACTGGTGTAGCGACACTTGAAAGAGGCAAGATCTCCAACCCTGTTACTTAATTTTTGATTGGTAAGCTGTAGAGTAATATATACGTATTTAACAGCAGATAAACCATTGCAAACTACTAAAGGCCAAAAACTGATTGTTGCTTAACATAATATGGTTTCTCATAACAAGCATTTAATCACCAAGTTACACACCGTCATTACATTCATATCACATGTATGGATTACGCCACTTCAACTGCCATGCGTATGGTTAGATTCCTAACATACCTAATACCACAGCAGATAACCCACATTCATCAACACCATCAACTCCCAATTCACAGGTGGTATATCACAAGGAATTGACTCCACCTGTAATAACTATCCATTGAATCACGACACCGTCAGAAAATTACCATTATCTTTAAACGAATTGCCGGCCGAAGTGGCCGTGCGGTTAAAGGCGCTGCAGTCTGGAACCGCAAGACCGCTACGGTCGCAGGTTCGAATCCTGCCTCGGGCATGGATGTTTGTGATGTACTTAGGTTAGTTAGGTTTAACTAGTTCTAAGTTCTAGGGGACTAATGACCTCAGAAGTTGAGTCCCATACTGCTCAGAACCAACCAACCTTTAAACGAATTGTCAAGCAAGCAAAGTAGGAGCACATATCAACCCATCGGATATGTGATATTTGCGGAGAAATACAATAAATAGTGACACACGCTATCACAGTCAGTCAAAGATCACTGGATTCATCATTTAGAAGTTCACAAAAAATGAAACAAGACTGGTGCTTCTATAAACAGTTACAATAGTAATAATGTTCCCTAGACGAATGTTCGTTCAAGCTTTTACAAAGAGATGTTCCTTTGAATTGTAATTTCATAACTGCTTTGAATTAAACATGGCTCAAATCCAATGTCACTATCCACTGCCAAGGTTGTGAGTTGACATGATAGAATCGACTAGACTGTAAAAGGCGGTAGTGCTCTTCTAATAAGTTCTGACATTCTAGCGAGTATGTGTGTCTAACATTAGATTAAGGATTGATTTTTTAATAAGTGTCTCGAACTTATGAGACAGCATAGGAGCCATGTTTAACATACGCAGTCCAGCAATGGACTGCTGGATATGTGTTAAAAGTCAAATAATGAGGGCGTTAATGAAGGCGTTAGTAAACACGATCATGTACTCACTCTGCCGTGTCTCAGCCACTTCCATTTTCTCGTCCTCCTTACCCTCTTTCTCCTCTTCATCCTCCATCTTACCAATGGCGTCTAAAATCTCATTCGAGCCTACAGATAACAATGAAACTTTATATTACACCACACCTCATGATTTATATTTATACCCACTGACCGAAGCTGCTACAGCTACGACACTTACCTTCAGGGAACTCTATAGTGTCCGCGTTTGATATTCCATCCCCCTCATCCACCCCTTCCCATATAAACATACAAAGGGGTGCTACTTCATCACAGAAGCGTGCTGGAAAAGAAGATGAACGAATCACACACAATGAATTTCAAACTACAGATATCAAAAAAACGTTTTGCATCACCCCGGTTCCCAGAAGTCCTCAGGATAGGCATTGACTGTGGATATTATATCACAGAGACAGTCCCTTTGACTGTTCAGAGATGTCACTAGACCCGCCCAAAGACGTAAACAACCATGCATGAGCAGCGCCTATTAGACGGAGGCGGTCCGATAGCCGATCAGTTCCAGTCATTCGACCAGGAAGGAGGTACACGGCTCATGTTGTCTGTAGTTCAACCATGCCTAGACGATCAATACCACTGTTCGATCGCGTCCACATAGTTACTTTGTGTCAGGAAGAGCTCTCAACAAGGGAAGTGTCCAGGCGTCTCTGAGTGAAACAAAGAGATGTTGTTCGGACATGGAGGAGATACAAAGAGGCAGGAACTGTTGATGAAATGTCTCGCTCAAGCCCCCCAAGGGCTACTACTGAAGTGGATGAGAGCTACCTTCGGATTATGGCTCGGAGGAGCCCTGACAGCAACGCCACCATGTTGAATAATGCTGTTCGTGCAGCCACAGGACGACGTATTACGAGTCAAACTGTGCGCAATAGGCTGCATGATGCGCAACTTCACTCCCGACGTCTATGGCGAGGACCATCTTTGCAACGACGGCACCGTGCAGCGCGGCACGGATGGACCCAAAAACATGCCGAATGGATCGCTCAGGATTGGCATCAAGTTCTATTCACTGTGTCACATATGCCTTCAACCAGACAATCGTTGGAGACGTGTTTGGAGGCAACCCAGTCAGGATCAACGCCTTAGACACACTGTCTAGAGAGCGCAGCAAGGTGGAGGTTCCCTGCTGTTTTGGGGTGGCATTATATGGGGCTGACGTACGCCATTGGTGGTCATGGAAGGCGCCGTAACGGCTGTAAGATACGTGAATGCCATCCTCTGACCAATAGTGCAACCATATCGGTAGCACATTGGCGAGGCATTCGTCTTCATGGACGACAATTCGCGCCCCCATCGTGCACGTCTTGTGAATGACTTCCTTCAGGATAACGACATCGCTCGACTAGAGCTGCCAGCACGTTCTCCAGACATGAACCCAATCGAACATGCCTGGGATAGATTGAAAAGGGCTGTTTATGGACGACGTGACCCACCAACCACTCTGAGGGATTTACGCCGAATCGCCATCGAGGAGTGGGACTATCTGGACCAACAGTGCCTTGACGAACTTGTGGATAGTATGCCATGAAGAATACAGGCATGCATCAATGCAAGAGGACGTGCTACTGGGTATTAGAGGTACCGGTGTGTACAGCAGTCTGGACCACCACTTTTGAAGGTCTCGCTGTATGGTGGTACAACATGCAATGTGTGGTTTTCATGAGCAATAAAAAGGGTGAAAATGATGTTTATGTTGATCTCTATTCCAATTTTCTGTAGAGGTTCCGGAACTCTCGGAACCGAGGTGATGCAAAACTTTTTTTGATGTGTGTACATATGTATGTAGACAAAAAAATACACAAAATTGCTGTCAAGTGGATAATTACGGAGACAGAGGGACCTACAGCAAATCAGTGGCGCCATGGTGTGAATCGCTCATCGACAATATGTGTAAATGCTTGTGGTGGGGGGCTGTCGACGAGAGACAAAGTCATGGACAACCAGCTGGTGGGGGTCGGGGTGTAGGTGGAATAAATCCCTATTGGACGAGCTGCCCTGGAATTACTCGACTAGCTGTGGGTGGGGATGTCTGGCCTGCTGGAATACGTCCTGAATGGTTAACTTATGTCCTTAAAAAAAGAAAAAAAGAAACTACAGCAAAAGTGAGGATTACAAGTCTTGTCTTCATTAACAGTAACACATGTATGAAGATATTCGAGTAGGTATATTGTTGCTGACTGCTGTGTACTAAATAGTTTGTAGGATCAAACACATGCACAACAGATCTTATTGACCAAACCCAGTGTGATAATACGAAAGCGTTACGAGCGTTGTATCTATATTAGATGATAATCCGCCTCTAGCTAGTCAATGACTTAATTACAGCGAGAGGTTTTAAAAGCAGGATTTTGAGAATGGGTTCTTATTTAGAGAACGTAGACGTTGAATTCTAGGAAAAATGAAAAGTATGCGATGTGTTGCTTGTATGCAGAACGAGAATCCGCGGTTAGGGAATGCTGCAATCCCTCTTACTTAACTCAGCATGAGAGCTACTTATAATTAATGAGCGCTTCGTAACCATTTGATTCACTCGACCAGGACGCTGCTAATTTACAGAAGCAGTGAGAATAGTGTTGATCAACAGCAGAAACTGTATAGTTCACTAGTGCTTACTTTCACTGATCAGCCAGAACATTACCACAGATCTACTATCGATATAAAACTGTCCAAGCGATAGCAGCGTCACCTGATGAGGAATGATTGCTGGACAGACCAAGCACAGTGTATGCAGTACGAGTGAATGTGCTGTCCGTGTGTAGAATGGGGAAGGCGTGCAATCTATCTGAGTTTGACTGAGGACAGGTTGTGATGGCATAAAGGCTCAGCTCGACCATTTCGGAAACTGCACGACTTGGGTGTTTGAGGAGTGCTGTGGTGAGTCTCTTGAACATGTGGCGAAACCACATCTAGATACCATGGTGTTGGGCAGCCACCCGTCATTACAAATGTCGGACGTCATAGGCTGGGCAGACTGGCGGAGGACAGCAGAGGAACTAGCATCATGCTGCACTGCAGGGCAGGGTACAAGTGTGACTGAACACACAGTGCACCGAACGCTCCTGTGTCTCCACAGCCAGCGACCCATGCACGTGGCATTGTTAACATCACGGCATTCGCAACTACAACTGAAATGGGCACATGATCATTGGCGGATATAGGCGCAGTGGCAGAGCACTGCATGGTCTGATGAATCACAACACCTTCTTCATCATGCTGAAGGGAAGGCGAGAAACCGTTGTCTTCCAGGGGAGCAGCTCCTTGATACCTGCTCTGCAGGATAGACACAAGCTGGTGCCAGCTCCATTACACTCTAGCGAACATTCACATGGCCATCCATGGGTCCAGTGGAGTTCGTACAAGGCGCTACGATGGCCAAGGAGTATCGTATAATGGTTGCAGGCCATGAACTTCCCTTCATGACTATCATGTTTTCCTGATGACAGTGAAATTTTGCAATAAGATAATGCGCCCTGTCACAAGGCCAGGAGTGAAATGGAGTGGTTCAAGGAACACAGTGGCAAGTTCCAATTGATGTTCTGGACCCGAACTCGCCAATCTGAACCCAATCGAATACATATGGGATGTGATTGAACATGGCATCAGAGCTCATCACCCCCTTGCCCAGATTTTACTGGGATTAGGTGACATGTGTGTGCAGATGGGGTGCCATTTACCTCCTGTGACTGACTAAGGCTCATTACCAGAAAACATTTCATTTCTAGTCTCTAACTGTTGGAGGGGCCGCTGCCCCCGTGTGCAGTTGGAGCTGCAACTATGGAACAAATAGCTCACCACTGCACTATTCCACTGACAAGGAGACTGCTGCCTCACTCGAGGAATGTAGCATTCGTGTGGCATCAGGTCATGACAGAGACATCCGCCTGCGATTCTCCACAGCTGACCAGAACGAATAGTCGTTGTTATGCTGGCCGCCCAGAGACCAATGGGGGGCGAAGCAGGCCCTGGCCGCAGCCACCAACAGACGTAGGGAATCGCATCTGCTACTCCGTACATCTACTGGTTGCCTGATATGACAATAGCACGTATCTTCCTCTCTGTAATGTTGTCACGGAATAAGCCATAGTGTACTGGTTATGACAATAGATTGTTGCATGGAAGGTCGTGAGTTCAAAACTTGCCTGAACCGAAGAATTTTAATTTCTATATTCGGTTCGAGTACATTTTAGAAGTATCCACAAGTGGCAAGAAACATTATACTGGAATGTTCTCAAAAATGGTTCAAATGGCTCTGAGCACTATGGGACT
The DNA here is from genome assembly GCF_023864275.1 of Schistocerca cancellata. NCBI lineage: Eukaryota > Metazoa > Arthropoda > Insecta > Orthoptera > Acrididae > Schistocerca > Schistocerca cancellata. Next base: position 985,402,785 of record NC_064627.1, read on the forward strand.
TAACATCTATGGTCATCAGTCCCCTAGAACTTAGAACTACTTAAACCTAACTAACGTAAGGACAGCACACAACACCCAGTCATCACGAGGCAGAGAAAATCCCTGACGCCGCCGAGAATCGAACCCGGGAACCCGGAAGCGGGAAGCGAGAACGCTACCGCACGACCACGAGCTGCGGTCTGGAATGTTCTGTAACTGCATATATACCGTATGTGTTCTCGCTGGAGGCTGTTCGCTCTGCGCTCTTGTATGTGCAAGTGCTGAATAAACTTTCTTTAAGTGAAGTTAGTATTCGTCATTCGTCTACTTACACCTTCCTCTACGTGACAATATTCTGTATTTTGGCGGAAACAGTTTTTATGGTGACAGCAAGCTGACTCCACCAACTGAACTGCATTATAATCAGAAAGAGAATTTAACTCCATATTTACCCTCTGAAAAGTAGCTGAATCTGCGTAGCTGAAAATATAGCAGCCATTGTATCGCACTTCGAAATACTCATCTGTCATTCAGTTTGACGACGTTGGATGACTCTCCAACTCAAGAGATGACACCATCTTTACTCTGAGTAAATTTGCTCTACCTATTTCACTGGGCGTGCAGCGCCATGTTGCTGTAATGAACAGAGTCAGACCAGTACATTACATGTGCTCGTTCCAGTCGAACTTCGTAAACCACGCTTTAACACTTTCAGTGCATTTTACATTTCCGTCAACACACACACTCATATGTACACACACACTCACACACACACATACATACACACACACACACACACACACACACACACACACACACACACACACACACACCGAAAATTACCCATGTAATTGACTGTCGTTTGAGGAGCACCACTTAACCATCGAATTTTGCTGATCTGAATGCCAGATACGCAATTTACAGGGGCTGTGCTTCTCTTAGTCGTGTTAATTTTCGTACAGTGGTAGTCACAGCTTTGGAATAAGAGATGGTTCAAATGGCTCTGAGCACTATGGGACTTAACATCTGAGGTCATCAGTCCCCTAGAACTTAGAACTAATTAAACCTAACTAACCTAAGGACATCACACACATCCATGCCCGAGGCAGGATACGAACCTGCGACCGTAGCGGTCGCGCGGTTCCAGACTGAAGCGCCTAGAACCGCTCAGCCACACTGGCCGGCTTTGGAAAAACATTACCGAGCATGTTTCGTTCAATGTTCATATTGTGGTGTAGGTGTTCATGTGTATATTTCTAATGCATGATGGTGATGCCTTCATGCTGCTAAATCTTTACTCACTACTAATAAGCTTAGAAGTGATGACGAAAGGCGTAGTGGTACGGTGATGCATGATCTGGAATGTGCTTGCAGGGTGCGTAAGAAATTCTTCTGGTGAATGTGGTGTCACCGCCAGACACCACACTTGCTAGGTGGTAGCTTAAATCGGCCGCGGTCCATTAGTACATGTTGGACCCGCGTGTCGCCACTGTCAGTACTTGCAGACCTAGCGCCACCACATGGCAGGTCTAGAGAGGCGGACTAGCACTCGCCCCAGTTGTACGACGACTTTGCTAGCGACTACACTGACGAAGCCTTTCTCTCATTTGCCGAGAGATAGTTAGAATAGCCTTCAGCTAAGTCCATGGTTACGACCTAGCAAAGGCCGTTAGCCTTACATAGCAATTGATAATTATCGTCTAAAGCATGTCTCAACAAGAACGATGTATACCAGAAGGATGGATTAAAGTTAAGTAAACAGACATTATGTTCTTTTCTTATTAGCATTCATTGAGCGTCCTGTTTCAGACTTCACGATATTCTGGGTGAGCTTATAGCGTGCATATCGGCCCCCTCAAAATAACACTGTGTCGGCACTTCTGTCGACACATCAGTGAATCATTCCATTCTTCCACCAAGGCGATGGACAATACCGCCTATGGTTGGCGAGATTTAAGTCTCGCCGAATATCGTATCATAACAAGAGTTCCTCTACAGAAACGACAATGTTCCTCGATGCATAACGCGTTTCCAACTCTCGTCATCACTATTCCATTCTCATTTGAGAAGCGCACTCAACTCCACTCCCTGTGTTCTCGACCTCTTCGCAAAAGGTTTAAGTGTTGACAGCACACTATGTTCAGGTTCCAGAATCCCACGCTACGTAGCTGTTCTGTGATATTGCGTCCTGTTAAACGCGGTTGCAGTTTGATGTGGGGCTCTTGTACAATGTAGAGGTCACTTCCTTCGGACAGTAGTACCCGCAGTTTGTAAACGCTCCACCATGCTGTGAGCAATAGCAAACTCTTCGTTATTCTACCAGTTTCCATATGACGCGAAGTCTTCAAATTTAGCAATAAGCAACTCCACTTTAACTGCTCACACTACCTTCTTCTACTGCCTCGTGTTGTGGGAGGCAGCGCCATCTAATGGTGGTCATACACCGTGTACACGATCGGGAGATCTATGACAATACGCTCTCATTTCCACCGACTGGTTAATACGCGGTCCAGTCGCATTGACTCAGCTCACTCTGTTCCTTCACGAGACAATGGTAGATATAGTTCTCCGACTTCTGGTTAATGTGCAAATTAAATTGGAAACATCTCAGAATCAATGTTGCAGGGAGGGTGGTCAAGGACTGATGAAGATGTACAAGACGCAGAGAGTCTGATGAGATCGTTAGCAGATAGGGTCGAAAAAGTTCAAAGAAGGGCATCTAGTTTCAAAATAGGGACGAGTGTGCAATGGATATGGTTTATCAATTGGTGTGGTAATGATTAATCAATGGAAAGACATGATTCCAAGTCACAGACAGTATTTATTTTGCTAGAAAGCCACGGTATTAGTCGTAGGATTTTGTACATTTCTTACCAGCTCAATCTCATGTCCAAACTAGAACTGTATTTTGAGTAATTCATCTAAAAGCACAGCGTCCTTTGTACATGATCATTCTCCATCGAGCATCGTTCTCCGTAGAGCATCGTTCTGCATACCTACAACGCTTTGGACAGGTTACCACTTTATAAATTCTGCAAGATGGATGACTTTATTACAAAATGGTTCAAATGGCTCTGAGCACTATGGCACTTAACTTCTAAGGTCATCAGTCCCCTAGAACTTAGAACTACTTAAACCTAACTAACCTAAGGACATCACACACATCCATGCCCGAGGCAGGATTCGAACCTGCGACCGTAGCGGTCGCGCGGTTCCAGACTGTAGCGCCTAGAACCGCTCGGCCACGCCGGCCGGTTGACTTTATTACAACCTTATACCATGTGGCGTCCTGCTTTCTGGCGGCAAGATCCTGCGCTTCCCATAAAGTGGTTAATACACTATTAGTGTTACCACATTCAGTGTGCAGTGCGGCATTTGTAGCTGGTAGTGGAAGACCATGGTTTTTTTAATGAATCGTAGGAAGCAATACCGTGCCTTGATACTACACTTACAACCATGATTTGTAAAACTACGTATAGTTTTAACTTGAAAATCGACAGAGCGCTGTTGGCATCTATTTCTTGTTTTTTCTTCCCGTTAAGACGGCGCATGTGTTGTGACTCCAAGGGGCAATTTTCTAGGGTGGCCTACGGCTGTGTGTCTGAGGTATGACTTTTGAGGTTCAGCTTTATTGAGGTTCTAATGTGTATACCACAGAGGTCTGTCTCGACCTTGTCTAAAATCATAATAGCTATTAGCACATCTTATATTATTACACATATTCTCTGTACGCTTCCCTAAACTGTCCAATCAACTGCTCGACGTTAGGCTTGTAATCCCACAATTCTTCCAGTGCAACGACAGCTGGTGACGAATTAATTTTGTTTCCATTAAATGTCCTTGCAAGAATATCAATTCGTGCATCCGTGTCAGGAACCAGGAAAGCAAGCCGGAGATTGTCAGTATAGTGTCTGATGTGGTCCCAATTTTCGTACAAAAATAACAACGCCAACATGAGCTGCAGCAATATTCCTTTATTTAAAATGTTATATTACCCTTCCTCTTGCAAAATGTTCGTGTTACAATATTCTTAACCATCATATAAACATATTTAACTTCTGACTGAACATTATCATCAGCTTTTGGTTCGCTACCACTTACAAGAACACCAATATAAAATGGATTAGTCTGAAAAACAGTATTTCGTGCACCACATTTCCTTCTTAATATTTGTCCAGTCACTCACACTACTAACAGGGGCGGATTTCTGTGGACGGCTATACGTCACAAAAGGATAAGAATTTTTGCCAGTATACTTTCTCCAAGGTACACCAGTGGAATGCCGCGCGGGATTAGCCGAGCGGTCTAAGGCGCTGCAGTCATGGAGTGTGCGGCTGGTCCCGGCGGAGGTTCGAGTCCTCCCTCGGGCATGGGTGTGTGTGTTCGTCCTTAGGATAATTTAGGTTAAGTAGTGTGTAAGCCTAGGGACTGATGACCTTCGCAGTTAAGTCCCATAAGATTTCACACGCATTTGAACATTTTTGAACGCCAGTGGAATCAAAGCCTTGTATACTAAACTTCCCTAGCTTGTTACTAACACACAATTTAACCTTACCATTTGTCCTACTTGGCCTACGCGGAGTGCACAAGCCAGATCTTGATGCTGCACCGGCATAAATGGTACATGGCGAGACACTGCAGCTACCTGTGGAATTTCTCGATATACGCGCCTCGACGGGGGACGAGTCACATTTGCCGGATTTCATAGCGTACCTGAGGGAGCACATCTCGCAAATCCGGCTCTGGCCAGCATCACATCACGGATCACAACCAACATTTGAGTACAAGGCGTTGTCTAACAGTACTCACGTCATAGCCCGTAGAGATGGCGTCAGACCAGCACTTAGGCATCCTTACATCGGCCCCCACCCTGTCCTGGGCTGTCATGACAAGATGTTGGACCGACCGCGTAAAGCCTGCATTCGTGTTAGAAGACTGACTCACTACTCCTCAGCCATGTAATCCGCCTTCACTGTCGTCTGAAAAACGATCGGCCATCTCCAGCCTCTCCATTGCCACAGCCACTACGCCAAAGGCGATCTGGTCTTCACGTCCATTTTCCTTCAGGATTGCGAGACGACGCCGAGCCTGGTAGACGCTTATGACGCTACGCATCTGCGCGGCCGGCTGGTGTGGCGACTACGTAAGATCGCGCGCATGGCGTGCGCTATCAGCTGATGTTAAGCAATTCGCGCGCCTGCCGCTTGGAGCGCTGCCTCCGCTTGCTCCTTGCCGCGGCGCGGACGCTATGTGAATTCTGATTTTCCATTTAATTACTCTGTTGTTATTCTGTTATCATTGTTATATCTGTTGTTATATATCTGTTGTTATTGACTAGTAACTACTTCTTCTACTACTGTTGAAGGAAATACATGTTCATGTTCTCTCTCCTAATCGAGATTTTTACAGTGTTGCTGAAAGCGACATATGTTCACTCAGAGAAGCGTATTGTTGAATACAACTACCGCCGTCCGTAGTTTACACGCCGAGCACGTAAAAATAAGCCGCGACCTGTGGTATCCCTACGAGATTAGCGACGGACATAACTCTTGGCTTCAGTCTGGAAATTCACTGACTTAATCTGGAAAAAAAGTGCTCACAATTTTTTTTTTTTTAGTTTTTTAAACAGCTTTACCTCTGGAACGAAATATTGTCTCCTTCACCATCCCTTTCGGTGCAACCAAAAGCTGCACAGCATTTCACCACTGTAATAAAGAACCCTTTACTGAAATATCTATAATCAAGATAAGCTGAAACACGATATTCCAGAAGTCGCCTGCAAATGGATACTGCCACCACACAGCTGATCGAGATGTTGGTTTCAGTATGATGATGTCATAGCGGCTATACCATCCATTATAAGCGGAATTTTCGGGACTGACTTGAAGCCGACGTCTGCCACGTTAGTAGGGCCGAACATTAGCTTCTAGTTGACGTTTTAATAAAAAATATCAGCTTACATCATTTACAGATGTACTAGGTCCGAGTAGGCGTAAGTTGATCCCTGACAGTCGCAGTGGGCTGGACGCGGCAGCTTCGCGGGCCCACGTCAACCAATAAGGAAACGCGATTTTGTGAACACCTGTGTGGCAACGTCTCAGTGTTGTCACACCGTTGTAGGCGGCAACTGTTACTCGGCTACAGCCGTTAGCACGTCGCTGTTGAAAGTAGGCAACAGTGCTACGAGCTGTTACGAATCTTCTTACGTTGCCTCGACTGTAGTCGTTCTGCTTCTAGCTAGACAAAAGTATAAACCAATAACATTTCATTTGTAAGTGGACTCGTTCAAGTGATACACTACTAACCATTAAAATTGTTACACCACGAAGATGACGTGCTACAGACGCGAAATTTAACCGACAGGAAGAAGATGCTGTGATATGCAAATGATTAGCTATTCAGAGCATTCACACAAGGCTGGCGCCGGTGGCGACACCTACAACGTGCTGACATGAGGAAAGTATCCAACGGATTTTTCATACACAAACAGCAGTTGACCGGCGTTGCCTGGTGAAACGTTGTTGTGATGCCTCGTGTGAGAAGGAGAAATGCGGAACGCCGTGCTGGATCAGAACGGCCTCGTATCACTAGCAGTCGAGATGACAGGCATCTTATCCGCATGGCTGTAACGGATCGTGCAGTCACGTCTCGATCCCTGAGTCAACAGATGGGGACGTTTGCAAGACAACAACCATCTGCACGAACAGTTCGACGACGTTTGGAGCAGCATCGACTATCAGCTGGGAGACTGTGGCTGCGGTTACCCTTGACACTGCATCACAGACAGGAACGCCTGCGATGGTGTACTCAACGACGAAACCGGGTGCACAAATGGCAAAACCTCATTTTTTTCGGATGAATCCAGGTTCTGTTTACAGCAGCATGATGGTCGCATCCGTGTTTGGCGACATCGCGGTGAACGCACATTGGAAGCGTGTATTCGTCATCGCCATACTGGGGTATCACCCGGCGTGATGGTATGGGGTGTCATTGGTTACACGTCTCGGTCACCTCTTGTTCGCATTGACGTCACTTTGAACAGTGGACGTTACATTTCAGACGTGTTACCACCCGTGGCTCTACCCTTCATTCGATCCCTGTAATACCCTACATTTCAGCAGGATAATGCACGGCAGCATGTTGCAAGTCATGTACGGGCCTTTCTGGATACAGAAAATGTTCGACTGCTGCCCTGGCCAGCACATTCTCCAGATCTCTCACCAACTGAAAACGTCTGGTAAATAGTGGCCGAGCAACTGGCTCGTCACAATACGCCATTCACTACTCTTGAAGAACTGTGGTATCGTGTTGAAGCAGCATGGGCAGCTGTACCTGTACGCTCCATCCAAGCTCTGTTTTACTCAATGCCCAGGCGTATCAAGGCCGTTATTACGGCCAGAGGTGGTTGTTCTGGGTACTGATTTCTCAGGATCTATACACCCAAATTGCGTGAAAATGTAAACACATGTCAATTTTAGTATAATACATTTGTTCAATGAATACCCGTTTATCATCTGCATCTGTTCTTGGTGTAGCAATTTTAATGGCCAATAGCGTATTTTCCCTTATATACGTAAATTTTAATTGTGTTGGTTACTTTTACTGTAGGTATTTAATTTCCGTAATTTGCTTGAACGCTGTGAGAAGGAAATTTGGCTACCGTCCACACATAGCAAAATATGTCCTCAGCATTTTTGGGAAGAGGATATCGACGGAATATCAGTTCCGTTATTCCGTATTAAGGAAAATGTTGGATGACGAGAGCAGCCTTCTCACATCACGTATTTCGCTTCTTTGGTTATTCGGTACGTGTAACAAGGGAGAGATTCATTAACGACGCCAAGTGCGCCGTATTACTGCGTGAAATATGCCTTTAAGACAAGAAAAACGTCTGAAAATGCCTTCCTGCCATGGCGTTATTCACGAAAGCAATCTAATACTAAGTATTTACAATAACTGTTGCTTGGACACGACAGAAATTAAGAAGACACTGTAAACAGTAGCCCGCTAATGTTTAGGGGCTACTGACACGGCGGTGCTGGCTCGAAAACGATGTAAAGTGTTAATCTGCAGCGTCACATCCCCTTATTATAACTACATGATATCGTGTATGAACTAATGTCTTAAAGCATGAATCGACAGATGTGTCTGCAGCAGAGAGGTATATAATCAACATAGAGAGGATATCTACGCGTTGAAAACACTGTGGGTGGCAGCAACAAGCAACACTGAGCACCTTACTTTGTAACGTTTTTGTAATTTTATATACGTGATTGATCTGTGGTCGGAGTATCGTTATGCTACACGGCGGTAGTCACTGTAGCAGACGAAGTACGTAAAACAGCAAAAAATGGTTCAAATGCCTCTAAGTACTATGGGACTTTACATCTGAGGTCATCAGTCCCCTAGACTTAGAACTACTTAAACTTAACTAACCTAAGGACATCACACACATCCATGCCCGAGGCAGGATTCGAACCGGCGACCGTAGCAGCAGTGCGGTTCCGGACTGAAGCGCCTAGAAGCGCTCGGCCACAACGGCCGGCGTAAAACACCAGTTCTTTACATCTTCAAGTGGCACTTTCGTTCCAGTTCTGGAAGTTATTATTGCCTTTTCACGTTTCGTAATGTGAGTTAATGAGCGTTGCGCTCTCATTTAAATACATGGCCGAAGACTCAGCCTACAGGAATTGTGAAACGAACCCTGTCGTACAGGACCGGATGCCACAAAGGGCGCAGATTCACCACGAGATGAGGAAACTCAAGGGCGTCTATTGTCTATTGAGGCCTATGCGCTGTAGTGTGCGTGTGAGACAGAAGAGAACCTACGTCACAGGGAAACGCAGTAGAAGGCTTTGTGGCCAAGGAGACGTAGCAGTCTTACATATGGCGGACCTAAGATCTGCCATAAAGGGGAACATTTATGAAAACTACTTAATTCTGTAGTAGTTCAGGGAACGAAACCCAGTAATTTCAATCTGCCATCCTCCATAAAATTTCATGGTGATCCCAATAAAACTTGATTACTGATCATATCTATAATAGTTTAGGATTTACTGTTAAAGTGAAATTAACAAGTTTTGTAACAAAGACCTGAATGCTAAAATCTGAACGCTTTGGTTGATCTTAACGATCGTCATTTCATATGGAAGCGCATCATTAAAATGACAAATGTTGTATCAACTTTGTAACTTTATTTGTTTAAAAGATATAGTAAATTTAAATTATCAGTATTTTCAGTTGAGCACCAGATCATCGTTTCCTTCACACAAAACACATTGAACGATGGCAGCATGACACCTTATTGAACCATTAAGTATAGAATATTTCTTGTAAAGTTTAGTGCATAATAGTTACTTTTGTTCTGTATTTATTTATCAGAAAGCACATTGGTGCAAGGCTATTGGCCGTGGCATTCAAAGTTAAGAAGGAAATTGTACTGGTTTTATGTAAAAGAGTTTAATGTTTATTATCTGATGGATACTTTACTTTACTTTATTTAGGACGTGAATGTGGTCAAGCTTTGATTATTTAACTAACAAGGGGAGGCCGCCAATTGTGAAATTCAGATTCGATTCATACTGCGCATAATAAAAGCTCATGGCCAGAGGTGTAATGTGGCACAGCACCAAGATGCACTTCTCAGCCGTCGTCGAGAAAATCGACAATTAAAAGAAACCGTTGCGCTGAAATACTCTCTACGATTACTGATTTTCCACAGCTGCGTGGCGCAGCGGTAAGCGCTCGGGTTTGTAATTAGAAGGTCGCCGGATCGAATCTCGCACTATGCAAATTTTTTTTTTAGTATTTGTTTTTTGTAATTCAAATGTGTATACACACACACACACACACACACACACACATACACACACACACACACACACACACACACACATATATATATATATATATATATATATATATAAAATTCCCGGCAATCAGTTGCAACAATTATGCATATAATAAGTTGTTGAAAGTCGTTTGTCGTGGAAAAACTGGTGACTTCGAACATCATTATGTTTTCCGCAAACAAAGTTGTATTTCACAAATGTTATTAATTGTCTTCATAATGTTAACCACGTATAGTTAACGGAAGACGTAGAAACGATATTCCGAAACGAATACGTATAGCGTAAGTCAAACGTTCGAATTAGAATAGAGACCCCACGAACACAAATTCGCAGTGGCAGGTATGAAATATAAACTCCGTTACTCGCTCGTTACACTTGAAGGACAGATGTTGAATGGGCCGAAAGGAGCCGCCGCATAACAGCGTAGTTGCCTGCTAACTTCGAAAGAAGGTAGATGCGGTCCCTAGCGCAACTTATAACATCGTCGAAAATCAGTGCGGACGGGAGAGCTTTGGTACACCCTGTTAAAAAAAACGGAGAAATGGAGGCGGTACAATTGGAGAGTGATCCGCCTTCACCATCATGCATAAGCAATTAATTAATAGTATATATATATATATATATATATATATATATATATACACTCCTGGAAATTGAAATAAGAACACCGTGAATTCATTGTCCCAGGAAGGGGAAACTTTATTGACACATTCCTGGGGTCAGAAACATCACATGATCACACTGACAGAACCACAAGCACATAGACACAGGCAACAGAGCATGCACAATGTCGGCACTAGTACAGTGTATATCCACCTTTCGCAGCAATGCAGGCTGCTATTCTCCCATGGAGACGATCGTAGAGATGCTGGATGTAGTCCTGTGGAACGGCTTGCCATGCCATTTCCACCTGGCGCCTCAGTTGGACCAGCGTTCGTGCTGGACGTGCAGACCGCGTGAGACGACGCTTCATCCAGTCCCAAACATGCTCAATGGGGGACAGATCCGGAGATCTTGCTGGCCAGGGTAGTTGACTTACACCTTCTAGAGCAGGTTGGGTGGCACGGGATACATGCGGACGTGCATTGTCCTGTTGGAACAGCAAGTTCCCTTGCCGGTCTAGGAATGGTAGAACGATGGGTTCGATGACGGTTTGGATGTACCGTGCACTATTCAGTGTCCCCTCGACGATCACCAGTGGTGTACGGCCAGTGTAGGAGATCGCTCCCCACACCATGATGCCGGGTGTTGGCCCTGTGTGCCTCGGTCGTATGCAGTCCTGATTGTGGCGCTCACCTGCACGGCGCCAAACACGCATACGACCATCATTGGCACCAAGGCAGAAGCGACTCTCATCGCTGAAGACGACACGTCTCCATTCGTCCCTCCATTCACGCCTGTCGCGACACCACTGGAGGCGGGCTGCACGATGTTGGGGCGTGAGCGGAAGACGGCCTAACGGTGTGCGGGACCGTAGCCCAGCTTCATGGAGACGGTTGCGAATGGTCCTCGCCGATACCCCAGGAGCAACAGTGTCCCTAATTTGCTGGGAAGTGGCGGTGCGGTCCCCTACGGCACTGCGTAGGATCCTACGGTCTTGGCGTGCATCCGTGCGTCGCTGCGGTCCGGTCCCAGGTCGTCGGGCACGTGCACCTTCCGCCGACCACTGGCGACAACATCGATGTACTGTGGAGACCTCACGCCCCACGTGTTGAGCAATTCGGCGGTACGTCCACCCGGCCTCCCGCATGCCCACTATACGCCCTCGCTCAAAGTCCGTCAACTGCACATACGGTTCACGTCCACGCTGTTGCGGCATGCTACCAGTGTTAAAGACTGCGATGGAGCTCCGTATGCCACGGCAAACTGGCTGACACTGACGGCGGCGGTGCACAAATGCTGCGCAGCTAGCGCCATTCGACGGCCAACACCGCGGTTCCTGGTGTGTCCGCTGTGCCGTGCGTGTGATCATTGCTTGTACAGCCCTCTCGCAGTGTCCGGAGCAAGTATGGTGGGTCTGACACACCGATGTCAATGTGTTCTTTTTTCCATTTCCAGGAGTGTATATACGAGGGCAGTTCAATAAGTAATGCAACACATTTTTTTCTGAAACAGGGGTTGTTTTATTCAGCATTGAAATACACCAGGTTATTCCCCAATCTTTTAGCTACACAACACTATTTTTCAACGTAATCTCCATTCAATGCTACGGCCTTACGCCACCTTGAAATGAGGGCCTGTATGCCTGCACGGTACCATTCCACTGGTCGATGTCGGAGCCAACGTCGTACTGCATCAATAACTTCTTCATCATCCGCGTAGTGCCTCCCACAGATTGCGTCATTCATTGGGCCAAACATATGGAAACCCGACGGTGCGAGATCGGGGCTGTAGGGTGCATGAGGAAGAACAGTCCACTGAAGTTTTGTGAGCTCTTCTCGGGTGCGAAGACTTGTGTGAGGACTTGCGTTGTCATGGAGAAGGAGAAGTTCGTTCAGATTTTTGTGCCTACGAACACGCTGAAGTCCTTTCTTCAATTTCTGAAGAGTAGCACAATACACTTCAGAGTTGATCGTTTGACCATGGGGAAGGACATCGAACAGAATAACCCCTTCAACGTCCCAGAAGACTGTAACCATGACTTTACCGGCTGAGGGTATGGCTTTAAACTTTTTCTTCGTAGGGGAGTGGGTGTGGCGCCACTCCATTGATTGCCGTTTTGTTTCAGGTTCGAAGTGATGAACCCATGTTTCATCGCCTGTAACAATCTTTGACAAGAAATTGCCACCCTCAGCCACATGACGAGTAAGCAATTCCGCATACATGGTTCTCCTTTGCTCTTTATGGTGTTCGGTTAGACAACGAGGGACCCAGCGGGAACAAACCTTTGAATATCCCAACTGGTGAACAATTGTGACAGCACTACCAACAGAGATGTCAAGTTGAGCACTGAGTTGTTTGATGGTGATCCGTCGATCATCTCGAACGAGTGTGTTCGCACGCTCCGCCATTGCAGGAGTCACAGCTGTGCACGGCCGGCCAGCACGCGGGAGATCAGACAGTCTTGCTTGACCTTGCGGCGATGATGACACACACTTTGCCCAACGACTCACCGTGCTTTTGTCCACTGCCAGATCACCGTAGACATTCTGCAAGCGCCTATGAATATCTGAGATGCCCTGGTTTTCCGCCAAAAGAAACTCGATCACTGCCCGTTGTTTGCAACGCACATCCGTTACAGACGCCATTTTAACAGCTCCGTACAGCGCTGCCACCTGTCGGAAGTCAATGAAACTATACGAGACGAAGCGGGAATGTTTGAAAATATTACACAAGAAATTTCCGGTTTTTTCAACCAAAATTGGCCGAGAAAAAAAATGCGTTGCATTACTTATTGAACTGCCCTCGTATATGAATTACAAAAAACTAATAATTAAAATAATTGCATGGCGCGAGATTCGATCCGGCGACCTTCGGTTTACGAACCCGAGCGCTTGCCGCTGCGCCACGACGCTGTATAAAACTATTAATCGTAGATAGTATTTCACCGCAACGGTTTCTTTTAACTGTCGATTTTCTCGACAACGGCTGAGAAGTGCATCTTGGTGCTTTGCCACATTACACCTCTGGCCATCTGCTTTTATTATGCGCAGTATGAATCGAATCTGAATTTCACAATTAGCGGCCTCCCCTTGTAAGTTAAAATGTAAAGTAATGTAGACTAGGCTGTAGCCAATCAGATGGACGGCTTCAGGAAAGGGAACTGCGCTAGTCACTTGAGCGAAGATGTTCGGCGCGCGGGAAACGCGGTCGGAGACGGGCAGACACCAAAGGGGACAGTTCGGATTGAGAAGCGAAAGCGGACAGTCAGTTTTTAGGCAGGTAGGAAGCGAAACGGCTTAGAAAATTTCGCGTTTTGTGGTGTCGCGGGACTTAGTCTCTGAGCGGTGAGCAGCCGCGCGCCTGGTGTGAACTCTTAACTTTTCGCATAGTTAAGGAAGTGGAGTATCGAACTTATAATTCGCGATGAGATTGTGATTGATCGAACTGTGTCCAGTGGATATGCACTCGAGTGTAGTAGTAATTCTAAATACGACTACTTTCGCAATTAGTTTGCTTTCTGAATAAACATTATTTTAACCAAATCGCAACTGTGTGGCCTGCACCGTTTACGGGTCGTTAATTTAGCTCCCGATGTCATTATTACTGCTGTAATATGTTTCATTAACATTGTATTTCCCAAACTTGCCATCAGCCAGACAATTTAACCAAAGGGTCAGAAGTGTCTAACTTAGGGCGTGTGATGTGACACGTGCGGTTCAACCCCTACACTAGTTTGAACCAAGACATTTCGGTTAAGAGGAACCGCATGTGAGCCCGAACATCTGTGGGATGTTCGCTCGCAGCAACTGAGAATCTTCCAACTTCATTCTTGCGACGTAGTGAGCTTTATGGAAAGAAATAAGCTCCCTCTAGTAAAAGACAATACGTTATGTTTAACAGATAGTGCTGGTCGACTTCAATGAATTGGTCTGTAGTTTCAGCGTATCACTTGCACCCTACACCCTCAATTATTTATTGAATATATTGCAGTTTCTGTCTTCCTCTACAGTGTTTACGCTTTACACCTACCTCTAGTGCTATGGAAGTTATTCCCTGATATCTTAACATATGTCCAATCAGCCTGTCCCTTCTTCTTCTTAGTGCTTTCCTTCAGCGATTCTGACGAGAACCCCCTAATTCCTTACTCCAGAAGTCCACCTAATTTTCGACTTTCTTCTGTAGCACAACATCTCAAACCCTTCGATTTTCTTCTGTTCCGGCTTTCCCGCAGTGCATAATTCACTACCATACAATGCTGTGCTCCAGACATAACGTTTGCTTCCTTAGATTAAGGGCTATGTTTGATAGGCTTTTTTTCGCAGGAATGCCTTCTTTGCCTGTGTTAGCCAGTTTTTTGTGCCCTCCTTGCTCCGACCGTCATGAGTTATTTTGCTTCCAAGGTACCAGGATTCTTTAAGTCTACTTCATGATCACAGATTTTGACATTTGATATTTTCGCTATTCTCATTTACGCTACTTCTAATTACTTTCGTATTTCTTCGGTTTACTCTCAGTTCATATTCTGTACTCATTAGATACTTGATTCGATGCAATAGATTCTGTAATTCCTCTTCTCCCTCACTGAGGATAACAATGTCATAAGCAAATCTCGTCGTTGGCATCCTTTCACCCTGAATTTTATTCCCGGTCTTGAAACTTTCTTTTACTTCGCCACTGCTTCTTCGGTGTATAGAGGGAACATTAGAGGCGAAAGACTATCCCTGCCTTACACCCTTTTTAATCAGAACACTTTGTTCTTCTGTAGAAGATTTTGTATTCAGGGCAGCCACAGAATGGATATATCATTTTGAAGATAAAACCGCTTCATCAGTAAGTACTTACAAATAAAGTGCTTATAAATAAAGTACTTACAACTGAAGCGGTTTTATCTTCAAAACTTCGTTGTCTTCCAGTTTTGCTGTTCCCTCTTGGTTCTTGTCCATATTGTATATTACCCGTCTTCCCAATACCATGCTCTTATTTTTCTTAGAATTTCGAACATCTTCTACCATTTTACGTTGTCGAACCATTTTTCCAAGTCAATTAATCGTGTGAAAGTGTCTTGATTTCTCTTCACTCTTGCTTCTATCATCAGGAGCAAACTCAGGACTGCCTCTATGGCGCATTTACCTTTCATAAAGCCAAACAGTTCGTCACCTAACAAGTCCTCATTTTTTCCATTCATTTGTATATTATACTTGTCACCAACTTGGATGCGAACTGTTAAGATGTTTGTGCGATAGTTCTCGCACTTAAGAGCTCTTGCTATCTTCGGAATTGTATGGGTGATGTTTTCCCGAAAGTCTGGTGCTATGTTGCCAGTCTCAAATTCTACACGCCAACTTAAATAGTTGTGTGGCTGCCGCTTGCCCCAAAGAGTTTAGCAATCCCAATTAAATGTTATCCACTACTTGGTTGCCTTATTTGAACTTATGTCTTCCAAAGCTCTTTTAAATTCTGACTCTAATACTGTCCCCCTTTTCGTTTCATATTTCTTCTTCTAACGCGTTATCAGACTATTGCTCAGCTTCACAGAGAACATCAGTATCCTCTTTCCATCTGTCTGGTCTCTCCTTTGCGTTCAACAGTGGAAACCCACTGCACTCTTTATGTCGTCACTATTGTTTTTAATGTCACCGAAGATTGTTTTGACTTTTCTATATGCTGAGTCAGTCCCTCCGATGGTCATTTGCTTTTCCATTACTTCACATTTTTCCTCCAGCTGTTTCGCCTTGGCTTCCGTACACTTCCTGCTTATTTCATTCCTAAGCGATTTACATTGCTGTATTCCCGTCCTTTCCTAAATATTTTTATACTTTCTTCTTTCGTCTATCAAATGAACTATTTCTTTTCTTACCCAAGGTTCCTTCGCAGTTGCCTTGTACGTATGTTTGTCTGCACAGCATTTGTGATTTGCTCGTTTTAGAGATGTCCACTCGTCTTCAGCTGAACTGCCTACTGTGTTATTCCTTAATGCAGTATCAGCATCATTAGCAACCTTCAAACGCTTCTCATAATTCCTCAGTAATTTAGTATCCCACCTCCTTCCACACTGATTCTTCAGGACGATCCTCTTCAATTTCAGCCTACTCCTATCACTATTAAATTGTGATCTGAGTCCACATCTCCACCTGGGTACGCCGCACAATCCAGTACCTGACTTCGGAATCTCTGTCTGAGCACGATGTAATCTAGACGAAATCCTCCAGGTTCTCTGGGCCTGTTCCAAACATATCTCCTCTTCTTGTGGTTATAGAACAAAGTATTAACTGTTACTAGCTGACATTTATTGCAGAACTCTACTAAGCTTTCTCCTCTGTCATTTCTGTTGGCAAGCTCATATTCTCCCGCAGCTCTTTCTCCTGCTCGTTCCCCTAGAGCCGCATTGCAGTTGCCCATTATTATTAGATTTTCATCTCCCTTTATATACTGAATTTCCCTTTCAGTATCCTCATAAACATCTTCTATGTCCTCATCTTCTGCTAGTGACGTAGGCGTGTATATCTGATGTATTGTCGCCGGCGTTCGTTTCGAATCAGTTCTGATGAGAACTACCATATCAACGAACTGTTCGCAGTAATTCATAATGAGTGCTACTTCCGTTATATCATATTCAGCTGCTGTTGATACGACCCTATATTCGTCTGACCTGAAATCCTCATTTTCTTCTATTTCACTTCACTGACGCCCACTATATCCAGATCGAACCTTTGTATTTCTTTTAGCAGACATTGTAGCTTCTCTACCACGTTCAAAATATTGACACTCCATGTTCCACCTCGTAGAGCATTGTCCCTTCGTTAGTCATTCAGTATTTTTCTCATGGTCACCTCCTCCTTCTCGGTCCACTCCAGGAGGTTCAAATGGGGTACTAATCAGGAATCTTTTGTCGATGGAGAGATCATCATAACACTTTTCAGTTACAGGCCGCATGTCCTGTGTCTTTAATGCAGTGGTTTCAATTGCCTTCTGCATTTCCTTGCCATTGATCATTGCTCATTCTTCCACTTTTAGGGGCAACTCCGCACCGTAAGGGCAAGAGAGGGCCCTGAACCTCTGACTGTTCCTCCGCCCTCCTTGACAAGACCGACGCCAGAGCTAGGGTAACTACTTATACCATGAGTCTATGTCCGCCATTGCTGATGATTTTTATTCAAAACTAGATGAGTATCCAGGATTGCCATGGTATATATTTATTTCAGTGTTCTATTAGTACACCTCGTCATTCCCTCTCTGTCCATCTCCTCCTCCCCCCACTCTCTCTGCATCTCCTCCTGCCCTTCTCCCTGTCCGACTGCTCCTCTTGCTCTGTCTGTCCACCACCCGCTTCCCGCTTCTAAGTCCATCTCCTCTTGCCCCCTCTTAAGTTTATCATCTCTTCCCCTCCCTAAGTTCATCTACTCATACCTTCTAAGTCAATCTCATCCAACGCCATCTCTCTGTTCATGTCATGCTCTCCACCTCTCTTTCAATCTCCTCATCCCACATCCCTCCACTTCCTCCTCACCTCATTCTCCCCCCTTTCTCTGTCCACTTCAAGCGCTTACCATCCTCTGTTCATTTCATTCTCCCCCTCTCTCTGTCTAACTCCTTCTCCTCACTACCCGTGTCAATCTTGTCCTTCTCCCTCTCTGTCCATTTCCTCTTCCCCACCATCTCTCACTATCACCAAGTTATTACCCACACCACATAGCAGGCTGGTGGTTCTTACCACCACAGTATCTCTTTACAGATGATACGTAATGTTGTTGTTGTTCTTGTGGTCTTCAGTCCTGAGACTGGTTTGATGCAGCTCTCGACGCTACTCTATCCTGTGCAAGATTCTTCATCTCCCAGTACATACTGCAGCCTACATCCCTCTGAATCTGCTTAGTGTATTCATATCTTGGCCTCCCTCTACGATTTTTAACCTCCACGCTGCCCTCCAATACTAAATTGGTGATCCCTTGATGCCTTAGAACATGTCCTACCAACCGATCCCTTCTTCTAGTCAAGTTGTGCCACAAACTCCTCTTCTCCCCAATCCTATTCAGTACCTCCTCATTAGTTATGTGATCTACCCATCTAATCTTCAGCAGTCTTCTGTAGCACCACATTTCGAAAGCTTCTATTCTCTTCTTGTCCAAACTATTTATCGTCCATGTTTCACTTCCATACATGGCTACACTCCATACGTATACTTTCAGAAACGACTTCCTGACACTTAAATCTATACTCGATGGTAACAAATTTCTCTTCCTCAGAAACGCTATCCTTGCCATTGCCAGTCTACATTATATATATATATATATATATATATATATATATATATACAGGGTGTTACAAAAAGGTACGGCCAAACTTCCAGGAAAGATTCCTGACACACAACGAAAGAAAATATGTTAAGTGGACATGTGTCCGGAAACGCTTACTTTCCATGTTAGAGCTCATTTTATTACTTCTCTTCAAATCACATTAATCATGGAAAGGAAACACACAGCAACAGAACGTACCAGCGTGACTTCAAACACTTTGTTACAGGAAATGTTCAAAATGTCCTCCGTTAGCGAGGATACATGCATCCACCCTCCGTCGCATGGAATCCCTGATGCACTGATGCAGCCCTGGAGAATGGCGTATTGTATCACAGTCGTCCACAATACGAGCACGAAGAGTTTCTACATTTGGTACCGGGGTTGCGTAGACAAGAGCTTTCAAATGCCCCCATAAATTAAAGTCAAGAGGGTTGAGGTCAGGAGAGCGTGGAGGCCATGGAATTGGCCCGCCTCTACCAATCCATCGGTTACCGAATCTGTTGTTGAGAAGCGTACGAACACTTCGACTGAAATGTGCAGGAGCTCCATCGTGTATGAACGACATGTTGTGTGGTACTTGTAAAGGCACATGTTCTAGCAGTACAGGTAGAGTATCCCGTATGAAATCATGATAACGTGCTCCATTGAGCGTAGGTGGAAGAACATGGGGCCCAATCAAGACATCACCAACAATGCCTGCAAAAACGTTCACAGAAAATCTGTGTTGATGACGTGATTGCACAATTGCGTGCGGATTCTCGTCAGTCCACACATGTTGATTGTGAGAATTTACAATTTGATCACGTTGGAATGAAGTCTCATCCGTAAAGAGAACATTTGCACTGAAATGAGGATTGATACATTGTTGGATGAACCATTCGCAGAAGTGTACCCGTGGAGGCCAATCAGTTGCTGATACGTACCCACACCATAACGATTAGGCAACACCGATGACGTTCATGAAGATTCTGTAGTGTGTAACGTGTTCCTCTCTCTCTGTCTCTTCCCACCAACTCATGGCAAGAATCACTTTTCACAGTTAACTGGGATTCATCGGGGGACATCACTCTGCGCCACTGCTGCTGACCCTAGCTAACATGCTTCGTACACCAATGACGTGGTTCGAGTGGGATGCATTTAACAGGCTTCCGAGAACACAAGCCATCCTGATTTAATCACTGCAAAATGTTTGTGACAGAGACACGGGAAGCGATAGCGGTTGCAAGGTCTGCAGCGATCTGCCTAGGAGTGATAAATGTGTCCTTTTTAGGCACTTGGCTATGTATCGATCCTCTTGCAGTGTGATGGCCCGTCTACGACAAGCAGCATGCTTTGCAAAGCATTTCCATCTTCAGTGGTCGTTTTTCATAACGAGATGACACTCTGGACTCACCCATTACTGCGACCACAGTAGTAACTCTTTGACCGGATTCAAGCTGTCCAGCTGCTTGTCTACGATAGAAAGTAGACAAATGCACAGGCTTCGCTGCAGTTAACACGTCCCGCCCTCCACTTACCTTCATTGTTCTGGTGTCCCGTAGCAATTGTCGGTTGTTTTGTAGCAAGTAGCAGTTGCTCCTTATCAGGTGTCAGTTGTTCTTTAGCAGGTGTCAAGCAGTTGTTAGGTGTGGATGTAAGCAGCGTCTAGTTCGATCCCGGAACCCATGATGTATTGAACGTTAGTTAAAGACTAATCTAAAGGTTTGCAGTTGAAGTTGCACATTGGAGCTAAAATTTTCTCTGACAGCGATTTGTTAACGTGAAAAATACAAAGTGGTATCAGAGAAGTTAATGTCCCTTTAACCAACACGCAGTCATCACTGGCACCGAGACAGAACCATCTTTCATCAGAAAACTCAACAGACTACCACCCTGCCCTCCAACGAGCTCTCTCTTGAAACCACTGAAGTCGCAAATGGTGGTGGTTTGGGGTCAGCGGAATGCACGCTGCGGGGCAGCTGTGACAGTTCCCTGTGTCACTGTGCTGCCAACTGCTGCTCAGATTGCTGCTGCGGATGCAGTACGATGCGCCAGAGCCATACGATGAACGCGATGGTCTTCCCTCTCGGTAGCGCCACATGGCCGTCTGGAGCCCAGTCTTCTTGCTAACGTACATTCTCGTGACGACCGTTGCCAGCAGTCATGTACAGTGGCTACAATCTACATCTACATCTACATTTATACTCCGCAAGCCACCCAACGGTGTGTGGCGGAGGGCACTTTACGTGCCACTGTCATTACCTCCCTTTCCTGTTCCAGTCGCGTATGGTTCGCGGGAAGAACGACTGCCGGAAAGCCTCCGTGAGCGCTCGAATCTCTCTAATTTTACATTCGTGATCTCGAATGTAGGGGGAAGCAATATATTCGATACCTCATCCAGAAACGCACCCTCTCGAAACCTGGACAGCAAGCTACACCGCGATGCAGAGCGAGCCGGCCGCGGTGGTCTAGCGGTTCTAGGCGCCCAGTCCGGAACTGCGCGACTGCTACGGTCGCAGGTTCGAATCCTGCCTCGGGCATGGATGTGTGTGATGTCCTTAGGTTAGTTAGGTTTAAGTAGTTCCAAGTTCTAGGAGACTGATGACCACAGCTGTTAAGTCCCATAGTGCTCAGAGCCATTTGAACCATTTTTTGATGCAGAGTGCCTCTCTTGCAGAGTCTGCCACTTGAGTTTGCTAAACATCTCCGTAACGCTAACACGCTTACCAAATAACCCTGTGACGAAACGCGCCGCTCTTCTTTGGATCTACTCTATCTCCTCTGTCAACCCGACCTGGCACGGATCCCACACTGATGAGCAATACTCAAGTATAGGTCGAACGAGTATTTTGTAAGTCACCTCCTTTGTTGATGGACTATATTTTCTAAGGACTCTCCCAACGAATCTCAACCTGGCACCCGCCTTACCAACAATTAATTTTATATGATCATTCCACTTCAAATCGTTCCGCACACATACACCCAGATATTTTACGGAAGTAACTGCTACCAGTGTTTGTTCCGCTATCATATAATCATTCAATAAAGGATCCTTCTTTCTATGTATTCGCAATACATTACATTTGTCTATGTCAAGGGTCAATTGCCACTCCCTGCACCAAGTGCCTATCCGCTGCAGATCTTCCTGCATTTCGCTGCAATTTTCTAATGCTGCAACTTCTCTGTATACTACAGCATCATCCGTAAAAAGCCGCATGGAACTTCCAACACTATCTACTAGGTCATTTATATATATTGTGAAAAGCAATGGTCCCATAACACTCCCCTGTGGCACGTCAGAGGTTACTTTAACGTCTGTAGACGTCTCTCCATTGAGAACAACATGCTGTGTTCTGTTTGCTAAAAACTCTTCAATTCAGCCACACAACTGGTCTGATATTCCGTAGGCTCTTACTTTGTTTATCAGGCGACAGTGCGGAACTGTATCGAACGCCTTCCGGAAGTCAAGGAAAATAGCATCTACCTGGGAGCCTGTATCTAATATTTTCTGGGTCTCATGAACAAATAAAACGAGTTGGGTCTCACACGATCGCTGTTTCCGGAATCCATGTTGAATCCTACAGAGTAGATTCTGGGTTTCCAGAAATGACATGATACGCGAGCAAAAAACATGTTCTAAAATTCTACAACAGATCGATGTCAGAGATATAGGTCTATAGTTTTGCGCATCTGCTCGACGACCCTTCTTGAAGACTGGAACTACCTGTGCTCTTTTCCAATCATTTGGAACCTTCCGTTCCTCTAGAGACTTGCGGTACACGGCTGTTAGAAGGGGGGCATGCTCTTCCGCGTACTCTGTGTAGAATCGAATTGGTATCCCGTCAGGTCCAGTGGACTTTCCTCTGTTGAGTGATTTCAGTTGCTTTTCTATTCCTTGGGCACTTATTTCGATGTCATCCATTTTTTCGTTTGTGCGAGGATTTAGAGAAAGAACTGCAGTGCGGTCTTCCTCTGTGAAACAGCTTTGGAAAATGGTGTTTAGTATTCCAGCTTTACGCGTCTCATCCTCTGTTTCAATGCCATCATCATCCCAGCGTGTCTGGATATGCTGTTTCGAGCCACTTACTGATTTAACGTAAGACCAGAACTTCCCAGGATTTTCTGCCAAGTCTTTCTGCAGTATCGCAGAAGGAACATACAGATACTCGTAGCCCTACTACACGACCTCGTTCAACCTCAGTGAGGTGCTAACAATGGCATCTTTGTCTCCTTGGAGGGATTCTTGACTAATATCAGCTCAACACGTCCAATTGCATTGTATTTAAAGCAAACCTGATTTGCATTTGCAAACCTGATTTGCGCTACTAGCGCCACTATTATGCTACTGGCTCGAAATTTGAATAGACATCATCTTTCAGATGTAGAAACAGGCCTACCAACTTTCGTGTGCGTCGCACAACTCCTTCTTGGTTTTGCGGATTTTTCCGTTAGTGTGTGTGCAAGTTTTCGTCGTTCGTGAAAATGCTGCTTGAACTTTAGTTTCCCTTCTTCATTAACATGGATAACGTGTCTCGTATCAAGTGAAATCTTTATTTTGTTCAGATGTTCAAATGTGTGTGAAATCTTATGGGACTCAACTGCTAAGGTCATCAGTCGCTAAGCTTACACACTGCTTAACCTAAATTATCCTAAGGACAAATACGCACACCCATGCCCGAGGGAGGACTCGAACCTCCCGCGAGACCAGCCGCACAGTTTTTATTTTGTCTAACCTGTAGATAGTAGGTGGGCGTTTCGAGGAAGAGAAAGCTTTGAGGTAGCCCTACAACACGAAATCATTGCACAATTTAACGTTAGTAACTGCTGGTCTGCTATCTGCTTTCCGGTAACGAATGGTACGCGTACTTACAGCAGGTCATTTGCCAGGCAATTTCGGAGTTTTAAGTGTGAACCGGCTGACTGGAGGAAGAAGGGCAGGACGGAGAGCGTTGGGGAGGACAGAAGCAACTTGTTGCTGCGCGGCGCGCTCCACCCATTTTGCGCTGTAAGTGATGTCGGTACCGAATTCCATCGGGACATCTCCTGCCGCGAACAAATTGCCTGTCGCCTGCAGTAGGAACTTAGAACGGTAGCCAAGGGAACGATTTTTAAATTGCGTATCTCCTGTGCAAACGCGCGATCGTCGCCGTGCGGCCGTGAATTACTTTCTCCTGAGAGAGAACCGAAGAAGTCGAGGAGGGCACTTGGATTCCATTTTCTGTTCAATATTTTCAAGTTTGGAGTGGCCTGATAAGCGTCCACGTGATCTTGAGCTTCATCAGGTAAAACATAGACGGGTTACAAACGATTTGACGATTTTAAGAAGATAGTTTTCTGGAAACTGGACACAAATACACTACTGGCCATTAAAATTCCTACACCATGAAGATGACGTGCTACAGACGCGAAATTTAACCAACAGGAAGAAGGTGATGCGACATGCAAATGATTAGCTTCTCAGAGCATTCACACAAGATTGGCACCGGTGGCGACACCTACAACGTGCTGACATGAGGCAAGTTTCCAACCGATTTCTCATACACAAACAGCAGTTGACCGGCGTTGCTGGGTAAAATGTTGTTGTGATGCGTCGTGAAAGGAGAAGAAATGCGTACCATCACGTTTCCGACTTTGATAAAGGTCGGATTGTAGCCTATCACGATTCCGGTTTATCGCATCGCGACATTGCTGCTTGCGTTGGTCGAGATAAAATGACTGTTAACAGAATATGGAATCGGTGGGTTCAGGAGGGTAATACGGAACGCCGTGCTGGATCCCAACGGCCTCGTATCACTAGCAGTCGAGATGGCAGGCATCTTATCCGCATGGCTGTAACGGATCGTGCAGCCACGTCTCGATCCCTGAGTCAACAGATGGGGACATTTGCAAGACAACAACCATCTGCACGAACAGTTCGACAACGTTTGCAGCAGCATGGAGTATCAACTCGGAGACCATGGCTGCTGTTACCCTTAACGCTGCATCACAGACAGGGGCGCCTGCGATGGTGTACTCAACGATGAACCTGGGTGCACGAATGGCAAAACGTCATTTTTTCGGATGAATCCAGGTTCTGTTTACAGCATCATGATGGTCGCATCCGTGTTTGACGACGTCGCGGTGAACGCACATTCGTCATCGCCATACTGGCGTATCACCTGGTGTGATGGTATGGCGTGCCATTAGTTACACGTCTCGGTCACCTCTTGTTCGCGTTGACGGCACTTTGAACAGCGGACGTTACATTTCAGATATGTGACGACCCGTGGCTCTACCCTTCATTCGATCCCTGCGAAACCCTACATTTCAGCAGGAAAATGCACGATCGCATGTTGCAGGTCCTGTACGGGTCTTTCTGGATACAGAAAACGTCCGACTGCTGCCCTGGCTAGCACATTCTCCAGATCGCTCACCAATTGGAAACGTGTAGTCAATGGTGGCCGAGCAACTGGCTCGTCGCAATACGCCAGTCACTACTGTTGATGAACTGTGGTATCGTGTTGAAGCTGACTGGGCAGCTGTACCTGTACACGCCATCTAAGCTCTGTTTGACTCAATGCCCAAGCGTTATTACGGCCAGAGGTGGTTGTTCTGGGTACTGATTTCTCAGGATCTATGCACAGAAACTGCGTGAAAATGTAATCACATGTCAGTTATAGTATATTTGTCCACTGAATATCCGTTTATCATCGGCATTTCTTCTTGGTGTAGCAATTTTAATGGCCAGTAGTGTAAATACTGGCCATTAAAATTGCAACGCCGAGAAGGATAGCAAATAATGAAAATTTTCTTACTATACTTGTGTACAAGGTCCAGTCACTGGCTCCGTTGGACTCCAAGGAGCTGTAACCACTCACAGAGAACATGTGGCAGTACTAGCAGTGGAGGACATGTAAAGCGTGCCGGAAGACGCAGAGAACATTGAAGTTGTCGTAATGCGGAAATGGAGTTCAAAAATGGCTCTGAGCACTATGGGACTCAACATCTTAGGTCATAAGTCCCCTAGAACTTAGAACTACTTAAACCTAACTAACCTAAGGACATCACACACACCCATGCCCGAGGCAGGATTCGAACCTGCGACCGTAGCAGTCCCGCGGTTCCAGACTGCAGCGCCAGAACCGCTAGACCACCGCGGCCGGCGCGGAAAAGGAGTGATTTATCTGACGTACAAAAGGGAATGCTTATTGGCTTTCGGGCCAAGCGTGTAAACAATTCCCCAATGACTAAGTTCGTAAACTGTTCGCGTGCTGACGTGCTTAAAGTAGACCGTGCATGGCAAAATGGCAGTATCTTAAACCGGCGCCGAGAAACTGTGGTGAATGTGGACCATGGATTACAGGTGTGAACGACGGCTGCCATGTGTACGGACCAATAGGCGTGCAGCTTGTAACCTCTCCTTTTCTAATCGGCCAACTGGACTGCGATATAAATGAGCATGATCGCGTATACCTACCGGTTAGTAGGAGGAAAGTGTACAAAGATCCTTCTGAAGGAAGAATCTGTTCTAAACGTAACCTAGAAACTGCTAATAAATTTTAAATAGGTGGAATTTAGTGCAGTCGCTCAGGAACCATACGGAGGGGAAACGGTACCACTAACATGTAATACAGAAAATAGTTACCAGCAAAAAAGGGGAATTAAACGGTCCCCATCCCACTAATGCAATGAACATACAAAATCCTAAGAAAGGTAATGGCAAAGAAAATTAAACAATCAGTGGCGTGGCAACAAGAGGTTGTATCGGTTTTACACAACACAAGAGTTCACGAGGAAATAAAAGAATCAAATGGCTCTGAGCACTATGGAACTTAACATCTGAGGTCATCAGACCCCTAGGACTTAGAACTGCTTAAACCTAACCAACCTAAGGACATCACAGACATCTATGCCCGAGGCAGGATTCGAACCTGCAACCGTAACGGTCGAGCGCCTAGAACGCCTAGAACCGCTCGGCCAATAAAAGAATAAAAGAGCACTGAGTTTACAGTTATTTATTCAGAAATACTAAATTTTCAAGGCAAAGTTAAATGGCGTTGCTGGTTAAATAAATGACTGACTAACTGAAACTTCGTTACATAAAACATTACTCTCAGTAAACTCAGCGTAGCCGGTGGCGGTGGCCGTGCGGCTCTAGGCGCTGCACTCCGGAACCGCGGGTCTGCTACGGTCGCAGGTTCGAACCCTGCCTCGGGCATGGATGTGTGTGATGTCCTTAGTTAGGTTTAAGTAGTTCTAAGTTCTAGGGGACTGATGACCTCAGATATTAAGTCCCATAGTGCACAGAGCCATTTGAACCATTTTTTTAACCTCAGCGTAATGTAATCCAAAACTTGGAAATAGGCAAGCAATTGTTGACAGACCGAGCGAGGTGGCGCAGTGGTTAGACACTGGACTCGCATTCGGGAGGACGACGGTTCAATCCCGCGTCCGGCCATCCTGATTTCGGTTTTCCGTGATTTCCCTAAATCGCTCCAGGCAAATGCCGAGATGGTTCCTTTCAAAGGGCACGGGCGACTTCCTTCCCCGTCCTTCCCTAATCCTATGAGACCGATGACCTCGCTGTCTGGTCTCCTTCCCCGAACCAACCAACAAACCAATTGTTGAAAGATTGAATTTATCTTAAGAAAATGAGCAACTGATTTACTTTTTAACATTAAAAACAAGAAAATACGCAGCAAGCCAGCAGAAATCACTCCCTACGCTGAATACAGAATAAATGACATTGAACTCTCGTAATTAGTGCTCTATCTCTAGTTTTGCCAGTGAAATTTTACATTACTTAAGTGAGTGAAGTCAATACTGCAAACTGCGAATTAGTTAAGTCTCTATTACGCAATACAAGAATGAACACTTACTGAGGCAGCAAACTTTAGACTGAAACTGGTTGTTAGCAAAGAAACAAAACTGGCAGTAAATAGTTAGTCAATTTTCTTATTTTTTCGACAGTCGATGTTTGTATGGAAAGGAAAGGGACGCTGATTGGTAATAATGTCTGAGGACAATGACAACACAGGCACCCAACAAGCTGTAATTATTGCAGGTTCTTATTCAACAAAGTTACTCATTAAAACTGGTTGAAGTACTACCACTGGGTAATGCCTGTGCGTAATTAGTTATACTCTGTCAGTTAACATTCCTACGATATTATATCTGTGCGGGCGGCGAAGAATGTAGCTGAAGACAGTGCTGAGCTCCTGCTGTTGGTTCCTGCTGCTGCTGGTTGAGAACCATGAATCTTCTCCAAAGTTACGGATAATTATGGGACAGGCAATGGTTAGAAATGTAGCTTCCTCCGCCTGTCCACTCCCACCCTGCGCTCAATACTCGCTGGTTGATAAAGTAGGCCGACCAGTGTGGCCGAGCGGTTCTAGGCGCTTCAGACTGGAACCGCGCGACCGCTACGGACACAGATACGAATCCTGCCTCGGGCATGGATGTGTGTGATGTCCTTAGGTTAGTTAGGTTTAAGTAGTTCTAAGTTCTAGGGGACTGATGACCTCAGATGTTAAGTCCCATAGTGCTCAGAGCCATTTGAACCATTTTCTTTGATAAAGTAGGTACGCCTACATTGGCGCGATCATAACTGCACACCGCGTCTGCGGGAGCGTCCAGCTAACACTTTCGCACTCTTTCATGACTCAAGCTACTGTGTCCCCTCTCTGCTCGCAGTCGCAGCGCGACAGACTATCCATATGCAATGGTAAACAACCGCACAGCTACTGACATTTCGTGGTTGCTATCGATACATTTAAACAATCCAGAATGAGATTTTCACTCTGCAGCGGAGTGTGCGCTGATATGAAACTTCCTGGCAGATTAAAACTGTGTGCCCGACCGAGACTCGAACTCGGGACCTTTGACTTTCGCGGGCAAGTGCTCTACCATCTGAGCTACCGAAGCACGACTCACGCGTGGTACCCGCAGCTTTACTTCTGCCAGTACCTCGTCTCCTACCCTCGAAAGGTTCGCAGGAGAGCTTCTGTAAAGTTTGGAGGGTAGGAGACGAGGTACTGGCAGAAGTAAAGCTGTGAGTACCGCGCGTGAGTCGTGCTTCGGCAGCTCAGTGGTAGAGCACTTGCCCGCGAGTCTCGGTCGGTCACACAGTTTTAATCTGCCAGGAAGTTTCATGACAATGTTCCCTTGGTGACTACCTAGCAATTTACAGGGGTGAGGGGTAGGGTCCACTGGGGGCGGAACCGCGCCATATCCCTAGGTTAGGTGTAGGGCGGCGGTGGGGTGGTTGGGTTGCTGTGGCCTGTTGTGGGGTTGTGTACCACTGAGGGCTACGGCGGAACGAAGCCTCGCCATCGTTTCTAGATCCCCGGTTCAATACACAATGCAACACACAAGTACTGAAAAGGAAACTTCGACGACTACACTGTGGAAAGTACAGCTGGAATATCAGCTAGATTTCTATCATAAACAACGTGTATAACCAAGAGTATCAAATGATTTTTTCGCAGCGTTCGGTGGATTATCCGAAGCAGACTTTCAGTGCGTTTGTGCTATTCACAGATGAGGCCTCATTCAATTGTGATGGTGGTTTCAACTATCAAAATAAACACTTTGACGAATTACTGTGATCCTAAATTATTTATACAAGATATAAATTGTTTACATCAACTAAAAATATGAATATTAATTTCCATCATTACCCCCTTATTTCAAAGCATTGAGCATAGAATCGTTTGACACCTGCATAATTTTAAACTTTAAGGTTTGGGACATTTTGTACGGCCCTTTCCATTCTTTGCAACTGGCACATCTTCATCAGAGCATTTGTTTAATTTTCATTGTTGAGCACCAGTGTTCGTTCAGTTTGACAATACACTACTTTGAACTGATACTCAGAGCATATCACTGACTGATTAAAGAGCAGGCGAGTTTCTGTGAAGTTTGGAAGGTAGGAGACGAGGTACTGGCGGAATTAAAGCTGTGAGGGGTGGGGGGGTTAGGTAGCTCATTCGGTAGAGCACGTGCCCGCGAAAGGCAAAGGTCCGGAGTTCGAGTCGGAGGTCAGCACATCGTTTTAATCGAGCAGGGAGTTTCATATCAGCGCACACTCCGCTGCGGAGTGAAAATTTCATTCCATATCACTGACTGAGTCCGTTAAACTTTACCTTAGATGAAACGGAAATTAACGGAATTTGAACGCGGAATAACAGTTGGAGCTAGACGCATGGGATATTCCTCGGGAATTAATGGAATTTGAACGCGGAATAATGGTGGGATCCAGACGCATGAGACATTCCTTTTCGGAAGTTATTAGGGAACTCAAATATACCGAGAGCCACAGTGTCAAGAATGGTTCAAATGATTCAAATGGCTCTGAGCACTATGGGACTTAACATCTGTGGTCATCAGTCCCCTAGAACTTAGAACATGGTTCAAATGGCTCTGAACACTATAGGACTTAACATCTGTGGTCATCAGTCCCCTAGAACTTAGAACTACTTAAACCTAACTAACCTAAGGGTATCATACACATCCATGCCCGAGGCAGGATTTGAACCTGCGACCGTAGCGGTCACGCGGTCCCAGACTGAAGCGCCTAGAACCGCAGGGCCACACCGGCCGGCCCTGTCAAGAATGTGCCGAGAATACCAAATAAAAGGCATTACCTCTCACTACGGACAACGCAGTGGCCAACGACTTTACCGACCGGGAGCAGCGGCGTTTGCGTAGAGTCATGAGTGTCAAAAGACAAGCAAGACGGCGGGAAATAACCGCAGAAACCAATGTGGGACGTACGAGAAACGAATCCGTTAGGACAGTGCGGCGAAATTTGGCATTAATGGGCTATGGCAGACGACCGACGTGAGTATCCTTGCTAAAATGACGAAATTGCCTGCAGCGCCTCTCGTGGCCATCTCCGTTGGACCCTAGACGACTGGATAACTGAGGTCTGGCCAGATAAGTCCCGATTTCAGTTGGTAAGAGTGTGGCGCAGATCCCTCGAAGCCTTGGATCCAAATCAGCATCAAGGCACTGTGAAAGTTGGTGGTGGCTCCATAATGGAGTGGGCTCTGTTTACGGGGAATGGGCTGGGTCCTCTGGCCCAACTGAACCGATCACAGACTGGAAATGGTTACGTCCGGCTACTTGGAGACCATTTGCAGCCATTCATAAACTTCATGTTGCCAAACGACGATATCGTGTCACTGGGCCACAGTTGTTAGCTACTGGTTTGAAGAACATTTCGAGCGAATGATTTTGCCACCCAGATCGCTCCACATGAATATTAAGTATATGTGCTCACTTTCGTGAGCTGTATAATGAAGTTTGATTTAAACCTTCAGATTGATGATGAAATTTCGGAACGCGTAATGCGTAAGAACAGTGCGACCGTAACCTTTCTATATTTCAGAGTTGTGCCAGATCTGAATGGTAGCCTGCCTCTACCATGGAAGTATTTCTCCATCAAGTAATGGGGAGTATTGTGTAGTCAGAAGAGAAGCAGTAACTGTACAATGGGTCGGCCAGGAGGGCTCAGTGACTTTAGAGTGGACAAGATAATGGATGTCACCCAACAAATCCGTCAGAGACGTTTCAACAATTTTAAAGCTGCCCAAGTCGATTTTTGGTAATGTGACTGTGAAGTGGAAATGCGAAGAAATAACCACAGCTAAACCAAAACCAGGCGGTCCTCATGTACTGACGGACAGGGATGGTGATGATGTTTGGTTTGTGGGGCACACAACAGCGTGGTCATCAGCGCCCGTACAAAGTCCCAAATTTTATGCAGTCTAGTTTGTTCACAATCCAATCTAGCCACTGTCACGGATGATGATGATATGATGAGGACAATTCAAATACGCAGTCCCCGTGCAGAGAAAACCCCCACACACCCGGGAATCGAACCCAGGACCCGTGATCCAGAGGCAGCAACGTAAGCCACTAGACCACGAGCCGTAGACAAAACGGACGGACAGGGACCTCCGAGCGTTAAGGTGTTTGTAAAAAATCGCGTGAAATCAACGGATGGAATCACTCAGTTCTAGAATGCTATAAGCAATCGATCTAGCACAATGACAGTGCTTAGGGTACAGTGGTCGAGCAGCTGCTGATACACTACGCATTTCTGTAGTCAATCTTAAGAGACGCCTGTGGTGTTGTAAAGAGCGACGCTAGTGGACAGATGACTGAAACGGACTGATTAGGACTAATGAATCACCCCATACCCTGTGGCAATCCCATGGACTGGCTTTGGGGTGGTGAATGCCTGGAAAATTTACCTGCTATCATGTACAACGCCAACAGTGAAGTAAGGAGAGGGTGATGTTACAGTATGGTGGATTACGGTATGGCTTTTTTTTAAACAAAAATGGCTCTGAGCACTATGGGACTTAACATCTGTGGTCATCAGTCCCCTAGAACTTAGAACTACTTAAACCTAACTAACTTAAGGACATCACACAACACCCAGTCATCACGAGGCAGAGAAAATCCCTGACCCCGCCGGGAATCGAACCCGGGAACCCGGGCGTGGGAAGCGAGAACGCTACCGCACGACCACGAGCTGCGGACTTACGGTATGGTAGTGTTCTTTGTGGTTAGGGTATGACCCTCTAATTTCCCTTAACAAAACGCTAAATTCAGAAGAATGTGAACACATTTTTCAGCATCATATACTGCGTACAGCAGAGGAATAGTCCGGAGACGATTGGAGATGATGGCGGCAATGGTTTGTGGACAATTACGTGCGTGAAACAGACCGGTCTGACCAGAATCCCAGAGCGAATCCAATGCAACACCCTTGGAATGAGGCAGAACGTCGACTTCACACCAGGCTCCAGCGTCCAACTTCACTATCTTCTTTCGGTTCTTGAGGAACTGACATTCAGATACCTCATTGATAGTGTCCCCAGCAGAGTCGAAGCCGTCATAAAGGCGAAGGGTGAGCGCACCCCATATTGATGTCCACTAATAAGTGTTCAGAAACTTTTGATCAGACATTGTATGACCAATATTATATGCAAACAAACCTGTCGGAGGAACATCAGCAACAGAGCATTGTACCAGAGGTTGAAAATAGCGCTAGGTTCTTTTATTTAACACACGGCCGGTTTCGAGCTCTTATAGCCCATCTTCAGGTGTCGTAACTTGATGCTACGACCCCGAGAGCCGCGGTGGAGGTATACAAGACGCGGTGTGCTATCAACGAGCGCAGAGCTATAATATAATACCTCTACCGTCTGAACATTTCACCATAAATCTGCATAAAAACTTCTCTATTACGGCGATACATTATCAGTAATTTCAACGACAATTGTATTGCATACACTCAGAACACAGCCAGAGATTACAGTATCACCCGTCATTATAGATCGTCATCTGGGGGCAGATGCTTCTATTCATACAACTTTGGCCAAGGAAAGACGTCGTCATTAAGCAGACGTGTGAACAAAATAAGCTACGGCATCATGACCTAGTAGATAGTGTCGGAAGTTCCATGCTGCTTTTCGTGGATGATGCTGTAGTATACAGAGAAGTTGCAGCATTAGAAAATTGCAGCGAAATGCAGGAAGATCTGCAGCGGATAGGCACTTGGTGCAGGGAGTGGCAACTGACCCTTAACATAAACAAATGTAATGTATTGCGAATACATAGAAAGAAGGATCCTTTATTGTATGATTATATGATAGCGGAACAAACACTGGTAGCAGTTACTTCTATAAAATATCTGGGAGTATGCGTGCGGAACGATATGAAGTAGAATGATCATATAAAATTAATTGTTGGTAAGGCGGGTGCCAGGTTGAAATTCATTGGGAGAGTCCTTAGAAAATGTAGTCCATCAACAAAGGAGGTGGTTTACAAAACATTCGTTCGACCTATACTTGAGTATTGCTCATCAGTGTGGGATCCGTACCAGATCGGGTTTACGGAGGAGATAGGGAAGATCCAAAGAAGGGCAGCGCGTTTCGTCACAGGGTTATTTGGTAAGCGTGATAGCGTTTCGGAGATGTTTAGCAAAATCAAGTGGCAGACTCTGCAAGCGAGGCGCTCTGCATCGCGGTGTAGCTTGCTGTCCAGGTTTCGAGAGGGTGCGTTTCTGGATGAGGTATCGAATATATTGCTTCCCCTTACTTATACCTCCCGAGGAGATCACGAATGCAAAATTAGAGAGATTCGAGCGCGCACGGAGGCTTTCCGGCAGTCGTTCTTCCCGCGAACCATACGCGACTGGAACAGGAAAGGGAGGTAATGACAGTGGCCACCGTTGGGTGGCTTGCGGAGTATAAATGTAGATGTAGATCATCATTTTAGAGTATGTTCCGAGTTGAGATTTGGTTGTAATGAGCTTGTATTTCGTGAGGCCGGTGTTTGTTTAGAAGTATCCTCGCAGACAAAGCTGAAGAAAATTTGCCGTAGGTTCTTGGTCGTTCTGCAGCATGTGACTTTCAATAGAAAAATAAAAAATCTATGAAATTACTAAACTACGTATCTCGCTTGTAACTAACAATAAACTGGTTAACGTGAGTGCCTGCATACAGTGGCGTCTAGTACTAACAGTTTTATCAGCAGAGGTTGCAATTATGACTCCATAGGCTTGATTTTCATGCAACCAAAAAACAAACACGTCAACATACAGCCAAATATTCTGATAATGCTATAATAAAACTTATTGAGCTACTACACGTTTCCTGCTGCGTAAATAATCTACAGGGTGTTACAAAAAGGTACGGCCAAACTTTCAGGAAACATTCCTCACACACACACACAAAAAAAAAAATATGTTACGTGGACATGTGTCTGGAAACGCTTACTTTCCATGTTACAGCTCATTTTATTACTTCTCTTCAAATCACATTAACGTGGAATGGAAACACACAGCAACAGAACGTACCAGCGTGACTTCAAACACTTTGTTACAAGAAATGTTCAAAATGTCCTCCGTTAGCGAGGATACATGCATCCACCCTCCGTCGCATGGAATCCCTGATGCGCTGATGCAACCCTGGAGAATGGCATATTGTATCACAGCCGTCCACAATACGAGTACGAAGAGTCTCTACATTTGGTACCGGGGTTGTGTAGACAAGAGCTTTCAAATGCCCCCATAAATGAAAGTCAAGAGGGTTGAGGTCAGGAGAGCGTGGAGGCCATGGAATTGGCCCGCCTCTACCAATCCATCGGTCACCGAATCTGTTGTTGAGAAGCGTACGAACACTTCGACTGAAATGTTTCCTGCTGCGTAAACAATCTACAGGATGTTACAAAAAGGTACGACCAAACTTTCAGGAAACATTCCTCACACACAAATAAAGAAATGATGTTATCTGGACATGTGTCCGGAAACGCTTAATTTCCATGTTAGAGCTCATTTTAGTTTCGTCAGTATTTACTGTACTTCCTCAATTCACCGTCAGTTGGCCCAATTGAAGGAAGGTAATGTTGACTTCGGTGCTTGTGTTGACATGCGACTCAGTGCTCTACAGTACTAGCATCAAGCACATCAGTACGTAGCATCAACAGGTTAGTGTTAATCACGAACGTGGTTTTGCAGTCAGTGATTAATGTGATTTGAAGAGAAGTAATAAAATGAGCTCTAACATGGAAAGTAAGCGTTTCCGGACACATGTCCACATAACATATTTTCTTTGTGTATGAGGAATGTT
Source organism: Schistocerca cancellata (assembly GCF_023864275.1). NCBI lineage: Eukaryota > Metazoa > Arthropoda > Insecta > Orthoptera > Acrididae > Schistocerca > Schistocerca cancellata. The sequence goes on from NC_064627.1 coordinate 985,438,116, forward strand.
TCCTGAAAGTTTGGCCGTACCTTTTTGTAACACCCTGTATATGTGACCGTGTTATGTGCTTGGGTTGGGTTGATTTTGGGGGGGAGGGCGAAGAGGCCAAACAGCGACATCATCGGTCTCATCAGATTAGGAACGGATGGGGAAGCGCCGGCAGCGGTGGTCTAGCGGTTCTGGCGCTGCAGTTCGGAACCGCGGGACTGCTACGGTCGCAGGTTCGAATCCTGCCTCGGGCATGGGTGTGTGTGACGTACTTAGGTTAGTTAGGTTTAAGTAGTTCTAAGTTCTAGGGGACTTATGACCTAAGATGTTGAGTCCCATAGTGCTCAGAGCCATTTGAACCATTTTTGATGGGGAAGCAAATTGACTGTGCCCTGTCAAAGGAACCATCCCGGCATTTGCCTGAAGCGATTTAGGGAAATCACGGAAAACCGAAAGTAGGATGGCCGGACGCGGGATTCAACCGACTTCCTGCCGAATGCGAGTCCAGTGTTCTAACCACTGTGCCACCTCGCTCGGTTATATGCTTTGATGAGTGTCTGAATGTACACTACTGGCCTTTAAAATTGCTACACCATGAAGATGACGTGCTACAGACGCGAAATTGAACCGACAGGAAGAAGATGCTGTGATATGCAAATGATTAGCTTCTCAGAGCATTCACACAAGGTTGGCGCCGGTGGCGACACCTACAACGTGCTGACATGAGGAAAGTTTCCAACCGATTTCTCATACATAAACAGCAGTTGACCGGCGTTGCTTGGGGAAACGTTGTTGTGATGCCTCGAGTAAGGAGGAGAAATGCGTACCATCACGTTTCCGACTTCGATAAAGGTCGGATTGTAGACTATCGCGACTGCGGTTTATCGTATCACGACATTGCTGCTTGCGTTGGTCGAGATCAAATGACTGTTAACAGAATATGGAATCAGTGGGTTCAGGAGGGTAATACGGAACGCCGTGCTGGATCCCAACGGCCTCGTATCACTAGCAGTCGAGATGACAGGCATCTTATCCGCATGGCTGTAACGGATCGTGCAGCCACGTCTCGATCCCTGAGTCAACAGATGGAGACATTTGCAAGACGACAACCATCTGCACGAACAGTTCGACAACGTTTGCAGCAGCATGGAGTATCAGCTCGGAGACCATGGCTGCTGTTACCCTTAACGCTGCATCACAGACAGGGGCGCCTGCGATGGTGTACTCAACGATGAAACTGGGTGCACGAATGGCAAAACGTCATTTTTTCGGATGAATCCAGGTTCTGTTTACAGCATCATGAAGGTCGCATCCGTGTTTGGCGACATCGCGGTGAACGCACATTGGAAGCGTGTATTCATCATCGCCATACTGGCGTATCACCCGGCGTGATGGTATGGGGTGCCTTTGGTTACACGTCTCGGTCACCTCTTGTTCGTGTTGACGGCACTTTGAACAGTGGACGTTACATTTCAGATGTGTTACGACCGGTGGCTCTACCCTTCATTCGATCCCTGCGAAACCCTACATTTCAGCAGGATAATACACGATCGCATGTTGCAGGTCCTGTACGGTCGTTTCTGGATACAGAAAATGTTCGACTGCTGCCCTGGTCAGCACATTCTCCAGATCTCTCACCCATTGAAAACGTCTGGTCAATGGTGGCCGAGCAACTGGCTCACCAGTCACTACTCTTGATGAACTGTGGTATGGTGTTGAAGCTGCATGTGCAGCTGTACCTGTACACGCCATCCAAGCTTTGTTTGACTCAATGCCCGGACGTATCAAGGCCGTTATTACGGCTAGAGGTGGTTGTTCTGGGTAGTGATTGCTCAGGATCTATGCACCCAATTTGCGTGAAAATGTAATCACATGTCAATTCTAGTATAATATATTTGTCCAATGAATACCCGTTTATCAGCTGCATTTCTTCTTGATGTAGCAATTTTAATGGCCAGTAGTGTACAAACATCTTCGAGTAAGGTGTGCTGCCCCCTCCCCAGTCGGCCGCTGCCCTCCTCACTGACAGAGTATTGCAAAATATAAGTCGTAACAAGATAACAGAGTAGACATCATTACGCCAGAATTATTGAAAATCTTCAGAGAGCGTACCATGACAAAATTATTCCATTTGTTACGCGAGACAGATGAAACATTCGAAATATCCTCAGACTTCAAGGTTAAAGTAAAAATTCTAATTCCAAGGAAAGGTGCTATCACGAGTGAACATTACAGAGCTATCATTTTTATTAGTCATCGTTGTGAAACACCAACACGAGTTACTGACAGAAGAATGGAAAGACTGTCAGTAGCGGACCTCTGAGAATATCCGTTTCGATTCCAGAGGAAGGTAGGAAAACTCGGCGCAACACTGCCCCTTTACCCTTACGACTGATACCAGCAGAGTTGCACTACTGACACAGAACGTCTAGCTTGTGTGGCAATTCTCTGAAAGGAGTACCCCACCACACGGAAGGCCACAATTTGATGCCTTTCAAACTCGCTCAATTGGGTGTTAAAATCGCAAGTGCATCTGGGTACCATGGTTGCCTGCCTGCTTCACATGTTTGCACCACTTCTAGCTGTAAGCATTCCTTATTAAAGAATAGACACAGATCGCTTTCTGGTAGCTGTGCCTCTACGCTATGTGTTAGGCTAGGCACAAATTGAGACGCGTATAGCGCGTGTCCGGAACGTGCGCGTCGCGCTGTCGTGTCGCGTCACACGTGCTACAGCCGTCTCAGTTTGCGCTTAACCTTAGTGGACGACTTTGAAACCATTATCATTACAACTTCTATATCCTAGACGGCATCAGATCAAAATCGAGACCTTTCTTTTCTGACCCTGTATTATGCTTGTTTAAGACAGGGGAACGAATAATAACTGGTATGAATATATGCTTATACGTACCGATATTTGATCTTAAGGGAACGACGAAATCCTACATGTGAAAAGCTCAAAGCTACCTACACAGCTACAGTACCCTTAATAAACTGATGTAGGACAAATTATTATTGATACTGTTTCGTTAGCCGTACTCCCTGCAACATCAAGAAACTTCCTGGTAGATTAAAACTGTGTGCCGGACCGAGACTCGAACAAGGGGACCATTGCCTTTCGCGGGCAAGTGCTCTACCAACTGAGCTACCCAAGCACGACTCACACCCCGTCCTCACAGCTTTACTTCTGCCAGTATCTCGTCTCCTACATTCCAGACTTAACAGAAGCTCTCCTGCGAACTTTGCAGAACTAGCACACCTGAAAGAAAGGATATTGCGGAGACATGGCTCAGCCACAGCCTGGGGGATGTTTCCAGAATGAGATTTTCACTCGGCAGCGGAGCGTGCACTGAAATGAAACTTCCTGGCAGATTAAAACTGTGTGCCGGACCGAGACTCGAACTCGGGACCTTTGCCTTTCACGGGCAAGTGCTACATCAAGGTTGGACTACTGCTGAATGATATGAAGATGTCGGACATGTCCGAAAGAACAAATGCCATCTTCATATCGTTTAAGGCCAACCGGCTGATGATCCTCTTCAGTGCGGATGCACACGATTTGCCAGAACTCTTACGGGACTCGGTGGATTGTCTGCCGCGAGTAATGGGTGTAATGGCAGGGGCACTACGAATGTAGTGTGTGGACTATAAGTTGAGAATGTGGGTCTCACGGGGAGCGTGCCGGCGATAAATCCCTACAGTTACACTATCTTCCGTGCCCTCGGTGGCACAGATGGACATTTTTTTTTTTAAGAGGTGGAGCCCCTCCACGCCCACACCGGCATGATGGCCAACACAAAAGGTCTACTGCCATCTCTGCATAAGGGTTAGTATTCACTAAAGTGAGGTGTCGCAGGATGTGGGTACTGCGATGTTTGCGTACGTCTGGTTAGGATTAACCATTAATACGCGCTCATCTGGAGATAGATTGGTCGAAATCTGACGAAGGGTAGCGGTTTGAAGGGCAGAGGAAAAAAAGTGCCAAGGCAAGAGCCAAGGGAAAAAAACCTCTGCGAAAGTTAGGTCGGGCGGCAAGAGCAGTAGCGGTTATCTTGCTGCCTGCGATAGGTTGTGCAAGGATAGGCTTTGTTAGTAGTGGGTATCATGCATGTCGATACCTTGACGTTGTGCGCTTGTGCTGCTCGGCGGCTGGCGCTGGGTGCTGGTACAGAGTCCTCGTTCAGCGTCCTGCAACCTGCAACAGTTATGTTTGTTATCGGTCTTGTGTCCGATAGGTCATATACCGGAGGCACAGTGTGAGGGAGTGTTGGGAGATTGTTCGTGCGTCTGTGGGCGAGCTCGTCGGTGTCCCTGCTGTGGCCTGTTGGTCGGCTCTAATAGCAGCTGGTAGTTGCCAGTCAGTATTGCTGATATGCAGGGGCTTACCGACGTTTGTCGCTGTTTGCGTATGTTAGTTTACCATAGGTGGTTATGCCCTAGCTAGCAGTGTCTTTGGACGCTTGTGTTTCCACCTGTGGTTGTGATCGTAGTTTCCCAGAGTGAGGATGAAAGGATTGTTCGAGTGTCTCGAGTTCCTGTATAGTCGTGTGGCGTGTTTCTTGAATACTTCCTTGAGGGTATCAAGGCGGTATTCATGGTGAAGATCCACGGTGCGTGTGTAGCGTGGAGCATTGCTAATGATTCGTAGCACTTTGTTCTGTATGATCTGCAGGTGGCGCAGTCGTGTGGGAGCTGCATATCCCCAGACGGGAGCTGCGTACGTCATCAGAGGTCTAATCAGTGTCGTGTATAAGGACCTCGACACCCTCCTATTCAGTGTGCTTTCCCTGTTGAGCATTGGGTAGAGATGTTTGAGCCTCGCGTGCGCTCGGTTGGCAACGTATTCGATGTGGTCCCCCCATGTAAGTTTCCGGTCCAGCCAGACACCAAGGTATCTGACTTTCTCTCGGAAACGTATTGGGCGTGTATGTAGTGTTATCGGTCTACAGTGTTGGTGTTTGCGCAGTAGTTTCGGTCTGCGTGTGAACAGAACTGCTTCGCACTTGTCGACGTTTACTTTAATACGCCATCGCTCCAGCCAAGGCTCAGCTGTTCTGAGTGCTGTCTGTATTCGTGAGTTGATGTTCGACGGTTTCCAGTCTTGCGCGAGGATGGCGGTGTCATCCGCGTAGACGGCTAACGTCGTGTTTCGTGTCGCTGGGTAGTCATTAATGTACAGGTTAAACAAGATGGGCCCCAGGATGCTTCCTTGGGGTACTCCAGCTTGGATACCGTGTTGTGTTGATTGTTTATCCTGCACGTTAGTGTTGAAACTTCTGTTCGTGAGATATGAGTGTATGAGACGTACGAGTCCGTCCGGGAAACCAGCTTCGCTTAGTTTGCGTATGAGTCCGTTGTGCCAGAGACGATCGAAAGCCTTTTCGATGTCTAGGAACACGGCCCCTGTGGCTTTGTTCATGTTGTAGCCGTGTGTTATATGTTCGACTACGCGGAGGAGTTGTTGTGTTGTCGAGTGGTGATTCCTAAAACCGAATTGCTCCGGTCTTAGGGTGTCGTTGGCGATGCAATGCCTAGTGATACGTTTTAATATTACCTTCTCAACAATCTTGCTGAGCGAGCACAGCAGACTGATGGGTCGGTAATTTTGTGGGAGGGAGTGGTCTTTCCCTGGCTTCCTGAACATCAGGACCTTGGCCGCCTTCCAAAAGTCAGGGAAGTGTTGGTGTGTCAGGATGGCATTCGTTAGGTGTGTGAGGTATTCTACGGCTTTATCCGTGAACTCCTGGAGGACACGGTTTTGAATGCCATCAGGCCCAGGGGCTTTTCTAGCGTTGGTGTGCTTGATAGCCCGTGTGACTTCATTTGTGCTAGCACGTCTGATTTCGTCGCGCGAGGGCTGGGCTACAAGTCGTGTAACCTCCTGGTCCGTTTCAAGTGTGAATGCTGGGTCTGAAGGAACCAGATTCGGCATGAAGGACGCTGCAAGTGTTGTGGCCATAAGCTCTGCCTTCTCCGTCGCGGAGTAGGCTGGGCCGTCTGGTCCTTGTAACGTGGGAATGTAATGTTTCTCCCTGGTGAAGTGTCTGGCCAGCTGCCACACGCCAGGACGTGTGGTATCCAGCCGAGAGAGTTTCTGTCCCCATTGTTCGTTTCTGAATGTTTGGATTTTATTCCGTATTATGCCCTGGAGTCTGTTGACGTGCAGTTTATAGAACGGGCGCCTGGTACGCTGCCAGTATCTCCTGAGGCGGTTCCTCATTGAGATAAGGCCCAGGATTTCCTGGGGCAGGGCCGTCGAATGTTGTCTTGGTGTTGTAAATGGAATGGCGTCAGTCATTGCGTCTTGGACGGCAGTTGTGAGAGCCTCCACAGCCTCATCGATTTGCTGTGTGTTGTTAATTTCGTGGGTGTCAGGAATGCGACTATCAAGCGTTTCCTTGAACAGTGTCCAGTTCGCACGCTTGTAGTTAAGCATCCTGCGTGGTTCGATGTCCTGCAGTGTCTCTTCCATGTGCAGTATTACAGGCATGTGGTCTGAGTCCAGATCGTTTTCAACCGTTAGGTTGAGTGTGCATGTGATGCCCTTTATGAGGGCTATGTCTAACACGTCTGGCCTATGTCGGGCCTGTGTAGGCACGAACGTGGGAACGTCCGGCCCAAGTATAATGTAGTTTCGGCCTAGTGCGTGTTCGTACAGTTTCTTGCCGTTGGAGGTTCGTATTCTTGAGTTCCAATCAGGGTGTTTTGCGTTGAGGTCTCCAGCGGCTATTACCCGCGGTGCTATGTTGAGTACTGTGCTGATATCGCGTGTTACTATGTGATTAGGTGGATTGTATAGCGATACCAGTGTGGTGTTGGCTCCGTTGAACTTGACCCTGACGGCCGTAGCCTCTAGTCTTTCAAGTGCTGGGAGCTCGATGTTCGTGTGGTCTATGTCTCTGTGTATAATGATTGCCGTGCCGCCTCCCCTCCTGCCATCCGCTCGGTCGGTACGATAGACGCAATAACCTGGGAGGTTTAGTTGTTTGCGAGGCGTAAGCAGTGTTTCGTTCACAAGAGCGATTCGGATACCCTTTCGCTCCATGAACGCGGCCATCTCGGCTTTTTTGTTTGCGATCCCGTTGGCATTCCAAAACAGGATCTGTGTGATTGTGTTTAAGTCTGCGTTTCGGGGCTGGTGTGGCGTATTATCCATGTATTAGTGTAAAGAGTGGTGTGATAGTGGCTTGGAAGCTAGTCCAGTTGAGCGTACCCGACATGAACTGCATGAAGAGTTGTGAGACACACCCCATAATCTTCGTGACTATTTCGGTGGTCGTGCGTCCGGGGAATAATGTTTCCATTATTCTCTGGAATGTTGTTGTGATGTTGGTCATGTCGGCCTGGGAGTTGTTGGTCGTGTTAGCGGCCGCTTGTTCCAGTGTCGGCGTTTGGTGGGGGCTGGCCTGCGAGTCGTTTGTTCGTGTGGCAGTTGTGGGCGCCTGTGTGTTTTCTGTGGTGAGTGGGTGTGTTATGTGGGTTGTTGAGTTGGTGTCCGGGATGTGTTCGTGGGTGTTGGTGTTCTGTTGACTGTGTACTTGTTGTGGTGCGGTCGTGTTCTTCGTGCTGCGGTAGTTTCTCCTTCTCCTCCTCCTCTGGCGCTGTGGTTGTCCCTGTGTGGGTGCGTTTTCTGTAGCCTGTGGTGGGCTGCAGTTCGCGATCTCAGGGGGTAGGGTGGTGTTGTTGCTAGTTTCGTGTGGTGTGCCCGGTGCGGGTGTGGTGTCATTTGTTGTGTTTGTCTGTTGTGTGTCTGTTGCTGGGGGTGTTTGCTGAGCGTGTTCTGAGCTCTGGGGCTCCTCTGACCGTCCCGCGCTGCTGGGGCTGCCAGCGACCGCTCCAGCGAAGGATATTCCACTTTTTACTGGGCGCGGGGGCGGTTTTGGAACTGTGATGGCGGTTGGTTTCGCATGTTTCGCGATTTTACGCCTCAGAGCTGCTTTGTATGCAATGCACCCTCTGTAGTTTGCCGGATGGGCAGCACCACAGTTGGCGCACTTGCGAGGTGCTGTATTGGGGAGTTTGCAGCGTTGGGTTGTGTGACCGCCAGCGCAAATGCGGCAGCGGGGTGCGAGACCGCATCTGATACCCGCGTGCGCATAGCGCTGGCAGTTGTGGCATTGTTGGGGGGTGCGCGGCGTGTTGTACACCTCTACATTAACGACCATGTGAAGAAATAATTTTAACTTCAGCAGGTCGCGGGATTTGGCCGTGTCGGCCAGCTCCGCCATGTAGTTATGTGACGGTCTCGCTGTGCCGAACTCCGACATCCGGTTTACCCGAATGCACTCCCACCCGAGAGCAGAGAGTTCGTTGTGTACCGTGTCTGTCGGGGTTCGTGCGTCTATCCCCTTAATCACGTACTGCTGTGTTTTTTCCAAGACTGTCCTGTACGTGAAGTGTTCTACCTTCCTTTCTTTGAGAAAGTCCAGTAGATTCATGTAGTCTGCCTTGTTCGCCACGTACAGTGCGGCGTGTTCCCCGGTGAGTTTAGAGTAGTATGTTGTGGGGCTGTGCTTATTGTTAAACTCTTTGTTTAGGAGACTTAGGTCTCCATAGTTATGAATGATGACCGGTGGGAAGCCAGTCGCGGTGTTGTTTGTGTTCTGCGTAGCTGCGTGTATGTTTGCGGTGGTTGCAGTCGCAGGGTTGTTTGTGTTGGTCCCTGTGTTGATATTGTTTGTTCGCGGCGTGGATGGTGTTGGCAGCAGCGCTCGGCCGTTGCCTCGTGAGTTTGTGGGCTCACTTGTTTGCGTAGTTGGCTGCTGTTTGCGCCTTGGGCCGACCTGCTGCCACGGCCCGTCTTGATCTGTGTTTGTTGTTTCCTCTGTCGGCTCTGGATCCGGTTCCGTCGGTGCCTGGGGCGCCAGAGGTGAAATAGGGGGCAAGTCCTTCTGTTGTTCAGCAGGTGCCTGTGTGTGTGGTGTGGGTGTTCCTGTTCGTGTGTTTTCGCTGCCCATCAGCTCTGCGATCAGCTCCAGCTGTTCCGCGATCTGCTGGTCCTTCAGGGCAACCTGCTCCTGGAAGGTGGACAGTGGGACGGAAATGATGGCGGGAGTAGCCGGCATTACCGCCTCTTGTGCTGCAGCTTTGCTGCGGGTGAGTGGTGGGGAAGCACAGGAAAGATCGGACATCTTTGCTGTTTTAGGAGTATTTATTTATTTGGATAGGGAAGGATGGAACACGACAATTTTGCTCTTTTTAAGGAGCGACAATATTTGCTTTTTTAGCGAAAGCGCTGTGTACCTTGTTCCTACAGAAGAGGGGTGTCCCTACGACCTATCTGCGCGGAGTGCAATGCGCGGCGCAAGAGAGCGCGTGTTGAAGAGAGCGGCCTACAGTGCGCGGGGTTATCCGACGTGAACGGGCCCCTGACACTGAGATTACCCTACCAAAGAACGGGAGAGTCCCGCTGGGGAGATTTGCAACCGGAGTTGCAGGAAGTAGAGCCGAAGCTCTTGCCACTTAGCGCCCGAAAGCGTTAAGCAGCTTGCGCGGGTTCGTGCCGCTCAGAAGAGCGTCACTGGCAGCTACGCCAGTTGCAGCTTATTAAGAGACCACTCCAAGGAGCTATCCCGGGCAGCTACGCCAGGTGCAGAGAGCAGCGTTCCGCTCGGGTCGGCTGCTCGACTGCGAGTCGATGGACAGAGCGTTTGCCATGTAAGCAGGAGAGGTTGTTCGCAGATGATGTTGTAATTTACCGTCTAGTAAGGTCATCCGAAGATCAGTATCAGTTGGAAAGCGATTTAGAAAAGATTGCTGTATGGTGTGGCAGGTAGCAGTTGACGCTAAATAACTGTAACAGTTCTGTTACTAAATGTAACACTTCTGTCACTAAATGTAACTGGGTTTTCTCTTTTGATGCTGTCAATTGTCAGGATGAGCATTCTAAAGCATTCTGTCAGGGTGAAAATATTAAATAAATTAACTTTTCTCTCTTAACAACATGTAGGCAGGGTGGGTTCTTCCTTGGCTCGGGTATGAGGTAGAATGAAACAGCATTTTTACATAAGATAACTTTTATTGAAGTTTCGTACAACTGTATCTTACTGAATGTTTTGGTTCGGAGAACGGCAGCTGTGTCGTTTGCGTAGCCTTCTGCTGCGGCAGCGGCGGCGGCGGCGGCGGCGGCGGCGGCGGCGTCTGATTACGCGTAGCGGTGTGTATCTCGTGTCGCCGTCTCACCCAGCTGACCGGAGACGCGCAGCGCGAGGTGGCCCGTTTAATTATTGCGAGCGAAGTCGTGCATCGGATGGTGATACCTTGGATGTGGCGTCCCAGTGTTTCTCTTCTCTAGGCGGCCGCGTGTGTTGTGCGTCGGCCAGCGGAGCGGCGCGGCGGGGTAAGGCCAGTGTCCCGGACTCGAACCACGGACTCCCGCTTGCCAGTCTTCGGCTGTCAGGTCTTCATCCCAGCTCACAGGTGACTGCTGATGTGAGGCCGTCTCCTTCCCGTCCTCACGAGTCACCCGGGTACGTAAAAATCAGACTTCAAATACCTTTTAACTTCTGTCTTCTGGCCGGCCGTGGTGGCCAAGCGGTTAAAGGCGCTACAGTCTGGAACCGCGCGGCCCCTACGGTCGCAGGTTCGAATCCTGCCTCGGGCATGGATGTGTGTGATGTCCTTAGGTTAGTTAGGTTTAAGTAGTTCTAAGTTCTAGGGGACTGATGACCTTAGAAGTTAAGTCCCATAGTGCTCAGAGCCATTTGAACCATTTTTTTTCTGTCTTCTGGCGCCGAGGCTGCTGCTTGCTATTCCATTACAGCGGCGGACTTGGTGCGTCTGTGCATGATGCAGTCTCTTCTTGCATGACGGCCTTCAGCACCGAAACTGACTGAAAACAACTGCTACGCTTCTTCACTTCTTCGTCTTCTTCGTCGCTCGTCTCCGTCTCCGTCTCCGTCTCCATCTGTCGGGCCCACTGCGTCTCGCGTATTTATTCACTTCAGTTTACTGGAGGTGAACGACTTCACGGTCATTACCTCTTCTGTCACGTTTAAAAGCTTCTCGAAGAATCTTCTTAACGTCGGTCATTGGCTCTTGGGATGTAGGCAAGGGCCTTTGCTCACATGCGACAACTGAGAAACACGTGAGCCGGTCGGGCGATGCCCTGACGGCTGAATCGACAGCGCCCGCTTATGTGGAACTTGCTGACTTCACGGTCATTGTCTCTTCTGTTCTGCTGTTCTGCCCGCTGAATGCCAGTATGTAACTCTCTAAACTAAACCAAGTTTTTCATTTATATTCTAATTTCTACTTCACCTTGATTTCACTAATTTATTTCCTTAAGTACTACTCAACATAACGAAAAGTGTGAGGTGATCCACATGAGTTCCAAAAGAAATCAGTTGGAATTCGATTACTCGATAAATAGTACAATTCTCAAGGCTGTCAATTCAACTAAGTACCTGGGTGTTAAAATTACGAACAACTTCAGCTGGAAAGACCACATAGATAATATTGTGGGGAAGGCGAGCCAAAGTTTGCGTTTCATTGGCAGGACACTTAGAAGATGCAACAAGTCCACTAAAGAGACAGCTTACACTACCGAGCGAGGTGGCGCAGTGGTTAGCACACTGGACTCGCATTCAGGAGGACGACGGTTCAATCCCGCGTCCGGCCATCCTGATTTAGGGTTTCCGTGATTTCCCTAAATCGCTCCAGGCAAATGCCGGGATGGTTCCTCTGAAAGGGCACGGCCGACTTCCTTCCCTAATCCGATGAGACCAATGACCTCGCTGTTTGGTCTCTTCCCCCAAACAATCCAATCCAATCCAATAAGCTTACACTACACTCGTTCGTCCTCTGTTAGAATATTGCTGCGCGGTGTGGGATCCTTACCAGGTGGGACTGACGGAGAACATCGAAAGGGTGCAAATAGGGCAGCTCGTTTTGTATTATCACGTAATAGGGGAGAGAGTGTGGCAGATATGATACGCGAGTTGGGATGGAAGTCATTAAAGCAAAGACGTTTTTCGTCGTGGCGAGATCTATTTACGAAATTTCAGTCACCAACTTTCTCTTCCGAATGCGAAAATATTTTGTTGAGCCCAACCTACATAGGTAGGAATGATCATCAAAATAAAATAAGAGAAATCAGAGCTCGAACAGAAAGGTTTAGGTGCTCGTTTTTCCCGCGCGCTGTTCGGGAGTGGAATGGTAGAGAGATAGTATGATTGTGGTTCGATTAACCCTCCGCCAAGCACTTAAATGTGAATTGCAGAGTAATAATGTAGATATAGATGTAGATGTAGAAATCCCGGGTTCGAGTCCTAGTCGGGGCACAGATTTTCAACTGTCCCAGTTGATGTATATCAACGCCCGTCAGCAGCTAATGGTATTGACTTAATTGTAATTTCATACTGTTGAATGGGTGAGTGGAAGGATGCACACTTCATATTGTAGAATGACTATTGTCATTTGAGGCAGGTGCAAAATTTGTGTATAGGGTGTATCATAATTAATAGTGTAAAATGACTTGGGGGAAAGAATACCATAACAGAAGAAAAAACTTTCTATAAAATATCGGTCTGTACAAGAGCCGTTCGAGAGTTAACTGAGAACGTTTTGTTACGAGCCGCCACTGACTTCTGTAGCAAATAATGTCTTGATTTCTGTGTGTGTGCATTCTTCTGACTGGAGGTTTGACGGACTTCAACCGTTCACTTATGTAATAAAATGGAACACTTAAAGCCGTCCTTACGATGTTCTTTATTATACGGCTATCAGTTTCGGAGCTTTTTCAGGCCTTGACTAACGCTGATGGGGTTTTCACAGGCTACCTTTAACTACGATGTTGTGTCCCCAACCATCAACTACCAACTGGTACCCCGCGAAAACCAGTTCACAGATGCTTGCCACTAATGGATCGTGTATACGATTGGAGTTAACACCGTCAGTGTCAATTAAGGCCTGAAGGTTATCTACTGAAGCACCGAAACTGGTAGCAGTATAATAAATAACACCTTAAGGACGGCTGTAGGTGTTCCATTTTAATACTTTGCCTTAATTAAAATGGTTCAAATGTCTCTAAGCACTATGGGACTTAACATCTGAAGTCATGAGTCTTCTAGACTTAGAACTACTTAAACCTAACTAACCTAAGGACATCCCACACATCCATGCCCGAGGCAGTATTCGAACCTGCGACCGTAGCACCAGCGCGGTTCCGGACTGGAGCGCCTAGAACCGCTCTGTCACAGCGGCAGGCTTACCTTAATTAGTTCAAACGTATTTGATTTGTAAACTTTCCGATTAAGTCCGCACTTACTCAGATTTCAACCTAGGCCTACTTTAACCACAAATACGTACGATTTCAGCATGTTACAACAATTTACAATTTTACCTACTGTCCTCATAAGAGTTTCTGAACTGCATATTGGTCTTTCGAATCACACACAAATTTCAGGGTTTCATTTTCAGTTCTACACATAAAAGTTTGGAACACGTTTATCAATCCGCAAGTATTTTGATAGCAAATTTCCTAAAATTTGACTATATACTGGTGAGCTTTCTTCACATGTAACATACCACTCACGCAGTTAGACCGCGTTACCATGTTAACATCGGGAATATGTCTGTATAAGTCCTGTCGACGTATATTATTTTATGCAAATGTTTAGCCTATTGTAGAATAATACTTCAATCACGAACCTGCTGTTTATAATTGTCGGTACTGTTTCTTCAGCAACTTGTGCTTGTCTAGGCTTTAGTTTTTTGACATTGATACTGTAAGTAGGCTGTTTATGTTTTCTTTATGTAAGTAGGCTGTTTATGTTTTCTTATTGGCAATGTTACGTAGCGCTCTATATGAAAATCACTGGCTGTGCTGTGTGCAGTCTGTGGCTAGTTTGCATTGTTGTCTGCCATTGTAGTGCTGGGCAGCGGCAGCTGGATGTGAACAGCGCGTAGCGTTGCGTAGTTGGAGTTGAGCCGCCAGCAGTGGTGGATGTGGGGAGAGAGATGGCGGAGTTTTGAAATTTGCAATACTGGATATTATGAACTGCTATGTATATTATGCTTTTTCAACACTATTAAGGTAAATACATTGTTTGTTCTCTATTAAAATCTTTCATTTGCTAACTATGCCTATCAGTAGTTAGTGCCTTCCGTAGTTTGAATCTTTTATTTAGCTGGCAGTAGTGGCGCTCGCTGTATTACAGTAGTTCGAGTAACGAAGATTTTTGGTGAGGTAAGTGATTTGTGAAACGTATAGGTTACTGTTAGTCAGGGCCATTCTTTTGTAGGGATTTTTGAAAGTCAGATTGCGTTGCGCTAAAAATATTGTGTCAGTTTAAGCACAGTCTCATATGCAATTCTTCTAAGGGGACGTTACAATACATCGAATGTACGTAAGTGCAGAGTTTCGCAAATAAATTTCCTCGATTGGTGATAAAACATACACATCATTTTTGTAGGATTTAGCATTGTGTTCTTGTATCACAAATGAGTAAACGATCCGATATAGAAAGGCTGACCAAAAAGTATCCGTTTGAGGGAGTTGCTGTAGTGTATACTCCAATGAGCGCATACTGAGTTGCCAGAAACAGTTTGCAAAGCTTATAAGGGTTTTGCAGGGACGATTGTGCTGAGAAATAATTGTTAAGAAAGACAGTTGGTGTGTTACTCCGCTTCCCAAGTTAGTTAACATTGAAGTCAGCAAATCGGGCCGTTGTGGGCGTAAGTTCAAGAGAGACGGTGTCACCAGGCGTGTTCTTCGTTTGGTTTCCTAAAACCGAACAAAAGAGCGATACAAGAATTGGACACGGGGCGACAGTAAGGATCAAACCGGAACCAAACACTGAGCAGTCTCGTGCGCTATCATCTACTCTGTGAGAACAACTGATACTAACTGTATCTGACAGGTCGCTTGAATTTGTGCGTGCAGCGGCCAGATTCTCTAACTTCAATCTAATTAACTCTGAAACGGCCCTACTCTCGAATTTTTTCTTGACAGTTACGAGGTGCGACAATAAAGTAATGAGACTGATTTTCTTTGCAAGATGTGGCAACCCTGCAAGCTTGTGTAGGCACAATATCTTTGACCTTGGTCTATAAGCTGCTTGTAGTCCAACCAGCACATCGATGCAACTGCTCAGTAGAGTTGGGCAACACGATTCTTTTTTCCGATTCGATTCTTACGATTCAATCTCACATTGCGAATCGATTCCTACGATTCGTTCACGATTCATTCTAGTCTGCGATGGCACGATTCTTACGGAATGCAAAAAGTTATACATCTTACTCACAGATGGCAGGACATGTTTGAAATTGTCAATGGGGTTAGAATCGAACTCTGTCATGATAAGATATGCCAGAAATAGTTTATTTATGAGTAAACATGCATATGACGTTACAAGTGTGATTCTCGATTTATACATGTAATGCCTTAGTTGATGAAAGGTCACGTTTGATTTGATTGCATCTATTGTTTTATTTCAGTATGCCAGGAAAGAGGAGTCGATTTGTGCGAAAGGTGGTGCAAAATTACGTGGTATGCCAGTTTGGTTGTGTGGCTTGAACGTATCTAACTACAGACGTCTGTTTTATAGTAACAAAATATAGCAGCGAGGCAGACGTGGTTTGGCTCATATCATCCTATGTTTTTCTGTGCTAAGATGTCTTTCCAAGTCCACATCACCCTTGTAATTCATAACGCAGCTGACAGCCCTCCCACACAGCAAATTTAGTGTAACTTTCATTTCTTCTAAATACTAAGCATAGGTATTTTGCTTTTAATTTGTCTGAGAACTTGCCGCTGTCACTACTATTTACGTGAGAAGACGACATAATTCTAAACAGTAGGATTCAATCGCATACAGCGACATTACTTCACTAAAATTTAATATGAATCTGAACAGGGTAACATTCGAAAATTCGAACTTGAAATTATTAATTAAAAAGCTCTTGTTTAAAGACGGTATTACACGGCGATCCTCCAAGAAAGGTAGGCCTATTGGTTAGAGGGTCTATTTTCTCTCTTTTTTTTTCCGCGAGTAATATTACGGCCCACGAACTTCGTTTATTCGTTCCGAGCTTCCTTTGTTCACACGCATCCTCCCCTTGACTGCCATCTGACGGTCGTAATCACTTGGCACAACTCTGCAATCTGCATGATTCGGAAGTTGCCTTCGAAGCATAGCGTACTAAGAATCGATGAATCGTTGGAACTTGGAATCGTCACCACTCGGAAACACGCAATCGTTCTTACGATTCTTTTGAACGACGATTCGTCTGTATCACGATTCGATTCTTACGATTCTTTATTTAGAGTCGTTCAAATGAACGACTCATTCACGAATCGCCACAACTCTACTGCTCAGTCGTGAGTTGTGCTGTAATAAGTGAACAAGTTAGTGTTTGCGTCTCTCGTCACGGAAATGGAACAGCATAATATTGCGCAATGGTATGCCATTTCTTTTTGAGTTAAATTGGGTGAAAACTCGACAAGTTATGGTAAGCTTCAGAAGGCTTTTGGAGAGGAGGTTATATCAAGAGCTCAAGTTTTTCGTTGGCAATAAAGGTATAGTGAAGGCAGAACGATTGTTGAAGATGAAGACCGCAGTGGACGACCAATCTCAGAGACGGATGTGAACTTGGCCAGGTTGCGTGAACTCGTACGATCTGACCGAAGATGATCCTTGAAAACGATTGCAGGAGAACTGAACATCAGTCGAGAAACGGTTCTTCTAATAATAACTGAAGATCGTGGTATGAGAAAGATATGTGCAAAAATGGTCCCCAAAAATCTCACACCACAACAGCGAGAAACACGGAAAAATGTGGCAGCCAATCTGTTAGAGCAAACGGAAATCAATCCAGAACTGTTGAGCCGTGTTATCACTGGCGATGAAAGTTGGTTTTTTCAGTACGATCCAGAGACAAAACGCCAAATCTCGCAATGGTGCTGAAAGGGATCACCCAGACCAAAACAAGCTCGCATGTCGAAGTCAAAAGTGAAATGCATGGTTGTGTGCTTCTTTGATTCCAAGGGAGTTGTTCATAAAGAGTGGCTGCCTCCTGGACAATTAACCAATATTACTACAAAGAAATTTTATAAAGATTTCGTAAAAGAGTTCTCCGTGTCTGTGCCAACATAGCTGATAATTGGGTTCTCATCACGATAATGTCCCATCCCATACTGCTCTGTCAGTACAGCAATTTTTAACCTCAAAACAAATTTCAGTGCTACCACAACCACCTTCTTCACCAGATATCGCTCCGTGCGACTTTTTTCTATTTCCAAGAGTCCAAACGGCAGTCAAGGGACACCACTTTCAAACAACACAAGATGTCCATAAAGCTGTGACGAGAGTCTCGGAGGATATTACAGAAGATGAGTTACAGAAATGTTATGATCAATGCCGGCCGCGTTGGACGAGCGGTTCTAGGCGCTTCAGACCGGAACCACACGGCTGCTCCGGTCGCAGGTTCGAATCCTGCCTCGGGCATGGAAGTGTGTGATGTTCTTAGGTTAGTTAGGTTTACTTAGTTCTAAGTCTAGGGGACTGATGACCTCTAAGTCCCGTGTGCTTACAGCCATTTGAATTTTGTTACGATCAATGGCAGAGGCGCTGGAAAAAGTGCGTGCAAGCAGAAGGGAACTACTTTGAAGGAGACAACACCAGACTTGACTAAAACGGTAAGCAACATTTTTTCACATCAGTCTCATTACTTTATTGTCACACCTCGTACTTCTCACAAGGGAACCTCCCCATCGCACCCCCCTCAGATTTAGTTATAAGTTGGCACAGTGGAAAGGCCTCGAAAAACTAAACACAAATCAATCGGGAAAACAGGAAGAAGTTGTGTGGAACTATGAAAAAATAAGCAAAATATACAAACTGAGTAGTCCATGTGCAAGATAGGCAACATCAAGGATAGTTTGAGCTCATGAGCGCCGTGGTCACGTGGTTAGTGTGAGCAGCTGCGGACTGAGAGGTCCTTGGTTCAAGTCTTCCCTCGGGTGAAAAGTTTATTTTCGCAAAGTTATGATCTGTCCGTTCGTTCATTGACGTCTCTGTTCACTGTAATAAGTTTAGTGTCTGTGTTTTGCGACCGCACCGCAAAACCGTGCGATTAGTAGACGAAAGGACGTGCCTCTCCAATGGGAACCGAAAACATTTGATCGCAAGGTCATAGGTCAACCGATTCCTCCACAGGAAAACATGTCTGATATATTCTATACGACACTGGTGACGGCATGTGCGTCACATGACAGGAATATGTTGTCGACCCACCTAACTTGTACACTTGGCGAATCGGTAAAAAGATTCTTCTACCTTGCCCGATTTAGGTTTTCTTGTGGATGTGATAATCACTCCCAAAAAAGTGATGAAAACATAAGCGTTTGTCAGATAAACTGAAAATAAGAAGTTGAACTCTTCACCCGAAGGAAGGCTGGAACCAAAGACCTCTCGTTTCGCAGCTGCTCATGTTAACCACTGGATCACAGCACTCCTGAGCTTGCTCTTCGCTTGTTGTTGCCTATCTTGCGCATGGACTGCTCAGTTTGTATATTTTGCTTATTTTTTCATAGTTCCACACAACTTCTTCCTGTTTTCTCGATTGATCTGTGTTCAGTTTTTCAAGGCCTATCCACTGTGCCCTTTTATAACTAAATCTGAGGGGGGTGCGATGGGGAGGTTCCCTTGTCAGTACAACCTAGCCTACAACATCCGTACAATCTTCTCGCACTGTTTCTGACCACCATGTATAAGCACAGACATATAGCCAAGGGATTAGAGGCATTTATGTCTTTCCGACGTGCTTGCGGTAAATGCAGCAACGTAAACTACGGCGACGTAATGACCAGATGCGTCCAAACAGGGCCAAAGTGCTCCCATTATTTTCTTGGCTCCCGAAAGACAAAAACAGGTAGACATCCATCAGAGAATGGAAAATGTGTATGGGTTGCTAGTCTGTCTAAAACCGGCCGTTGTGGAATGGTGCTACAAGTTCTTTGCTGGGTGTGCTACACTCTAGCACCCGCCCTAGAGTCCTTTTCCCATGCGATTATCACGTCTTCGGTCCCTTAAAATTGGCCTTGAAGGGCTGAGGTGCAGCAGGTACTTACGGACTTCTTCATGCAGCAGGATAAGGCGTTTTACTAAACGGGTGTCTTCAACATGGTACGTCGGAGGGATGAGTGCATCGATGCTCATGCCGTTTTAGTCTTGTTCACATATCAATTCTGGACTGTATGGCCTTTTTGATCGCCCCTTTACGGAACTTATGTTAAAACATTAGTTTCATACTATGGAAAACTTTGTATATTTATGGAATAGGCACTCGTTGACGGTAGACATACAGGGTGTTACAAAAAGGTACGGCCAAACTTTCGGGAAACATTCCTCACACACAAATAAAGAAAAGATGTTATGTGGACACGTGTCCGGAAACGCTTAATTTCCATGTTAGAGCTCATTTCAGTTTCGTCAGTATGTACTGTACTTCCTCGATTCCCCGCCAGTTGGCCCAATTGAAGGAAGGTAATGTTGACTTCGGTGCTTGTGGTGACATGCGACTCATTGCTCTGCAGTACTAGCATCAAGCACATCAGTACATAGCATCAACAGGTTAGTGTTCATCACGAACGTGGTTTTGCAGTCAGTGCAATGTTTACAAATGCGGAGTTGGCAGATACCCATTTGATGTATGGATTAGCACTGGGCAATAGCCGTGGCGCGGTACGTTTGTATCGAGGCAGATTTCCAGAACGAAGGTGTCCCGACAGGAAGACGTTCGAAGCAATTGATCGGCGTCTTAGGGAGCACGGAACATTCCAGCCTATGACTCGCGACTGGGGAAGACCTAGAACGACGAGGACACCTGCAATGGACGAGGCAGTTCTTCGTGCAGTTGACGATAACCCTAATGTCAGCGTCAGAGAAGTTGCTGCTGTACAAGGTAACTTTGACCACGTCAGTGTATGGAGAGTGCTACGGGAGAACCAGTTGTTTCCGTACCATGTACAGCGTGTGCAGGCACTATCAGCAACTGATTGGCTTCCACGGGTACACTTCTGCGAATGGTTCATCCAACAATGTGTCAATCCTCATTTCAGTGCAAATGTTCTCTTTACGGATGAGGCTTCAATCCAACGTGATCGAATTGTAAATTCTCACAATCAACATGTGTGGGCTGACGAGAATCCGCATGCAATTGTGCAATCACGTCATCAACACAGATTTTCTGTGAACGTTTGGGCAGGCATTGTTGGTGATGTCTTGATTGGGCCCCATGTTCTGCCACCTACGCTCAATGGAGCAGAGTACGTTATCATGATTTCATACGGGATACTCTACCTGTGCTGCTAGAAGATGTGCCTTTACAAGTACCACACAACATGTCGTTCATGTACGATGGAGCTCCTGCACATTTCAGTCGAAGTGTTTGTACGCTTCTCAACAACAGATTCGGTGACCGATGGATTGGTAGAGGCGGACAAATTCCATGGCCTCCACGCTCTCCTGACCTCAACCCTCTTGACTTTCATTTATGGGGGCATTTGAAAGCTCTTGTCTACGCAACCCCGGTACCAAATGTAGAGACTCTTCGTGCTCGTATTGTGGACGGCTGTGATACAATACGCCATTCTCGAGGGCTGCATCAGCGCATCAGGGATTCCATGCGACGGAGGGTGGATCCATGTATCCTCGCTAACGGAGGACATTTTGAACATTTCCTGTAACAAAGTGTTTGAAGTCACGCTGGTACTTTCTGTTGCTGTGTGTTTCCATTCCATGATTAATGTGATTCGAAGAGAAGTAATAAAATGAGCTCTAACATGGAATGTAAGCGTTTACGGACACTTGTCCACATAACATATTTTCTTTCTTTGTGTGTGAAGAATGTTTCCTGAAAGTTTGGCCGTACCTTTTTGTAACACCCTGTATATGCATTTAGGAGGCAGTCACGTTTCTTTTCAGCCACTAACGTCCATCCACACTGCTTCAGAGCTCCAGAGACGCACAACGTGGCAGAACATTCTAGAGAATGTCAAGTAGCACTTAGAAAACACTTGGCAGCTTGTTAACGATAATCGTTTCGTGTTTTCTTCGTAATGACAGCGGAAGAGCTTTCTCAACAACGGTATTTAGAAAGATTTACTTACGATTGTAAGTAGCATCGTGGTACTTAATTATTAAAGGGTTTAGTTCATTAGCACAATCTGGAACAGATTTCCAGGAGGTGACGAGAGCTCTCTTGAGAGATTCCTGAAAGACGCTGACGTCAGCCAATCAAAACACTTCAGGCTGATCGTTTTGAATGCTTACTCCTCGAAATTACGGCGCTAACTAATCCCCAGAGTATTAGTCACCGTTTAAACAAAGCGCCTTTCTCAACACGTCTTACGAGCAGAACACGGTAAGTGCCATAACACGATTTCCCAGAAGTTTCGCTCTGTGGAAGAGGGCTCAAAACAAGAGAACACATGTCTCGGCTTATTAGTAGATACTCGACGGTATCTGCAGAAACAATTTCCGCAGTACTTTCCAGGTACTTCATGTGCATTTCACCACGTGATATCCTAAGACGAAATGGTGGCGCAGTGGTTTGCGTCGCGTTTTTTTTTTTATGCCCAGTGATCTAAACCCGATTATTACTTTTTTATTTTTATTTTTCATTTATTTGTCTGAAGAAGACTGCAGCACGAATTTTTGCCAGTGTACACTGATATAACCCTGACCTTAGTCTACTAATGGCATATCAGATGAATGAATTAAAGAAAAAAATAACGAGAAAATTATTGCAAATTGTTTTCGGTGAAATTCCGGTAGTGTATCTTGAGTCATAATCAATTGCAAGCGCCAGTTTTAGGAAAAGTGATCCGTTATGCATGCTTTTCAGCAAAATTCTTGGCAACGCTCGAAATCTTTACCAGTGTTAACAATGTTTTCTTCTCCAGTGAGATTTACTGTGGCAAACATGCCTTCACGTGATGTTTGTGGTGTTCGGAATTTCTGTGTTTCGAGTGTTTCTACGATCGGTATCATTCAAGGGAATGATCCAAATCTTCCCGGGGAATGAACACATGAATAAAATATAAGAATTTATATGAGAATGAAATGTCAGAATACGAGAACTCAAAAAGATTGCAACTCGTCACAATACGGCACACCCACACATGATATAATAAATGTGTGACTCTTATTGTGAAATCCAGTCGTAATTTAACATTAACGCAACATTCTTGTATCCGTTAATTTGATAAGAAACATTTGTGTAGTAACCTTCTACATACATGGGTAAGTAATTGAAAACAAAAGTAAAATAAATAAACACAATAGTCGGATTTCGAATACCGGGAGCAAAGCTAAGAAGCCGCGACGTTAACCACTCTGCCATCATCTGATCTGAGGATATTCCGGGCTACAATGTACATAAAGTAAATGGAAAATATTTCAAAAACTCTGACCGTCTTTTTTTCAGAAACTGTAGAGTATCTACGGATAAAACGAGACACTTGTTCGTTTATTTTGGCTCCTCTTTCACTGAGCGAAATTCCTAGGAAATCGGGTCATGGCGCTTGCCATGTTCTCCTCGCTAGAACAGAGGTAAACTGACAGCACATGAACCACACAATCTGGTCACATGGTACCAAATATTTTTATGTATACTACCACAAAACTGCTAAAACCATGATTATCCTACAATAGTTGAACAATTTATATCATCATCTGGTAAACTGTATTCTTTAAAATGCCGTATACCACATGTCCGTATTTCAAAATATGATACACGTGTAGTAAGTACTATGGAAGCAAGTGAGCCTGAAGTATGGAACATATTCTGATCCACAACATCCATATTTCAGGTCCACTTGCTTCATTGGCGCTAACTTGGTATGTAACATGTTGTACAATAATGAGCATATAGTATGCACCACTTTAAACCGTAATGTCTGTGAGATGGTGACATAATTTGTCGAAACTAGTTACAACATAGCAAAGATTATAGAAATTGTGTCCAGGTACAGATAAAAACACCTTTTTTTTTAAGCTGCGGTGCACAATTGAAACAGGATTTTGGTTAGTAATACCTTTCGCAGTCACCTCGAAGTGATAAAGTTCTAACTGCCTCTTAGAACAGCCAATCGGAATTTAAAATGGAGAGTAATTTTCTGTCCACAACGCAGACACTGCGTCTGTGTTGTTTGCTATTAATACTTGTAAGCATAATTTGATTAATGTTCAATGAAGAAAGACAAATGTAGCTGTGGCTTCCATTAACATGCTGAAACGTATATTTTTATGTGTTATATAAACCACTCAGTATGAGAAAATTATAAAGGAAATCCAAGAGTTAATTTTTTTCTTTTCGTAATCGAAATAAACAGCTGTCTAGCTTCTGGAATGTCACAGAATAATTACTCTGTTTACAACAAACAAATAAGCAAATTCATTCGCCTTGAAAACCTTTCTGTAGGCTTTTTCTGTCTGGCTTCAGAGGGATCGAACGTAAGTGAAATATACTTCCAGTTTGCAATAATTGACCTATTTATTATACTTACCTTGTGTAATTACTTAAAAATAGTTTACGCTACGCATTTCCTTTTCCATGAACATAATTTTCATTCTATTTTTATATTTTATAGTGGCCGACGAAGTGAAGATGGGAGCAGATTATTAGATGCTGAAACGACCGAACACTATTCGCTTCCTATCGTTTTATCTTCGTTAATCGAGGACATAACCCTCTGCCCCCCACCCCCCCACCCCCACCCCCACTGCGAGATTCGTTTGCCGACCGTTTTCTATGTCTTACGTAATCTTCTGCGTAAGATTTTGTCTCAATTGGTCGGTCACACACCATACAATAACTTTACCCCACATATTCACTGGTTTGATACGCTCCAACATCTTTTTTCTTTACTGACGGTGGTATATTTGGACGATAAATATTGTCATTTCTCAGAGTTATCAGTTTATTTGTGTTTCACGGTGCTTCCAAGAAGAAATTTTCACAAAGTAATTGGAACGTATTTCTTTGTCTCAGCGATGAACTTATGAAAAGTCTTATATCATTCGCAATATTTTGTATCGTCACTTGCTGAGAAACTTTTCACTAAACTGTCTCCATATCCAAGAAAGGCATGTTTCAATGCGCGTGGGGTATCAGAATACAGTATGAAATTAGGCAACAAAGTAACTTGGAGAAACCTCTTTCATGAGAAGTTGATTAAGGAATATGTTCACTGTAAGGAGCAAAGTAACCTTTGCATGTTTTCGGGACATACTACAAGAGCTTGATGAGAAATTACGTAAGTATTTTGTCCTGTTTCTTCTCTACTCTGATTTTCTGGGGTCGATAGGTGAAGGAAGGATAGCTGGGTTATTGCACATCTCCACGGTTCGTGTTATTCGGGTCCTGAAAATACGCAGGCGAGTTTGTACGATGGCTCCACTTTATTTTGATTAGAAACGCGGTTAATTCCATATGGATTTGCACTAGGATAAAGAGCATAATGCACTACTATCTTGGGAATATATCATTTCCCGGTGACTGATACTGTAATGCATTAACCTTCTTGCACTGATTGTGGGTGATATCCCCCACACTTTACTGAAACTGTCACGTTATAATGTTCTTTTGTTTTGTCTATGCATTAACTGGTGTTCCGAATCCCTCGTCACTGAGAAAGGTTTTCGTCTGAGAACGTCACAGTGGTCCTGTGCTGGTAGTGCACTGAGGAATCGCTAGCACCGAGGCTGCCGAGGATGTAGTCCAACACTGACGAGACATCGTCAAAGGCTGGAAAACTGGATGGCTAAAGCACCAGCCAGGTCTGAATTCTCTAACTCTTTCTTTTTGTTACACTGTTCTTATCCACCTATTGACTATTTTCCGAGACACTGAAATGCACGTGTTGGGGTGCACTTCTGATAACAGCTTTCTTCGATTAAGATGACTAATACTTGAAAGAAAGAGAATTCACTCATTTCCGAGAGTGTGAAAATCTTAAAACGAATTAACAGGTTGATATTCGAGTTGTGCAACAATATTGTTTGCTACGTACAGCAGTTACCTCTGATTAATAATGTCAACTAATCGAGAGAATAAATTATATTTCTGAAAGTGCGACGTGAAACAAATATTATTTAAAAGTGCACGCAAGTACACTTCCATTAGCTTGTTCTACGTAATTTGGTTGTCGTTTTGAATTAAAACGACAACTGGTTTTTTGTTTATTCTTTATTGTTTTAGAATAGTGTTGAACATTTCAGTTACGCCGTTACTTAGCGAGGTGCACTATCGTGTAGTAGAGTTACAAACTGAAAGTTTTTTTCCGTTGCTGTGAGTGGTGCTGTCGAGTATCTGATTTTCTATCCAACGTATACCATGGTGCATAGAATTTTCCATTGAAGCTGAGATCATCTTTGGTGGTAGTTATTCGTACGAACCTTGTAGATCTTTTGACAGTCAGATACGTTATTAATATCATTATTATCATATTCCGTTAACTATCACTAGCTCGTCTAACGACAAATACGCTCCTGGAAATTGAAATAAGAACACCGTGAATTCATTGTCCCAGGAAGGGGAAACTTTATTGACACATTCCTGGGGTCAGATACATCACATGATCACACTGACAGAACCACACGCACATAGACACAGGCAACAGAGCATGCACAATGTCGGCACTAGTTCAGTGTATATCCACCTTTCGCAGCAATGCAGGCTGCTATTCTCCCATGGAGACGATCGTAGAGATGCTGGATGTAGTCCTGTGGAACGGCTTGCCATGCCATTTCCACCTGGCGCCTCAGTTGGACCAGCGTTCGTGCTGGACGTGCAGACCGCGTGAGACGACGCTTCATCCAGTCCCAAACATGCTCAATGGGGGACAGATCCGGAGATCTTGCTGGCCAGGGTAGTTGACTTACACCTTCTAGAGCATATTGGGTGGCACGGGATACATGCGGACGTGCATTGTCCTGTTGGAACAGCAAGTTCCCTTGCCGGTCTAGGAATGGTAGAACTATGGGTTCGATGACGGTTTGGATGTACCGTGCACTATTCAGTGTCCCCTCGACGATCACCAGTGGTGTACGGCCAGTGTAGGAGATCGCTCCCCACACCATGATGCCGGGTGTTGGCCCTGTGCGCCTCGGTCGTATGCAGTCCTGATTGTGGCGCTCACCTGCACGGCGCCAAACACGCATACGACCATCATTGGCACCAAGGCAGAAGCGACTCTCATCGCTGAAGACGACACGTCTCCATTCGTCCCTCCATTCACGCCTGTCGCGACACCACTGGAGGCGGGCTGCACGATGTTGGGGCGTGAGCGGAAGACGGCCTAACGGTGTGCGGGACCGTAGCCCAGCTTCATGGAGACGGTTGCGAATGGTCCTCGCCGATACCCCAGGACCAAAAGTGTCCCTAATTTGCTGGGAAGTGGCGGTGCGGTCCCCTACGGCACTGCGTAGGATCCTACGGTCTTGGCGTGCATCCGTGCGTCGCTGCGGTCCGGTCCCAGGTCGACGGGCACGTGCACCTTCCGCCGACCACTGGCGACAACATCGATGTACTGTGGAGACCTCACGCCCCACGTGTTGAGCAATTCGGCGGTACGTCCACCCGGCCTCCCGCATGCCCACTATACGCCCTCGCTCAAAGTCCGTCAACTGCACATACTGTTTACGTCCACGCTGTCGCGGCATGCTACCAGTGTTAAAGACTGCGATGGAGCTCCGTATGCCACGGCAAACTGGCTGACACTGACGGCGGCGGTGCACAAATGCTGCGCAGCTAGCGCCATTCGACGGCCAACACCGCGGTTCCTGGTGTGTCCGCTGTGCCGTGCGTGTGATCATTGCTTGTACAGCCCTCTCGCAGTGTCCGGAGCAAGTATGGTGGGTCTGACACACCGGTGTCAATGTGTTCTTTTTTCCATTTCCAGGAGTGTAGTATCTGTGGCAATCCTGTAGTGCACAGCATTTTCATAGTGTACTTAGTGTCGACTCTATAGACAGAATTTAAACATCCAAGTAAAAGTGTCTTCATTGTGATCTGGACAAATGATATTTGGAATACAGAAGTTTATACCTCCTGGTTATTATAGGTGTAGTCTTACACGTGACGTCGAGTGAAGTAATGCCATGATAGAGCTAACATTACAGATTGTTGAGTTTTGTTTCTTGAGTACAACTGAGCAAAGGTAAGGTGTTGATTTCTGCTGTGCGACGTTGCTCTCCCCTTACGTGTCACTATGCCTCCGTAATGTGTAATCGTTTGTTATTTGTACGGAGTGGTCGTGTCTGTATGGTCAGGGTACAGAGTATTCCGTTACCGATATTCATCACTTCTACCCCACTGAAGCTGGCGACGCTGCCTCTGCACATGCTCTTCTTGCACACTTCACTAACATTCCACATTTTAGGAGAAGACTCCAGCAACTGCCATAACAATCTCCGCAAATACTATTGCTAACCTGACAGCCGAATGTAGATCCTTCGGAGCCCCCGTGCGCACCCTTCTTGACATATCAGATGATAAACCTTTCAAGAAGGCGTCGAGCGCTCTACATTCAGCTCCCTGCAGCAAAAAGTTTTTCACTACACTTTCTCCCATTTCATACAAGTGGACTTGCACCTTTCATATCCTATTGACAAAATCCTCCAACGTTTCTCCAAGCTTCTCCGAAACAGTACTCAGTACGTGTTTCTTATACCTCTGCAGAAGCCCCTGCTTCAACAGCTCGTGCGTCACCGCATTCTTCAGCTCCTATGTATGCCTCACAAAAGTTTTCGCCTCTCCAACTAGTCGTAATTTTGTTACCTGCAACGACTGACTATCGAACAGACTACCCATACTCGTCGACGTTGTCAGGTCCTCAAAGAAAGTTACCACATCCTCAGATGAGCTTCCACAGAGGACCTGATTAGGCTGCCGGCCGCTGGAGCCACTTCATACTCTGAGGTCTGGACCGATTCTAACTGCTCGCCCTTAACTGCAATTCGTCTTCGCAACTCTGCGACAAGTTGACAGCCAATATATGTACTGCTTCTGGCTCCAAAACAACCTACGTCTCTGACTCTGCCATTGCAAAACCTTTATCCCTCATTCATACACAATACTCAGATTACAGGTATGTAACAAGTCACATACTGACAGTTACCAGCAAATCAACACTACGCCTTATCATCTTGGGGTTGAACGCTCTTTTCTTCCGTGTTTGCTTTAACAATATGTATGTTTTTGGACAGGATCCGCCTTTAGCAAAAACACATTTTTTGTTTTTTAACCCAAACATGTTTCACTGCAGTTGCAGCATCTTCAGTGGGCTTTTATTTTCCATCTTTTTATCACATGGTGAGGTTTTTCTGTTGTGTTGTGTTGCAAAAAAAAAAAAAAAACGGTCACTGTAGAAACACAACACATCAGAAAAACCACATCATGTGATAAAAAGATGGAAAATAAAGGCCCACTGAAGATGCTGCAACTGCAGTGGAACATGTTTGGGTTAAAAAACAAAAAATACGTTTTTGCTAAAGGCGGACCCTATCCAAAAACATACATAGTGCAAAAAAAAAGGGTCACTGTAGGAACACAACACATCAGAAAAACCATACCATGTGATAAAATGATGGAAAATAAAAGCCCACTGAAGATGCTGCAATGCAGTGAAACATATTTGGATTAAAAAACAAAAAAATGTGTTTTTGCTAAAGGCGGATCCTATTCAAAAACATACATATCACTATACGTTATCGTTAAACACATAGACTCCCTGCATTGCCTTGAGATGCGACATGGCTTAACACAGGCACATAAAACACTCTACTGACACCGATTCTGCATGCAGTGCAGTATGCCCAAGCAGACTGGACTGTGAATACATAAGAGGCTCCAAAACTGTGTCCTGCAGTTACTCCAAAATTCAGAAACAACAGCCAGTTCTTGTGACTAACCAAGGTAGCCTTCAAGTTATGGTGAATCACATACACAAAAATAATCAAAAGTTCTCACACTCACTGTACAGTGATGGCAGGGAGGCTGTAGTCTAGACTTTGTGCTGCATGGACGACGAACCACGTGGTACCCACTGAAGACTATGTCACTGCTTCTGACTCCAGCTGCAACCCACCCCAGTTATGGTGGAGTGGCTTCAGTGCAGGATGACTGGTGGCAGAGAGTCGCAATGGGGGTGTTGGCCGGAGGCAGTGAATAGAAACATAGCTATCAAAATAAACACTTTATTTCACTCAGACATTTGCACTCTGCTGAGATGGAGCAGCGACTTTGCCTCTGTCAGCACATGGCGAGGACCTCATGGCAGGTGAGCAGGGCTGGTGCCAAGTTGGCTGGCTAATAAGTGTGCATGCAGGATTGCTGATGGCAGTGTCCAGTACGGGGCATGTGACCCAGCTATGTCAGTTGTTCCTTTTAGCTCATGGTGTCAGCTGCACTCGAAGATGGCCAGAATTCTTGCAATGATAGGTAGCTCACTGAGCGATGGCTGCATCCCATGAGTGATGCTGTGCGGGATGGTGGGTCCTGTACTGGCAGTGGTCGAATGGGGCTGCTGCACCTGGAACTCACCCTCTGGGCAGGAGTCTAGTTCGTTTATGGTGTGGGCCTGGGATAGCCCTGCGATTCCATTGCACCAAGCCCAGAGGCTGAACATAGAGCAAGGAGCAGATACAGTGACAGAGGTCTGAACTCATGACTGCTGCTGACTGCACCATGTCATTCCCTTCTCAGGTGTAGCCTTCACGTCCTAGTAGTACTCCTGCACTGTGAATGAATCTGCTACAAAATGACAGATGTTTATACCAGACAGCAGCACACCCGGTATGCCAGTGCGCTGCTTCTAGTCACCTTCTTGACAACAAAACCCGAAGCTCATCAATGGAAAAATTCCCTTGCTTTAAATGCAACAACCTTATCTTACCACTGTGCTGGCAAGTTTTACAGAGCTGAGTGGCCCATACCGCTGTTGTTGTAATTGGAACGCCAGCACCTTGCGCTTGTTCAGCTGCCACCAGACTCACACAGATTTGCCGAGAAAGTAATAGTGACGTGTCAATTCCTTAAGTAAGACCGGCACCTTGTCGTGTTTTTCGCCTGTACATCAGCTTAGTGGTATACACTGATTAAAGTTTGTGTTAATTTTACTGTGAAGATTGTCCTAAAATTTACTTTTAATCGATATTTAATAATTACAAATATACTATAAAAATTTAAAAAGAGGAAGCAACGGAAACCTTTGCAAGCGGTCGCTTGCTTTCTTATAAATATATGTCCAAAGTGAGGCTAAATTTTATTATCTTTGTATATAGAAAAGTATTATCTTCTCAAGAATCTTCAAATCGTGAGGTACACCCTTAATTTTTGTATACGAAATCAGTGACTTTATTCATGGCACTTTTGTTGCCTTAGTCTTCGGTTGCTTTCAGAACTCAGATTAATCATCAAATTAAGTTATTTAATACGATTGCATTCTGAATTGCTGGTGTACCCATGTACCACAACAATAAAATAAAAAGAGTGAATGGCTGGGGGAGTATGAATGTGAAGCGTGGTGGCGTATTTAACTTTACAAAGATAATGACAAGTATTTAGTCATCATTTTATAGCTATAATCGAGCTGATAAATCTTACAAGAATAATGACAAACATAAATTAGGAAAGGAATGGTGCTTGATTGGCAAAGAATTCATTGTAGGTGGAAACTATACAAGTTCTCCCCTGAGGTAATCCCTTTTACAACGCAATCAGACTTCGTTTATATGAATCCACTGTGAGGCCAAATTCTATTCAGATGGAATCAACTACGACCAGATATACCACAAACTGTGGTTCATGGAATACAGGGAACACTAAATATCATCTGACACCCCTACTCCGGTGCAGTAATACTTTATCCTTTCACCTTGATTCAGGCGGCAGCAGAAAACGCGCACGCTGTGGGCAAGCGGCGAAGTGCGTCGGCAGCTGTAATGTTCTGACTCTGAAACGTCCCCTTAGAAAAATTATACAAGACTATGCTTAAACTGACACACAATATTTTTTAGCGCAACGCAATCTGACTTTCAAAAATCCCTACAAAAGAATGGCCCTGACTAACATTAATCTATACCTTTCACAAATCACTTACCTCACAAAAACCTTCGTTACTCGAACTACTGCAATACGGCGTGCGCCACTACTGCCAGCTAAATAAAAGATTCAAACTACTGAAGGCGCTAACTACTGATAGGCATAGTTAACAAATGAAAGATTTTAATAGAGAATAAACAATGTATTTACCTTAATAGTCACCAAAAGTCATAATATATACAGCAGCTCATGACATCCATTTTTACAAATTTCAAAACTCCGCCATTTCTCTCCCCACATCCACCACTGCTGGCGGCTCACCTCCAACTGCGCAACGCTACGCGCTGTTCACATCCAGCTGCCCAACACTACAATGGCAGACAACAATGCAAAGTAGCACACAGAGTGCTACGTAACGTTGCCAATAAGAAAACATAAACAGCCTACTTACATAGCCCCTATGCTCCCCACAAAAAATTTTACAAATTGTTTTGGGCAGAGGCCATTACAGATTTGAAAAAATTTTTCATAATTACAGTAAGAAAAATATCCATTGCACACACTTATTAATACAATGTTGGTCAAAAGCTGAAATTTTCTCACAGTCCATAAAGACAGTCCTGATCATTCATCACAGTGAAACTGCCATTTCTTTTCTCAAAGTCTGAGCAGTAAGAGACAATGCACACGGAAGTAGTGGATTTCCATGCAGTCTTGAAGAAGTAGTGTTGTCCTTCCAACGGAAAGACAGTGCTGACTCTTGACATGCTGACAGGTAATGGGCCACAACAGAGTAAACCCACAGCAGAGTCAGCTGAAGTTATGAAGAATATTGGTAGGTAGGTCATCACAGAGCAGACCCACTGTAGTCCTGGTAAAGATTACGGTATTGGTGGGCCTTCAAAGATGCAGACCCACTATAGTCCTTGTAGAGGTAATGGTATTGGTGGGCCATCAAACGTGCAGACCCACTGTAGTCCTTGTAGAAATAATGGTATTGGTGGGCCATCAAAGATGCAGACCCACTGTAGTCCTTGTAGAGATGGCTAGCAGCCATCCGTTGCGACTGTGCAGGTGCACAATCACCATCAAATAGTCTTGTGGACAATATAGCAAGTCCATGAACCACCACTTGTGCACTCACAAAAATTTTTTTTGGAATGTGCTTAGAACCAGCAATGCTGTTATCCAGTCCCTTGCTGAATTATTAACACACGTGCAAACACTAACAGTCCCTACTTCTCACATATTGTCCATATACTATGACCAACAGAAACGTGTGCAGTGAAATGGAATTTTCAAGTTAATAATATGATGAACTGGTGTCAATTACAATTTTATAACATAAGAATACAATTACAAGGTACAAAATACATCATTAAAAACGTAACAATACAGATAACATTTGTAGTACAAGCTTTACAAAAGAATCGAAATAACATATACATCAGTGTTACAGGAATTATGACATGAGTACATACATAAAAGATCAGAATAACTTTTGAAACATCTACTTTACACATGAGCATTAAAACAAAACAGAATAAATAATGTCTAAACATCTTTACAAAGTAAATACCATATTATTAGAAAAATTCTACAACATAGCTCTCATCAGCTAAACACATAAAGACAGGAAAAACACAAATAAACAAGGGTACATAAACACATAGTGGGATAAAACAAGGAAAGGACAGGTTTTGTTTCATTGCACTATTTTGCAAACAAAACTTTCTTTACTTCTTGTAGATCTTCCTTCATTCATCATTATTCCCAAAAAGTCCTATCTATACCTCCTTCCTGTATTCTATTCATCTTTCTTTCAAAATAATTATTTCTGATTGTACAATACTCATTTTGGCCCAAATCTTTTTCATATAACTTCGCTATGCATTCTTTACCTATTCTCCATAGTCAGTTTCTTATGTAGTCTACCCCTCTTAAGCTAACTTAAATCTACTGAGCTCAGATGCTAAATTTAAGGGACGAGGCAATGCAGCAGCACAAAACAATTAATGCAAACAGCAATGAAAAAAATGCAGATTTGCGAAGCAAGCAGCATTATAGAAATTAGCAAAGCAATTGCAATATTACAACTAATATAAGGCAATGTGCAGCAAACAAGAAAAATAAATCAGTAGTAAACTGGCTTAGAAGAGTAACACAAAGTCAAATTCAGTAACACTATGCCTGGCAAACAGCCGCAGCAAATGAAATAACTTATATCTGAACATGACATAGCTCAAGCAGAAAAAAAACATTAAACTAAAGACAATAATGCAGATAAGGGAAATGTATATTCACATCTTAATGTCTATGTAATTAAAGTGGTGCACCACAAAAACTAATTCTACAAAAAATTACCAAGTACTTGAAAAGAAAATTATATATGCAGTTATTGTTATCAGTCCCTTCTTATTGTTCTTTCCATTCCAAGAGCTCCTTTTTCGAAGAATGTGGATCATAAAATAATTATTTAATAGATCTGTTGACAGAAAGTGTTCACATTAGCAAACGCATCTAAGTTTATTTTATAAAACTAATGCTGCAACACAGCTGGAAACCAGATATTAAACAAAATGAGCAATCTTTCAACTACAAAGACAATAGATGTAAAATGTTTCTAATCATTTCATTAGGCATTTTAGTAAATATCATAAATTAAGAGCTCCACTGTGTAATCATATATTTTCAAGTTTGAGCGTGTCGTATTTAGGATGCTTTCTACAAAGAAATGTCAATAGTGAGGATAATGGCCTCCCTTTTTTTTCTGCCTCTGAAAAGGGACACACTAATGACTTTTTCTCCAGGCGTCTGACATAGCTGGGTGCCCACAACGCATTACGTGCAGGTGGTCCGTTAACTTTCTTACGGAAATATTTACGACAGCAGTTTCCGCTACAGTGACAGTCTCATATAAAAATATTTCACAGGTCAAGAATTTGCGTTACAAATGTGTAGAAACAAAATCCTGTTGATATAACAGAGTCCAAAAAACTTCCGTCGGCATTGTAATACATTCATGCATTTACATACATTTCATAACTCTTAAAGTACGATTCTTGGTTTCCAACAACCTTTTTCACAAACCAGAGTCCCTAAACACCACTCATTATTCCTTACCTTATTCATCGACACTTCATCAATATTTCATCATAACAGATACATAGCATAATCAAATAACTCATATAGCATCAGCTTATTGATCATAAACATACCACAACAGCATAATACAAATAGTCATCGTAATAATACCATCATAACTCCTCAGTCAACTCTCAAAATTGTCGTAGCTTCCTCCAATAATTTCAAAACCTAAAAAAATTCTCTGCTCATGTCAAAAGTGTCATCTGCCTCAAACGTACTTTAAAAATCGTGATCCCATACCAAATATATCATTCAAAGTTCTCATAATATCACAATGGGTCCGAAAAAATATGAACAGTTCACAAAGTACAGACAAAATACAATTTCGTAAGTGTGAAGTTATCCAACGGTGTAATTACGTAAACATCTGTCACTGCTGTAGTAAAAAAGTTTGTCTCTCTCAGTTAAATGATCAGATAGCTGTGTAATTTGTGTTAGAGAAACATGGTACTGATGTGTAAAGTTGTATAAGCAAATACCATGTTAGCTAGGGCTCCTTGTGCTTGCCAAACATATGGTACACAAAGTAGGCGTGTACCCCACTGAGGATTAATGTAATTATACCCTCAGGTGTTACAGATTACAAGAATGGAATGAAATGTGTTACGGAAAACCTTTGTATCATTGTACTTCAAATATCTTTAAAAATAAATGATTTAAGTACAAAATTAATTACTCAAATACGTGTCCTGTAGCGCTAAATGTGCGTCTTGCTGTAAGATAATCTCTATGGAAGTGTCGTAGTTATTGTCCTCCGAAAGCTAAGTTCTGCAGAAGTCAATGTGCTTACCTCATGATAAATAAAAGTGAAATGCTTTGCGTATAGATATCTTAGTTATTACACTTATTGCTGTGATGAAGAAAGTACTGTGTTGTAACGTATTGTTGTGTTACGAAAGAGGCTGTCTCATTGCAGCTATACCACAAAAGTTACTACTAAACATGTTTTACTTTCCAGAAGAATTCAGAAAAACTGAAAACAGATACACCGCAAAAGCAACATTGTAAATTGTCACTCACTAGTAGTGTCGTGATAAAATCGTGTAGCTGTCACATAAACTAACCACTGTCTCATCTGGTATCTCACAGAAAGTACTTTAAATCCAGAATGTATTTTCAAGTAAGCCAAAATGTTGCATTAGAATCTCATTAGCAGTACCAGTATATGTTCTAAGTATGTGAGCCTTATAGTCGTTACGTAATCATGCAACTAACAAGCAAGAATGTACACACGCAATAACACTGTGACGTCTGTTCACAATAACAATGCATTCGTAATTTCTGTTTAAATAAGTTCTCTTGGTTCTTGACTGGATATTTAACTTCAAACATTGTTGCATGATAACAGTTTCTAAGTGAGACAATGCATACTAGAAATGTGAAGCGAAATGTTTTATGGCAAAGACAAAGTTAAAAAGCAGATTATCTTCCAATAAACGGTTTTACACGTGAAATGTGGTGTAATCTTTTACCCTTTATAGCGCGCAGAGTTTCGACTTCAAAGCAATTATCATGCTGTATACGTCGGTAAGGAATGCTAAAATTTTTTTCAAGGTTAGCGTTTATGCTATTTTTCCCTGAGCCAGCCGGCGCAGGTGGCTGCCTGCGGTGCAAGTCATTGTCTGCTATCTCTTTGTTGGCGCGCGTCGTTATTGGGATTAGGAGACCTAACTTCTACAAATTGACCGTGACGAGAGGGCCCTGCCCTGTTTAAATCCCGCCAGTTCTGATGCAGTTCAGGTCTGTCGTTACGATCATATCGTCTGTCGTCATGTCGGTAGATTCCATAGTTTCTTTCTTGTCGGTCACGTGGTGGAGAATTTCTCCCTGAGTCGTAACTGCACGCTGGACCGTTGCGTCTAAAGTTATTCTGTCTCCCTTGATAATAATTATTTTGGTTCCCATATTGTCTGTTTCTCTGATTGTCTCTGTGATAGTCATTACCGCGGAGAGGTGATCTTTCCCTGTAATTATTACTACTCTGCCAACGGTTGTCATACGGGTGGTGTCTATTTTGGTCACGATTTACGTTGTAAGAATAGCCTTGTCGTGTCCATTTATTATTTCTGTCATCGCGGAATTGCGACGGATGTGACCTGTAATTGTTGTGTTCTTGTTTTCGCGTTCCGCGATTTCGCGATTGTCAGTGTCAATTTCCAGTTCTTGTAACAGTCACTGAAAAGCTTCAATGTCGTCTTTGCAATGTCCTGCCAAAATAATATGTCGTAAATGTTCAGGCAATTTGATTAAGCAACTGCGGATGAGCTCTGAGGGGCTGTATGGGTTTGACAGGTACTGATTCTTGTGCAACATGTCTTCAAAATATTTCACAAGACTGGAAAATTCAGATTGTTCGAAATGTTTCATCATTATGATGCTATGTTTTACTCGGTCTTGTGAAGCTTGAGACCAATATGCTGAGAGGAAGGCATGATAAAAATCTCCTTCACTGTGACAATCGTGAATGACCGATCGCATTCTTACAGCTGGTTCATTCTCTAAATAGCCACACATAAATTTTAATCTGTGCTCTAATGACCAGTTGGGAGGAAAACAATGAGAGAATTGATGGAGCCACGCTTGTGGATGAATGTCGTTGCCAGAATTCTTAAACGTTTTGAATTTACGTGTAGTAATGAACAGCTTATAGTCAAAATCATCATGTCAGCGAGTCGCATGTCGGTCATTGTCACGTCGTGTCGGCGGTTCCATCTCAAAATTCGGTGCACATTGCCAATTTCTATCATAACTTCCGAAATGCCCTGTGTTATTATTTTGTGGCTGTTCCGTATTTATATGTCCCTCTTCCCGTATTGGGGCGCGAGTGTCCTCTGAAATACATAATTCTTGTATTACCTGTGTCAGCTGATCTTGTACTTCCCGGATTTCTCTTTGGTGTTGCGTATTAATTTGATTCTGATTTTGTTTGAATTTCCTAATTTGTTCGCAATCTTCTGTGTCATTAAAGACTACTGGTTTTGTGTCATTCAGATTATCATCTACCTTCGTAGATAAATATTATTTAGCTGATCCGAAAGTTCAACTACTTTCTCTGATAATGAACTAATTTCCTCCATGTGTCTTTCTGAACCAATTTTCATAGTATCTACTGTGTCCTTTAAGTTTTCTTGAGTTTTTCAAAGTTGCGTAACCAAATCGGTAGATGCAACTGAGTCAATTTTAGCTTGCAAGGTCTCATGATTTTCATGAACAGTAGTTTGAAGTTCTTTTATGGCGGCTTCGTGATTCTGTAATGCATTTTCATGCCGCGAAAAAATAGGTTGAAAATGCTCACAAATTTGTGTTTTTACGTCATTACAGACTTTTTGACATTTCGATTCAATGTTATGTAACTCAGTAGTTAAATCTTCACGTGTTTGTTCAAGCTTATGTTCCACTGAGTCAAACTTTTGAAGCTTTTGTTCCATTGTGTCTAACTGTTGCTGTGTTTGCCTCTGGTGTTGTTCCATTGAGTCTAACTTTTGAAGATTTTGTTCCATTGTGTCTAACTGTTGCTGTGTTTGCCTCTGGTGTTGTTCCATTGTGTCTAACTTTTGAAGATTTTGTTCCATTGTGTCTAACTGTTGCTGTGTTTGTCTCTGGTGTTGTTCCATTGTGTCTAACGTTTGAAGCTTTTGTCCCATTTGTTGCATTAATTGTAATAACAATGCACTGGTGTCTGAAACATGTTCCTCAGTGCTTTTCGGCAGTGAATTTGCACCGGCAACATTCACATTTTGACAAGCGGAAAATGTGTCTTGACTCATTTGAGAAAACGGTGAGAACCCAAAACCTGAGTCTACAGTATTTGCAATATTGTGTTCTGTCATTCCCGATTCCTGAGGCGAGCTGTTGCCGACCGATCGATCGATAATGCTTCCCTGTTCACTACCTGTTTCACTGTCTACTCCATTATTTGACGCCCGCTCCATTTCCCTATGCACAGTTACAAAATTACTATTTTGAATATTTGTTAATTCATTACATGGTGGCGTTAACACACTGCTTTCGTCTTCACTGTCATTTCTCAGTTTACTTTGGAGCCTAGTATTAAGTATTTCACACGCCATTATTGTCACAATATTTCACACGACAACAGAGAAAAACACAATTTGAAGAGCAACAATAAGTGAACACATTAACATAGCACTGAAAATAATATCTCGTTAATTGCAAGCGCAGCTGCGAAATACTTCGTGCAAATCTACATGCATGCCACAACTGTTTTACTGTACAACAATGAAAGGCTGCAACTACAAAGGAGATTCTCTCTACAATTACGCACTAGCAATAAACAAAATCTAAACTAATTACACAAACTACAAGAAAAAATCAGAAGATTCCAGTGAGGTATCCTCGGCTAAGGGTCGACATATGAAACGTCCCCTTAGAAAAATTATACAAGACTGTGCTTAAACTGACACACAATATTTTTTAGCGCAACGCAATCTGACTTTCAAAAATCCCTACAAAAGAATGGCCCTGACTAACATTAATCTATACCTTTCACAAATCACTTACCTCACAAAAACCTTCGTTACTCGAACTACTGCAATACGGCGAGCTCCACTACTGCCAGCTAAATAAAAGATTCAAACTACTGAAGGCACTAACTACTGATAGGCATAGTTAGCAAATGAAAGATTTTAATAGAAAACAAACAATGTATTTACCTTAATAGTCATCAAAAGTCATAATATATCCAGCAGCTCATGACATCCATTTATACAAATTTCAAAACTCCGCCATTTCTCTCCCCACATCCACCATTGCTGGCGGCTCACCTCCAACTGCGCAACGCTACGCGCTGTTCACATCCAGCTGCCCAACACTACAATGGCAGACAACAATGCAAAGTAGCACACAGAGCGCTACGTAACGTTGCCAATAAGAAAACATAAACAGCCTACTTACAACTCTTCCACGAAAACCTGCAAACTACGCCGACTGCCGTTCTGATTATCAGAACGTGGGAAACTTCGCCTTCAGAGCCCGGCAGATTTCAGTGTAAGGTGCACCCGTTCGCTGTTCTGGCCAACCGATTTGACACACAAGGCCGGCCGGAGTGGCCGAGCGGTTCTAGGCGTTTCAGTCTGGAACCGCGCGACCGCTACGGTCGTAGGTTCAAATCCAGCCTCGGGCATGGATGTGTGTGATGTCCTTAGGTTAGTTAGGTTTAACTAGTTCTAAGTTCTAGGGGACTGATGACCTCAGATGTTAAGTCCTATAGTGCTCAGAGCCATTGGAACCATTTTTTTTTTTTTTTACTCACATGCACGACGGCGCGTGCTGGAATTGTCAAACGTCAAACCGCCGACTCAGGACGAATAAGTTCATCCTCATGAGAGACGACATGTCCGAGATCCGAGATGATATACTGTTCCACTGTCGGTACCGTTGGAAACTGATACTGGCTCTTAGTCCATTACAAGTTACATACCACAGGTCTGACCCACTAGCCAAAGATCTGAAGTTAACCACCAGGGGAGGACCAGAAGACGAAGAAGGCCAAGAAACACAGTCACTTTTCACCAAACCTAGTATAGGAGCCGAATTAGCAGAAAAAACCCGCCTCCACGTTGTACAAGTCAATTGAACTATCCTCCACTCATTGAATCCCCCTTCTTGAATGTTCTGCCGGCCTGGTATACCAATCCAGACACAGTACTGGGGTTCCCAGTGTGCATGAACAAGCTGTTTATGTATACAACTCCTGACACCAGTGTTAATGTATATGATCCAATTTCAGGTCACCATTGTTAATGTATACGATCACGGAAGGGGGGAGAAGGTTGTTACATATTCCTCGTGATGGCAGTGTGCAGGAGGTCGAGCGGTCAGGATTTGAGAGTGGACATCCAGGGCTGCCGTTAAATGACAAAACAACAAATAAGGTACAATAAAGAGGATTATTTCAGTGTACGGAGTACAAGGGGCGCGCCTAGGGTCAGAAGTTACCAGGTTTAGGCCAGTCTAGGAGGTCGAACAATTAATTGAAGTGGGCAACGGAAGGGGAAGCGGTTCAGGTTAACTTACGTTGGTGGCCAGTCGTGAAAAGCACAGCCAGAGGCTCAGCCTCCCGAAAAGTCGGCTGTTCTGCTCGACGTCTGGATTACAAGAGAGAGAGAGAGAGGCAACTATGTTCCGCACCGCTGAACACTCCAGCGTCAACACACGTGACCTGCATCCCACGCACGCTATTGGCTAAAACCAATGGCGTGAATTTGCTAGTAGTTTCAGCAGAGGGCCCACGGCGTCTCTTGCCAGCAGCTTTAACTGGACAAAACTGCCTCGGTTTTGAAAGACAGGCAACTTGAGTCACGTAGGCACAGCGTAAGTTGCTCTAAGAGTAAACATGTATAGATTTCACTGGGCCTTTGAAATAAATTTTTTAAACCGATTCCCTAAAATATTCCTTGACTGGCTGCCACCATGTACAAAGCCTCTGCTTTGCATATCCTGAGGGGAGCCAATCAGCGACTCAAAATCTCTCTTGTCTGAGAAAGGAAGATTTTTGACTGGAGAGGCATCATTTTCATGGTAAGCATGATCATGTTTCGGCAAAAAACGTCTTCCTAGACGGGACCACAGTCCCTCATTTACGAAGAGATCAGTTCTTTCCAGGCCAACCATTTGCAGTTTCTGAAAGAAGGCTGTTAAGCTTCCAAGACAGTCATGCCTGTGAAATAAATATTTTTTTCCGCTCGCTAAAAGGAACTGTCGACATCTTGGAGTCAGGGAAGTTATAGTCTTGCTGCCACTAAACATGTGCGCAAACCGCTCTGATAGTATCGTCACAGTTTCTAATATGAGAATGCTTATACACTCCTGGAAATGGAAAAAAGAACACATTGACACCGGTGTGTCAGACCCACCATACTTGCTCCGGACACTGCGAGAGGGCTGTACAAGCAATGATCACACGCACGACACAGCGGACACACCAGGAACCGAGGTGTTGGCCGTCGAATGGCGCTAGCTGTACAGCATTTGTGCACCGCCGCCGTCAGTGTCAGCCAGTTTGCCGTGGCATACGGAGCTCCATCGCAGTCTTTAACACTGGTAGCATGCCGCGACAGCGTGGACGTGAACCGTATGTGCAGTTGACGGACTTTGAGCGACGGCGTATAGTGGGCATGCGGGAGGCCGGGTGGACGTACCGCCGAATTGCTCAACACGTGGGGCGTGAGGTCTCCACAGTACATCGATGTTGTCGCCAATGGTCGGCGGAAGGTGCACGTGTCCGTCGACCTGGGACCGGACCGCAGCGACGCACGGATGCACGCCAAGACCGTAGGATCCTACGCAGTGCCGTAGGGGACCGCACCGCCACTTCCCAGCAAATTAGGGACACTGTTGCTCCTGGGGTATCGGCGAGGACCATTCGCAACCGTCTCCATGAAGCTGGGCTACGGTCCCGCACACCGTTAGGCCGTCTTCCGCTCACGCCCCAACATCGTGCAGCCCGCCTCCAGTGGTGTCGCGACAGGCGTGAATGGAGGGACGAATGGAGACGTGTCGTCTTCAGCGATGAGAGTCGCTTCTGCCTTGGTGCCAATGATGGTCGTATGCGTGTTTGGCGCCGTGCAGGTGAGCGCCACAATCAGGACTACATACGACCGAGGGACACAGGGCCAACACCCGGCATCATGGTGTGGGGAGCGATCTCCTACACTGGCCGTACACCACTGGTGATCGTCGAGGGGACACTGAATAGTGCACGGTACATCCAAACCGTCATCGAACCCATAGTTCTACCATTCCTAGACCGGCAAGGGAACTTGCTGTTCCAACAGGACAATGCACGTCCGCATGTATCCCGTGCCACCCAATATGCTCTAGAAGGTGTAAGTCAACTACCCTGGCCAGCAAGATCTCCGGATCTGTCCCCCATTGAGCATGTTTGGGACTGGATGAAGCGTCGTCTCACGCGGTCTGCACGTCCAGCACGAACGCTGGTCCAACTGAGGCGCCAGGTGGAAATGGCATGGCAAGCCGTTCCACAGGACTACATCCAGCATCTCTACGATCGTCTCCATGGGAGAATAGCAGCCTGCATTGCTGCGAAAGGTGGATATACACTGAACTAGTGCCGACATTGTGCATGCTCTGTTGCCTGTGTCTATGTGCGTGTGGTTCTGTCAGTGTGATCATGTGATGTATCTGACCCCAGGAATGTGTCAATAAAGTTTCCCCTTCCTGGGACAATGAATTCACGGTGTTCTTATTTCAATTTCCAGGAGTGTATCTTTATGACTGTCCTGCCATTTGCACAAAAGCTCAGATTACAGCAGTCTCTCTTAAATGGCCTCCTCCACCAACTTTCTGCCATCTCGCTGCCTTCGCGACGTACTGTCGCCTGCCCAGGTAAAATGTTTTGCGAGCAGGCGCTCTCCTGCTCCAGCCCTAAGTGGGAAGATTGGAGTGCCATGGCCCGAGGTCCCTCTACAGGTACAATTCACAGAGCGCTGCTTCCCCGAATCACTCGCACAACGCAGCGCGGAGTGGCCGCGCGTTTGGAGGCGCCATGTCACGAATCGCGCAGCCCCTCCCACCGGAGGTTCGTGTTCTCCCTCGGGCATGGGTGTGTGTGTTGTCCTTAGCGTAAGTTAGTTTAAGTAGTGTGTAAGTCTAGGAACCGATGACCTCAGCAGTTTGGTCCCTTAGGAATTCACACACACACACACACACACACACACACACACTCGCACAACCAGGTCACTGGCCACAACATTTATCGCCCACAATCCATCTTTCTCCGTGTTTCTCGTCACCTCTGGTATAAGCTCTGTACAGGCTACACATGCAGTTACAAGAAAAAAAATGGTTCAAATGGCTCTGAGCACTATGGGACTTAACATCTATGGTCATCAGTCCCCTAGAACTTAGAACTACTTAAACCTAACTAACCTAAGGACAGCACACAACACCCAGCCAGCAGTTACAAGACCTGCTCACACTTCCCTCATGTAAAAAAAAGTCAAGCCACAATGCTAAATGTGGTATTGGAGAACACAGAAATCATTACCTAAAATATGAATATTAGTCTGACCGATAGAGCAGTTAAAGTGGGGGAGTGGTTTCCCATTTTTCACCTTTATGAGTTAACTGGCCTCACATAGCCCAGTTACCCCAAGCATATGGCCCAGCTGGTTTATTTAATAAATCTGTCGGGGCAACTGAGCCACCCGTGATAGAAGTGAAACATTTACTGAAGAATGAGGAGCAGATGTGTGAAATCTATGCTGTATAGTACATACAGCGTGGTCAGAAAGTATCTGAAACGCTCATACAGATGTTGCAGGGCAGGCGGTACTGAGACATAAATGTTAAGAAAAAATTCGATACGTTGCGTCGTGTCCGAGTTATTTAGCATAGAAATTAGCCATTTGGGGCTTCACGCACTCATATTCAAGTGATCTGCCAGGGCACTGTTGCCCAACGAGTACTTTGTTTGGTGAGCTGTAACTTGAATTTGAGCTTGGGACGACCTGATTTGGTGATTTCAGTGCTAAATAACTCGGAAACGGCTCAAAGTATTGAAATTTTTTTCTGGACATTTATGTCTCAGTACAACTTGGCGTGCAACTTTCCTACAGGCGTTTCAGGTGTTTTCTGATCCGATGTGTATAAAAGCAAACAATAAAAATGAACGCAGGGTTGTTGCAGGCGTCAATCAAATCTCCCACTGCCCCATGTTGTTAGGAGCAAAACAATTCAAGCATTTACATTCTAGCTACGCCTGAGAAACGCTTCTGAAGGATATGCAGTGAGTTGTTTTACAAAAATAAAACACTTATTTCAGTTCTGGTAGCAGTGTAACAATTCTGCGTCCTCCAGTTTCTTGGGGAAGACACCAGGCCCAGTTACCGCATGAGTGCAGTTACACTATGCTTCCTTCTACTGTGCTTAGATGGTGACTTTCCCGTCAGAGCGGCCCC
Source organism: Schistocerca cancellata (assembly GCF_023864275.1). Lineage (NCBI taxonomy): Eukaryota > Metazoa > Arthropoda > Insecta > Orthoptera > Acrididae > Schistocerca > Schistocerca cancellata. The sequence goes on from NC_064627.1 coordinate 985,482,232, forward strand.
ACGATAAACTGTAGGGTATGTCAGTAAGGAAAAAAGGTGTGACGCGGTAATTGGGATTAAACATAGATTAAAGCCTAAGTTTCTAAGAATATTGGAGTGGGGGAAGGGGGGGAATAGCAAATACAATGGCCTGGAAGTGGCAAGAGCTGGTTACCTACGTCAGTTTTTTTTAATATTTATAACACACTTATTTCCTAGAGCCGTTTCTGTTTTTTTTTTTTTTCAATTAACAATGATTTTATTAAGATACAAGTCTATTGATTACAGTTAATCATCCATTCCATTCGTCGTATATTTCCAAACAAAAGTTTCAATTAAGGTTTCCAAAAATCAAATGATTCAGCTATGAAAAATCTAGCACCCTTAAAGGAAACGGACTGTAATTACATTTAAATGCGCAGAATGTAATATTGCATGACATTAAATTGACCAGATAAGACTTAAAAAATGTGAAAAAATGCTTTCAATTAAAAGTTAAGAAAAATTACACAACAAACGTATGACACATTTGAAAAGAAAACACATCTGTTATATTTGGTAAAATTTTGAGTGTAAAGAATACATCAACTACGGTGGTGAATGAACTGGCTTCCTTATAAGGGATCGGAATGGCCTCTCGCTGCTTGCACCTTAAACGTCGTCCAAACGTTATTGGGACCAACCTTAGTGCAGACAACGAAGCACGCAAACAGTCCGCTTAATATAACATACAGAAAGCAAAGTTGCCAGAATGCCAACGACGACTCACATAAATACTGCGAGAGTGCGCGAGCACAACAAACAAATGTAATTTTGCCAGTGTTCTGTACAATTAGACATGAGAAAGGATTATCTGAAGCAGAACATTAGTCTGGAAACTGACTACTCGAGATACTGCCACATAACACTAAAATGGAAGGAACAAGCTGCATTCCTTTCAAGCTGCAGCATGACTACTACGGTCTGCCATTTTTTTACTTTATGCAGGCTGCAGTGCTTCACACAGACCTCTTACCAGCTCCCATGGCAACGACCAACAGCGAAATTTCGATAAGCAGTTCAGGTCACTGACATTTGTTACTCATGAAGCATCAGGTGTTCTTTCTTCGGCATTTTATTTACTTACAGTAAGTACACTTATTTCTTAGAGAGAAATACATGAATTTGGAAGTAGGAAACTATATACATTTAATGTCATATTTTAAGAAGAGAATAAAAAAAAGACGGGAAAGAGTAGATATAGATGTCCCTTTACCAAAACCACCTGGGGAAGCGGACATGGTACTCAACCTCAAGTTCACTATCCCTGTGTGGTGATACCTATTTGTCTACTATACGCATAATCACTCCTCGAGAAAACTCTATTTGTTCAGTCCATGCGGATCTAATCAAGCACATGTTGGTATTATTTGTTAGAGTGCTGTGTTGTTACAAAACAACTACTACTGTTAGACTTGTTAGCAAACAATTTTGTGTCGCTTCGGAACAATATCGTTACTCGATGTAATCTAATTAAGTTATATACAGATCTTCCGTGGGTGTAGAAATAAATAACAATCCCCAAATAACTTCTTTATTAATCTTGTGAAAACATATATGTCTAATAAAACTAGATTCTTTGAGTAGTGTACTTGTAAATTTTGTTTGTATAGCGTAAACGCATAATCTATTACTCTTATACACACACATCGAAAAAAGTTTTGCATCACCTCGGTTCCGAGAGTTCCGGAACCTGTGCAGGAAACTGGAATAGAGATCAACATAAAGATCATATCCGCCCTTTTATTGCTTATGAATACCACATGTTGCATGTTGTACCGCTATACAGTGAGACCTTCGGAGGTGGTGGTCCAGATTGCTGTAGACACCGGTCCCTCTGATACCCAGTAGCACGTCCTCTTGCATTGATGCATGCCTGTATTCGCCGTGGCATGCTATCCACAAGTTCATCAAGCACTGTTGGTCCAGATTATCCCACTCCTCACGGCGATTCGGCTTAGACTCCTCAGAGTGGTTGGTGGGTCACGTCGTCCATAAACAGCCTTTTCAATCTATCCGAGGCATGTTCGATAGGGTTCATGTCTGGAGAACATGCGGGCCACTCTAATCGAGCGATGTCGTTATCCTGAAGGAATTCATCCACAACATGTGCACGATGGGAGCGCGAATTGTCGTCCATGAAAACGAATACCTCGTCAATATGCTGCCGATATGGTTGCACTATCGCTCGGAGGATGGCATTCACGTATCGTACAGCCGTTACGGCGCCTTCCACGACCACCAGCGGCGTACTTCGGACCCACATAATGCCACCCTTAAACAGCAGGGAACCTCCACCTTGCTGCTCTCGCTGGACAGTGTGTCTAAGGCGTTCAGCCTGACTGGGTTGCTTCCAAACAAAAAAATGGTTCAAATGGCTCTGAGCACTATGGGACTCAACATCTAAGGTCATCAGTCCCCTAGAACTTAGAACTACTTAAACCTAATTAACCTAAAGACATCACACACATCCATGCCGGCCGGAGTGGCCGAGCGGTTAAAGGCGCTACAGTCTGGAACCGCACGACCGCTACGGTCGCAGGTTCGAATCCTGCCTCGGGCATGGGTGTGTGTGATGGCCTTAGGTTAGTTAGGTTTAAGTAGTTCTAAGTTCTAGGGGACTTATGACCCCAGCAGTTGAGTCCCATAGTGCTCAGAGCCATTTGAACCATTTTTGAACACACATCCATGCCCGAGGCAGGATTAGAACCTGCGACCGTAGCGGTAGCTCGGTTCCAGACTGAAACGCCTAGAACCGCTTGGCCACTCCGGCCGGCGCCTCCAAACACGTTGCCGACAATTGTCTGTTTGAAGGCATATGCGACACTCATCGGTGAAGAGAACGTGATGCCAATCCTGAGCGGCCCATTCGGCATGTTGTTGGGCCCATTTGTACCACGCTGCATGGTGTCGTGGTTGCAAAGATGGACCTCGCCATGGACTTCGGGAGTGAAGTTGCGCATCATCCAGCCTATTGCGCACAGTTTGAGTCGTAACACGATGTCCTGTGGCTACACGAAAAGCATTATTCCACATGACGGCGATGCTGTCAGGGTTCCTCCGAGCCATAATCCGTAGGTAGCGGTCATCCACTGCAGTAGTCACCCTTTGGTGGCTTGAGCAAGGCATGTCATCGAAGCAAGGCATGTCGTCGACAGTTCCTGTCTCTCTGTATCTCCACCATGTCCGAACAACATCGCTTTGGTTCACTCCTGGACTCCTGGACATTTCCCTTGTTGAGAGCTCTTCCTGGCACAAAGTAACAGTGCGGACGCTAATGAACCGCGGTATTGACCGTCTAGACATTGTTGATCTACAGACAACACGAGCCCTGTACCTACTTCTTGGTGGAATGACTGGAACTAACAGGCTGTTGGACCCCCTCCAACTAATAGGCGCTGCTCATGAATTGTTGTTTACATCTTTGGGTGGGTTTAGTGACATCTCTAAACAGTCAAAGGGACAATATCCACAGCCAATCTGATTTGATCCATTATAAATGGTTCTGAAAGCCAGCGACTGTAAATACAATAGGTTTGTTTGTAAATAACTGATCTGCTACTAGTTACGATTTTCTTTATTTTATTTTTCGCACGACGCGTTTCGGGAAGTGATTCCACCTTTCGAGTGTTTTTTTGTGTTCGTTATGTCATTCCAATGTCATGTTGTCAATGTGTGAGATTCTGCTTCATTTCGTTGACTTTACTGCAATACATAAGAAAACACGCAATTTTTAGTTGGTTGTCGATCTTCTGGTGAAGTTAGTGGTGAAATTTAGAAGTATTTATACTTACTCTTTTCTTATGGTCCACTTGTGCAGAGTCTCACACACACTAACATCACACACAACTTTTGTACACTTTTAAACATCGAAAACATTTACATAAACAAAACATTTACATAGATGTATCTACAAGTAGTCAACAGAGATGACATTGTAGGTCTTCCACAGAGTATGATAGGCTTTTGTACAGAGGTTATAAAATAATTATTTACCTTAACAGTTTGGATTGTAATTTACTTATGTCTATTTTACAATTGTGCTTATTTCTATGTGTTACTATTTTTATTTAAGTATACTATCGAAACATCTGAAGAAATTCACTGATCCACTTTCAAGTTTTTCGTTTAATATTTTATCTTCATATTTTCTATAACGTGTATATATCTCCAGTTCTTCTAGCAAATCCATTTTATGTCCTTTATTTATTCAGTGGAGTACCCTGACATTTTGCTCTATTTTTCCTGTGTTATGTACATGTGTTGCTATGGCTGATGCTGATGTAGTGTGTCTGTTGTGTGTGTAGTCTTTTATGTGCTCTGTGTACCTGGTGTTAAAATTTCCGCCTGTTTGTCCTAGGTAGAACATGGAGCATTCCTGACATGTGACCTTGTAACCTTGTATATTCCAGAGTCTGAGTATGGATCATGCTTACACTTTATATTGTGTATTAGTTTTTGTTGTAGTTTATTAGATGTAGAAAACCCAATTTTTACTTTGTGATTTTTGAAAATTTTTGCAATCTTCTGTGATACATTGCCAATGTATGGGATACTAAATATACATTTGTTTTCCTCTTTTTGTTCTGTGGTGCAGTTTGTACCTGGGTCTTTCTTCACTTTTGTCTAGGATTGTGTAAATCATGGAAGCACTGTACCCATTGGCAACTGCAATATTTTTTACTGTGTTTATTTCTGATTGTATGTTTTCTTGGTTCGATGGTATTTTAGTCGCCCTATGTAGCATTGACCTGTACGTTGCCAGTTTATGGGTATTTCGGTGACATAAGGTTGCAGGGATTGTGGTGTCAGTCATTGTGTTTTTCCTATGAACTTTGAATGTGCATGTGCTGTTGTGTCTTTTAATATTTAGGTGCAGAAAGTTGATGCTGTAAATTTGATTTTTTCGTGTAGATTACTGGCGTAATTTAGAATGTCTGTGATGTCTTTGGTATCTCCTTTCACTAGCAATAGTGTGTCATCTACATATCTCCTATAAAATTAAATTTTCCTTAGGCAGGGTTCTTGGCTGTTAAATAATTTTTGTTCTAAGTGATTTATGTATATGTCAGCTATGGTGCTGGTTATATATGATCCCATTGCTAAGCCCCTGGTTTTTTTATATATGTTGCCATTAAAAGTGAAGTAGTTGTAACTTACGGTTAGCTGAAGGAGTTCCATAAATTCGACAATTTCTGTGTATGAAAGTTTCTTGTGTTTCATAAGGTTCTTTTGTTTCTAGTTCATTAGCTAGTATCATGCAGTTTTTTTATAGAATATGTTGCTTCATATGTATAATTTTTCATCAGTATGTTATTCAGTTTTGTGATAGTTTGTATGCTGGGCTATTTATAGATTTGACCACAGGACATATCGGATTTCCATCCTTGTGTATTTTTGGCTGTGCTCTTAGGTGTGGTGCTTTTGGATCCGTGCATGTAAGGTATTTCTTTTCAGTTTCTGTCAGTAGGAAATGTGTGTTCTTTAGTTGTTTCTTAGTTTCATTTTGAAATTGTTTGGTAGGATCTATTTCAATGTGCTGAATATTATTAGCATCAAAAAATTCATGTGTTTTTTCTATCTAGTCCGTCCTTATCTTTCCTCACAACTAATGTATTGCTTTTGTCTGACTTTACAGCTATGGATTGGTTGTTTTTCAATTTATTATTTATGGATTTCAGAGTTTTTCATCATTTATTGTATATTTAGATCTAACTTTATCTTTATTCATTTCTTTCTCAAGAAGTCTATTACTTTGTGATCTATTGCTATTTTGTATTAGAATTTAATTTTGCAACATCTGCTACATTTTAGTTGCAGCTATAATCTGTTTCAGTGTATGGTTCTTGAGGTTAGGTTTTACATCGCATTTTAGTCCTTTTTTGAGCAGATCATTTTCTCTTTGGTCAAATTTTATGTCTATGTTGTTCACCACTTTATTGTAGAATGTGTGTGTGTTTTTGTCAGTTTTCTGAAGATTGTATTTCTTATTTTTTTGGATGTCAAGGTCTGTAGTTTCTTGTTATGTATATAGCAAATGGTCAAGTAATCCTTGTCGACTATGTATTGGATGTGCTTACATATGCTGTCATAAACTGTGGGTTCCATGTTGTTTGCGGTTTCTGTTTGCATGTCGAGTAGCTTTCTGTTTAGTAAGTCGTTCTTCTATGTAACTGCCTTATTTCGGTTTTCAGCCACAGTTTTTCCTAGAAGATATTTTCACTTTTATATAATTCGAAACTATACCTAGTTGTTGGAAGTGCTTGTTGAATCTTATGTGAGAAACTGTTTTTAGTACTTTAATTTTAAGGTTTTTGTATTTATATACAGCTCTCATTGCCTGGCTTGGCACTAATAATCTAATTTGACCCATTATAAATGGTTCTGAAAGCCTGCGACTGTGAAATCAATATGTTTGTTTATAAATAACTCATCTACTACCATTCACGATTTTCTTTATTTTATTTTTCGCACGGCGCGTTTCGGGAAGTGATTTCCATTTTGAAGTGTTTTTTTTTGTGTTTGTTATGTCATTCCTATTTTCGAGTCAATAAGAGACTCTGAGAGAGACTTCATGAGAGATAAAGGTATTTACAATACTCTATGCAATGCGGAACTGTGTTTAGTGCCATACCGACTGGCAGACCAGATCTCCCAAACTGAACTTGTTATGTACTTACTGAGCAGACCTGCAGACAAAACACGTGCAACGTTGCAGCAGGCAACTGGGGAACTAGATGGAAAAGCAGCAGGGATTAATTTTAGGATAGCTCGATAGGCGGTGGGATTATACAGGGTGGGCAAAGGAAGACTGACTTGGAGAGTGGTCTATGTATCTTCAGGTATGCAACCCAACTTACATCATCTGCCCCAGGTAAGTATGATGTAAGTTTGGCTGTCTATCTTAAGGTACATGAAATATTTTACGAGCCAGTTTTACTTTTCCCACCCTGTATTAGGAATAGAGTTTAGTTTTTAGTTATCTTGCCTATTGTTTTTCATTTTATTGAAAATGTTATTTCACATTTGTATTGTGCCGTGACGAATGTGGCACAGTGTCTGTCTCCCCAGAAGTCGTGAGGTGGCCACATGGAACAGGAGGCGCCGATAGTTAGCGCCATCTAGGTGGTGATGTACGCAGGGCCCAGGCATCACGAAGCCGTGTGTGAACAGTGGTCCACGGCGCATCAGCGTGACTACCCATGAAGCTGTGCCGTTAGCGTGCTGGCCTTACATCGCTGGTCCGACTAAGAACACGGTGGCCCACAACTTCTGCTTTGCGCTATCTATAAATTGCCCTGGCCTTCGAGGAGCAGGGGTTGTTGTGATACACTACTGGCCATTAAAATTTCTACACCAAGAAGTAATGCAGATGATAAACGGGTATTCTTTGGACAAATATATTATACTAGAACTGACATGTGATTACATTTTCACGCAATCTAGGTGCATAGATACTAAGAAATCAGTACTCAGAACAACCACCTCTGGCCGTAATAGCATCCTTGATACGCCTGGGCACTGAGTCAAATAGACCTTGGATGGCGTGTACAGTTACAGCTGCCCATGCAGCTTCAACGCGGTACCATAGTTAATCAAGAGTAGTGACTGGCTTATTGTGACGAGCCAGTTGCTCGGCCACCATTGACCAGCCGTTTTCAGTTGGTGAGAGATCTGGAGAAAGTGCTGGCCAGGGCAGCAGTCGAACATTTTCTGTGTCCAGAAAAGCCCGTACAGGGCCTGCAACATGCGATCGTGCATTATCCTGCTGAAATGTAGGGTTTCGCAAGAATCGAATGAAGGATAGGGCCACGGGTCGTAACACATCTGAAATGTAACGTCCTCTGTTCAAAGTGCCATCAATGCGAACAAGAGGTGACTGAGATGTGTAACCAGTGGTACCCCATACCATCACGCCGAGTGATACGCCAGTATGGCGATGACGAATACACGCTTCCAATGTGCGTTCACCGCGATGTCGCCAAACACGGATGCGACCATCATGATGCTGTAAACAGAACCTGGATTCATCCGAAAAAATGACGTTTTGCCATTCGTGCACCCAGGTTCGTCGTTGAGAACACCATAGCAGGCGCTCCTGTGTGTGATGCAGCGTCAAGGGCAACCGCAGCCATGGTCTCCGAGCTGATAGTCGATGCTGCTGCAAAGGTCGTCGAACTGTTCGTGCAGATAGTTGTTGTCTTCCAAACGTCCCCATCTGTTGACTCAGGGATGGAGACGTGGCTGCACGATCCGTTACAGCCATGCGGATAAGATGCCTGTCATCTCGACTGCTAGTGATACGAGGCCGTTGGGATCCAGAACGTTCTTTGGATCTCGACCAATGCGAGCAGCAATGTCGCGATACGATAAACCGCAATCGCAATAGGCTACAATCCGGCCTTTATCAATGTCGGAAACGTGATGGTACGCATTTCTCCTCCTTACACGAGGCATCACAACAACGTTTCACCAGGCAACAGCCGGCCGAAGTGGCCGTGCGGTTAAAGGCGCTGCAGTCTGGAACCGCAAGACCACTACGGTCGCAGGTTGAAATCCTGCCTCGGGCATGGATGTTTGTGATGTCCTTAGTTTAGTTAGGTTTAACTAGTTCTAAGTTCTAGGGGACTAACGACCTCAGCAGTTGAGTCCCATAGTGCTCAGAGCCATTTGAACCATTTCACCAGGCAACGCCAGTCAACTGCTGTTTGTGTATGAGAAATCGGTTGGAAACTTTCCTCGTGTCAGCGCGTTGTAGTTATCGCCACCGGCGCCAACCTTGTGTGAATGCTGTGTATCTACATCTACATCTACATCTATACTCCGCGAGCCACCTTACGGTGTGTGGCGGAGGGTACTTATTGTACCACTATCTGATCCCCCCTTCCCTGTTCCATTCACGAATTGTGCGTGGGAAGAACGACTGCTTGTAAGTCTCCGTATTTGCTCTAATTTCTCGGATCTTTTCGTTGTGATCATTACGCGAGATATATGTGGGCGGTAGTAATATGTTGCCCATCTCTTCCCGGAATGTGCTCTCTCGTAATTTCGATAATAAACCTCTCCGTATTGCGTAACGCCTTTCTTGAAGTGTCCGCCACTGGAGCTTGTTCAGCATCTCCGTAACGCTCTCGCGCTGACTAAATGTCCCCATGACGAATCGCGCTGCTTTTCGCTGGATCATGTCTATCTCTTCTATTAATCCAACCTGGTAAGGGTCCCATACTGATGAGCAATACTCAAGAATCGGACGAACAAGCGTTTTGTAAGCTACTTCTTTCGTCGATGAGTCACATTTTCTTAGAATTCTTCCTATGAATCTCAACCTGGCGCCTGCTTTTCCCACTATTTGTTTTATGTGATCATTCCACTTCAGATCGCTCCGGATAGTAACTCCTAAGTATTTTACGGTCGTTACCGCTTCCAATGATTTACCACCTATGGCATAATCGTACTGGAATGGATTTCTGCCCCTATGTATGCGCATTATATTACATTTATCTACGTTTAGGGAAAGCTGCCAGCTGTCGCACCATGCATTAATCCTCTGCAGGTCTTCCTGGAGTACGTACGAGTCTTCTGATGTTGCTACTTTCTTGTAGACAACCGTGTCATCTGCAAATAGCCTCACGGAGCTACCGATGTTGTCAACTAAGTCATTTATGTATATTGTAAACAATAAAGGTCCTATCACGCTTCCTTGCGGTACTCCCGAAATTACCTCTACATCTGCAGATTTTGAACCGTTAAGAATGACATGTTGTGTTCTTTCTTCTAGGAAATCCTGAATCCAATCACAAACCTGGTCCGATATTCCGTAAGCTCGTATTTGTTTCACTAAACGTAAGTGCGGAACCGTATCAAATGCCTTCCTGAAGTCCAGGAATACGGCATCAATCTGCTCGCCAGTGTCTACGGCACTGTGAATTTCTTGGGCAAATAGGGCGAGCTGAGTTTCACATGATCTCTGTTTGCGGAATCCATGTTGGTTATGATGAAGGAGATTTGTATTATCTAAGAACGTCATAATACGAGAACACAAAACATGTTCCATTATTCTACAACAGATTGACGTAAGCGAAATAGGCCTATAATTATTCGCATCTGATTTATGACCCTTCTTGAAAATGGGAACGACCTGCTAATATTTGCATATCACAGCATGTTATTCCTGTCGGTTAAATTTCGCGTCTGTAGCACGTCATCTTCGAGGTGTAGCAATTTTAATGGCCAGTAGTGTAGGAATGAACCGAAGTGTTACGTCGATGTGGAAGAATTATACTGATATTTGAAAAAGGATGAAGAAGTAAAATAAATCGATGAAAAACGAAATGTTAAAGATTTGTTAAGTAAAGGGAGAAGATGGATCAAAGAAGTTGCGACCGTTGCCTATAGTTGTTCACTCAAGCGACACAGTCTAAAACTTCGGATTATTTGCAGTACATAAAAGAGAAAAATAAGCTTTATGCGAACTGTACACAATTATTTAGTCAGCTAAAAGTTACAGGCCTCATAGAACATTTATTTTATAATGAAATGTATTGCCGAGACACCATATCACTTTGAGATTAGTAGTAATTAAGAGAAAGAATTTAACCTTTGGACAGCAGTGAGTGAAGAGTGTATTCGTAAATACCCATAATACACCCTAGAAAAAATGTGCCCCTCTACCCAGAGACACGGTGACACTGTTTTGTGTATATGACCTGCGGAATATCTGAGTTGCACAACATTTGTAATCAGAATGAAGTTTTCACTCTGCAGCCGAGAGCAATTATTGTTTGATATGTACTATGCAAAGTGCTACAGAATAAGTTTGTAGGAGTCAGCGCGAACTGCCACTAATGATGTATCGATGGCCCGTAGACTGGTTGCTTTCAAGTCACGATTTTTATGCAAGAATCTAACGAGATAACCTTTTCCCGGCGGCTTTGTTGCTTGAAGCCTGGGATGAAACTTGAAGCCATACATCAGCGAAGTTTGGCAGTATTCAGTAATTAAAGACAAAGTCGGTAACTTTGAAAAATGAACTATCCCGATGGAGGAAGCGGGGTAGCAGGAGGGGTTGGCAAGTTCACGAGAATGTGACAAAAAGCGCATTCCGGTGACATGGATTGCTGAAGCACTGCATGACTTGATAATCCGTTAGAACAATATTAATTGCGAGATGCGACTTTTGAAAACAAGCAAGAGGACTTTCAGATGATGTGATAACAAATCATGTACTTGGGCTGTAACTCTTCGTTTCAGTCTTGTTTTTCTGCACCCACATCTATACCTCGCAAGCTGCTGTGTAGTGTGTCGCAGAGGATCCTTCATAACATATCGATTTTCTGTCCTTGTTCATTCTCGCGTTGGACGAAGGAACAATGACAATTAGCCTCCACAGGGCTCCCTAATATCTCTCATTCCTGGAATCCCTAAGCGATATACCGGGTGATCAAAAAGTCAGTATAAATTTGAAAACTTAATAAAGCACTGAATAATGTAGGTATAGAGGTAAAAATTGACACACATGCTTGGAATGACATGGGGTTTTATGAAAACAAAAAAAACAAAGTTCACATAATGTCCGATAGATGGCACTGGACAGCAAAACGTCAGTGACTGCGCATGACAATCGTGTATAAAAGGAGCTGTAGTGAGAGAGAGAATCAGATGCGCCATCAGTCGCAGCATGCTGAGGTTACGTGAAAAGGCGCTTTTAGTGAAGCTGTATTATAATAATGGGGAATGTGCTAGTTCAGCGTTACGATCCTATCGCCATAGGAAGGGGATTCGAACGGGTAAAGGTCCGTTGACAAATGCAGCTGTAGCGAGAATGATTTCGAAGTTCGAAGCCACCGGTTGTTTAGACGATAGACCCCGTAGCGGCCGACCGAGCACAAGGCGTAATGCTGCTGAGATAGTTCAGGAAGAAATGGAGACTAGCGGATTCGTCTATGCACGGGGAAGTCAGCGCTCGTGCAGTCTCACGTCGCACCGGCATTCCATACACTACTGTTTGGTTGGCACTGAGGCGTACCCTCCGATGCTATCCGTACAAAATCCATCGGCATCATGAACTGTTACCTGGCGATTTAGTGAAGCAGAGGGCATTTGCAGTGTGGGCGTTTCAAAAGATGGCGGAAGATGACGATTGGTTGAGTAATGTGTTGTGGACCGACGAAGCTCATTTCACGCTCCGAGGGTCTGTCAACGCCCACAACTGCAGAATTTGGGCTACCGAAAATACTAGAACTGTCGTGGAAACTCCATTGCACGACGAGAAAGTCAGGGTATGGGTTGGATTTACCACATCTACCGTTATCGGGCCTTTTTTCTTTAAGGAAATGCGTGATTCTGATTTTGTACCGTAGTTGCTCCCGTGACGGGTGAGAGGTACGCCGATATGTTACAGAATTGCATCATCCCCAGCCTGGCTCATAAACACCTGCTGGAACGTACGATGTTTATGCAGGATGACGCTCCACCCCATATTGCTAGACGCGTGAAAGATCTCTTGCGCGCGTCGTTTGGTGATGATCGTGTGCTCAGCCGCCACTTTCGTCATGCTTCGCCTCCCAGGTCCCCAGACCTCAGTCCGTGCGATTATTGGCTTTGGGGTTACCTGAAGTTGCAAGTGTATCGTGATCGACCGACATCTCTAGGGATGCTGAAAGACAACATCCGACGCCAATGCCTCACCATAACTCCGGACATGCTTTACAGTGCTGTTCACAACATTATTCCTCGACTACAGCTATTGTTGAGGAATGATGGTGGACATATTGAGCATTTCCTGTAAAGAACATCATCTTTGCTTTGTCTTACTTTGTTATGCTAATTATTGCTATTCTGATCAGATGAAGCGCCATCTGTCGGACGTTTTTTGAACTTCTGTATTTTTTTGGTTCTAATAAAGACCCATGTCATTTCAAACACGTGTGTCAATTTGTACCTCTCTATCTACATTATTCCGTATTTTATTCAGTTTTCAAATTTATACTGACTTTTTGATCACCCGGTATATGTTGGTCACAGCAGGAAAGGTGTACAATCTTTCTCGAATACAGTTTCTCTAAATTACCCAGGAATGATTCGTGAGAGCAAGGTCGTCTTTCTTCCAACGATTCCAACTGCCAGAGTCCTTCTGTTACGCTTTCTATAAGAACCTATTATGATCCTGGCAGCGCGTCTCGGAAATTTATACAATGTCTACGAAACCTATTCGGAAAGTAAGGTCCAGTCTGTTGCGAAGAGGAAACCATTGCAAAAATCAAAATTGTCCGATTTGCAACAGTTAGCTACACCTTCCAGGCACTACTCTACATTGTCGCCGCCCTGACTTAGACATTTTCTATAGCGTTTTACCAACTTTCCAACACACTCGTCGCAGAAGGCAGCCGCCTGTACTTTCCGCCAATTCTCTATGCTGACCTACAGCTCATTGTTTGTGCCAAAATTTTGTCCTCATAGCCAGAGATTCGCGTGAGCAGAGATGAAAATCAGGGGGAGCCAATCACAGGCCGTAATGTGGGTGGTGAAACACTCCCCATCGAAAACGCTGCAGGAATATTTTCATTGCCCCTGCAGAGTGCGAACGAGAACTGTCATGAAGAAGGAAAAGCATTACAGTTAAGTTACGTGGGCTGCATGATATCAGGCGAAGTATCTCACCGGGCCCTTCTACTTGGCGCGTTACACTATTTATCTAGGCACCTTTATGAGCTCACTGTGCGCTCCGAACTGAAAAGAGCAGCGTGATGCGATCGACGACCTCACTTGAGACACTACCCAACACATCTGTGCAAGGCTTCATCGGATTTTCACTGAGGTTTTCATTTCACGCCTGATCGGACCTCACTTTCCGTATATCCCCCGCTACCTGATGATTTCAAACACTGGAACAATAGAACTGGTCGTGTTGGTGCCTTATATGCGATTCCCTTCATAGACGCATTGCACTTCTCCAGAACACATTCCAACAGAGATAGGTCTTCCATACACTTTCACTAACACTGACTTTACGTGATATTCCAATTTCATATCGCCTCAGAATTATTCCCTAAATATATTACACGACCTGAAGTGATCGAGAAGTTCACTATTAATTTCGTAATCGGGCAGCATCAGGTTCTTCCTGTTAATTGCTGGCACTATGTTGAATTTACCCACATTTAGAGCTAACGTCCATTGAGATAAGTGGAAATTTCCCTCTGATCGTCCAATGACGATATTTTTATATAGACAACAGCATCGCCAGTGAACTACGTTATAGTGCTCCTGACTCTGTATGACAAATAGTTTATGCATGTTAAGAATATTAGAAGTCTTATTTATGACGCCAGAAACTTCTAAACACAGCAACTTCCTCTGGAAGTGATTTTAATGCCACTTACGAGAACATTTACTTAAATCCTTGCACTCCTTGCGTAAAAACGCTGTTTCGAATTTCTGGGACGTGTTCGCTGGCGTATTCTTACTGTCTTGCAAACTGACTGCAGCAATTCAGGTAACGAAAATGTTTTCGTCACCCTGATTCAAACCGTCTAACATCTTGTTTTAGTAGCAGTTTATTACCATGATACCTCGACGATCTTACAAAAATTTATTTCGCTTTGGTTTACTGAACCATACCACGAACAACTTCTATAATTTGTAAAATATCGTTGAAGTTTTGCAGCTTAATTTTTCATTTTAATTTCAGAGCCCATTTGAAAGCGTTATTAGTTTCCCGGTACAGACATAACAAATTAAGAAATATATATGGAGTGAGCAGTCAGATACATAAAACAGGATTTTTGCGGTCAGTATACGAGTATGTCACCTCCCAGGTCACGTGCTTCGTGGTAAGTATCTACGAAAAGTGACTTATTTCTTTAATATAATTCGATTATCTTGTATGTCAGCAGTAATTTTCCACCATTACTGTTACTAATAAAAACTTGTAAAAGTCAGATAAATATATGTAACATGAAAGTTTCGTACTTCGCACAAATGTCAACAAACAGCATTATACGTAAGTATTATTATTCATGTTTGATTTTGACGAGATACGCAGAAAATTACTCTCTCCCCATTCATACTCCATGACGAACTATTAGGTCTACGCATACATGAGAGCTTCCAGATATGTTCCACCTAGTGACTATCGCCAAACAAAGCATCCGAAAGTGTTAATAATGTGCAGTCTCATCATCTTAATAAAATCTATGTTTAGGTGAACTGTGAGTTGTGGTTAGTAAATCGTTCAACAAATTGTATAGACGACAAAAGTGTTCATAGAGCAAAGATGATTATGTATTAAAGGGAGGAAGCTGTTTTTAATTTTAATCGGTTATTGTTGTTGTGATCTTCAGACTGGTTTGATGCAGCTTTCCATGCTACTCTATCCTGTGCAAGCTTTTTCATCTCCCAGTACCTACTGCAGCCTACATCCTTCTGAATCTGCGTAGTGTATTCATCTCTTAGTCTCCCTCTACGATTTTTACCCTCCACGCTGCCCTCCAATTCTAAATTGGTGATCCCTTGATGCCTCAGAACATGTCCTACGCATTTCTCCTCCTTACACGAGGCATCACAACAACGTTTCACCAGGCAACAGCCGGCCGGTGTGGCCGTGCGGTTCTAGGCGCTCCAGTCTGGAACCACGTGACCGCTACGGTCAAAGGTTCGAATCCTGCCTCGGGCATGGATGTGTGTGATGTCCTTAGGTTAGTTAGGTTTAAGTAGTTCTAAGTTCTGGGGGACTGCTGACCTCAGATGTTAAGTCCCATAGTGCTCAGAGCCATTTGAACCATTGTTTTGTCCTACGAAACGATCCCTTCTTCTAGTCCAGTTGTGCTACAAATTTCTCTTCTCCCCAATTCTATTCAATACCTCCTCATTAGTTATGTGATCTACCCACCTGATCTTCAGCATTCTTCTGTAGCACCACATTTCGAAAGCTTCTATTGTCTTCTTGTCTAAACTATTTATCGTCCATGTTTCACTTCCCTACATGGCTGTACCCCATACAAATACTTTCAGTAAAGACTCCCTAACACTTAAATCTATACTCTATGTTAAAAAATTTCTCTTCTTCAGAAACAGTTTCATTGCCTTTTGTGACGGCTCCCAAACGCAAGGTCCTCGGCGGTAGTTTTGGGGCAGCCACCACAAATTGTATAAAGCGTGGGCAGTGACCAGGATGTAGCTATGTCTGTTGGCCGAAAAATAATTAATGACAAGAATTGCGCCAGCGAGAATGAAGAGATAACTTAACTTTATTTCTGACGAAACGTGCACCAGAAATACAAGTCCAAGTAATATTCAAGAGTAATCCGTGTACTGAGCCTTGTCGAATACAATAGCAAATATCATCCTGCAATGGCTCAGCTATAAACTCCACGAACGGCTAGCAGTAGACAATAGACAATACACTGCCCGTCTCGGGGCCAGCGCTCCTCCTTATATGCAAAGGGCAGAGGGCGCTGCGGACCCGAGCTCAGCCATGGCGCGACCTCTTCCGTCGGCGGTAACGCCCTGAGACGCCGACGGCCGCGACAGGAACTGTGACCAGCTGTGTCACGATCAGGGAGCGCGTGCGCGAGTTGATTGGTTGGTTGGGTCCGTGGGTACAACATTGCCAATGCCATTCTACTTTTTATATCCTCTCTACGTCGACCAACATCAGCTATTTAGCTCCCAAAATAGCAAAACTCATTTACTACTTTGAGTGTCTCATTTCCTAATCTAATTCCCTCAGCATCACCCGATTTAATTCGACTATATTCCATCACCCTCGTTTTGCTTTTGTTGATGTTTATCTTACATCCTCCTTTCAAGTCACTGTCCATTCCGTTCAACTGTTCTTCCAGGTCCTTTGCCGTCTCTGACAGAATTACAATGTCATCGGTGAACGTCTAAGTTTTTATTTCTTCTCCATGGATTTTAATTCCTACTCCGAATTTTTCTTTTGTTTCCTTTACTGCTTACTCAATAGACAAATAAAAATAAGAATAACATTGGGGATAGGCTAGAACCCTGTCTCACTTCCTTCCCAACCACTGCTTCCCTTTCGTGCCCCTCGAATCTTATAACTGCCGTCTGGTTTCTGTACAAATTGTAAATAGCATTTCGCTCCCTGTATTTTACCCCTGCCACCTTCAGAATTTGAAAGAGAGTATTCCAGTCAACATTGTCAAAAGCTTTCTCTAAGTCTACAAATGCTAGAAACGTAGGTTTGCCTTTCCTTAATCTACCTTCTAAGATAAGTCGTAGGTTCAACAATGCCTCGCGTGTTCATACATTTCTACGGAATCCAAACTGACCATCTCCGAGGTCGGCTTCTGCCAGTTTTTCCATTCGTCTGTAAGGAATTCGTGTTAGTATTTTGCAGCAGTGATTTATTAAACTGATAGTTCGATAATTTTCACATCTGTCAACACCTGCTTTCTTTGGGATTGGAATTATTATGTTCTTCTTGAAGCCTGAGGGTATTTCACCTGTCTCATACATCTTGCTCACCATATGGTAGAGATTTGTCAGTGCTGGCTGGCTCTCCCAAGGCTATCAGTAGTTCTAATGGAATGTTGTACTCCCGGGGCCTTTTTTCGACTTAGGTCTTTCAGTGCTCTGTCAAACTCTTCATACAGTATCATATCTCCCATTTCATCTTCATCTACATCCTCTTCCATTTCCATAATATTGTCCTCAAGTACATCGCTCTTGTATAGATCCTCTTTATACTCCTTCCTCCTTTCTGCTTTCCCTTCTTTGCTTAGAACTGGGTTTCCATCTAAGCTCTTGATATTCGTACAAGTGGTTCTCTTTTCTCCAAAAGTCTCTTTAATTTTCCTGTAGGGAGTATCTATCTTAGCCCTAGTGAGATAAGCCTCTACATTCTTACATTTGTCCTCTTGACATCCCTGCTTAGCCATTTTGCACTTCCTGTCGATCTCATTTTTGAGATGTTTGTATTCCTTTTTGCTTGCTTAGTTTACTGTGTTTTTACATTTCATCCTTTCATCAGTTAAACTCAATATCTCTTCTGTCACCCAAAGATTTGTACTAGCCCTCGTCATTTTACCTACTTGATCCTCTGCTGCCTTCACTATTTCATCTCTCAAAGCTACCCATTCTTCTTCTACTGTATTTCTTTCCCCCATTCTTGTTAATCGTTCCCTAATGCTCTCCCTAAAACTCTCTACAACCTCTGGTTCTGTTAGTTTATCCAGGTCCCATCTCCTTAAATTCCCACCTTTTTGCAGTTTCTTCAGTTTAAATGTACAATTCACAAACAATAGATTGTGGTCAGAGTCCATATCTGCCCCTGGAAATGTCTTACAATTTAAAACCTGGTTCCTAAATCTCTCGCTACGGTCGCAGGTTCGAATCCTGCCTCGGGCATGGATGTGTGTGATGTCCTTAGGTTAGTTAGGTTTAATTAGTTCTAAGTTCTAGGCGACTTACGACCTCAGAAGTTAAGTCGCATAGTGCTCAGAGCCACTTGAACCAACCTAAATCTCTGTCTTACCATTATATAATCTATCTGAAACCTTCAAGTACCTCCAAGCCTCTTCCATCTTCTTTCATGATTCTTGAACCAAGTGTAAGCTATGATTCAGTTATGCCCTGTGCAAAATTCTACCAGGCGGCTTCCTCTTTCTCTCCTTGCCCCCAGTCCATAGTCACTTACTACGTTTCCTTCTCTTCCTACTATCGAATTCTAGTCACCCATGACTATTAAATTTTCGTCTCCCGTCACTATCTGAATAATTTCTTTTATCTCATCATACATTTCATCAATCTCGTCGTCATCTGCGGAGCTAGTTTGCATATAAACTTGTTCTGCTGTGGTAGGCGTGGGCTTTGTGTCTGTCTTGGCTACAGTAATGCCTTCACTATGCTGTTTGTAGTAACTTACCCGCACTCCTATTTTTTATTCATTATTAAACCTACTCTTGCATTACCCCTATTAGATTTTGTATTTATAACCCTGTATTCACCTGACGAGAAGTCTTGTTCCTCCTGCCACCGAACTTCACTAATTCCCACTATATCTAACCTTAACCTATCCAGCTCCCTTTTTAAATTTTCGAACCTACTTGTCTCATTAAGGGATCTGACATTCCGCGCTCCGATCCGTAGAACGTCAGTTTTCTTTCTCCTGATAACGATGTCCTCCTGAGTAGTTCCCGCCCGGAGATGCGAATGGGGGAATGTTTTACCTCCGGAATATTTTACCCAAGAGGACGCCATCATCATTTTACCAGACAATAAAGCTACATGACCTCGGGAAAAAATTACGGCTGTAGTTTCCCCTTGCTTTCATCCATTCGTAGTACCAGCACAGCAAGGCTGTTTTGGTAAGTGTTACAAGGCCAGATCAGTCAATCATCCAGACTGTTGCCCCTGCAACTACTGAAAAGGCTGCTGCCCCCTTCAGGAACCACACGTTTGTCTGGGCTCTCAACAGATACTCCTCCGTTGTCGTTGCACCTACGGTACGGCTGTCTGTATCGCCGAGGCACGCAAGCCTCTTCACCAATCGGTATAAAGCCATTAAGTATTCTAGAAGGTCCTAATTGAAGAACTAAGGTACATTAAGGAAATGAAGGCCGTGATAAGATGTGCTAGCTAGGCGAGACGAGTTTGAAGTGAGCCGTCATGAGAGATAGAAGTTCTTACCCTGTCCACCGACTTAAAAGAAGTAAGGCAAAAATGGTACGTGGAACTGGTTTCATTATAGCACGTGCCAAGGAAAAGAGAAGAAATGCACAATGGAAATATGCTCCAGGCTTGACGAGAGATTATTAAGCTCTGAAGTAAACCATCTACTTCTATATCTACATCTACATGGATACTCTGCAAATCATATTTAAGTGCCTGGCAGAGGGTTCATAGAACCACCTTTACAATTCTCTATTATTCCAATCTCGTATAGCACGCGGAAAGAATGGACACGTATAACTTTCCGTACGAGCTCTGATTTCCCTTATTTAATCGTGGTGATCGTTTCTCCCTATGTAGGTCGGTGTCAAAAAAATATTTTCGCATTCGGAGGAGAAAGTTGGTATTGGAATTTCGTGAGAAGATTCCATCGCAAAGAAAAACGCCTTTCTTTTAATGATTCCCAGCCCAAATGCTGTATCATTTCTGTGACACTCCATCCCATATTTCGCGATACTAATAATACAAAACGTGCTCCCTTTCTTTGAACTTTTTCGGTGTACTCAGTCAGTCGTATGTGGTCAGGATCACACACCGCGCAGCAGTATTGTAAAAGAGGACGGACAAGCTTAGTGTAGGCAGTCTCCTTAGTAGGTCTGTTACATTTTCTAAGTGTCCTGCCAGTAAAACGCAGCCTTTGGTTAGCCTTCCCCACAACATTTTCTGCGTGTTCTTTCCAATTTAAGTTGTTCGTAATTGTAATACCTAGGTATTTAGTTGAATTTACGGCTTTTAGATTAGACTTATTTATCGTGTAACCGAAGTTTGACGAGTTCCTTTTAGCACTCGTGTGGATGACCTCACACTTTTCGTTATTTAGGGTCAACTGCCACTTTTCGCACCATTCAGATATTTTTTCTAAATCGTTTTGCAGTTTGCTTTGATCTTCTGATGACTTTATTAGTCGATAATTGACAACGTCATCTGCAAACAACCGAAGACGGCTGCTCAGATTGTCTCCCAAATCGTTTATATAGTTAAGGAAAAGCAAAGGGCCTATAACACTACCTTGGGGAACCAAGCAATATTCAGCCCGCGGGAGAGATCTGTAAGCGTTACCTCACTGAATTACCTGCTCACAAAGAGTGGGTGACGTGCAGATTTAACCTCTAGCAGTTGTAATACAAAGTGGTCAAATTAAATCTTTGGTACTTGAGGGGATTCCCATGACAGATGAGTGATCGAAGAACAGTGAAACATTTGTAAGGACATTCGGAAGAGAAACAACAAATGAATCATTGAGAGAAACGCATTTTAATTTCCACATGGAAACTGCACTCCACCTTACGTTGCAGCTTACAAACGCGTACAGTGCGACAACTATGTGAATCCACATCACCCTCGAATCGCAGCAGAGATTGCCGTACTGCTGCCTGAAACAACGACGGCCCACGGAATGTTCAGATGTCATGACACAACTCGTGCACTACTTGAAGATCGCAGACTGCGTCCAGCATTCTCAGCCGTGGCAACAGTAACTTCAACAATTTGTGGTGCAATTGGCCGACGTCCTCTCCCAAGAGCAATTACCAAATCGCCATTTATTGCGAACTTCCGAATCATGTTCTTAAACCCCGGTGCGGAGTTAGAACCTCTCCGTATTTCTTAAACGTGTCGATACTCGCTAAGAGGAAGAGCACTATTGCTGCCGTTTTGATAAAACAGCTGTACGAGTAAAGGTCCGCTCACCTTGTCCAGGCCCATGATAACTATCTGCAACTGTAATGCACATTAATGCTTGTTGGAACCCAACGTCGCCGTACCAATTCTGGCGTCGAGCGGCATGTCTTGATACTAACACTAAACAATCCAAATCCTGCAGCGTACTGTCTGAGCATCATTCCTATAAATCTGGGTACGCTTAGGGTAAGTAGTTTTTTGTCTACACAGGCTCAAGTAGAGAATGTTTAATTGTAACCATCCTGTACAAGGGCCACAGTAAAGTACTGTTGGCTTTCTGCAACAAGACCTCCCTCTCCTTGACTATGTTCACATGATTAGTGGCGCAATGAAAGTGTTTGTGACAGTGTACGGCACGCATTTGTTGTGAATTTCAAATCTGTACTTTCCTTTTTTCTTATAATTTTCTACTACTGTAACTATCAATTATGAAAATAGACAGTCCGAATAATTTATAGAAATTTTCTCAGATATGTGAATGAAGTGCTACACTACACTGGACCAAGGCAAGCGTAGTTATGATGCATTTTCAAAAAGATTCATTCGATTTCGCTACACTGTATCTTCCGCATGAATGAAGACAGAAACTAGGATTGAATTTTGGTTACGGATATTGTGGGGTCTTGCCCACTCGTCGCAAAAGTCTGTAAACTAGAGGTGGCAAAAAATAACGTAACTGATAGAAATAACCGGTTACTGAGAAGTAACGGTTACTGCGATAACCGTTCCTCTGATTCTGGCAGTTATTTCAATAACTGTTTAGTGTCAACAGTGCCTCGCGCCATCTGTTGACGGAAGATCGTACTGCGCATTTGGAAGGCGTTCTATAGACCATGGGAATAACTGTGAGACTGCGCTCCATCTGTTGATAAGAACTGTGTACTATTTCGTGGGCTTTCGTTACTTTTAGCATAAACAATTAAATAAAGTTAATGTCCGAGCCGTGGCTGATAGGAGCTGCAGTACAGGCAATAACAAGTACGGTCGTTCCCTTAAGCCACCGCCTTACGAGTTAATTTAGCTTGGACGGGTAGTAGAAGGAAAGTTACTTAGGAATTCGAGCGACTATGGAAATAACTGTCAGAGACCGGTATTCTCCTCTGGCAGTTATCGTTATTGGCTCGTAGTTCTAGTTCTCTGGTAGTTATCGGGCTACCACCACAGATAACCTGGAAGCTGGTAACGGAATAACTGTGTGTCTAGACGTTCCTGACTCGGTGACTCCAGTTAAAGGTCGTAGTTCCAGGTGATATTTCCAGAGAGGATAGTAACTGGAGCGAACAAATATTTTCGTACTGCTACGGAAATAGCCGCTGGCAATCGCGAATGACAAATAACATGTCAGAAAGTATAACATAATACAGTGGAATATAATAATTATTATCCTCATCATTTGTCAGGAGATTGTCAAAATATGTGAATATATCACAGTAACTGCTAATATTTACAGAATTGGTACACTGACAGAATAAGACACAGTTACGTACTTTTAATAAATTTATCGTACACAGAATACCCGATCTTGACTGTTGCAACCAAGTGCTGTCAAAACTGAAATATAGCAGAATTTTTGCCTAAGCTGGTCTATCAGTCTCTGTTACGATATTCATCTACAGAGTAGAAGGAGGGGTCGATGGAAGCGTCAGATTCCACCCGCCTGCTTCGACGTAAAGGTGTTGTGGTGTGTGAATGTCATTACGGCACGGTGTTTATGAGTTGGTTTGTGTGTGTGTGTGTGGGGGGGGGGGGGGGGCTGTCGATCTAGGTTGCAGTGCCGGAATTTGCTGGTGGTAATTAATTTTTTTTTTCTAGCTGTGATGTTTTGTGTATTTATGATGTATTGAATGTGGTTTAATTTATGTAGGGATGATTGATTTGTGGACTTTTGGGATTGTGGTTTTATTTTTTGCAGTTGTAGGTGTTGGTTTTTTGGCATCAGTAGCTGTGGTGGACCTATATAGGTCACCGGAAATGACCGATTCCCATTTTCATAGTTGTGTGTGTTGATGTTTTAGTATTGTCATCTGAGGTTGACCTATATGGGTCAAGGGAAATGTCTGATTCCAATTTTCGTACTTTTAGTTGTGGGTATTGGTGTTTTGGTATGGTCACCTATAGTTGACCTATATTGTTCAAGGGAAGTGTCCGATTCCTGCAGATTTTTGTTGGTGTAGCAGAATGCTGTAATTTTTTTTTCTTTTTGTTCTTCATTTTGTGTTTTGGAATCATGGTGTGTTTTTTTTACTAGCTTGTCCTCACCCTAAAACCCCCAACTTCCCGCAGTTGTCCCACTGGTTTGATTGTATTTTTGGTGGGAAATGTTATTGTATTATTTATATGTATCTTCGTGTTTGTTGCCATGTGTATGTAGTGATGTCATAGACACACTTAAAATAGCCATTTTCGGCATATTGATGACGGGTGGAATCAGACACTTCTGTATCAAATAGTCTTTCAAACACACTGTAAACCGTGCCTTATCTGAAACCAAGTTTTTAATGGTTGCTGACTTGCTGGCAGTTTATTGAAAATGCATGTTCCTGAATATTGGACGCCTTTTGGACCAAGGTAAGTAATTTTATGTCTTTATGTAGATTGCTGTTCCCATTTCTAGTACTGATATTATGTATTAAGCTATTGGTTGGAAATACTTGTAACAAATTTCATAAAGGAATAAATATACTAGGAAGCAGTGGTTAGAATACAAAGTTCCTTGAACAGGTTCCTACATGATGTTCTTGAATTGATACCACAAACGATTTTTATTACACGCTTTTACATGCGAAAAACTTTTGCTACGTTTGATACGTTCCCACAGAATATGCTCCCTTATGAAACAACAGAATGAAAAAATGTGGTATGCCCTTCCCAACTGAATTTATTATCGAGTTGTAGTCCCAGAAATGTAACACTGTCAACCTTTTCGATCTGCATGTCTTCATATGTTATAAACATGCTGTCGCTGGAGAAATCGAGCAGTTTGCAAATCTGACATAAAACTTGGATTAGTGTACTCACACTTTCCCCAATAGGACTAGCTTTTACAGCACGGGAGTAAACGAATCTGTCACATTACGTATATTTTTTGTTGTATTATAAGGCTGTACACTTTATTCTATTATGTGAGCAGCACAAGAAATTAAGCTTCGAATTTAACCTACAGTACTCAGTTTACATATTACTTCATACTTAAAAACGCACGTTGTTAAAATTTTACTTAAACAGTGCTTTGGCGAAGTTGCGCGTACTTTCTGTCGCAGCTGCGAAGATAATATTTCTAATAGCGACCGATAACCTACAAACATGTAATATGAAACACTAATAATCGTTCTAACATCAACTAAAATGTACCTGGAGTTAATAAGCTAAGGTTATGACACGATTCATACGACATTCCTGCTATTTCACACTACTCGCAGTTATACTGATAACTAAACTGATGGATTCCAACTATGTCGTTATTTAACTGTCGGAGTTATCGGTATTCGCTAGCGAAAAATAACTTGGCAGTTATTAATAACGGTTAACGATAACGGTTATCAAAGAATAACTGGAACTGTGATAACGGTTACTCCAGAATAACCGTTTGGCCCACCTCTACTGTAAACTCAAGAGCGAGCAGCGCTTTTGGTGGGGGAAGTGGCCTTTCCCGGAAGAACGCTGCCACTGGACTACAGGGGCTCCCAAAATCTGTTGCCCGTTATCTGTTTAGCAGCGTAGATCGGCGTGTAGTGATATACGTCGTTTCTGTTCGTGGGATCCTAGTTGCCAGTGTCAGTGAGTTAACTCTGTATGCTTACTGACGTACTTCGATATCCAGAAGTGATGGATAATCGTGTAGCATTGCAATAAAATGTGCAGAATACGAGGAAGGGGAGGTATTTGGGGAGTAACGAGCGTTCGATCGTCTCTCATGTTATTACAGCGTGTATTAAGAGGCGGCCCAAAAAGAACGGTTGGCTAATATTACCAGTTCCAATCAAAGGGCTGCAATTTATGTAAACATCAGCCTCACGTAGTAGGACGCATAAGTAAGGAATGGAAAAATAAGCCGCATGGTTCACTGGAATCGCCACGAAGGAAAACTAATAATTTTGAGAGGAAACCCATAGTTATAGACAGTTTCAAAATCACGTAAAACCTTTTATGCTCATGGAACACTAAATCTCTATCTCGGTCACTATTCACCTGATTCTAAGACATATTGCTTAAAACATGTGCGCAATAGCTATTCTAAACACTGCTGAAATTTCCTTCGAAACATGTACACCGATTCTGGACTTAAAGCAAAGAGCTTGACATACGAAGTGCGTTCACATATTAATTTTTATTTTTTGGTAAGAACTTTATTTGTTAATCCACAGCAATGATATCCTCTTCAAAATATTCCCCATTACGTACTATACACTTATGCCAGGGCTTTTTCCAATTTTCGAAACACTTTAGGAACTGTTTCTTCGGGATAGTTTACAGGTCTCTTAACTGTGCATTTTTAATCTCGTCCATGCTTGTAAAACCGGTGTCCTTTAAGGCCTGCTTTGAAATGTTTATACCACTTGTCAGCCCTTGGTTTACTCATATCAAGCTCACCAAAAGCAATATTTACCATTTACAAAAATTTCATACGCTTTATTCCATTATTATAACAAAATTTATTACAGATTCTCTAATTTATTTTTATACAAAACGAATAATCATTGATGTTACCAAAACACATGGATCCTTTCTGACAGCTGAAAACAGAGTAAATACCCAATATGCATGAATATTTGAGGCATGTTTACGAAGACAGTGACAAAAAAGTAGAGCAAATTGGGCTAATACAACATACAAAATTATAAATTTCTGCTTACTTTTTAAACACTCTTTGTGTTGCAAGAATTGTTAAGTTTCAATGCAGTCGTTCAAAGAAAACTTCTACCTTTTAGCAGAAACACAAAATGAGAACAAGCCTTAAATTCTACAGACTGATTGCATTATATGGGGTTCGATTTACGAATAGCAATAGAGGAACATACATTCACATGAACAGGCACTTGGTTCTATGTTTGTAGTAGAATCCTGACTTCCGTTCTTATGTTAATATTATTTACTCTATAATGTAGTGTTTCGGAAGAAGCTATCGTTTTTTGTATTCATTATGGTCTTAATACATTAGTCTAAGAAATAAACGCAGCCGAGACGTATCTGTACTCGGCTTCGCCACAGATTTGAAGCGCGCGCCGCGGAAGGGTCGGTACTATGTTGTAAAACAGCCTGTAGAAGGGCCTTGCGACGTAGATGGCTTGGCAGAGTGGGGACTCGCTCGCTCGCTCTTCAGTTTACCGACAGACTTATACTAGGATGGCTACGCGATGCAGCGTTCTCGGAATGCTATACAACAATTTCGGACAAACAACATTAGTAGTTTTATTCCTATTGACAATACTTAACTTCGGAGATTTACAAATATTAGTCGCAAACGAGGAGCGACTCGCAATATAATTTTGAGTCCATTATACGTGAACCGTTCAGGCAAGTTGACACGCGTCACTGATAACTAACTCCACAATCCGGTGGCTAACAGGAGCGCCGCTCATATTCCCTTCTTCCAGGGTGCGTGTTCTGTATCTTTCCGCCATTGTGCCGATCGTTTCGGTACTCGGGAGCACCGAACGGTCTAGTACTTCAATTAAAGCCCCTGCATTATTCAGTATTTATTTCGGAAGCGATACCGTTCGGGTCTAGAGAACTGAAGCGTTGTTGTCGGTTCGCGTCGTGCAAACCAATGAAAAGCAAGGGGCCGCAGATCCGCGCACGCGCACTGCAGCGCGCACAGCGCCACGAACACAAAATGGCTAGCAGACGACACAGGCGCTCTATTCTTCGAAGTACCGCAAATTGAGTTTACGTTGCCATAGCGCATGACGCTGCATTCCATCGAGCTGACGAGCCCGTCTTCATCGCTCTTGCCTCCTCCTTAACAGTATCAGGCACAGTACATCCATTTCCATGATTCTCAGCTGAAATGCATAGAAATTTTTATTGTTTCCCTGACCGCATGTTTCCATGCATGCACAATAACGACAGCGTATTTGACTGTATTCTGCACATCGTCATAAATGCTGCATTATGTCATCTTATTCTCATTCACACTGACGTCGTGTTTTGGATTTTACGTTTCGGAAAATGAATTAGGAATAGTGTGTATTAATACATCTATAAAAACACCCGAAAAATTGATTCTGAGGGTTTCAAAGAATAAGAAGATAAACAAAATGTGGTTGTAACCGGCTCCTAGAGATCCAAATGATTAAGTAGCCCACTTCCCTATATGATACGTCAAAGATTTGGGCCTTAAAAACAAAATTGTAAAAAAAACCATTTTCGAGAGCTCCTGCATTTCGTCTATGTTTATAACATGCAACTCACGAATGAAAATGTTTCGTATGTGGTGCTACAGTCTAAAAATATTATGGCGGAGATCTTTCATCTCTGTCTACTGTCGTCGAGGATTCGATCATAGATAAATACTTGTGACAAACAAGATTATGAAGATGACTGCTGCTAGTCACATTCCCAGTAATTTAAGTTGTGCTCTTAGATTCCTGTCTAACCACATACTCGGAAATCGCTACATATTCGGAAAAAATGGTGAATTATTTCTGAGAAGAAAGAATATAAAGGTCACTGTCGGTTGTTTCACTCACAGCAATTTCATATTTCTTTTTTAAACACACAAATCACGAAATCATTGCTGAGGAAGTGCGCTCTTGCAGAAAAATCTTAACTTACACGAATAACAATGTTTCACAACGTGTTGCATATACAGGGTGTTTCAAAAATGACCGGTATGTTTGAAACGGCAATAAAAACTAAACGAGCAGCGATAGAAATACACCGTTTGTTGCAATATGCTTGGGACAACAGTAAATTTTCAGGCAGACAAACTTTCGAAATTACAGTAGTTACAATTTTCAACAACAGATGGCGCTGCGGTCTGGGAAACTCTAAAGTACGATATTTTCCACATATCCACCATGCGTAGCAATAATATGGCGTAGTCTCTGAATGAAATTACCCGAAACCTTTGACAACGTGTCTGGCGGAATAGCTTCACATGCAGATGAGATGTACTGCTTCAGCTGTTCAATTGTTTCTGGATTCTGGCGGTACACCTGGTCTTTCAAGTGTCCCCACAGAAAGAAGTCACAGGGGTTCATGTCTGGCGAATAGGGAGGCCAATCCACGCCGCCTCCTGTATGTTTCGGATAGCCCAAAGCAATCACACGATCATCGAAATATTCATTCAGGAAATTAAAGACGTCGGCCGTGCGATGTGGCCGGGCACCATCTTGCATAAACCACGAGGTGTTCGCAGTGTCGTCTAAGGCAGTTTGTACCGCCACAAATTCACGAAGAACGTCCAGATAGCGTGATGCGGTAATCGTTTCGGATCTGAAAAATGGGCCAATGATTCCTTTGGAAGAAATGGCGGCCCAGACCAGTACTTTTTGAGGATGCAGGGACGATGGGACTGCAACATGGGGCTTTTCAGTTCCCCATATGCGCCAGTTCTGTTTATTGACGACGCCGTCCAGGTAAAAATAAGCTTTGTCAGTAAACCAAATGCTGCCCACATGCATATCGCCGTCATCAATCCTGTGCACTATATCGTTAGCGAACGTCTCTCGTGCAGCAATGGTAGCGGCGCTGAGGGGTTGCCGCATTTGAATTTTGTATGTATAGAGGTGTAAACTCTGGCGCAAGAGACGATACGTGGACGTTGGCGTCATTTGGACCGCAGCTGCAACACGGCGAACGGAAACCTGAGGCCGCTGTTGGATCACCTGCTGCACTAGCTGCGCGTTGCCCTCTGTGGTTGCCGTATGCGGTCGCCCTACCTTTCCAGCACGTTCATCCGTCACGTTCCCAGTCCGTTGAAATTTTTCAAACAGATCCTTTACTGTATCGCTTTTCGGTCCTTTGGTTACATTAAACCTCCGTTGAAAACTTCGTCGTGTTGCAACAACACTGTGTTCTAGGCGGTGGAATTCCAACACCAGAAAAATCCTCTGTTCTAAGGAATAAACCATGTTGTCTACAGCACACTTGCACGTTGTGAACAGCACACGCTTACAGCAGAAAGACGACGTACAGAATGGCGCACCCACAGACTGCGTTGTCTTCTATATCTTTCACATCACTTGCAGCGCCATCTGTTGTTGAAAATTGTAACTACTGTAATTTCGAAAGTTTGTCCGCCTGAAAATGTTCCAAGCATATTGCAACAAACGGTGTATTTCTATCGCTGCTCGTTTAGTTTTTATTGCCGTTGCAAATATACCGGTCATTTTTGAAACACCCTGTATGAAGAGCCAAAAAAAAAGAACTTTTGCTCCCATCAGTGCTCGAACCCATGTCCTCCCGGGTCGCAGTCCCACGCTAACCACTTGGCCACGCCAAACAACGGAAATGTAGTGCTATAATGTTGTACTGTTGTGTAGAGGAACGTAGGCTGACTTCATTGCCAAACGGTGCTGCGTAAATCATAAATGCGTGATAGTTTGGAAGGTTTCCAATATCAGGCTGCACATAATTGCTTTCCATTGTTACTTGAAAGTTGTAAACACGTCGATAATTCCTAACTAAACCATTTGTGGGAAAAAGTACACAAAGTTCCTAGCAATGTCAGTTCACGATCATGTAATATACGTAAGCAGAGCCAATGTCTTGATATTTAATGATCTTTAAACTCTTATTTGCATAAAAATAACACGTATTTTGAGAGAATATTGACCGAAAACGTTTTTTTGGATGTATTCACTCACAGTAACAACCTAACCTAACCATATTTCTAACAAAGGAAAATAGTCTATTATGAACTCACTTTCCAACTGGATGCGTCCTCTGGTGATTCTTTAGTAACACAATCACTAAATCCAAAGCTAAAACCGCTAAATATGTTTAAAATAACAAATTATAGGTGTATATAAACCACAGCTCACCGATCGACAGGGCCACATCGAATTCCAAAACCTCTCGGAACAATTTCCGTAAAATCGGTGGGAGGACGGTTCGATAACAGGTCTCAGAAGCTTACTGAGTTGGGTATTTCGATAAAGAACCGAAAATGACGTCACTACCGAGACTAACCTACTACTCCGACCGGTATGAACGATACAGAATAGAGCCCCAGGTGTCGCTTTTGGCGCGGCGCGGTCCAGTTCCGCGCACCACCGTTTCCTCACTGCCTTCTCTGCTCTTGTGTCAGAACACATACAAACTAAAAGTTTATCTGAGCGTCAGTTGTAAGTTTCTGGTTTATGTCGGTGCAAGGAGGGGTCTTCCTAGCGCTTGCAAGCTCACTTCCGCGTTATTTCATCCACTGTGCGTCTCATCGAAACGGCGACGTTCCAAGAGATACAATTCAGTTACAGCTGCGCAGTATGACGTTCGTCCAAAGTCCGGCACTGCACCTCTTACACTACTGGACATTAAAACTGCTACACCAATATGAAATGCAGATGATAAACGGGTATTCATTGGACAAATATGTTATACTAGAACTGACATGTGATTACATTTTCACGCAATTTCGGTGCATAGATCCTGAGAAATCAGTACCCGGAACAACCACCTCTGGCCGTAATAACGGCCTTGATACGCCTGGGCATTGAGTCAAACAGAGCTTGGATGTCGTCTACAGGTACAGCTGCACATGCAGCTTCAACACCATACCACAGTTCATCAAGAGTAGTAGTGACTGGCGTACTGTGACGAGCCAGTTGCTCGGCCACCATTGACCAGACGTTTTCAATTGGTGAGAGATCTGGAGAATGTGCTGCCAGGGCAGCAGTCGAACATCTTCTGTATCCAGAAAGGCCTGTACAGGACCTGCAACATGCGTTCGTGCATTATCCTGCTGAAATGTAGGGTTTCGCAATGATCGAATGAAGGGTAGAGCCATGGGTCGTAACACATCTGAAATGTAACGTCAACTGTTCAAAGTGCCGTCAATGCGAATAAGAGGTGACCGAGACGTGTAACCAATGGCACCCCAAACCATCGCGCCGGGTGATACGCCAGTATGGCGATGACGAATACACGCTTCTAATGTGCGTTCACCGCGACGCCGTCAAACACGGATGCGACCATCATGATGCTGTAAACAGAACTTGGATTCACCCGTAAAAATGACGTTTTGCCATTCGTGCTCCCAGGTTCGTCGTTGAGTACACCATCGCAGGCGCTCCTGTCTATGATGCAGCGTCAAGGGTAGCCGCAGCCATCGATAAGATGCCTGTCATCTCGACTGCTATTGATACCAGGCCGTTGGGATCCAGCACGGTGTTCCGTATTACACTCCTGAACCCACAGATTCCATATTCTGCTAACAGTCATTGGATCTCGACCAACGCGAGCAGCAATGGCGCGATACGATAAAACGCAATCGCGATAGGCTACAAACCGACCTTTATCAAAGTCGGAAACGTGATGGTTCGCAATTCTCCTCCGTATACGATGCATCACAACAACATTTCTCCCGGCAACGCCGGTCAACTGCTGTTTGCGTGTGAGAAATCGGTTGTAAACTTTCCTCATGTCAGCACGTTGTAGGTGTCGGCACCGGCGCCAACCTTGTGTGAATGCTGTGAAAACCTAATCATCTGCATATCACAGCATGTTCTGCCTGTCGGTTAATCTCCCCGTGTTTTCGTTAAAGATGAGCGCATTCGGCAGAATTTTGGACGTAGACTACAAAGGTCTACTCTACTCACTGTGCCAGTCCGACACCTGTTGGTGGTCATTAATATGAGGTGTGTCCGTTCTAGGCCATTGTGTCAACTCTGCTGAGGACACTTCCAGTGAGATGCCTGAGTACCTATGGAGGAAATAAGTGCTGGTAGTTATGTTGGACGCGGAGATCGAGAATGAAGTCGACGTTCTAACTCATCCATTGGGGTTAGATCTGGACTTTGGGCAGGCCACTCTATTTCAGGAATGTTATTGTCCACAAACCATTTCCTCACCTGCGCTGCTATGTGACAGGGTGCGTTTATTGTCACGCTGCAGCAAACAGTCATCGTCTCCAAACTGTTTCTCTACTG
This sequence comes from Schistocerca cancellata, assembly GCF_023864275.1. Taxonomy (NCBI): domain Eukaryota; kingdom Metazoa; phylum Arthropoda; class Insecta; order Orthoptera; family Acrididae; genus Schistocerca; species Schistocerca cancellata. The sequence goes on from NC_064627.1 coordinate 985,514,715, forward strand.
TAAGCATCACACAGTGCCGTAAAATGTGTCCATATCCTTCTGTATTTTGCATTTTCTCATGATCTGTGGGGGGAGGGGAGGCGGGAGGGTACGACAGCCTAATCATGAAAAACACCCCTATGCCATAAATCCAACACCCCTGTACTTCATTGTTGGCACTACACACGATGATAAGTAATGTTTTCGAGACATTCACGATACCTAAAACCTTCCATCGGATCGCCATGCGCTATAGCGTGATTGATCGCTCTCAATCACCAGTTTCCAGTCATAGATGGTCTTATGACGTCACTCTTTACACTACAGGTACTTCAACTGTCACTTAGCTATTCAACCATTATGCCATCATTTTTAACTCACTCTGCGCAGTCATTGTGCTACACTAATGGCCATTAAAATTACTACAACACGAAGATGACGTGCAACAGACGCGAAATTTAACCAACACCAAGAAGATGCTGTGATATGCAAATGATTAGCATTTCAGAGCAATCACACAAGGTTGGCGCCAGTGGCGACACCTCCAACGTGCTGGCATGAGGAAACTTTCCAACCGATTTCTCATACACAAGCAGCAGTTGACCGTCGTTGCTTGGTGAAACGTTGTTGTGATGCGTCGTGTAAGGAAAAGAAATGCCTACCATCACGTTTCCGATTTTGATAAAGGTCGGATTGTAGCCTATCGCGATTGCGGCTCATCGTATAGTGACATTGCTGCTCTCGTTGGTCGAGATCCAATGACTGTTAGCAGAATATGGAATCGGTGGGTTCAGGTGGGTAACACGGAACGCCGTACTCTTGACGCTGCATCATAGACAGGAGCGCCTGCGATGGTGTACTCAACGACGAACCTGGGTACACGAATGTCAAAACGTCATTTTTTCGGATGTATTCAGGTTCTGTTTACAGCATCATGATGGTCACATCCGTGTTTGGCGACATCGCGGTGAACGCACATTGGAACAGGACATAGTGATATTTATGGTGACAAGCAACAACGTTTAGAGTTTAGTGAACACATTTTGAGCGTGGAGGTAACTATTTGTTTTCACATTTAGTGTTCAGCGATGAGGCTACGTTCTCTTTAAGAGGAAAAGTGAAAGGAAAGGTCCATTATTTTGACGGGAAAGGCAGTTGCAGGTATCATCTGCCCGGATTTGTTGGAGACTGGCTTTGTCCCTAATGTCAGGGAAATGCTAAAAAATTCATTTTTCAACAAGACGGAGTACCAACACACTTGCAGCTGCATGTAATAGCATTTCTTTAACAATAAACTGTCTCGAAAATGTAGCGGCTGCTAACGACTTTCAGATCTCTCATTGCATCATTGGCCTTCTGATTTCACAAACGAGGGTGACTCAGTTGTTATCCGCAATTTAGCTATATTTTTGTTTATTTTGTAGTACTGTCGTTTTACGTTGATGATGCATGTTTTATTTGTTGCTGTATATTTGCGATTTTCAACCTGATAGGTTAGTTTCGTTATCGCTGCCGTGCTGTTAATCATGGCTGCTCCGCTGTCTATTTGCACCAAAGAAGAGCAACGTTCAGTGATCGGTTTTTTGTGGTCGGAAGGCGTATCAGGGGCCGAAATTCATTGAAGACTTTCGGTACAGTACGGGAACAGTGTTTTGCCACAACGGAGTGTCAACGAATGGATTCAAAAATTCCGAAATGGTCGCACAAGTGTTACGCACGATGAAGGAGCCTGACGACCGTTTACCGCCACAAATGAAGAAACCATTGAGCGTTCACGTGAAATGATTCTCTTAGACAGACGATTAAATATTGACGAAGTGGCACATCGTCTGCAAATTAGTCACGGTTCTGCCTACGGAATAATTCCACAACAGACTCGTATTTCATAAAGTTTGTGCAAGATGAGTCCCAAAACAACTAACACAGTTGCATAAACAAACGCGCTTGGACATCCGCAAAAAGCATTTGGATCGCTATGGTAAGGAAGGGGCAACTTCTTAGACAGGATCATTACTGGTGACGAAAGACAGATCCATCATTACGAGCCGGAGAGTAAATGGCAGAGTCTGGAAAGGAAACATCCAAATTCACCGTGCAAGGAAAATTTCAAGACACAACCGTCCGCAGAAAAACTGATGCTTACTGTTTTTTGGGACGCACAAGGTCCAGTACTGGATCATTACGGGGAAAGGGGCACAACAATAAACAGTGTACGTCACAGTGAGATGCTTATTGCCAGGCTAAAGCCTACAATTCGAAGCAAACGCCGAGGATTGCTGTCAAAAGGTGTTGTGTTGTTGCACGACAATGCCCGTCCGCATACTGCTGCCCACACTGCTGAAACGCTCCAGAAACTCAAATTTGAAGTACTGGATCATCCTCCATATAGTCCCGATCTTGCTCCTTCTGACTATCACTTGTTTGGTCCACTCAAACAGGCATTAAGGGATCGTAGATTTGCTTCGGACGAAGCAGTGAAAGAAGCGGTGCATTTCTGGCTCGCAGATCAACCGAGAATCCTCTTTTATGAGGACATGTGGAAGCTTGTACAACAATGGACCAATAGCGTTGAAACGCAAGGCGACTATGTCGAAAAATGATGTTGTTGCAAATTTCCTATTTGATTACAATAAAATTTTAGAACTACTTTGCCGAAAATAATTGACTCACCGTCGGATAATGTTACGGATACGTGCGCTAGCTATTCGTCATCTTAGGCCTGATACTGGACAGAGATGAATTTGTTGCATGGCTGAACGCTAGCAAGCCCAGGGCACAGGGGCCGCCGCAGGGGGTCCGGCTTCCGGCTAGGTAACTTGTATGAGTGACTCACGGTACAAAGATTAACAGCGTCGCCGGAAATAAGGAAAATCCCAGTACGGGGAACTTTGGCTGTCGCTCGCGTGGCCTTTGTGTGGAAGACAATGTTCCAAGACGTGGCGGAGTGATAGAGAAGCTGGAAGATTGCGTCTTACAGCTCTTTGAGAGTCTATAATAATTCACATAAAGTACTAACGGAAATTGGCCATCTCAGATAAATCAGATACATCCAATGACACAACAATATTTCAATATCTCTAAAATTACAGAAGTTAATATTTCACAGTGAATAAACATTCATACAACGAACCTTTCAATTAACAACTTTTAATCGCTTCACGCGATTCCAGCAAAGGATATCTCAGATGATAGGACTGCACTATAGCTATCATTCTTGAAAGCTATGTATCTCTATTTTATTTATTGATTTACAATATCTTTTATTACTTTTTCATCAAGCAAATGTTTGTCAGTACACCATATTCTCCTTAGTTACACAGCAAATGAACACAGCATCAATACCTCATAGTGACATACTTTTGTAGTTATTTAATGAACAGTTTACTAATGTTGACTGCAAGTGCTATTCATGGTAAATCAGGGCAAAGTAAAAGTGGTCAGTCGAATGTGTTAGCTGGCATCACTTTTGTAGGGATTGTAAAAAGACGGTTGTGTCAAGCAGGCATAAACAATTGTTTAAACAACATTCAGCAATAATCTATAGTCATATAATGTGAGCACACTTATGCAAGAATATTTCATTTATTTATCTCCCAACAATACTTATTTTTATTGTAAATAATCTGAATGACACCGAATGTTTATAACATTGCTTTTATTTAAATAATGTTGTAATATATTAGTTTGGTGTCGGGAAGTGGTCATGATGACTCAAATCTCGTTTGTAGCACGTAAGAACAATGTATTTTTGGTGAGGATAGCTTTCACCCAATGGAAAAGCAGACAGTAGTGGAATGCTACTGGAGTCAAGTGGAGATTGACTTTTGGACTGAAGATCTCAAGGAAGCGATTTTGAAAACTTTATGTCGAGCTCCTGAAGAAGGCAGATCAGCCTGAAGTAATGTGTATGATTCAGTATTATAAGTGACTGATTCTTGGTAGTGAATGGCTGTTGCCATACTTTCACTTCTGAAGGGACTTATATTACGACAGGTTTGAATGCATTCCAGAGGAGGACTCTAACTTTTACCACTTAATATACGGAACTGAGAATAGACAGATTGTGATTTACTATTCTTCGTATCATGTGATAATTTGTGAATCATCATGTAGAACTTTGAACTATTTTGAGCTGGTAAATGTTTAATGTGTTGTGATCACGAAATGGATTTAGTTTTTGTGAGTCTTTGATGACTATTTAGTTTGGGGACTTTGCTCCCATTCTTGTAAAGCTCTCAATGTAACTTTACTGCATTTGACAAGAGGTTTTACTGTCCGTATTTTAACTGAATATTGTAGGAACACTTCCTGTTTATTTGAGATGTCATTTCTTGAATAAACAATATTCAACATGATTCTATGTCATCTACAGCAATTGCGGAAGTTAGAATAGAACCATATTTATTGAGTTATTCATTTATCTTTTATTTTATATTTTATAAATGTATTAATTCGCAATTATAGCGAATGCACAGACCGTTTGACTGCAGGATCACAGCTACAGACTATTATTTGCAGTGAATTAAATACAGGACATGAAAGGAGACGTACGCAGCCCAACCCTAAGGCTACATAGAAGTATTCCTTTTAAACAGAGCCTTGCATAGCCATAGTAACCAAAGGTAAGGACGGAACTGGTTTGCTTGTATGGGATGCTGTCTGGAAGAGCAACTACTCTTGCAATAACCATTAGGTACAGTCGCACACAGTACGTGATTTCCTTTTGTGGAGACTTGTGAAAGACTTTTGTTGTGGTCTCCGCTTCCAAAAACTTTCGTTAATGTGATGCTGCGTAGATATAGCAGTGAATGCAGTAACACCAGACATGCTCGTAACAGTGTGGGTAATTTTTGTCGTGTGAATCATAGATTTGATCATAAAAGTAAATTTTAAAAGTACCCCATCGCTGTAGGCGCACGCACCTAAATGATATATCCTTGTAAATTAGGTAAACAAAACTTGTAGTGCTACGCGTAAGTTAAACTTCAGTCCACGCTCATATGTTCCTTTATGTGAAGATGTAGCCATGTGGAATCAAATGAATCTCAAGTGATAAGTGATTCTCTTGTTGTACCATGAGTTATTGTTTTCGAATCATTATCTTTAAGTGATGTAAATGCGTAAATAATTAGAAAGGCAGTTAACGAGACAGTGAAAGGTTCGCAGGAGAGCTTCTGTAAAGTTTGGACGGTAGGAGACGAGATACTGGCAGAATTGAAGCTGTGAGGAAGGGGCGTGAGTCGTGCTTGGGTAGCTCAGTTGGTAGAGCACTTGCCCGCGAAAGGCAAAAGTCCCGAGTTCGAGTCTCGATCCAGCACACAGTTTTAATCTGCCAGGAAGTTTCATATCAGCGCACACTCCGCCGGAGAGTGAAAATCTCATTCTGGAAACATCCTCCAGGCTGTGGCTAAGCCATGTCTCCGCAATATCCTTTGTTTCAGGAGTGCTAGTTCTGCAACGTTCGCAGGAGAGCTTCTGTAAAGTTTGGAAGGTAGGAGACGAGGTACAGGCAGAAGTACAACTGTGAAGACAGGGCGTGAGTCGTGCTTGGGTAGCTCAGTTGGTAGAGCATTTGCCCGCGAACGGCAAAGGCGAAAATCTCAGTCTGGAAACATTCACAATTAAATATTAAATTTCAACTAATATTTATTTTAAAAGATCATTCTACATTAATTGTAATCAAATTATTTGCACCTTGACTGTAAATATTTTCGAGACGAATAAAATATCAAATTCAGGGCAAGAATCTTTAAATAGGTGCTAACACGGACGTTCACAACCCAGCGCCATTCACCAAAACAGGATCACCCAACAGGACACACGGGCACGGACAGAAGGGCAGTATCGATCAAATAATTACAACAGACTAAAAATTAAGATTAGATTTCAAATATTAACTGACAAAAACATTCTTTTTTTCTGGAACCAGAAAAGTGAAACGCTTTAAAGTCTTAAACCGTGGCACAGCAGAAAAATCACGTAAATATTAGAATATTTTAAGCCACTGTGCTTGGACTGAGGTAAACAGCAGCAAATAATGTAAATCTCGAAATTTTTAAAACTTAAACTCTTTAAGAAAATTCCATAAAGTTCGAAGAGGACTCTAGTGTGAATTGTACTCGTAATAATAAATGCATTACCAATAATTAAAATTGAGCTAACTTAAGCATATATCTCTCTGAGGTTTAATAACTGTTATGAATTCAGAATGGCAACTATACAGTAAAAGTCATACTGAATTGGTTAACCACAGTTCAGAATGCCATCTAACAGTCTTTCAGTGCCGGCCGGTGTGGCCGTGCGGTCCTAGGCGCTTCAGTCTGGAATCGAGTGACCGCTACGGTCGCAGGTTCGAATCCTGCCTCGGGCATGGATGTGTGTGATGTTCTTAGGTTGGTTAGGTTTAAGTAGTTCTGAGTTCTAGGGGACTGATGACCTAAGAAGTTAAGTCCCATAGCGCTCAGAGTCATTTTGAAGTCTTTCAGTATCTAGCAGCAATATCTTGTCGATGAAACTACCTAATGCAACGAGTTATTAAACTACTTGTACAGTGCGGTGTAATGACTCAGAATCTAATTCACACTGTACAGCAGCTGTTTAAGTTCCGAATCCCATAAACTTTTATTAACTAACAAGGCATTGTAGTCAATTTTCCCGTATAGTAAAGCCATATAATTCTTAAAATTGATGATGATCAAAGGTTGAAATAGCTCTGCTTTGCAAAATAGTATAGGCAAATATATTTTGACTGCTTCTATTAAACACTACGAAATTTGGAAGCAAAAACTGAGACAGTTTGCTCAATAGTTTTGCCTGAATTCTGTTCAAGCACTGGCCACGAAATACAAAACTCATGAAGGCTACCATGGGTACACCTTGCGTTACATACACTCAAACTGACAACTTCTGCCACAGTGCAAATACGAGCAGAACCAATTACCATTTAAATTTGTAGCAATTCCTATAATACAGTTAAACAACATACTTCTGCAGAATTTACAGTCAGTCTAAAAGCTGAGTGACACACCAGCACACTGTATAAATAATGGAGTGCCATTGTACACAAGCAACAGAAATACTCACCAAAATAACTAGTCTCGACAAAATGTCCAGGTCGGTTAATACATGCACAATCATGATACAGGCGATTGAAGTCGAAGTGCATGAAACAGAACAAGCCGTTCCACCGGTCACAGCCACACGAAACATCACAGTAACCACGCAAGTGACTCGATATATCATCCGCGCCGGCTATCCGCCCAACATCCACTTCCGTAGACACACGTCAACAAATAGCCCTGGCCCACCAAGTCTGCTCAACACATCCCCCAGTGTTCTCCACGACCGCCTCCCTAGTACCCCTGACTCGGCATACAGCCAAAGCTAACGACTGCTGTCGGCAGACAAAATCAATGGGAGCTTGCACTGCTCGAGCTTGGTACAGTTGGGGAGGACAGCGGCTGGGTGGAGCAGCTGGGGCAGAAGAAGCATCTGCTGAGTGCTGGAAATGCCTATCTCGCTAACTTTCGGCCAATGCAACGTGTGAATATGGAACAATTCGTGGTGGTAGCAGCCACACGTCCTGGAAAGGGAAACATTCTGCCACTGGAGGCTGGGCTACAACGCATGTTGCTATGTGCAGAAGCGTTGTGTTAAGAACGAGTGGTGACAGATTTTATTTCAGAGTGACTGTGCTTGGAGTTACTGATCCAAGCTTTCAGGTGGCTTGTCACAAGTGGGGAACCGTGGCGGTGCCACTTGAAATCCTGCAATCCTAGTGTTACGTCAGGGTAGGCAGTTTGTTAGTTCCAGTGGTGCAGCGATAGCTGCAAGCTTCTTCAGGATGATTCCTTATGTTTGTCCAATGTGTTATAATAGTAAGCACACCTAGCTGGCCACAGTTGTGGTTACGGTTGTGGTGCGCATGGTCGTATTGAAATTATGACTGCGCATTAGTACACCGAATATAGGAGAACGCGCACCTTCTAGCCTAGAAGTTATGAAGAATTTTGAACGAAGTAAAAGTAAAACTTGGAAAATATTAAGATCGTTGAAAGGGTCCTGTAGCCACCTTTCATTAGCCCGGTAGCCCATTTTCACTACCATTTCTCTTTCTTATCCTTGTTTCTTTTTTCTCATAACTCTCATAGTGGTGTGATTGAATGAAAGTGGTTGTGTGTCACGTTGCTAGACGGTGGCGTAGTCTGCTGCAGAAAGTCTGCGATAGTCATACAGATTCAGCAACAGTTGTACAGAGTAGACAACTCTCGCAGTGGTCAAATAGGCAAAGAGGTTTGCGCTACTTGTGAGAAATCCACCTGCGTTAGGTTGGTGGCGGAAATGGCATCTTTGGGTTTTCCGGGCCACGCAGAGCGTGGAGGAGGCTGGAGAAGGAAACGGGGGGCAGTCTGCCGCCGGTACGGGAAGCGTCCACAGCTGTGCTCCAGTCGAAGAAGGGTGAGTTATAGACTGACCGCGTGGCGCGTTGTTACTTGGCGAGAGGAGAGCTGTCAGCTTTCGGTCTCGCTTTTCAACTCTGAAAGATTGCTTTGTCTTGTCGCAGCAAGGAATGCAAAACTTTAGCAGATTTTTCTTTTAGTAAATTTCCATAGCAGACTTGGATCCGCCGGAAGAGCGTCACACAAAGGTGTCGATAAGAAGTGAGCACTCGCTTCTGTATGAATGTCTGTTTGCCTTGAACTGTGCCTGTACACGCTTTTATTTTTCTAAAAATTAATAGCTTTGCCTTCTCGTAAATTTTCCTTGCTTTATGTGTCTTTCGTCCGTGGGGAGCCAACCACTTGGTAGAACACTAGAGTTTGTAGGGCTACCGTCATCACTAACTGTACGATCTCATGTTTGCTTTAAAGAATGTTAACTGTTCATGATTGTGTGATGTGATATTGTTTCAAATTGGCCACGATACCTATAAATTGCGTCTCCACAAACCACGTGGGCACGCGGATGTACCGTGAAACGTGTATCGCTTCACGAGTTATTGCGATCAGTTATCAGGCAACAGCAGTTGTATGAATGATTCACACCAATGATTTTAGGTGTAGATTATAACGGTGAATGTATCGATGCTTTTCTTTAATGTTTTAGGAATTAATGTTATGAAGAATTGTGTACATGCCTCGCATCCATATCTTAGGAATAAATGATTTTATCGACAATTTTCTCTTGCATTCCGAGGTTACGTTTTTACACCTAACCATTCACCTCATAGGTTTCCCGTTAGCACATCCAACGCGTTTCCTTACGCACAGGTCCAGTGATTAGTTTCCTCTTTTATTTTAAAACAAATGCTTTAGATTAAGTCTTATTTTCAGGTGCGTTGCTGGGAGCTGATATTATGCACCGTGTTCATGCATTTTCTGTTTTATTCTAAATGTTTGATTCTCGTGAACAGTGCACGGGCAATACTATTAATTACATCGCATCCGCTATAAGCGACATCACAACGTATGCATTTTTATGAGTTTTTGGTCTGTGATCAAATTAATTTTTTTCCGACTCGGCCAAACCTTTGATTAGTTGTATGGTTAGAGTCGGTGGCGACCCTAACTTAACTTAATAACCCGTAGAAACAGGTTAGTTACATCGTCACTAATGTCTGAGAGAAAACGTAGCAAACGTTTATCCTCCTCGCCAATATCTGCTGTGACTGGAGTATTGTGCACAAGCTCCCAAACAGACAAGTAACATTACTGCGTTTATTAGGAATAGGCATTGAATTAGCCATTTAGGCTGCCATTGAATAAGGCATTTGAAACGCAAAAAGAGCTTCTGAATGTAGTACGCACTGCTATTGTTTGATTTTGTCAATCGATGATGCTTCTTCATTATGTGTTCATGGTGAATCACAATGACTGTAAGTCGTAGTCTAATGTGCAGACAGGTCACAAGCTGGACTGCTGTCCACTATGATAGTTCGATACCGTCTGTAGGCCAGAGCCATCAGAGTCTACAGTCAGTGAGGCGAAGACTTGGTGTTGACTGGCTGACAACTCAGGAGGATGGTGCTGGAGAACAATTCCTAGGCCAGAGTCTTCAGAGCCGACGGTCACTGGAGGAGAAGGTTTCGGGTTGACTGGCTGGCAGATCACGAGGAGAGTGCTGGTGGAAACCAGGCCATAGTTCACAGAAGCCAACAGTCCATAAGGTGAAGGTTCATACTAAAATAGATGGGTGCTCTGGAGGACAATGTAGGAGAACTGGTCCCTGATCAGTGGCTGGATTGCATCTTTGTTTGGCTGTAAAGTTAGACAGGTGGCTGAGACTGAACCGGTTCGGTGGGTGGGACCAAACTGGTTCGGTGGGTGGGGCCAAACTAGTTCAGTGAGTGGAACCAAACTAGTTCATTGAATAGGACGGAACTCATTATATGGGTAGGACACAACTGGTTTGGTGTGTAGGACCGAACTGTTGCGTTTGGTGGGACGAAACTGGTTCAACAGAACGACCTAGTTGTGGCCGCGCCTCAGCATAAACACTGTAGTTGAGAAGGAATATGGCATGACCTATTTGTGAGCACGTGACATGGTGGACAGAAGTGTTGCTTTGATTGTTGCACCTCCTACGAGCGCATGTTATCACAGTGGGGGCTGCAGTGGTTTCCCTTGGCAGAAACCCATTGCTATCATTGTTGTCCTGGACCATTGTGTTTGCATTACAATGACGCTGCTCCTGGAGGCCCACATTGTTGCTGTTGCCATCCAGGACTGTTGTGTTAGTTCCTCGATGACGTGGTGTCGGCAGGTTCACGATTCAGCAACCTGCAGAATATAGTGGCCCATCGGCCTTGATACGCTGTATTGGGTTGCACTGTTCTGTCGCTAACGAGCTGCTACTGCTGTAATGCTTAAGTCGTAAGAGAGGGTCAAACCACTGTATAGATACGAAGATAAAATTAAATAGATATCAGTTTCTAATTTGATGGTCCATCATCAGGGGCTTAATCTTTTGATCATTAATGGTAGTTGTAATGTTTGATATTTGAAAAACAATCGTATCACAGTCCTATTTATTTTTTGGTATAGCCCTTCACAGATGTTCACTTCGTGTGAGCTCAACACTGTTTACTATCTCTGGCCGTCGATGCTCAGTTTTGAAGTAGCCTCGATCCAGATCACAAAACATAAACAATGAATTGTAAGAAACGTTTTTTGCTCAAATGTATTATTTTATCATAGTTCTTTCCTAGATATGGCGATGCTCTGCATTGATGTTGCATCTGTCGTGAGTTTCAGCATCCACTGATATTTGCTCAAACCTCCCTTTAATCACAAAGACAATCTGCATATTGAAAATTCCTAGCAGATTAACACTGTGTGCCGGACCGAGACTCGAACTCGGGACCTTTGCCTTTCGCGGGCAAGTGCTCTACCGACTGAGCTACCCAAGCACGACTCACGCCCCGTCCTCACAGCTTTAATTCCGCCAGTACCTCGTCTCCTACCTTCCAAACTTCACAGAAGCTCTCCTGCGAACCTTGCAGAACTAGCACTCCTGGAAGAAAGGATATTGCGGAGACATGGCTTAGCCACAGCCTGGGGGATGTTTCTAGAATGAAATTTTCACTCTAAAGCGCACACATCGCTGTAGAGTGAATATTTCATTCTAGAATCTGCGTATTGTTGTTTAGGAACTGGCACGTAAATGCTTTTTCCAATTTTAAATCCAGATTTCTTCATTCCAGAACGGAAATAAATTCAGTCTAGCCTTGAAAAAAGAAATCTCCTAAATTACACTTTCACTCAAATATCGTGAAATATATTCACCTCGATTTCAGTATCATAATCCAGTAATACAGAGATGTTAATATTCAGTATTAGTTAATGCGATATGTATGTTAAACGACACTTCCACTATTTTTTAAAAAAAAGAACTTCACTCGATCTGGAAAAACTTTTCTCTGGATCAATAGTTTATGAAATTGTTCATCAGATAGAATTTGAAAACTTCCAAATACTTCAATTTTTAAATATTTATTGCGTAAGCACTACACACTCTGACAATACAGCCACGTCTCAAACATTAACGAAATGTATTAATAGCTTTCAACTAATCGTGACCAAAACTGAACTGGTAACATCTTTTAATTAGTTTACAGTTCAAAGTACAGTTTTTCTTTTGTTGTTATGATTAACAAATGGTCGGGCGAGTTGCTTCAGGACGTCGTATTTGGAAAACGGTGGTCGATTCGACGCCAACGTTGACCAGCGACGATTGCTTCATCTTGGCAGAGAGATCGTTCCATCACTGCCGCGTCCCACGCTTGTAACATGAAACTTAAATAACTTACATTTTTACAGTATTATATAATCATACAAAATATACGAAATCTTTCCCTTTTCATTAACATTACGAAATTTATATCTGCTTACAGTGCATGTATCCTGTGGTGGAGGATTATGACTGGGTGTTGTGTGTGCATCATCATTTCATCATCATTGACTCGCAAGTCGCCTAACTGGCGTCAACTAAACATGACTTGCAATACGGCGGCCGAACTCCCCCGCATGGGCCTCCCAGCCAACAATGCCATACGACCATTTCATTTCATTGATGGTGCAGCCTAAAAACCACTGCACCATCACAAGAAACGGTCTGTATTCCTAGCGGACTACGGTACGAACAATGCTTCGGTTTTAGTCACTTCGTTACTTGCATTTCGTTTTTTCGTTTTCCCAATACTGTTTTTTTTCTTTCTCATTAAGAAGAACATCAAGTTTTTAAACATCACATTCTGCTGCATACCTTGAGGGACTAGCATTCCCAGAAGGAAGAGTAGTCCAGAAACATGACTCCTGTTAAGTTTGGAAGGTAGGAGGTGAAGTACTGGCGGAAGTAAAGCCGCGAGGGCGTATTACGAGTCCTCCTTGTATAGCTCAATCTGTGGAGCACTTGTATGCGAAAGGAAAAGGTCTCAGGTTTGAGTCCCGATCAGGCATACAATTTTAATCAGCAAGGAAGTTTCACTGTGAAATTCATCGCAGAAAATACAGTGAAGTGACAAAAATCGTGGGATACCTCCAAATATCACGTCGGACCTCATTTTTCCTGGGGTAACGCAACTCGACTTGGCATGGGCTCAACAAATAGACGTCCCCTGTAGAAAAATTGAGCTATGCTCACTCTGTAACCGTCCATAATCTGCGAAAGGGTTGCCGGTGCAGGAGTTTGTGCACGAACTGACCTCTCGATTATGCCCATAAGTGTTCCGATTGTATGCATGTCGGGCGATGTGGATGGCCAAACTATGCGCTCGAATTGTCCAGAGTGTTCTTGAAACCAATCGCGGACAACTATGGCCTGGTGACATGACGCATTGCCAGCCATGAAAATTCCATAGTTGTTTGGGAACATGAAGTCCATGAATGGCTGTAAATGGTGTCCAAGTAGTAGAAAATAACCGTTTCCTGTCAATGATGAGTTCAGGTGGGCCAGACACAGCCCACATCATTATGGAGCCACCACCAGGCTGCACAGTGTCTTGTTGACACCCAGGGTCCATGGCTACGTGGGGTCTGCGCCACACTCGAACTCATCAGCTCTTATCAAGTGGAATCGGGACTCATTTGACCGGGGCATTATTTTTCAGTCGTCTAGAGTCCAACCAATATGGTCACGAGCCCAGAGAGGCGCTGCAGGCGATGTCGTACTGTTAACAAAGGCACACGCATCGTCGTCTGCTGCCGTAGCCCATTAACGCCAAATTTCACTGCACTGTCCAAACGAATGCGTTCGTCGTACGCCCCACATTGATTTCTGCGGTTATTTCACCCAGTGCTGCTTGTCTGTTAGCACTGACAACTGTACGCAAACGCCGCTGCTCTCGGTCGTTAAGTGAAGGCTGCTCGCTGGTCACTGCGTTGTCCATGGTGAGAGATTTACTCTTCACATTCTTGACATCGTGGATCTCGGAATATTGAATTCTCCAAAGATTTCCGAAATGGGATGTCGCTTGCGTCTAGCTCCAACTCCCATTCTGCGTTCAGAGTCTGTCCCCGTCGTGCGGCCTTAATCACGTCAGAAACCCTTTCGCAAAAACCAGCTGAGTACAAATGATAGCTCCGCCAATGCACTGCCCTTTTGTATCTTGTGTAGGCGATATTCCCGCCATCTGTATATGTGCATATCGCCGTCCCATGGCTTCTGTCACCTCTGTGTACTTCCCATTGTACTACACGTTATGGTTACTTGCTTTCCTTCGCGTATCGAGCGAGGGAAGAATTAGTGTCTTAAGGCCTCTGTGCGGACTGTAACTACGTTTGCCTTTGTTTGTGCTTACGTGAGCAACACGCAGGAACTGCAGCGCATTGCTAGCTTCCGCCCTTGATACTGGCCTTTGAAACTTCGTTCGTAAGCGTTCGCGGAATAGTTGGTGTCTATCTGCAAGCGTCTGCCAGTTCATGTACCTCAGCATTTCCGTGCCCCATGTCAACATCAACATGACACCATTCGTGCTGCCCTCTTACTATATCTTCAGTACCTCTTGTAGGTCCTTTTTTGTGTGTAACTACCTCACACAGTCTACTATGGCGCCTAGGAGTGTCCTCTAAGCAATCTCCTTTGTAGATCGACACTTTTCCCCTATGCTACCAATAAGCGAACCACCTGTTTTGCTTACGACCGAGCCTATGTGAGCATTCCATTTAATATCCTCACAAACTGTTACACAAAGTTATTTGTATGAGTTGACTGATTCTGCTTGTGACTACTGACATTGTAATCGTAGGCTACTAAGTTTTTGCGTTTTGAGAAGTGGTCGTTTTATCTTTCTGATCTTTTAAAGCAAGTTGCCAAGCTTGGCACGAACTCTGAAATCTTATCAACATCTTACTCGACGTTAGCACAGCTTCTGTTTTGGTTAGTAGTTCACTGTCGATAACTGAATTATATGTACGATGTCTGACGTTACCATTAATACTCTGAGACAAATAATTAATACACAACACGAACAGCAAGGGTCGTAACACACTGCCCTGTGGTGAGCATGAAGTTTCTTCTATGTGTGGCCCTCCAACTTACAAGCTGCGTTCTGCCTCCTTCGAAATCCTGAAATCTCTCACAAATTTCGTTTGACGTCGCGTATGATCGTACTTCCGTTTGTAGGAAATTCCATCGGGCCTCTGACCTTATATTTTAGCAATTTCTGCTGTTTCTCAGCGGCACTAACACAAATACCTCTATCACTCGTCTTTGCTGTGGTGCGAGGATTAAATTGTGGTAGTGGTCCGGGTATTTCTTTGTAAGGGATCACTTATAAAAGGGGTATTTCTGCTGTATTTTACTTCCTTCCGTTTTGGTTCCTGTGTCATCTACTAATGTCTAGACATTAAGTTCGGTGCCACTGACAGCCTTCTGGTTAATGGGACTGAAAAGCTTGCCGAGTGAACGCTATACACGGTTCTTCGTGAAATTTGACTGTCCCTAATGACGCCGCCTTCGGTGGGGATTCAAATCGTAAGGTAATTCATTTTGTTTGAGGCGTTTACTAAAGTAACAGTTTTTTGTCTCTTGTAGGTATCTACAGTTTGTTGGTAGGCTACCACCAGTTTCGACAGATATACTTTATTGGTTTATTTATCTAATCCATTGATCTGTATAATAATACCTAATTGTTTAGATTTATTAATTTTGTGGGTACTCTACTAATAATTTAGAGGAGATTTCAGCTTTGGTTGTGCATTTTACTTTCTCATGAGATATTTTAAATCCATCCTGAGCTGCTTTAGGTACATAAGAAACAAATGACTAAATTATGTAATTTAAGCCGATTCGGCAGAAAGGATTAGCGTGCCATGAAAGTGTCGACAGTTATAATACTGTAGCGGAACAGCTCCTTAAATAACTTAAAGTTTGTAGTCTACAGCTTGATTGTGAAGTTTTTGCCAAAACTAGCTTTTACCTGTAGTTCACATAAAGAAAACGTGGCCGTGTTAACTTTACTTTAACCTGTCTTCAACAGATATATCACGAGCTGTAACCACCAGCTGTACGTCGGAAATTTAGTATACTGCAGTACAGCGGCGCACTTTTGATTCCATCTCCCTCTCATAAGTACTGCCCGCAATTAACTGTTACGAAGGCTGGTTGTGGCCTGTCCTATCAGTGTTGCTATAAAAATTATCTTCACTGAAATATACACGCAAAACATGTAAACATAAAAAAAGATTAATTTAGTGAGGGACATTCTCATAAGCAATATTCAGCGAACAAATGTATTTGCAGGGCTGATTTACAACGCCGATTCGCACACGCCGCAGCAATACCTGAACAAAGTAGTAAACAGGACGAAAGACAGAAACATATTCATTCATACAACTATTTCATCACAAAATAAATCCATTCTCGTCCCCAAACTCACACAAAACGTTAAGCAGTGGCAACTACGTAAGTGTATTCTTAATTACAAAAACAAGCTGCCAAGTCAATGCAGCATGATACTCAAACACGCAAGCACGTTTCTGATATCTTATGCTTTAGATCAGTGGTTCCCAACAGGTGGTCCGCGGACCCCCAGGGGTCCGCGAGCTATGCCAGAGGGGTCCGCAAGATGCTATTGGAATAAAAAATATAGTAAATATATTTTGTTTGATACCAGATTTTTGGTTTTGGTCGCTTCCTGCATGGGTAGTTTTAAGCTCAATATTTATTCAATAATGAATATGTCAATGGTTTTTTTAACTACCAAAAATAGAAAACGTATAAAAAAATACTCTTAATCTGGCATTTTTAGGTACTTGATACTGTGATATCACAAGGTATCAATCATGCTTCATGCGGGGTCCTCGAGAAAGTTTTGTTGGGAACCCCTGCTTTAGATGATGGTTGATGCATTTTACTGTTACCTAGTACAGAGAACACATTTCATCCGGGAACAAAATGAATCTTAAGGAAGCACAAAGTTAATGTTCACTGCAGTCACAATTTAGTTAATGAGCGTTTCATCTACAAATTGAGCAGGCCCTAAACGAGCAATAGCAGTTTATGGTCGTATTACTGTAGCTGTTATGGCGCAGGAGTATTGTGACACAGTAACGTTGATTGGTGAGAATACCATGTTCAAAGATTTGGAGATCATGAAACATTGACCCGCCAGGTTAGCCGAGAGCGTTAATGCGCTGCTTCGTCGAATCTCGTAGGCGCGCCGGCCTCGGATCGAATCCGCCCAGTGCAGCACAGAGAGCCATTGCGCAGGCCAGCCTGGATGTGGTTTTTAGGCGGTTTTTCACATCCCACTAGGTGAATACTGGGCTGGTCCCCAAGCCCCCCCTCAGTTACACGACTCGCAGACATCTGAACAAGTTCGCACTATTCCATGGCTTACTAGACACAGACAGCTGGGATACACTAATTCCAATCCAGGGGTTGCAGGGTGGCGACAGGAAGGGCATCTGGCCTGCCTCTGGCACTAACAACACCAAATCCATGGTAACAAGACCAGCGTTGAAGTGGGACAAAGGCATGAGGAAATGAATGGAGATCATGAAACATTGTGCCTCTCTAGCTGGGCAACCAAAATGGTCAAGTTGGGCAATGTTTTAGGGTGCATTGCGAGTCCCTATCTCGACCAACTTGAGGGTATGTTCAACGTCGGCGAACATGATAGTTTTGCTGGTCCAGGTGTTATGGTGCGGAGAGGTATAACGCTAAGCTGGGGTACTTACCTCCGCCCTGTACGCTCAATGGTCATTGCTATTCTGATACTGTGCTTCTTCCCCACATGCGTCTTTCGATGGTGCAGTCGGGGTTGACTTCATTTTTATGGATGGAGAGCGTGATCATAGGGAACAGCGCAGGTGGAGCAGCTGTTGGAACGAGGGGATATTCGGTGTATGGACTGGCCTGCCCAACTTAAAACCCACCGAGCACTTACGGTATTCAAAATATCCACGGGTATGCTGCCGGTCTATAGTGTCCAACGGGCACAATATTTCGGCGATCAAACATGTCGCCATCATCAGGTGAACTGACGGACTGAGCTCCTGTGAACGTGCCGGCACGGAGATCCGTACGCTATGGCTGCTCAGAGGGAACTGGGTTCGGTCACGGCGGCGGCCGATTTAAATACCCTCCGCCCGCGGCGCGCTCCCTCCGCCGTCCGCGCCCAGCGCCACGGTCGCGCGGTGGAACAGATTGCGACGGCGTCTGAGATGACGTCGGTGTGATGGCTCTGTCCGACGTGGTCGTCACAACTATACGTCTGCTCGATTTACTCTTGATTAACCCGATCGCTGGTTCCCAAGCCTTGCTAAGATTATAGCCACAGTCCCGGTTTATGAGGTCGTCATTGGTGCGAATTTCGATGGCCTCTCTAACAACGCTGTCCCAGTATCTCGACGTCTATGGCTATAATCTTAGCAAGGCTTGGGAACCAGCGATCGGGTTAATCAAGAGTAAATCGAGCAGACGTATAGTTGTGACGACCACGTCGGACAGAGCCATCACACCGACGTCATCTCAGACGCCGTCGCAATCTGTTCCACCGCGCGACCGTGGCGCTGGGCGCGGACGGCGGAGGGAGCGCGCCGCGGGCGGAGGGTATTTAAATCGGCCGCCGCCGTGACCGAACCCAGTTCCCTCTGAACAGCCATAGCGTACGGATCTCCGTGCCGGCACGTTCACAGGAGCTCAGTCCGTCAGTTCACCTGATGATGGCGACATGTTTGATCGCCGAAATATTGTGCCCGTTGGACACTATAGACCGGCAGCATACCCGTGGATATTTTGATTATCAAATACGCCGGGAGAAACTCAAGAATCACTTACGGTATTCTTTGGGGAGACGTACTGCAGAACGTGCACATGCACCAACGACCATCCAGCAGCTGTCATATGGGCTGGTGGAGGATTGGAACGCCCTATCACAACCAACCTCTTCGTCATCATGGGAGCACATTGCATAACATGCAGTGGAGATGCAGTGATTACACACTCTATTAAAAACCATGTCCCGGTTTTTGTAGTGACAAAGGGACCATCGTAAATTGTCTTTGAATAAAGGTATCGTTTCTGTTCGTGTCATTGCACATTTCTTTCTGTTACCTTCTGTAGTAGCAGAGCGGAGTGACCACGCAGTTAGTCACCATGTCACGTACTGCGTGGCCCCTCCCGTCAGAGGTTCGAGTCCTCCCTCGGGTATGGGTGTATGTTGTGCTTAGCATAAGTTAGTTTAAGTAGTGTGTAAGTCTAGGGACCAATGACCTCAGTAGCTTGGTCCCTTAGGAATTCACACACACACTCACACACTGTAGCAATTATTTCTATGTATGGTCCAATTCTCATCGAACTGTGAGGGGCATTTAAAAACTCCGTGCAAAAATAAAAATTATTTACGTATTTGGGGTAAACCTTTTTCATTTTTCGATATAGTCTCCTTTTAGACTTATACAGATCGTCCAACGCTGTTCTAATTTGTTGATCCTCTCCGAACAATAGGAATTGTCCAAGTCTGCAAAATAGCTATTAGTCGCTGCAATCACCTCCTCGTTTGAATAAAATCTTTGTCCCGCCAGCTATTTCTTCAAATTGGGGAACAAATTTCAGTCAGAGGGAGCCAAGTCTGGAGAATAGCGAGGATGTGAAACGAGTTGGAATCCCATTTCCATTAATTTTGTGAGCTCAACTGCTGAGGTGTGTGCTGGTGCATTGTCGTGATGGAAAAGGACTTTTTGGCGCTCCAATCACTGGCGTTTTTCTTGCAGCTCGGTTTTCAAACAGTCCAATAACGATGAATAATATGCACCTGTAATAGTTTTACCCTTTTCCAGATAGTCGATGAGGATTATCCCTTGCGAATTCCAAAAGACAGTCGCCATAAACTTTCCGGCCGAAGGAATGGTCTTCGACTCTTTGGTACACATTCTCCCTTGGTAATCCATTCTTTAGATTGCTGTTTGGTCTCAGGAGTATAGTAATGTATCCATGTTTCATCCACAGGGACGAAACGACGCTTAAACTCCCGCAGATTGTTCCTGAACAGCTGCAAACAATCCTTGCAACATTTCACACGATTCTGTTTATGGTCAAATGCGAGTAATTGCGGAATCCATCTTGCAGATAGCTTTCTCATGTCCAAATGTTTATGCAAAATATTATGTACTCATTCATTCGAGATGCCCACAGCACTAGCAATCTCATGAACTCTTCTGTCATCCATCACCATGTCATGGATTTTATCAATGATTTCTGGAGTTGTAACCCCCACAGGGCGACCAGAACGGTCAGCATCACTTGTGCCCATATGGCCACTCTGAAAATTTTGAAACCATTTATAAACTGTTCTAATCGAAGAAGCAGTCACTGATATGTTTATCAAGCTTCTCTTTAGTCTCCTGAGGCGTTTTACCTTTCATAAAGTAATGTTTAATCACAACACGAAATTCTTTTTCTTCTATTTTTTGACAACCACTCGACTTCCTTGATTCACACGAATGCCAAACACATAGAAATAGACCAATATGGCTGAAAATTGGTGTGCGTTCTTTCCAAACATGCTACTCGATATGCTCCGGTGGTACCATCTCTCGGACTTTTCAAACGCCCCTAGTATGTCACTTGGTAGTGATACACCATAGTCTTTAATTTTTAGACATCAGGATATATAAGTATATACCTGTACATGTACATCTACATCTACATCTACAATACATACATACATATATTTTTGTTTCCCTTTCCATATTGCAATCTTTTTTTAAAAAAATTGAACATGCGATATGCACCAGGTGCACCAAACACTTGTCAGTTATAGCATGTTGACATTAAAAAAGTGTACAATTCGCAAAGGCAAACAAAAATTTTTCTTGTGAAGCTTTAGTGTTACATTAAGTAGAAAAGTAGCAAAATATTGATATTGAAGTATCATATGCAGCATGTCGGCCAATGGTTATAGATGGCTGGCCTTTGCCACTTTGCTTGCACGTTCTCAGCAGGGCACCGTGGTAAAGTCCTTAACGGATGACTCTTCCTGATAAGAGCGCTGACGCAGACCTCGCCCCTGTGTGTCCGCACTAAGGGATGTAGAGACGCCCATCAAGGCGCTGGCAAGACGTTGCGAGCTGGCTGCTGGCGCTATCTGCAGTTCCGCGCCGCTGCCTCCAGATAGCAGCACCGGCGCCCGTCGGTTAATCACCTGCCGGAGCCTACGTCGCGACGGCGGCTCGGCAGTGCTGTTTCGCTGTCTGCCTGGAGCCACTGAGTGGGGAAGGACATGTATTGCGTGATCGTTCAAATGCACAGAAAAAAAGTTTTCGCATCAACGTACAACACCTCCCAACTACCGTAATCTCAGCCAGGAGTAAGATTTTGAGTGTCATTACATCCCTAGTCCAGCGTTACCATTACTGATTTGCAATCAAAACATGCTGCGTTGCGTGTTCGATGCTAGACACTGCTTACAATTTGCACGGTAGCAGACGAATTACTGTACAAGGAGTCACCCTCAGTCTGCCAATGGTCTTGTCAAAGAGGGCGGAGGAGCGGTGTTCCACGGGAACTTCTTGCTCACACCAGCCCCTAAAAGGCTCAAGAAACAGCAGTGAGCCTGGTATGAGGATGCAGAATGCAGCGGAAACCGTTGCGTTTGTATCCACAGGAAATGTGGTCTCTAGTTGAAAAAGTGTTATGAAAATCTGACAATTGGCAAAGGGTTTCGGATTAGCCCTGCATTTGGATCTCCAGAAAGGGAACTGCCAATTGGGAGTTTATCGTGAGAAAAAGAACCAATAAGTAACGAAAAGTAACATTCTGTGAGATAGAGCGTTGACTGTTCAAAGTTGAAATGTAATAGGGAAGCTGTTGAAGTAAATACGAACGCACAATCTAGATATAGTGCGGTCAGCGACATAAAGTGGAAAGAACATAAGGATCTCTGACCAGAAAAATATTGGTTGGATTAGATTTAAATTAGATTAGTTTTTCGTTCGATAGATCCGTGCTGAAGAGACCCTTGTGGATGTGGAACATGTTAATTTTTTTTTTTTTTTTTTTTTTGCTGAAGTAATAATACTAATAGTATGAATATATACAATACATCATTTGTTTCCATTAAAAAATTCGTCAGTGGAGTAGAAGGAGTTGGCCACTAGTAAGTCTTTCAGGCTCCTTTTAAACTCATCTTTATTTGTAACTAAATTTTTTTATATTTGCTGGCAAATTATTGAAGATGAATGTTCCTGAGTAGTGGGCCCCTTTTTGAACTAAAGTAAGAGCTTTTAAGTCCTTGTGCAGATCATTTTTGTTCCTGATATTGTATGTATGAACTGTTTGTTGGAAAAAGAGACATATTATTTAGGACAAATTTCATTAAGGAGTAAATGTACTGAGAGGCAATAGTTAGTATACCCAGTTCCTTGAAGAGGTTTCTACAGGACGTCCGTGAATTTACTCTACAAATAATATGTATTGCACACTTTTGGACTCTGAAAACTTTTGTTAGACTTGAAGAGCTATCCCAAAATATTATACCATATGATATTATGGAATGAAAGTAGGCAAAGTATGTAAGCTTTTTAATTTTTATGTCGCCTATGTCAGCAAACACTCGAATTGCAAATACAGATATGTTAAGGCGTTTCTGCATTTCTGTGGTGTGCTCCTCCAACTGAATTTATTATCAAGTTGTAATCCCAGGAATTGAAGACTGTCAACCTCTTCTATCTGCTCTTGTTCACACTTTATGTATATGCTTGGTGGAAACCTCTTACAGGTTCTGAATTGCATATAGTGAGTCTTTTCGAAATTTAATGACAGTGAGTTGGCTTTAAACCATTTATTAATATCCATGAAAATATCATTAGCAGATCTTTCTAGAACTACACTCAACATACTATTTATGGCAACACTTGTGTCATCTGCAAACAAAAAGAACTCTGCTTCTGGCAGTGTAACTAATGAGAGATCATTAATGTACACAAGAAAAAGCAATGGCCCTAAGATGGATCCTTGTGGGAGACCACATGTAATTTCTTCCCATTCTGATGATGACTGATGACTTAATATCACAAACAGCAAGAAATAATATTACTCACCAGTGTGAACTGTTGACTGGGCCATAGCAGGAATTAACTTGGCCACTCCAATACGTACAGTCATATTCGAGTTCAAAGTAATGCACATTGTTAGCTCGCAGTGCTTACAAGGAAAATGATAACAGAAAGTGAGTTCTTGGGAAGCCGTGAGAATTTGCTGCAAAAGCTATTAATTTTGCAGATAATAAGAAATAGAAAGGCTTGGTTATGCCGACATAGAAGGTAACAGAACACCAAGTGAATGTTGACAAGCAAAAGTTAAGTAAGGCGACAGTGGGAAAATTACAGTAGTGGGGACAAGATACTGAGTGGAGTAGGATTCAAATATCTACCTTTAAAGCAGAATAAGTCAAATTCACATAATAAATATTTAATTGGCGACCTAGATAAAGATGACATCAGGCAATAAATACTGCAATGCTGTGAACAATGTGTTGCAATATCATTTTTGAAATAACTTCAGTTTTTGTCGTGCAGAATTAGACTTCCAGGCTAGGGAGCCAGAATAAACCGTCATTATGTGTGGACTTGGAGATTGAAGAACCACAAATGAAGTTTCCAGTGGTTTATTTAGACGAACAATTGATTCATACACACTATTGTTACAGTGTGACAATATGCGAAGAGTATTGTCACACAAAATTACCAGACAACGTTTCGTTGTTGTCGCAGTCACCTTTGTGACTATAACAGGAGGAGGAGGAGGAGGGAGGAGATTAGTGTGTAACGTTCCGTCAACAACGAGGTCATTAGAGACAGAGCACAAGCTCAGGTGATATAAGGATGGGGAAGGAAATCGGCCGTGCCCTTTCAAAGGAACCATCCCGGCATTTGCCTGAAGCGATTTAGGGAAATAACGGAAAACCTAAATCAGGATGGCCGGAGACGGGATTGAACCGTCGTCCTCCCGAATGCGAGTCCATTGTGCTAACCACTGGACTATAACAGGAGAGAGACAGAAAAATTAAAAGAGCGGAGACAAGGGAAGCTGAACTTTAGTCGTTGATTACGGAGCATTACCCTTTTCCTGTTTATTTCACAGACAGTTTTGCAAGCATACCATTTGGAGAAAAACCCTATTGGATCCCAAGCGATGCAATGGATGATATCAGTTGTCATTACATGTTTAGAATCTCTTTCTCTAACCCTAAAAATAACGGCTGATACTTTCGTTACTAACAAATAACTTAGCTAATTAGTTACCTGCTCCATAGAGCAAATATACGATAAACAATATAATGTGGAATGTGTCAACAGATCAAGACACAGAACACTTATATACAATGAGTAATTATTTTTACTCAAGGATTCCTCTATGTTGTAGAAGGAGTAAGCAAGTAGAAACATCTGTTACTCTCAAACTTAGATGGATTGTTAATAACAATTTTCATAAGAGAATGAAATTACTGTGAGGCTATGGTTAATAGTCGGTCTGTTTAAAGCGATACCTGCAAGATGTACGTGTATGATCACCACTATTACTTTCTTTCATGCTGTAAATACTTTTTGTTTAAGCGAGGAGTGACTCCAGTATATTATCCTATGAAACATTTGAGCGGACAATTTGGATGGGATTCGATTAATGAAAAGGGGACATACAATTCAAGGTTTATTTCTCCAAAACAATTAATTAATTGTAATGAATTACACTGTGGCTTACAAATTACAGTGATACAAACAACTCAAGCTGCTTACAATATGAGGGAATAAAAATGTTATATGCCACAGGTGAACAGGGAAATTTATTTGTCATTTGAATCAATGCCAAACAAACTGTTTACAATTTGATACATTAACAAATAATCATTGTGCATTAAACTACATACTTTCACCTAATACAGTTAAATTTTATAATGTGAAGCACAAATGTATAACTTACAATTAAATTTTCAGTCGAAGTTACTCTTTCCAATACCTTCTTTAAGAGAGTGATAAAATTTCCAAAATGTATCTCAATTAAAAATGGCCCTAAACCCTTAACACAACAACAAGTACATTACTAGCTCAAATAATAAATATATGTACGGCAAAGCCCAACATCTGGTTCCTTACAGAAAGGTCGCTGATTTCAACTGCGCAGACCACATTAAAACTCTAACCATCATGGACCACTTGTCGGTCAAAACATGTAACGACTGTGGCAGCGGGCAAACTTACATAGGTAATAAAAGACACCAAGCCACCTAGCTATCTTACCAAAATCAGCTTACACGAAGGAGGAAGAGGGAGGGGACATAATAAATAACATACGCAAGTGCACTTGACAAACCTACTACTAAAAATACAGTATAAAAGGATCTCAATTAATAACAAAATCCGGGATAGGCCCGGCAATATTGCACCTGAGTGCTAGTAGCCAAAATGAGGTTGACAGATACCAAGGTCTGACATCATCTTAGGGCTAACTGGCACAATAAATAAATAAGAGTAAAAGAACGAGCAAATGGCAATGCCGAAGAATTTAAATAGGATTAAGTACACACGAGGCTAAAATCAATTGCTAGCACCTTGGACATCGTCTTAGGCTTAATTGACACCACAAATAAATAAAGGTAAAAGAACAGGCAAATGACAATGCCCAGCAATTTAAATAAAAATAAGTAAGCACAAAGCTAAAAGCAATTGCTAAAAACTTAACAAGCACACATAAAAATATCAGACTGCTGCCACATCACGAAATGGGACAGGTGCGCACGCAGTCCCCAGCAAGCCAGAAAACCAATAACACACACTCCAGCAACCGAGCCAGCCTGACCACAGTAATTTCAACTCAGAATCAGGGCGCGTGAGCACACCAGGTCCACGCAAAACACACACTGCCAAATAATTCCCACCAACAGATATGGCTACCTCCTGGGCGGGAAAACGGGGCCGACGACCGGGTACACACCAGCAGAAAACTCGACACCTAGACTCTGGCCAGAACGGAATCACGCAGAAAATATAAACAACAGCTGAAGTAAGGTGAAACGAACCCCGCCACGCAGACCGGACAGAGCAAACACACAGAAAGCCTGCCCTGCAGTCCTTACAACTCCTGGATGTGGAAACCCAAGTGATATCGTGGCACCATTTTCAGAGGCGGAGAACCTCGAGCGATCGGGTGCAGGGATCCATCAGTTGTCCACTACAGCACGTCACCAACACGCCACACCGCCCAATGGCCAACTCAACGAGGCCCGCCAACAGCGAGACCACACCTCCGTGCCGGGCGGAAGGCAAAATACCACCAGCTCCGAGCAAATCCAACTGCCGAGCCAAGCGCGTGTGGTCCCCCGCGAAAAACGCTCCAGAGGGCAGCAGCCGCCTCAGCGCCTGCGCAGGCCGAACCAGACGGAAACAGAAATACAAGTCGCTATCGATAGTGCCAGATACGCAATTCGCCGAGAAATGGCACAACATCAGTGAATGAAAATATGCAAAATATATCACCTTAGCGGTTTCTGTAAGTTAAAAGTTGGCAATTATTCTGTTTTACAGATTCTTTTACAACTTAGATCTAATTTCCATAGAAAATTAAAATATGATGACTGGTTAGTTTCGCTTGTATGTAACACCAATCTTCAGGCACCTAAAGAAGCAAAATACAGAAAATAGCTTTAGAGGAATGATAGAAATGTTTGAGGAAAGCACAGAATATAAAGGTGACAGAAAAAGTGACAGTATATAATATCATAAATAAAAAACCATATATATAAGTACTTGCATCACAGTCGACCTTATGGTGTTATACTAAGAAAAACTTCTACACCTTTAATATAACCTACCATGTATACATTAAATGCGGGTTCTACACAAACTGCATGTACCAGTAATAATCATCATGCAGTGACATGCATTTGTGTAGAAGGCAACATAAGTAAGAAATTTCGTGTTAACAGCAATAACAAAACTGAGCCAGATTCTACCCAAAAACACTATTATCTGAGCAAAATTATTTTCATAGCAAATAATCATAATTTTAAAAAAATGCTGAAGGATACACCATTGCAAAGCTAAAACCCATCTGTTCATGGATAAATAGTCGACATATCACTTAGGGAACAATATTCTACATCACTGTCATTTGAAAATGAGCACAGAAAATTCCAGCGTGCACCAACAACTTACGAGGCGCATTCATAAAGTAAGGTCCAATTAGGTGCAAAATGGAAACCACTGTGAAAATCCGATGGAACTTGTAATGCCACAACGAAGCATAGCCAAGGCGCAGCAGTTGAATTAGGGAACGCTCATGCCATCTGTTGGATAGTTGCGCAAACAAAAGCACAGATGCTTCCGCCTGGCGGCAGTCAAATGAAATACTTCTATGAGTAAGACAGTATCTGAATAGTGCTGTGCCCGGATGACGAAATAAAGAACTAGGATAATATTATTACGTACAGTAAAATATCAATTATATATATATATACACTCCTGGAAATGGAAAAAAGAACACATTGACACCGGTGTGTCAGACCCACCATACTTGCTCCGGACACTGCGAGAGGGCTGTACAAGCAATGATCACACACATGGCACAGCGGACACACCAGGAACCGCGGTGTTGGCCGTCGAATGGCGCTAGCTGCGCAGCATTTGTGCACCGCCGCCGTCAGTGTCAGCCAGTTTGCCGTGGCATACGGAGCTCCATCGCAGTCTTTAACACTGGTAGCATGCCGCGACAGCGTGGACGTGAACCGTATGTGCAGTTGACGGACTTTGAGCGAGGGCGTATAGTGGGCATGCGGGAGGCCGGGTGGACGTACCGCCGAATTGCTCAACACGTGGGGCGTGAGGTCTCCACAGTACATCGATGTTGTCGCCAATGGTCGGCGGAAGGTGCACGTGCCCGTCGACCTGGGACCGGACCGCAGCGACGCACGGATGCACGCCAAGACCGTAGGATCCTACGCAGTGCCGTAGGGGACCGCACCGCCACTTCCCAGCAAATTAAGGACACTGTTGCTCCTGGGGTATCGGCGAGGACCATTCGCAACCGTCTCCATGAAGCTGGGCAACGGTCCCGCACACCGTTAGGCCGTCTTCCGCTCACGCCCCAACATCGTGCAGCCCGCCTCCAGTGGTGTCGCGACAGGCGTGAATGGAGGGACGAATGGAGACGTGTCGTCTTCAGCGATGAGAGTCGCTTCTGCCTTGGTGCCAATGATGGTCGTATGCGTGTTTGGCGCCGTGCAGGTGAGCGCCACAATCAGGACTGCATACGACCGAGGCACACAGGGCCAACACCCTGCATCATGGTGTGGGGAGCGATCTCCTACACTGGCCGTACACCACTGGTGATCGTCGAGGGGACACTGAATAGTGCACGGTACATCCAAAACGTCATCTAACCCATCGTTCTACCATTCCTAGACCGGCAAGGGAACTTGCTGTTCCAACAGGACAATGCACGTGCGCATGTATCCCGTGCCACCCAACGTGCTCTAGAACGTGTAAGTCAACTACCCTGGCCAGCAAGATCTCCGGATCTGTCCCCTATTGAGCATGTTTGGGACTGGATGAAGCGTCGTCTCACGCGGTCTGCACGTCCAGCACGAACGCTGGTCCAACTGAGGCGCCAGGTGGAAATGGCATGGCAAGCCGTTCCACAGGACTACATCCAGCATCTCTACGATCGTCTCCATGGGAGAATAGCAGCCTGCATTGCTGCGAAAGGTGGATATACACTGTACTAGTGCCGACATTGTGCATGCTCTGTTTCCTGTGTCTATGTGCCTGTGGTTCTGTCAGAGTGATCATGTGATGTATCTGACCCCAGGAATGTGTCAATAAAGTTTCCCCTTCCTGGGACAATGAATTCACGGTGTTCTTATTTCAATTTCCAGGAGTGTATATATATATATATATATATATATATATATATATATATATATATATATATATATATAATGACTGTAATTGAATATGGTAATGTTATGGTATGTCATTTGTAAATAGAGAACTTGGCATAGTGTAAATTAACGTTTAAATGTGAGGGAAATCCCCAAGAACGCAGACAATGCAGGATGGCGCGTGAATTTGGCAGTAGAGAGAGATGTGTTCTGGAACTGTTCAGATGCAGAACAGGAATTACGCGGCGCGAAAGTGACAGTTTAAGTATGGTACGGTAACGTTGCTTATAGACAGTTAAAAGTGAGCTTACAACAAACATGAACTGGATTGATGGTGTGTCAGCAAGTCAAATGGAGAATAAGGCTTGCAGGATGCAACATTTCGACGGAGACGGCTTGTGAGCGATATAGTTGCTGTTCCTGCTCAAAAAGCACATGGCACACCTTGTGGAAGTCTGCGTAATTTACGATGACAGCGACCAGCAGCAAGGTATGAAGTGACCAGTGTCTGCAGCTAATGTTGCAATGTAATCTTACTACCATAGGAGATCCATTGATGAGCTCACGCCAGCACAAGCAACGAACTAGTAGTTATCGTGCGACAGTGTTTTTATGAACACTGCATTTTATACCGCCGCCATAACAAGTACATTTATCCGTAGCGAACCAGTTTATATATTTATCAAGTCAAGTTCTCTACAGTGTAATGTATGAGTGAAATAATAAGTTTACGATTCAAAGTGCATTCCACCAGTATTATTTACAGAAAATAGTTCATTATTATCACAAATCCATCACTGTGTGTGCAGAAATACCAGTCAAAAGGCTTTATTACGTGAGTATCGGCGTATTAATGCAACAAGAGGATATAATCGGAGTTAACGACGAAAATTTCCAACAAATGCCGGATTATACAACTGACAGAAGACGTCAGGTACTGTGCCACATTAATTACAGTTCAACTCGATGTGGTGGCTTTTCATTACATTATCAACGTAAAAACTCATTCAGTTTCATTAGAACAAAATGATTCTAAAGTAATGTTTTTAACATCTCTAGTAACCATCAGTTCTATAGTGTTCATTGATTATTCAATTACAGAATTTATTGCCACCAAAGTACTCATTGTACCTTCAGTACAATGCAAATTCAGTAACATTAAAATCATTACTGACAGTTGGTGTAGATCAATCTAACTTACAGCAAGTTCAAGTGTTTATCAATGTGTGTGTATATTGTGCTACGTAAATGTTGTTCGCCTGCTAGTCGTGATTAACGTACACCAGTTAGTGCATTCTGTTCAGTCACTTCAAAGAGGTTATTTTTGTTCATGAAAATCAGAATTCATTTAACATTCGATTTCTTGAACGCCATCGCCAATATTTATTCAATAATTCCATGTAGTAGTCTGAACTACATAGCAAAGCTATTCAGGCTTATTACACGCGATAGCCGCTTTCCAGACGTCCGATTCCGCATGGTCTAAAAATATTACAGTACATTCGGATAGTGGCATCGCAAACTTTGCACAGATATGTTGGGCAGTGTCTTTAGTGTGCAAGTCGATCGCTTCACCTCGCTTTTTTCAGTTTAGAGCGTAAAGTGATCACGTAGAAATGCCTAAAACAACAGTGTCTCCTACCAAGTATGTGGATCTAGTGAGAGATTTCGCCTGAACCCATGCATCCCACATAACATAAATGTAATGTGTTTCTTCCTTCAGAACACAGCCGCGTTGTGCAGGGGCAATGCAGACGCTCATGCAGCGTTTTCATTGGGAAGTGTTTGATCACCCACAATACACCCCTTCATTGACACCCTCCGCTGTTCATCTCTGCTCACATGAAGACAAAATTTTGGCACAAACAACGAAAGGCAGATCAGCGTAGAGAACTGGTGGAAAGTGCAGGCGGCTGCTTCCTGTGACAGGGGTACTGGAAAGTTTGTACAACACAACGGCAGATATCTAAGTCGGAGCGGCAACTATTTAGAGAGGTAGATGGAAGGTGTGGCTAACTGTTGCCTATAAAATATTTTTGACTTTCACTGTGGTTTTCATTTCGCGACCGATCGGATCTTACTTTCCGAACAGGGCTCGTAAGAACGTGCTATACACGTACTATCCGGTTGTATCAGTAAAACCATATCAATCACCATCTTGGAACTGTATGAAAGGCAAATCCAGCGACAGGATCTTCTTCAACTGTATGTATCACGACGAGCTCCATCGTATTAGGCGTAACATAGATCAGCGCGTGGCGAGATACGTTGAAACTGTTCATTATAGGCATGACAAAAAAATTGCTAATTTGTACACAGAGAATATGCAGTTAATGAACAAGAGGCGCTGAAAGTACATCAGTTTCTTGACAGAGTAATTAATTTGAAACAAATTAATTTTCAAAAGATAAACAGCGGTTGAGATACAGAGGTTTGAATTTGAATGTTTGCCACACACTGAGGCTTAGTAAAATAAAAGAAGTAATTGCTGAGACAAAAATTGCAACGGATGTAGCTAAAGTGAAAAGGTTTATGGCTGTAAATGTTGGTGTGAGAAATAACAAATGGTTAGCTACATAGTCTAAGAAGCTACATAGTCTAAGACCGATATTTCATCTAATAAAGACCTTTCAACTTCAAAAAACATTAGTAAGAAACTTGCAACTGAAAAACAAGTGTTTCAAACGCAGACAAGGCAAATGTCACAGTCATTGTTTACGATGATGATTATATCAATAAAACAGAGGCATTTTTAATACCAGTGGAGTGAATGAGATTATAAATCCCACTATGACGTTCCAGAGTAATCTTAAAAGAAAAATAGATAATACCGTTCTCCTATGTATACGTGCAGAAACATGATCAGTTAAAATGATAAATCTCAGTATCCCTCACAAGTTAACGTTCATCAGAAAGAAAAATCTGTAAAGCCTATAGTTAATAATACTACACAGCCAAATTATGAAATTAAAAAAGTACTGAACAAGAAAAAGGCTCAGTCTTTTCAGAATTCATATTGCATAAAAACAGTTACAAACTTGCTAAAATGTTGGCCGACCTTAAGATACTGGATAACGCTAAACTAGCGTCTTTGGACGTAAGTAATTTATACAATATTTCCATTAAACAGTGCTTTGTACTATAAAAGACAATCTTCTGATACATTAAAAAATAGTAGGTCTACTTGTGAAGTTATTGAATTGCTTGATATGTCATTATCCTATAACTATTTGGAATTTAATGGTGAAATTTATCACCAGAAAGATGTGCAAGCAAGCAATATCCTGGCTGGCACCTTAGCTGAAAATTTTATTAGTGATCTAGAAAATAAATTATTCCCAAAATACAATGCCTTAAAAGAGAAAACAGTGTATAGTAAGCTATATGCAGAAGATGTACTCTTTTATTTATGGATAATGAGGCTAGCATAAAAAATTTTGCTTTCCTGACGAGTCATATTCAAACTTAGAATCGTTTTCAGAACAGAAATAGAACAGGTCTGGTCGATAAACTATTGACTATTATTAGAAAAATGGCAAGAACATATCTAGTACACATAGGAAACTAACATGCACTGATGCAATTATTAATACACATTCATAGCACCCACAACAATATACAGCTTTCTTTGTTGTATGATTCATCGAATACTGCGACTTTCATTACAAAAGTGTGAAACTGATAAAAAAATTGGTATTCTTAAGCAGATTGCATTGCCCATAAGCTATAAAACATCCGACATTATTAACTGCTACAATAAGAGCAAAAAACAAAAACGACGTTTCTTAGTAACAACACTGTGCCTAATGGTAATGACAAGCGTAAAGCAAAAACTAAATTTGCGGCTATGACTTACGACTCTTAGGGTTCGCAAGAAGTTGAACAGCGTTTCCGCAAGACTCGTGTAAATAGTGACATGACGTCAAAGATGACCAAGTTGGCTCCTTTCGGCGGCCAGTGAAGTCCGCCGAATTCCGGATGTGCTGCTCAGATTTGCCCACAAAGGATTGTAGCAGGCCCGCCAGAAGCTGTGGCAGGGGTTACGTCGGTCCCTCATCCCTTCTTGGTGGCCTGGCCACCACAAATAACTAGTGGGACTGCATCTTCAAAGAGAGCATCGAAATTCGCTTAAAGACAGCCTCATCAACAGGAATACTGATTACCAACTTAGTAAGGCCTGGAAACCAATACTAAGCTCTGTCAAGGAGCAACAGTGCAAGCGGACACGAGATCATTGGGCAAAGACCGGGCAGACCATTGCATAAGCAACACCTGATGATGGCGGAATGATTATTCGCCGAAATATCGTGAGCAGTCGAAGATAGTATCCCGCTGGACACCCGAGAACCCTTCAAATGGCTTATACGCCGGGAAAGCCTCAGATCATAGAAGCATCGTATGTTTTTAGATTGTCAGTGTAGAACGGGAATTTTGTGTGTAGATCTTTAAATGACAGTTACATAGAATATAGGATATGTCAACATTTTTCCGTGAATGATAGATTTTAACTTTACAATGACGTATTTTTCAGTCTTCTTTTTCTTTCTCTTTTTTTTAAAATTCAGATTATTAGGTAAGGGAAAAAAATTTGCTAAAATGTTGTTTTGTTTTTGTGTAATTCTACAGGTATACAACATTGTTCAGCTTTGTTGTCGCTGTTAACACCAAATTTCTTATTCGCGTTGCCTTCTACACAAATGCACGTCACAGCAAGATCATTATTACAGGCACATGAAGTCTGGGTTCAACTCACATTTAATATGTGCATAGTAGGTTACAATAAAGACATAAAACTTTTTGGTAGTGTAGTATCGTAAAGTTGAGTGTGATGCATGTACATTTTTTATATGTGTGGCCGTTTTTTACCTATGATGTCATTTTTTACTAGACAAGTAGGTTTAACCTTTGTATTCTGTGTTTCTTCAAACATTGTTATCTTGAGTATTATGTTGTGAAGATGTTTTTCTAAGTCGCTTTTATGTATTTAGCTTGTTTACAGACCTGAAGATGGGTGTTACTTACAACCGGAAGTAGCTAGTCATCATATTTTGTCTTAAGTGCACGCATTAAAAAAACTTTTGTAATTTTTACAGGACACACGTCTACGGCACACGGTGCCATCCAGAAGGAAGTCATGAATTGGCAACGAGGTGCGTGGGTTTCATTTCCTGTGCAGTTCAGTGAAGTTATGCAGACGACGCTACCAGTGAAATACACGTACACTATGTGATCAAACGTACTTGGACACCCTCAAAAACGTAAGTTTTTCATATTAGGTGCATTGTGCTGCCACCTACTGCCAGGTACTCCATATCAGCAACCACAGTAGTCATTAGACATCGTGAGAGAGCAGAGTGGGGCGCTCCGCGGAACTCACGGACCTCGAACGTGGTCGGGTAATTGGGTCTCACTTGTGTCATACGTCTGTACGCGCGTTTCCACACTCCTAAACATTCCTAGGTCCACTGTTTCCGATGTGATAGTGAAGTGGAAACGTGAATGGACACTTACAGCACCAAAGCGTACAGGCCGACCTCGTCTGCTGACTGACAGAGACCACCGACAGTTGAAGAGGGTCGTAATGTGTAATAGGCAGACATCTATCCAGACCATCACACAGGAATTCCACTTTGCATCAGGATCCACTGCAAGTACTATGACAGCTAGGCGCGAGGTGAGAAAACTTGGATTTCATGGTCGAGCGGCTGCTCATAAGCCACACATCACGCCGGTAAATGCCAAACGACGTCTCGCTTGGTGCAAGGAGCGTAAACATTGGACGATTGAACAATGGAAAAACGTTGTTCGGAATGACGAATCACAGTACACAATGTGGCGATCCGATGGCAGAGTGTGGATAGGGACAATGCCCGGTGAACGTCATCTGCCAGCGTGTGTAGTGGGGGGTGGGGGGGGCTTGTTGCACTAATTGTTGTTTTGGCACTATCACAGCACAGTCGTATATTGATGATTTAAGCACCTCTTTGCTTCGCACTGTTGAAGAGCAATTCGGGGATGGCGATTGCAGTTTTCAACACGATCGAGAACCTATTCATAATGCACGATCTGTGGCGGTGTGGTTACACGACAGTAACATCCCTATAATGGACTGGCACAGAGTCCTGACCTGATTCCTATAGAACGCCTTTGGGATGTTTCGGAACGCCGACTTCGTGCCAGACCTCAACGATCGACATCGATACCTCTCCTCAGCGCAGTACTCCGTGAAGAATGGGCTGCCATTTCCCCAAGAAACCTTCCAGTACCTGACTGAACGTATGCCTGCGAGAGTGGAAGCTGTCATCAAGGCTAAGGGTGGGCCAACACCATACTGAATTCCAGAGTTATCGATGGAGGACGCCACGATATTGTAAGTCATTTTCAGCCAGGTGCCCCGCTACATTTGATCACATAGTGTAAGTAATTAGTTTGTAATGGTACCATTATTAGTGTGATAAAGGGAGCGGTACATATGCTGCAAAAGGCTATGCAGAAGAGCTGTCATCCTCATCGTACATTGAAACGCATGTGAGTGGAATACGGAGGCCTGCATTCCGTAATTAATGTTTGATCGCAAAAGTGCGAAATCCTCTGTCCCTATAACGTCCAGCATTAACCGTTTCAGTCATGGTAAACCACCCATAATCATCACAATATGTCATTAACACAATAGGATGTTGAACAACTGCTCGCCACTCACTTCACCAATCCAATTTGAAAGATTCTATAACTGAGAAAAGAGTTCGGCAGTATTTTTCTAGTCGTATTCTTTCGTTACTGTCATATACCTTTCAGTGTGTACATAGAAAAATAGTTTTGTATTCTCCGCTACAATACATTGAATAGTGGTTCCGCCTCATGGGAAGTACTACGAAAATGACACAAATACGTAGGCCGTTGCAAATGTAAATGAAACATTTTTGCATGAACATGTACTATTCGTTTGCGTTCTGACTTGCAATTTTTACTATTATGAATTCCTAGAAGAGTGATAATATATTCACATGAATCTAAGAAAAATGGAGGCACTTACAGACTTACTTTATTTAGAAAATGTAAGTTACACTAATTAACAGTATGAACAAATTAGGTGAATTCTTTCTTACGTCAGAGTGATTAATGTTGTTCCTCTGCAGTAAGGTATTCTTCCATGTTCATGTTACGATGTGCCTTGGATGCATGAATGTACTGTATCAATTTTATGATCGCTATGAATATCGCAACTGTCTGTTGCATCTTCTGCGTTGCTGTGAAAGAGCCAAAACCTTTTTCCTTTTTCCATAAGCCTGTACTAATAAGGAAATACTTCATCTTCTCCTGAGCTTTAATCTATAGCCGGCGTACCATACGTAACAGAAAAATAATGATAGAGCGTAATAACAATCAGTACTCTGTCTCCTCCAACTTCGCTCAGGTCACCTACACCGAAGCGCCAAAGAAACTGGCATAGGCATGTGTATTCAAATACAGAGATTAGTAAACAGGCAGATACAGGGATGCGGTCAACAACACCCATATAAAACAACAAGTGTGTGGGGCAGTTGTTAGATCGATTACTGCTGCTACAATGGCAGGTTATCAAAATGTAAGTGAGTTTGAACGTAGTGTTACAGTCGGCGCACGAGTGATGAGACACAGCTCCTCCGACGCAGCGATGAAGTGGGGGTTTTCCCGTACCATCATTTCACGAGCGTACCATGAATGTCAGGAATCCGGTAAAACATCAAATCTCCGACAACGCTGCGGCAGGAAATGGACACTGCAAGAACAGGAGCAACGACGACTGAAGAGAATCATTCAACGTGACACAAAATTGCTGCAGATTACAGTGCTGGGCCATCAGCAAGTGTCAGCGTGCAAACCATTCAACGAAACATCATCGATATGGGCCCTCGGAGTCGAAGTTCCACTTGTGTACCGTTGATGACTGCACGATGCGAAGCTTTTATTTATTTATTTATTTATTTATTTATTCAACCTGGCAAGATTAGGGCCATCAGGCCCTCTCTTACATCTAACCAGGCAGTCTACTTATTTTACATTCATATGTTTTAGTAGGCATGTTAAACTACATCTAGTACAAAAAGTGAAATAAACAATTAGAAAGGTACACCTGGAAAAATACATACATGTAGAGTTTATATTCGTAGATCATAGATTTTAGATAGGAGTGCTGGCAGCAGGGAGTATGAGGGAGACTCATGGTGAAGGAGGAGAAGAATAGAGAGACATGATGAAACATAATTAAGGAAATATAAAGGAAAAGAAGATTGCGTAGCTAATAGAGATAGATGAAGAGGAAGGCATCTCAGGAGCAAGATAGGAGACGCTAGCTTTGCTATTTGACAGATGAGAGGATTGGCCTTGTACATTAATTTTGTGGAGAACTTTATGAGGATGATAGTAGGAAATGCTTCAACTTCTTCTTAAAAGCAGCAGGAGATTGAATTTTGCGCAAGGTAAGGGGCAGTTTGTTCCAGAGGCGGACCGCGGCAACTGAGAAGGAGTTTGCAAAAGTTTTTGTTTCGTGAGTGGGCACAGTTAGGATACCAAATAAGAGTGACCTCGTGTTTCGATTATGATGGCATGACAGGTTTTTAATCTCTGAAGCAAGGTACTGGGGTGCTTGCGCGACGAGGAGTCGGTGAAGTAGACATAGAGTGTGGTAGTCACGCAATTTGTCCGGCCGCAGCCACCCTAGCTCGGAGTATGAAGCACTAACATGATCATATCGGCGAATGTTGCAGGTGTAACGCACACAGGCATTCATGGTTAGCTCTAACCGTCTTTTGTTTTCACTACTCATGCCTCGTTGAATCACATCACAATAGTTGAGGTTCGGTAGAACGAGTGCTTGCACGAGCTGGCGTTTCAAGTCCTGTGGAAATATGTTCCGAAACTTTTTGAGAGCGTAGAGACAAGCAGACGTCTTTCGGCACACTGCGACTGTATTCTCCGCCCAGTTGAGATGCTCATCCAAAGTTGCACCCAAGTTCTTCACTGTTTTCTGATATGGTATTGGAGTACCGTCGAGCAGAATAGGTGGTAGCCGTTCGCGGAAATCTGAACTTATTAATTTCTGATGGGCTATTAAGATTACTTGCGTCTTTTTTGGATTTAGTTTAAGCCCCAGGTTTTTCGCCCATGTCACTACTGAAGACAGATCATCATTCATCTGAGCGATTGCAGTGTTTACATCTTCAGGTCTAACGCTTAGGTAGAGCTGGAGGTCGTCAGCATAGAAATGATATTTACAGGAGGACAGAACCGACGAAATATCGTTGACATATAAAGAAAACAAAAGTGGTCCTAAGACTGATCCTTGTGGCACTCTCGAGGAAACATGTTTCCAGGAAGATTTTTCATTTACGCAGACAACACATTGCTGTCTGTATTTTAAGTAGCTTTCAAACCATCTCATTGCACTATCAGAGAAATTAAGCTGTTGCATTTTTCTGAGCAATATGTCAAAGTTAACAGTGTCAAAAGCTTTGCTGAAGTCCAGTAGCGTTAATATTGTTGCCTTTCGATTGTCGATGGCATATTTCAGGTCATCAGTTACTTTAATTAGAGCAGTGTTTGTGCTGTGATGTTTACGGAAACCGGATTGAAATTTGTCATATAGGCTGAATTCATGCAAGTGTTCAGTGATTTGGTCATGAACAATATATCAAGTGCTTTGGAAACAGCAGGCAGTATGCTAATTGGCCGGTAATCACTAGGCAGTTGCGGGTTTTCGATCTTAGGGATGGGTCGAATTATGCTTCTTTTCCATGCAGTGGGGTATATTCCATTCACGAGGGAAAAATAAAATATGTCAGTTAAAACATGTACTAAGATATCGGCAACATTCTTAATCATGGTTATACCGATACTGTCGTTGCCTATTGCATCAGAAGAGATTCTCATTATTGCTTTTCTTGCCGTATTTGTTGTTACATGTTTTAGATGGAAGGTATCGTTGTTAGTTATCCTGTTTGGGGATTCTTGTGGACGGTAATTATCAGTCGTGCTGGTATTCAGAGGTGCAGAGAAGAATTCATTTAATTCGTTAGCTGACACATGAAAAGTAGTTTCCGATTTTGCCTTTCCGACCCCCAAGCTAAGGAGATTCTTCCATAGAGTCGTGGGCGTCAGATCGCTGCATACAAGGGAGCGAGCGTGCCTGATTTTAGCATTGAGAATGCATTGTTTCACTCTGTTCTGTAGCTTTCTATATTCTTCGAAACGCTCGGGTTTCGGATCTGCCTTGAAACGCCTGTGGGCAGCATCCCTATTAGTCATCATTTGACGAAATTCAGCTGTCAGCCATGGAGCAGGAGATTTTCTTACACGGATTGTGCGCACAGGTGCATGTTTGTCATAGAGGGCAGTGAGTTTATCACCAAGTTCATTAATTTTGCCGTCGATTGTAGGTTCTCTGATTATTTGATGCCATGAGATTTCTGAGCAATCGGCTGTCAGAGCGTCAAAGTCAATACGTTTCATGTTCCTACAAGTTATGTAACGCGATTTGATCCTTGGGGGCTGCACAGAGTAGGCCAGGAATATTACATCATGTGCTGAGAGGCCAGGGGCCGATGTTTGACCAACATCTCTTACTTTGTCAGTCTGTTTCGTTGCGATTACGTCTAGAAGAGTATGACTGTGCGCCGTATGGTGTGTTGGTTGTAATGGAAGAATGTTCATGCTATTGCAACTAAACAGTCTTCTTAGGTTTATTGCGGAGGGAGTGTCTCTTAGCAGGTCTATGTTCCAGTCACCCATGTTCGTATTGACACTGAAGTGAATGTAATTCCGACTGGAAGGAACTCATTGAGTTTATTTTTGGCGGCGTGTACACGACGCCAGTCAAGAATTTCCGACTTTGTATATTTATTTCAATGAACATGAATTCAGCCTCTTTTTCTTCAGCAGGATTTGACGAACATAAGACTTTCGCTTTGAGATCTGTTCGTATATACGCGACGACCCCGCCACCTCGCTTTTTTGATCTGTCTGCCCTAAGAAATGTGTACCCTGGGAGATGAATAGATGCAGAGGATATGTGTGGTTTCAACCACGTTTCAGATAAGAGGATTACGTGGTAGTTTAGTTGGTTGAAGAGGAGGCTAAGTTCTTCGTAATGTGCAGGTAAAGACTGGATGTTGCAGTGAGCTGCTAAAAGCTCTGACGCGTTCCGCTGAGCAGCCTGGAGTAGGGTGGCAGACTGGTTTGTCCCTTTGTTAGGCACTACCTGCCGCAAGGGGCACTGGCCGGTGCTTCCGCCAAGTGACATAACACAGGGGTGTCCGAGATTTTGCGCGCCCTGTTTGTGACTCCGAGAGTGCCAAAAGAAAGGCGACTGCAAGAGATTTCCTGAGGTTGCGGGAGTATAGAAAATGGATTAGTGGTATTCGGTGCAAGGAGAATATGACCAAAATAGTGACGGCTGTGTGTCACTGTGTATCCTATGTCGTAAGAGGAGAAATGTAATTAGCGTATTTGAAACAGGTTAGGGTGGAAAAAAGGGAAAGGGGAGTGATTTAAGAGGCCGATGCTGCCAGCAGAGAGAAGTAAGCTTAATAATTAATAGATTATCGTAGGAAGGTAGAATTAAATTGAAATTTACTAAAGCGATACTGGTAGTGATTATCGTAGGAAGCTACAATTAGATTGAAATTTGCTAAAGTGATATTGATAGTGATTTTTGTTATGAACAATTTAAACCGAAGAGATGGGTGATTAATGAACTAAAGGAGAGACTAATAACCGCAATAGAACTATTACAGAATGGAAGAGAATAAAGTGAGAAAACGAAAAAAGTATTAGCAGTAACTAAAATTAAGTAATGGTTAGAGCTACAGACACAAAAAATAGTGAAAAGTTAATACAGTTACAAAAACAATTAGTTGAAGGTACAAATATGGGTATAATTAAAAAGTTAATACAATTACAAGACTATATCTGAGTATAGGGCTGTTACAATTTGCAAATTGTGTTAAGTTTGCACTTTTGGCTCGAGTAGCTTCACTTAATACTATTCAGTTCTGTCCTGTTTGTGAATGTCTTCTTTCCAGCTGCTGTCTCTGCCATCCTGAGTCCACACATTCTGAAGACCGAAATGGGATATGGCACTGTTTAAAATCTTTAGCCATTCGTGTGTCAATTCTTCCCTTATTGTAAGCCCTGTCCTTGCTAACTTCTTCTTCTGGGTAAAGATCTCTGCCCTTTTTCGGTACGAGACGAATTTAATTATTATTGGACGAGGTTTGGTAGCACCTGGTAGTTTTCGTCCCACACGATGGCTCCTGTCAATGTCTGCCTTGGTCACTTCAACGCTTAATTTTTCACGCGCAACCCGTATAAGCAGGTTGTCTGTGTCTTCTTCCTCATTTTCTGCTACTCCAAACAGTCGTAGACTATTTCGCCTTTGGTACTGTTCTAGCTCGTCTGTTTCGGCAGATAGTTTCACTTCCAACTCTCGTGCCTTTTTCTCGTATTCAGACACAGACTTTTTTTAGTGCTGTAATTTCGGCAGTATTGGCCTCAACAGTTTCACGCATTTTGGCCAATACTGCTGCCGTTACAGTATCTGATATAGTGCCTGCTATCAGATCGAGATTGTTTTTATCGCGAAGCGCAGCGTTTACCTCAGAGCGGACCAGCTCCGCTATACCGGGAGCCGCGGCCGCACCTTCCGCCAACAGCAGACCCGCCGCACCTGCTGCTTCCCCGCTGCTGGACGCGTTGCTGTTGACTCTTCTGTTTACCATTTTCTCGAAGATATTGGTGGAGCACAGAAAAAAAATAGCACTACTGCACAGAACACTGTTGTTTACACGATTTCCACTTGTACTAGACAACAACACCTGCGAGAACACCTTCGAATTCAACTAAATTTCGCGAGCCGAACTTAACACGGTTACACTGCAGCCGCCTTGACACACACTTTGTAACGCCGGAAATGCATATCCTCCTATTTCCATCTATTATACTATAAATTTGTTTTCCTTATTTTTGTTACCTGAATATATAACATTTCTGTGTCTTCGTATATTGTAATTGTTTTACTATTTTACTATTTTACTATTACAGAAAGATTTCCACCAAAAATTCCCCAACAATGCAATCCAGTTTCACTTGCACCAAATGAAGAGGAAATCATTAAAGAAATTCATTGGTTGAAAAACAACAAAGCATCTGGTGAAGATGGAATTGTTGCAGAACTTTTAAAGGCAGCTGGTCCAAAAACCGTTAAAGAAATTACTTCAATCATGCAAAACATTTGGCAAACTGAAAAAATTCCTGATGAATGGAAAACCGCCTTGATTCACCCACTTCATAAGAAGGGAGACAAAACTGATGTTAATAATTACAGAGGAATTTCTCTTCTTCCAGTCACATACAAAATCCTCTCTCAATGTCTTCTGAACCGAGCACAACAACAACTTGAATGGAAAATTGGCGAATATCAAGCAGGTTTCAGGCCAAATAGATCTTGTCCAGAACAGATTTTAGTCCTCAAACTAATTCTCAGACATCAAAAAATTTACAATAAAAAACTAGTTTGTACCTTTGTAGATTTTAGAAAGGCTTATGACTCAGTGGATCGTGAAACTCTTTTCCAAATTGTGAAAGAACAAGGCCTGGATCCTAAAACCACGGCAATTATCAGAGACACGCTAACTGGTACAAAATCAAAAGTAAAGTTCAGAGGAGAAATTTCAGAACCCTTTGAAATAAAAACAGGCGTGAGGCAAGGTGATGGACTCTCTCCGTTGCTATTTAACTGCGTTCTAGAAAAAGTAATACAAGAGTGGCGCGAACGAAAATTGGAGTTCAAAATTGACCAACCAGTGAAATTAGGACGAACAAATATTCGAATAGACTGTTTGGCCTTTGCAGACGACTTGGTTATTCTAACGCAGGACATCCAAATTGCTCAGAAACAAATAGAAATTCTTAAAGAAACAGCAGAAAGAGTAGGTCTCCAAATCTCATTTGAAAAAACACAGTATATGACTAGCAACAAACTGGCACCCAAACTTTTGGAAACTAAGTATGGAAAAATCAAAAGAGTTTCGCAATTCAAATATTTAGGTGAAACAATCTCAGAGACTGGTCTAGAAAAAATTGGAAATGAAATTCGTTGTCAAAAGATGGAGACAGCTTTTAGACTTACAAAAGACATCTACAACAAAAAATGTCTCTCGAGGTACTCTAAATTGAGACATTACAACACGGTCATAAAACCAGAGTGCCTTTATGGGGCTGAAACGCTAATTTTAAACAGAAAAAAGGACATTCAAGAAATCCAAAAAAGAGAAAGAAAAGTAATAAGAAAAATTCTAGGTCCAAAATATACTGAAGAAGGAACATACAGGCTAAGAGCAAATAGTGAAATTCAACAATACACCAGCATATATTCGGATATGAAAAAACGCAGATTAAAATTTTATGGGCATATTAAAAGAATGGATGCTACCAGACTAACTAAACAAGTAGGGGAATTCTACGAAAATCGAAGTAAAGCTAAATTTGAGACAATAAAATGGATTGCTGCTATAAAAGAGGACATGAAAGAGGCAGATATAAAACAAGATGAAATTCAAGACAGAAAATTATTTAGGCA
This sequence comes from Schistocerca cancellata, assembly GCF_023864275.1. Taxonomy (NCBI): domain Eukaryota; kingdom Metazoa; phylum Arthropoda; class Insecta; order Orthoptera; family Acrididae; genus Schistocerca; species Schistocerca cancellata. The sequence continues at coordinate 985,558,184 of NC_064627.1, forward strand.
AAAAATTCATGACTGGGTAGTTGGTCAAGCTGAAAAACCAAAGAAAACTGGAACCACATGGTCTGATGAAAGGAAAAGAGCTCATTCCGAGAGAATGAAAACAATTTGGGCAGAGAGAAAGTCTAAAAGAAAATAACTGAATGCCCCGTGATTGTACTTCGCGTGGTCCAGTAGGGCCCAAACGTGAATAATAATATATATATATATATATATGCATTTATGTCGATGTATAATTGGTTTGTTTCGTAAATATTATTTGTATTTTTACGCTGGGTCTTGCCTATGGAAAACTGCTATCGAACGATTACATCGATAGGTCGTGTGAAGAATCAAAGTGTGTAGGATCTTTGGTAGTGTTAACTCTGCCGCGTGGAGCGCAGAGAGAGAGGGTCTGGCTGGAGTAGCGAGTGGAGCAGGTGTGTTGTGTGAAGCTCCCGGGAGTTGCCGCGCTTTCGGGGTTTGGCAGCATGTAATTGCACTCGACTTGCGATGATAGTTTCTGACATGGTGTCGCGGACGGGAAGCATTATCTGGCGCACATCAAGAGCCCGTTTCGCCTGGTGACCGTGTCGAGAAGGAGGCGCGCCAACATCCAGCTTCTGCAACAGCGACTGCCGACAATGAGTGACTGTCGCCACCTCCTCGATCGACGGCTTCAAACCTTCAATCAACCAACAAGGAAGACTGGAAGCACGTAAAGTTTTAGAACTGTATGGCAGACCTCAGCTTTTCAAACTTTTAAAATTGTTGCATCACAAAATTACAGCAACTTAGCATGAACCTTTGTTGCTCATTGTCCCAATTGCATTGCCAAGCAGGGTCCCTTCCTTTTCCGAAATGAACCCGAGTGTCGTTGAAATTCAAACGCCAGCATTAAAGTAACATAATTCAATTTCGCTGCTTTAATTTCAAAGTTCAGTTAAAGTATTCATAGCTGGCTACAATATTCAGATTACACAAGCACAAATTAAGAGTGCGAGTTTTGTTACCGTATTTTAGCTTACCTGTGACTGCAGCTCAGCTTGGTACGTACTAAATTTTACTATTGTTAATTGTTCAGAATCATTTAATTCAAGTTCAAAGTTAAATCTCTTATTTCTAAACTGCGTAGATTCAAGCAGCTTTTGAAATGATTGTTGAGGTAGTCCAAGACTAACCGTATTTTACTGAATTTCGATGTGCTTCAGAAAGAAAGCGCACTATTAACTGCAGTCACTAAATTAACTTTCGATTTTTCGGTTTTATTAATTCTTTTGCTAAATTAAGTCAGAGTGTAGCGAAATTTATTACTTCTGACAAACTTTCAGTTTTGACACTACACGTGTCAACCTTCAGTTGCTACGCTTCTAGTGCTAATTATATGTGTAATAACCTTTCTTTTTCAGTTACTATAGTAATTGTCCTTAGGACTGACGACCGTAATTTCCCCCAAATCTCAAATATCTAATTACCGCTAGTTAACTGTTAACGTAACGGCCGCACATTTACTTTCTTTATTAACTTAACCCCTTTTCAAAATTAATTCCCACCAGTTTCATTAGCATTTTCCCTTTCATTTAGATGTAACCCTTTCCTCCCTCTTTACCGACAGATTAACTTCGGTGACGATTGCTTTTCCCAAATTCCCATTAGGTACACGCGGTTTAATTTTTCACTGTCATTAAGGTCGATAAGTGAGGGGGAGGTTACAACTTTTCGCCTCACTTGGGCCCGGCAGCACCGACACTGGACTGTTGATGACTGGAAACATGTTGCCTGGTCGGACGAATCTCGTTTCAAATTGTGTCGAGCGGTTGGACATGTCTGGGTATGGAGACAACCTCATGACTCCACGGACCCTGCATGTCAGGAGGGGACTGTTCAAGCTGGTGGTGGCTCTATAATGGTGTGCGGCGTGTGCAGTTGGAGTGATATGGGACCCCTGATACGTCTAGATACGACCTTGACAGGTGACACGTACTTAAGCATCCTGTCTGGTCATCTGCATCCATTCATGTCTATTGTTCCTTCCGATGGACTTGGGCAATTGCAGCAGGACAATGCGACACACCACACATCCAGAATTGCTGCAGAGTGGCTCCAGGAACACTCTTCTGAGTTTAAACACTTCCGCTGGGTAGCAAATTCCCCAGAATGAACATTATTCAGCAAATTCGGGATGCCTTGCAACATGCCATTCAGAAGAGATCTCTATCTTCTCATACTGTTACTGATTTATGAAAAGCCCTGCAGGATTTATGGTGTCAGTACTTCAGACATTAGTCGAGTCCATGCCACGTCGTGTTGCGGCAATTCTGCATGCGCGGGCCCTACAGATATTAAGCACCACCAGTTTCTTTGGCTGTGCAGTGTAGCTTTCGTCCCTTCCGAGTAGCGTGGGAGAGCGTTGCCAGCCAGTTGGTATACAGTCAGCGGCTTAGACTCCCTGCCAGTAAGTCCTCGTTCTTTAGCTCCGTTCGCGGACGTCCTTAGTCTTCAACTCGCCACACCCAGCGACGATTCCGGGGTTGAGAAGGCATAAAATTGGCTCACTGATAATGGATACATCGCCTAGATATCTGACGACATTACTGCTCATACAGAGTTTATACAATGCCGATATAAAGACTTGAAATCTTGAAATGGTGTTATTAAACATCATTAAACCCCCGATTCCTTCAAGAATCGAACTCCCATATACGAGATGCGCTCGATAAGTAATATAACACTTTGTTTTCCTCGGTCAGTTTCTGTTCAAAAATGCCGAATTTGTTGTGGGGCATCGCAGAATATTGCCGCTTCTGACCCTATAATTTCATGAAGTTCCGATAGGTGGTGGCGCTTTACATAGCCTTCAAAATGGCGTCTGTAATGGAGGTGTGTTCCAAGGGAGATGTCACTGAGTTTGTGTTGGCGGAAAAACAGAGATCCACACATATTCATAGTCGCTCGTAGAGTGTCTACAGAGACGTGGCCGTGAACGTAGCCACGGTGAATAGTTGGGAGAGGTGTCTGTCATCATCACAACCAGGTCTCGCAAACCTGTTCGATCTCCTGTGTACCAACCAGCTGCACACGACTGTGACTCCTGCAATGTTGGAACGTGCGGACACTCTCATTTGAGGTGATCACCGGATCACAATTAAACACTTCACTGCTCAGTTGGAAATCTCTGTTGGTAGCACTGACACACTCGTCTAGCAGTTGGGGTACTCAGAGGTGAGCCCACTGCGTTCCTCGCCAGGGAATCATAGAACTTTTTTGGCAAATCCCTTTCCGAGATTGACGTCTGAAATACTCCTCTGTGATACAGACAAGAGGGAGATTGAGTCAGTAATTAAATCACTGAAGACTAAGGACTCTCATGGTTATAATGGAGTGTCTAACAGAATACTAAAGTACTGTGCTGCACATGTTAGCCCTGTATTTAGCCATATTTGCAATTTTTCCTTTAGGGTGGGTCAGTTTCCTCTGCGATTAAAGTACTCAGCAGTAAAGGCACTTTATAAAAAGGGAGAAAGGGATAAAGTAGATAATTTCAGACCTATTTCTATGCCATCAGTGTTTGCAAAAGTTATTGAAAAGGCTGTGCATGTAAGGATAATTGATCATTTTATATCACACGGTTTGCTATGAAATGTACACTTGGGCTTTAGAAGTCGTTTAACAACTGAAAATGCTATATTCTCTTTTCTCTGTGAGACACTGGATGGGCTAAACAAAAGGTTTCGAACGCTTGGCATATTTTTTGATTTAACTCTGGTATTTGATTGTGTTGATCACAAAATATTGCTCCAGAAGTTGGACCATTACGGAATACGGGGAGCAGCTCACAATTGGTTCACCTCTTACTTTAGTAACAGACAGCAAAAGGTAGTTATGCACAATGTTGATAACGGCTGTGATGTGCCGTCTGAGTGGGGTACTGTTAAGTGGGGGTTGCTCCAGGGATCAGTGTTGAGGCCACTCCTGTTCCTTATTTATATAAAATATATGCCCTCTAGTATTACGGGTAACTCGAAAATATTTCTGTTTGCTGATGCCACTAGCATGGTAGTAAAGGATGTTGTGTGCAACATTGACTCCGTTTCAAATAGTACAGGACATGACCTAAGTTCATGGCTTGTAGAAAATAAACTAACACTAAATCACAGAAAGACCCAGTTTTTAGAATTTATAACACACAATTCAACAAAACCTGACGTTTTAATTTCACAGAACGGGCATTTGATTAGTGAAACTGAACAGTTCAAATTCCTAGGTGTTCAGATAGATAGTAAGCTGTTGTTGAAAACCCACGTTCAGCATCTTATTCAAAGACTTAATACTGCCATTTTTACTATTCGAACGGTATCAGAAGTGAGTTATCGTTCGACACGAAAATTAGTCTACTTTGCTTATTTTCATTCGGTTATACAGTATGGTATTATTTTTTGGGGTAACTGTTCCCACTCTAAAAGGATAGTTTTGGCTCAGAAACAGGCGGTTCGGACAATAAGTGGTGTAAGTTCACGAGCCTCTTGTCGACCTCTGTTCACTAGTCTGGGTATTTTGACATTGGCCTCTCAATATATATATATTCATTACTGTCGTTTCTTGTTACCAATATTAGCTTATTCCAAAGAATAAGCAGCTTTCACTCGGTTCATACTCGGCAGAAATCAAACCTGCATTTGGATCGGACTTCCTTAACTCTTGTGCAAAGAGGTGCGCAGTATACCGCTGCATCCATTTTCAATATAAGCTACCACTCGAATCCAAAAATCTTAGCAGTAATCCACGCGCTTTCAAATCGAAACTGAAGAGTTTCCTCATGGGTCACTCCTTCTATTCTGTCTTGGAGTTCCTTGAAAACTCAAGCTGATTCTTATTGTATTGTGGATTGCGTTTACTTAAACTTATGGACTGACTTTTTTCGGGTTCATGAACATTTGTCTTTATCTGTTGTTACTTTTATGTTGTAATTTCATGTACTGACACGTTCGATGACCTTGGAGATTTGCTCCTCAATTTGGTCCTAGGGAACTTGATGTGTAAATAAAAAAAAAAAAAAAAAAAAAAACAGAATACCTTGGAGAGCAACGAAGGGTCATCTGTGAGGAACTGCTTGCGTGTTATGTGGCTGATTTGACAATTTTTTGCCGAACATACCCACCCGCGATGAAACGTGGGTTCGTCACTTCGAACCGGAAACAAAACGGCAAACCATGGAGTGACGCTACATTACCTCCCCGCTTAAGAAAAAGTTTAAAGCCGCTGTCTCAGCCGGCGAAGGGCACAGCGACCGTGTGCTGGGACTCTGAAGGGGATATTCTGTTTGATGTCCTCCCTTGTAGCGCAACGATCAACTCAAAAGTGTATTGTACTACCCAAAGGAAATTTAAGAAACAACTTCAATTAGTTCGTCGCCACAAGAATGCAAACGAACTTTTCTTTCTCCATGACAAAGCAAGGCGTCACACAAGTCAGCTCATAAAACTTCATCGGACTGTTCTTCCTCATCCACCCTACAGCCCTGATCTCGCACCTTCCAACTTCTATCTGTACGGTCCAATGAAAGATGCACTCCGCGGGAAGCAGAACGTGGATGATTGGGAGGTTATTGATAAGGCAAGACGTTAGCTCCGATCTCGACGAATCGATTGGTACCATGCGAACATACAGGGCCTCCCAGTACAATAGCGTAAAGGCGTCGCACTGAACGGAGATTATGTTGAAAAATAGTTTTGTAGCCAAAAGAGTGGGGAATAAAATGGTGTACTGGAATCTTGGATAAAACCCGGCCCTGGTATAAAACAGCTTCAAATTTGGTGATTACTTTACAAATGAATTAATATGTTAAAAACATGACGTTAAGCATGGCAGTGAAAAAAAGGTTAGAAAAGGTGTGAAATTATGGTTGAAATTTATTAGAAGTCGCTAAGTAATCTCGTTATGAAACAGTGGCTGAATATAGTGTGAGTAATTTGGGCTCCATTTTAAGCAAAAGCAAGTTTATCACGCTTTTCAGTGTTTATGACGACATTTCTTCTGAACTATGTGTTGTACAATGATATCCTTTTGCAGGTACATTCAGTGATATATGTAGATGGCGTGATGCGAATGAGGTTAGTAGCAACGAAATAAATTAAAACCTAGTACTAGATGCTGAGGCTTTACTGCGCGCCTTTATAAGCGAAAGCTAGTTTTTCACCCATCTAAATGTCTAAATCTTCAGCTGCTGACGTGGGTTGATATATATATCAACGGGGGCAGGTGAAAATGTGTGCCCCGACCGGAACTCGAACCTGGGATGGCCTGCTTACATGGCAGACGCTCTATCCATCTGAGTCACCAAGGGCATAGTGGATAGTGCGACTGCAGGGACTATCTCGCGCACGCATCCCGCGAGACCCACATTCTCACCTCGTATGTCCACACACTACATTCGTAGTGTCCCACCCTAGCACACTCATTACTAATGGAAGACATTCTTTCCAAGTCCCGTAAGAGTTCAGGGAATATGTGTGCATCCGCACAGAAGAAGAAGGTCATGGCCGGTATTGCCAGAACGATGTACTTACACTACTGGCCATTAAAATTGCTACACCACGAAGATGACATGATACAGAGGAGAAATTTAACCGACAGGAAGCAGATGCTGTGATATGCAAATAATTAGCTTTTCAGAGCATTCACACAAGTTTGGCGCCGGTGGCGACACCTACAACGTGCTGACATGAGGAAAGTACCCAACCGATTTCTCATACTCAAACAGCAGTTGACCGGCATTGCCTGGTGAAACGTTGTTGTGATGCTTCGTGTAAGGAGGAGAAATGCGTATCATCACGTTTCCGACTTTGATAAAGGTCGGATTGTAGCCTATCGCGATTGCGGTTTATCGTATCGCGACATTGCTGCTCGCGATGGTCGAGATCCAATGACTGTTAGCAGAATATGGAATCGGTGGGCTCAGGAGGGTAATACGGAACGCCGTACTGGATCCCAACGGCCTCGTATCACTAGCAGTCGTGATGACAGGCATCTTATCCGCATGGCTGTAACGGATCGTGCAGCCACGTCTCGATCCGTGAGTCAACAGATGGGGACGTTTGCAAGACAACAAACATCTGCACGAACAGTTCGACGACGTTTGCAGCAGCATGGACTATCAGCTCGGAGACCATGGCTGCGGTTAACCTTGACGCTGCATCACAGACAGCAGCGCCTGCGATGGTGTACTCAACGACGAACCTGGGTGCACGAATGGCAAAGCGTCATTTTTTCGGATGAATCCAGGTTCTGTTTACAGCATCATGATGGTTGCATCCGTGTTTGGCGAAATCGCGGTGAACGCACATTGGAAGCATGTATTCGTCATCGCTATACTGGCATATCACCCGGCATGATGGTATGGGGTGCCACTGGTTACACGTCTCGTTCAGCTCTTGTTCGCATTGACGGCACTTTGAACAGTGAACGTTACATTTGAGATGTGTTACGACCTGTGGCTCTACCTTTCATTCGATCCCTGCGAAACCCTACATTTCAGCAGGATAATGCACGACCGCACCTTGCAGGTCCTGTACGGGACTTTCTGGACACAGAAAATGTTCGACTGCTGTCCTGGCCAGCACATTCTCCAGATCTCTCACCAATTGAAAACGTCTGGTCAATGGTGGCCGAGCAACTGGCTCGTCACAATACGCCAGTCACTACTCTTGATGAACTGTGGTATCGTTTTGAAGCTGTACGGGCAGCTGTACCTGTACACGCCATCCAAGCTCTGTTTGACTCAATACCGAGGTGTATCAAGGCCGTTATTACGGCCAGAGGTGGTCGTTCTGGGTACTGATTTCTCAGGATCTATGCACCCAAAGTGCATAAAAATATAATCACATATCAGTTCAAGTAAAATATATTTGTCCAATGAATACCCGTTTATGATCTGCATTTCTTCTTGGTGTAGCAGTTTTAATGGCCAGTAGTGTATATGGATATGGTGTCTGTTCTTTCTTACATGTCCGAAAGAAGAGACACCATATCCATATAGGTACATCTAAATGTCTGTTGTGAGGTTATTGTTGAGATTTAAGCCTACCCCTGTGATGACTTTAAGATCTAAACTAGGTGACCTTCGCGGTGAATTATAGCTCCCCGTAAGAACTTACTGTTAACCAATTGATTACTGGAGCTGTGAAGCATCGAAAAATTGTTCCCACTTCTTGTCCCTTCTTGTGCCTGTGCTAAAGAGACTTCATGTACATAGGCACATACGAGTCTCATTCCCCCAGTACAATCTTATTTTGTTAAAATACTTGTGTCTGCTGTTAAAAGATTTTAGGGATTAATTAAATACTTGGAGGGATCTTTACACAAAAAGTGAGCTCCTGACTGCATGATCAGTCACTTTTTCCCTAGCCGATCTTAGCTTTTGGGAAGCATGCGTCTAAATGTAGTTTTACATCCAACAGAGTTCGGCTACTGATCTACCGCTGTGTGTGCCACTTGGAGCAGAACGCCGGTCCTAATTTCTGGGCACAACCCAGAGGATCCCAGCCACATGCTCTGGCTTCCAGCGCTAACACCTTTATGATCCACTTGCCCTTCATGTTCCCTTAGTCAGCAAACAGGCTCAACGTGACAGAAAAGTTACGTGCTTCCCCTCACCACAGATAGAAACGACAAATACTGGTATTCACTTCAATAGCTGCATACTCTTATGCATTACTTGGGATTAGCTTTAATTTGTCTAGTAAAAATGAATGGATTAACATTACTGTAGCGATGAGTTTTGGGAGAAACCATTCCATGACACCATGCCGGCATGTCGCCTGAACTGTGTGTCGTACAATGATATATCTTTCCAGGTACATTCAGTGGTATATGTGGGTACTGTCTGCAAAATATTTTGCGAATAGTTAGTAGGAAAGAAGTAATAAATTAAAATGTTGTGTCTGATTATGTAATTTTACTGCGTGAATATCGAAGATGTAGTTGTTGTTGTTGTGGTCTTCAGTCCTGAGACTGGTTTGATGCAGCTCTCCATGCTACTCTATCCTGTGCAAGCTTCTTCATCTCCCAGTATCTACTGCAACCTACATCCTTCTGAATCTGCTTAGTGTATTCATCTCTTGGCCTCCCTCTACGATTTTTACCCTCCACACTGCCCTCCAATGCTAAATTTGTGATCCCTTGATGCCTCAAAACATGTCCTACCAACCGATCCCTTCTTCTAGTCAAGTTGTGCCACAAACTTCTCTTCTCCCCCATCCTATTCAATACCTCCTCATTAGTTACGTGATCTACCCACCTTATCTTCAGCATTCTTCTGTAGCACCACATTTCGAAAGCTTCTATTCTCTTCTTGTCCAAACTAGTTATCGTCCATGTTTCACTTCCATACATGGCTACACTCCATACAAATACTTTCAGAAACGACTTCCTGACACATATATCTATACTCGATGTTAACAAATTCCTCTTCTAGAGAAACGCTTTCCTTGCCATTGCCAGTCTACGTTTTATATCCTCTCTACTTCGACCATCATCGGTTATTTTACTCCCTAAATAGCAAAACTCCTTTACTACTTTAAGTGTCTCATTTCCTAATCTAATTCCCTCAGCATCACCCGACTTAATTTGACTACATTCCATTATCCTCGTTTTGCTTTTGTTGATGTTCATCTTATATCCTCCTTTCAAGACACTGTCCATTCCGTTCAACTGCTCTTCCAAGTCCTTTGCTGTCTCTGACAGAATTACAATGTCATCGGTGAACCTCAAAGTTTTTACTTCTTCTCCATGAATTTTAATACCTACTCCGAATTTTTCTTTTGTTTCCTTTACTGCTTGCTCAATATACAGATTGAATAACATCGGGGAGAGGCTACAACCCTGTCTTACTCCTTTCCCAACCACTGCTTTCCTTTCATGCCCCTCGACTCTTATAACTGCCATCTGGTTGAAGACGTAGTAAGCGATGAAATTTTTTTCCTTTCTTCGTTTCGTAGGGGCGCAAGCGAGAGAAAGTTTATTAAACGTTTGAAATTATGTGTAGAGTGTGTTGAGTTTGTTGGAAGTCACTGAGTGCTTCCATTCTGAAACCAGTCCGAGTACTTACTCGTCGTCATTATTCTGCCTCAACATAAACACACAGTTGGTAACTGAAACACTTGTCTTATTATGTTAAACAGTTAACAGAAGATTGTACACTGAAGAGCCAAAGAAACTGGTACAACTGTCTAATATCGTGCAGGGCCCCCGCGAGCACGCAGAAGGGCCGCAGTACGACGTGGGATGGACTCGGCTAATGTCTGAAGCAGTGCTGGAGGGAACTGACATCATGGACCCTGCAGGGCTGTTCATAAATCCGTAAGAGAACGAGTAGGTGGAGATCTCTTCTGAATAGTACGGTACAAGGCATCCCAAATATGCTCAACAATGTTAATTGTGGGGAGTTTGGTGGGCAGCGGAAGTGTTTAAACTCAAATGAGTGTTTCTGGAGCCACTCTGTAGCAGTTCTGGAAGTTTAGGGTGTTGCACTGTCCTGCTGGAATTGCCCAAGTCTGTCGGAATGCACATTCGACATGAAAGGAAGCAGGTGATCAAACAGGATGCTTACGTACGTGTCACCTGTCAGACTCATACCTAGACGTATCAGGGGTCCCATATCGCTCCAATTGCACACGTCCCTCACCATTACAGAGCCTCCACCAGCTTGAACGGCCTCCTGCTGACATGCAGGGTCCACGTATTCAAGAGGTTGGCTGCATACCCGTACACGTCCATCCGTTCGATACAATCTGAAACGAGTCTCATCCGACCAAGCAACATGTTTCCAATCATCAACAGTCCAATGTCGACGTCGCTCGGCCCAGGCCAGGCCTACAGTTTCGTGTCGTGCAGTCACTAGGGGTACACGAGTGGACCTTCGTCTCCGAAAGCTCATATAGGTGACGTTACGTTGAATGGTTCACACGCAGACACTTGTTGATGGCCAAACATTGAAACCTGCAGCAATTTACGAATGTGTTGCTCTTCTGTCACTTTGAAAGGTTCTATTCAGTCGTCGTTGGTCCCGTTCTTGCAGGATCTTTTTCCGGCCGCAGCGATGTCGGAGATATGATGTTTTACCGGATTCCTGATATTCACGGTACACTCGTGAAATGGTCGTACGGAAAAATCCCCACAACATCGCTACCTCGGAGATGCTGCGCCCCACTGCTCGTGCGCCGACTGTAACACCACGTGCAAACTCACTTAATTCTTGATAACCTACCATTGTAGCAGCAGTAATCGATCTAACAACTGCGCCAAACACTTGTTGTCTTATATGGGCGTTGCCGACCGTAGCACCGTATCCTACCTGTTTACGTACCTCTGTATTTGAATAGGCATGCCTGTATCAGTTTATTTGGCGCTTCAGTGTAGCTTTTAATAAATAGGATATGACGCATTTTAAATTTTGAATGTCGGTGAATAGTAACTCGAAATACTGAGAATCAAATTTGTCATGCCTCTGGAAGCTGTCAGATAGGCGACACGCAGCTCATATTGGGTTCCGGGTAATCGCCTAGTAATAATTTCACTACTGGCCATTAAAATTGCTACACCACGAAGATGACGTGCTACAGACCGAAATTTAACCTACAGGATGAAGATGCTGTGATATGCAAATGAGTAGCTTTTCAGAGCATTCACACAAGGATGGCGCCGGTGGCGACACCTACAACGTGCTGACATGAGGGAAGTTCCCAACCGATTTCTCATACACAAACAGCAGTTGACCCGTAGCTCTACACTTCATTCGATCCCTGCGAAACCCTACATTTCAGCAGGATAATGCACGAACGCACCTTGCAGGTCCTGTACGGGCCGTTCTGGATACAGAAAATGTTTGACTGCTGCCCTGGCCAGCACATTCTCCAGATCTCTAACCAATTGAAAACGTCTGGTCAATCGTGGCCGAGCAACTGGCTCGTCAAAATACGCCAGTCACTACTCTTGATGAACTGTGGTATCGTGTTGAAGCTGCATGGGCAGCTGTACCTGTACACACCATCCAAGGTCTGTTTGACTCAATGCCCAGGCGTATCAAGGCCGTTATTACGGCCAGAGGTGGTTGTTTTCGGTACTGATTTCTCAGAATCAATGCACCCAAATTGTGTGAAAATGTAATCACACGTCAGTTCTAGTATAATATATTTGTCCATTGAATACTCGTTTATCATCTGCATTTCTTCTTGGTGTAGCAATTTTAATGGGCAGTAGCGTATATTTTGCGCATTTGAGTTCGGTGATGGGGAAGATATAAGGTAGTCAGACCGACCCGTGTTTCGTAATCTGAACTTTACAGTTTTGTATCGCAGATTGCGTAGTTGAGATGTAAGCTTCGTAGCTAATGGCCGCCCCAGCTGCCATCAGCGGTCAGCGTGGCTGCTCTCTGCGCTGGCCTCGGCGTCCCTACGGCTGTTGCCGCTGGTTTAAATATTCACGGCCGCTCGGAGGCGCTAATTGGAGGGCCAGGCGGTGGTCTTCATTAGGCTCGCGCGGCGCGAATCGGCGGCACACTGGCTGACCCTTCCTCACCCACTCACTCGCACCAGCCTACACCTCCGACAGCAGCCACTAACGACTTCAGTCGTATTGGAGATAAAGGCGTAGAGGACAGTATACTCTTTTGGTTGACTTACTGCAGGTCATTGCGTCTAGCACATAAAACACGTATGTAATAGCGCACATCTTTCCTGTTGCCATTAGCTCTTTTCCATCTCTCACATTACTTTGAATATTGCAACGGATATACTACGAGCAATCTAAACTATTTTTTCAAAATGTTTCGTCGCTTGAGATTGTGCAGCATAGCTAATGGGTACTTAATGAAGGTGGCTTTTGCGCAGCACAGAAAGAAATATCGGGGCGAGCTTCACCCACAACCAACAAGAAACCTGCAAATGGTGGAAATGCTTTTACACTGAAGAGCCAAAGAAACTGGTATAAGCATGCGTACTCAAACACAGGCATATGTAAACAGGCAGAATACGGCGCTGCGGTCGGCAACGTCTATATAAGACAAGTGCCTGGCGCAGTTGTTAGATCGGTTACTACTGCAGGTTATCACGATTGAGCGTGGTGTTAAAGTCGGCACACGAGCGGTGGGACACATCTCCGAGGTAGCTATGAAGCGGGGAATTTCCCTTACGACCATTTCACGAGTGTACCGCGAATATCAGGAATCCGGTAAAACATCGAATCTCCGACATCGGCCGGGAAAAGATCCTGCAAGAACGTGACCAGCGACGACTGAAGAGAATCGTCCAACGTGGCAGAAGTGTAAGCCTTCCGCAAATTGCTGCAGATTTCAGTGATGGGCCACCAACAAGTGTCAGCGTGCGAAACATTCAAAGAAACATTATCGATACAGGCTTTCGGAGCCGAAGGCTCACTCGTGTACTCTTGATGACTGCACGACACAATGCTTTACGCCTCGCCTGAACCCGTCAGCACGTACATTGGACTGTTGATGACTGTAAACATGTCGCCTGGTCGGACGAGTCTCGTTTCTAGTTATATCGAGCGGCTCGACGTGTACGGGTATGGAGACAATTTCATGAATACGTGGACCCTGCAAGTGAGCAGGAGACTGTTCAAGCTGGTGCAGGCTCTGTAATGGTGTGGGGCGTGTTCTAGTATGATAAAAAAATTATTATTATTACGTTAAATATATTTCAATTCTATCAATTTAAATCTGTATTTCATACTAGAATGTCGTGTTTCCAGTCTGGCACAGCTTTGCCACAGGAGACACGAAAGCGGTCGAAGACGTCCGTCTTCTGGTCGGCTCCTGATCGTTGTCAGAAGGAGGCTAGGTTTTGATTACGCAAAGACTTCTATTATTTGGAAAAGAACAACCCGGATTTCTTTACGTAATTAGTACGAATTTTATAATTACCTAAGGGACCTTTCACAATGAACAGTAAAAAAATGCATTTGCAAATGAAATCATTAATAAATGGGGCAGCTATGAATTGTATAGAAGACAAGGAGCGGCCTTCTGTCTACGACCAGGATGCCGCAGATTCTCTGCTGCAGTAAAGACTGTTTGACATTTATAAAAATAATATGGCATGGAGGATAAAAAAGTATAAAGGAAAAGAACAGAATATAAAGTCTGGTAAACACTAAATATATTCAAACAATTCTCACTAGCAAAATTAGGGCTTATTTATAAACAATACAACTTACATAATTACTTTTCTAACAGTATGGTGCGATCAGATTTCAGCCTGTCCTGTGCTGTCCCCTTGGTTAACGTTTTTTTTGTCACAAATTATAGCCACTACCTTTCTCCTTTCGTTGAAGACAATTCTTGCACTGTTCAATACCTCCGATAACAATAACTTGCTGATTTACAGTTTCGAACATGAATTACCTTAATTTTATTAATTAATAATGTTGTCTGCACGCTAGCAAGACCGCTCACTTTTTTTAACTTAAAGTCCACCTCCTTTACGTTTTCACATAACAAGCAGAAGTACATTAAAATCTGAAGATCTACAAAAGTTTTCTACCGTCATCTTTTATTTAGATCGAAGCGGAACGACAGTTCAGCTTCTGTTAAAATGTTTCTTTGACTGCGCAATCGATGTATTAGCGTCCGCGCTAGATGCGCATCTTTACAGTTATGTAAATTATACAAAACAAATGTCTTTCAAAGGGTACTCAAAGCTTTCATAGGACGGAAATACCAATAATATTACATCGCTTCCCGCGTGAGGAGTAATGAGTCTGAAAGATCGTTACGACTCACGCGCAGTCGTAATATTATTGGATTCACGTACTTAGTGAATGAAGTATTTAGGGATCTCTCCTTGTAGGGAGCAAAACAAACATAACATAAGGAAAATAGAATTATATACGTTTCATACTAAGTCGTCAAAGCTACTCACAGTTGCTTGATCATTAACAAACTTGGTTGTGGCATGATGCCATCATAAGTGTTCAAGGATTTAACATAGGTTCTCAAGAATTACTCTCATTCAGTCAATTGAAACATTGAAATACTAACATAGATACAAGTACAAATTAAATACACATACAGATACAAATATACATAAATATTGACAATAAAAAAAATTCTATTACAGTATAGGTGCATATCTGCCAATTGTGAACAGAACATAAAACTTTTATCAGTCTTCCTCGTAGCGACGTCCCTCTTCACTTTGTAGTTGGGAGTATTTCCCATGAACTCGTATGATTTTCACAGGGGAATTCTTTCATTACCTGTCACTTTTCACTGCACTAAAACTGGGGATCACCTATTCACATTCTGGTGGAAAAACACTGGGAATTTCACTATGTGAAAGGGGGAAGTGATATTTCTTGACTCGACGATCCATCGGGTCATGTCGGGAATCAGGAAAGTTGATGACTTGTTCAATGACGAATGAGTCAGTTTGGTGGCTGTCTTAATCTCATTCCAATTCATGTTTCAGCACATGAAAATACAGAAAAAAAATCTGTATTAGGACTTGCTCATTTACTAGCATCTTAATCTAAGGGAATATAGAGTAAGAATTTAAGACAATAAAAATTACTACATAGACTATGTACATATACATTGTATATTATTCATATTTTGTGTCTAGGTTTTATATTCTTTCGTTAGCAAATATTAGCAAAACACGTTTCGCCTTGTACAGGTCTTTCTTAAGCAATATATTTAGCAATATTGCCGTAGCAATTTTCATAGTTAAGGAAAAGTCATCATTAGTGTCCTTTTAATGTAAATATAGTAAAATCGTACGTAGTTTATCAACGTTTTATTATTTTTATGTCCATTTTCATCTCAATTCTGGAGCACGCTCGCGCCCGTTACGGAGAGGAATGCTTATTGTTGAGTGCGGGCCGGCGAGCAGTCATTGAATGTTGCCAGAGTGCTTCACAGTCACGTGGCAACGAACTGGCGGTTTAACAGCGTTGGCAGTCCGCGTCCTGCACGAGGCAGATAGTTCAGTGGCTACCAACCCTTCTTTTTTTTTTTTTTAACTTGTGCATTCTGTTGAATCGTGGGTACTGGAGCAGCTCGTCAAGGCGACATGGTCAACCTGGACGGTAAATTGACTGCACTAGCAACGAAGAACAGTCATCGATGAAAATGACTACTGTCACCTATTGCAGTAAGTACAATAGCTTGTCTATCCTTTGACTGATAGTCACTGTATCGTCGTTACAACGTGAGAATACTTGTAATGCTACTTCACACGCGGAACATCACACGTGTCCATAAGTTTATTACAGTTTTGATTCACACTAGAGATAACTAGTTTTTCGTGTCCATACATGTGTCAAATTACGGTTTTACACACGTGTCCATTATTTTGTCACTGAGTCACACGCAGCAATCCATACGTGTCCATATAGGTGTCTCTATACCACAGAGTAGCACAGGTAATGCTAAAATTACTTATCATGAAAGGATCATTTACAAAATATACATAGTTTTTTTTATTACTGTCCAAGACCTAACGAAAAACGTGTTTGCTATTCTGAATGGTGCTTCTGATGCACGTTAGATTTTACATGTATTTTAAATCTGATTCTTTTCCTTTTTCTTATTGTTCTATAACAGCCTTTTTTTCGTTTACATCAATAATCAGTAAAATATACCCACTTGGCGTGCCGAACAGTTCACGTTCAAAACTTCATCTAACAGAAATCGGGAAAATTATTCCTATTTCCTAGGATGCTTTTGCTCACAGCAAATCAGATTTACATCACGTTTCGATAAGTAACTGTAGATACGCATTAACCAACGAGCCACGACCGTCAATACACACAATATACACACGTCAAGTCTTTTGAACCAATTTCCAAATTTCTTCCCCTACCGGGTAGGGTAGAAAGGTAAGAATGCTAAAGAAGAAAACTACAATAGGATAGTGAAGGAAATGAAAGATACGAAGATAGATAATAGGTGAAATAATCAGTTGAGCAAATTCATTCTTCGGCTCCACCGTTTTTAGTGTCATCCACGTGGCATAACTTGACTTCAGTATTAAAATGTCGCACAAATCCGCTTCCAAAGCATCTTCAAATATATATCTCAAAATCACGGCATGCGGACATAGCAGAAGAATATAAGCAGATTATCTCAGCCCTCAACTAGGTGTATTAATATCGAAGGTTTCTGTATAATACTCGTGACATTGGAATAGTCTCTCTAAGTTTCTCCAATACAGGACCTAATTCTTATTATAAATGCAAATTTCTTAACTGGTTGACTCATAGTAATAAGTAAATTAAAGTTGCTCTCCAGTTGTGAGTACCACTATTCATTTCTTTGTATATTAACTATATGTTGCTGCTTATACTCGGTGTAATCTACAGATTACAATGTATCAGTTTTGCATCGTACATGGTTCTAGCGACTTAAAATATCAGTCCTTTGAAAGCTTAACTTAGGTTAATACTTCACATTTACGGACATTCTGGTCTGAATGAGGGATTTAAAGAAAACCTTTACTACTTGGTAAAAAGGAGATTTGCCATAACTTAAAACTAAAACAGCAGGTGGCACTTTGGCACATCCCTTACTCAATTCTTTTATTGCTCAAGAAACTTAAAACTACCTTAAAACTAAAGCAAATCTTATTTTCCAAATCCGTAGAGTACCTTCTTCAATCACTTCATATCTTTCAAGCTCCATCATTACTTTGTGTCCACCTCACTCAAATGATTACGTCACCTGCAGAATACATGTACATGCTGTTGATTCACATACTTTCTAAACAGATCACACTCTTGTTTCAAATTGCAGCTGAACATAATAAATGATATTTTTTTAAATGTTTTTCATGGTACTTCTTTAGGTCTACATGGTGGTAAAGTCCTTTTATTCGTCCACTAACTAGATCTGCCAACACGTAACAACCAATATGTGGCTTCCTGACTATAACAAACGGTCCTTCGTATAGGTGTTGCCACTTACGATTTTTACGTAAGATGAGAGATGGTTTGAAGTGTGTTCTCAGAAGAACACGCTCGTTCAGGCGATACGACAGAACTTTATTGACATGCTTGTCAAATGCCTTTTTTCTTAAATTGGCAAGAGTTGTGAGAGAGATCAGGACTTGTCTTAACTTATGATCTAGGTTGACTTCTGGACCTTCTATCTTGGGGATGGGATCAGTCCATTCATTGCTTTCCCTTTGCCTGGAGATTAGTTCTGAAGGTGTGAAACCGGTCGAAGTGTGCGGAAGATTATTTACAATCTCTTCAAATGGAGTAACGAAATCGACCCACCGTGTTTGCTGGTTCGGTACATAGGTGCGAATAAAACTATTAAATTCTTTGAAGGCTCGTTCTGTCGGGTTACTTTGCGGTCTAAATCTTGAGATTAGAATCTGTCTAATACCATTATTGGCAAGAAACTGTCTCCACTCTTTTCCAACGAAGTTTGAAGCATTATCAGACAACATGGTTTCCGGCTTACCAAAACGAGGAAAATAATCCTTTTCTATTCGTCTTATTAAAGATTTTGCACTGGAAGACTTCATCGCGTATAAACGCACGTGCTTAGTGAAGAGGTCTAGCAAAACAGCAAGGTACTTAGCACCTCCTCTTCCTCTAGGAAGTGGACCTGCATAGTCGAGACTGACTATTTGGTTAGGACGCTCAGTGTAGATAGGATTCAATGGTATGACATTCGAAAGATTGAAGGGCTTTGCCTTCTGACAGATTAAACAAGTGCTTAGCAGTTTATGAATTCTCTTATGCAGATTGGGTACGTAGCAATAGGCAGAAATCTGTCTTTTACACTTCTCGGGGCCATAATGTCCCCAGGATAGGTGAGTGTACCATATGAGATATTCAACGTACTCCTCAGGAATACAAACACACCATTGCTCCGTCAACATAGATGTACGATGAAATAAAACACCATTGTGTGATTTATAAAATTTCGACAAACGATGATTGGGGTTGTTTTGTAGAAGCTGTTTGACTCTCTTCCATTTTCGGTCACTTTCTTGCAGAGTACCCATCTGTCGGCAAAGACGTAGAAAATAACTACGATTCAAGGGATCTTTCATAAGGAGTATCTTGTGATTGGAAATCTGTTCTACAAGTTCCGTAGGCTCCGGCATACCTTCCGGCATGCGTGACAGTGCATCTGCAACGATGTTGTTCTTGCCTTTCACGTAAACAATTTCGAAATCGTACTCCTGTAGAAATAGGCACCAGCGAGTAAGCCTCGGATGATAGAGCTTACACGAAAGGAGAAAGCTAAGAGCTTGATGGTCGGAATACACTTTGATCGGATGGCCATGAATGTAATAATTAAAACGGCGGAACGCCCACACAACTGCCAATCCTTCTAACAGAGTACGATCTCTCGCACTCCGTCAGCACACGACTGGCGACACTAACTATCCTAATCTCTTCTTTATCTCTAGTTTTCTTTAGCTGGAACAAACAAGCGCCCAAGCCTTGAAATGAGGCGTCACAAGAAATGCAGAATTCGGAGTTCATATCCGGATGACTGAGGATATTGCTATTCAGAAGAGCTTGTTTGATTTTGTCAAAGGCTTGCTGACATTCAGAGGTCCATACCCAATGAACGTTTTTCTTTAATAGATTGTGCAACACTGGACTGTTCATGGATTGATTTGGTATAAAGCGACGAAAGAACGACGTTAACCTTAGAAACCCTTTTAATTGTCTTTTGGTGCAGGGCACAGGGAAGTTCCTTATTGCAGACAGTTTGTTAGGATCGGGAGAGATTCCCTCAGAAGAGATAATGTGACCAAGGAATTTTACTTCCTTTTTTACAAACTTTGATTTCTGTAAATTGGCAGTAACGCCAAAGTTAGCAAACCTCACGAAGATTTTCCGAATCAAGTCAAGATGTTCCTCCCATGAAGTCGAGGCTACTAAGATATCATCGACATAGACAGTTATTTTGTCCAGTAACTCGTGACCTAAGACATGGTCAAGTGCGGCAATAAAGACACCTGAACTAATATTCAAGCCAAACGGTACGACACGAAATTGATATGACCGACCCGCAAAGATAAAGGCCGTGTACTTCCTTGAAGAAGGCGACAACTTCACCTGCCAATAGCTACCTCGAAGGTCGATGGAGGTTAGAAATTTGATACCATAAAACCTTTGCAGTTGCTCCTCCAATGCTTCCGGTCGGGTACACACAGGAACAATAATTTTGTTGATGTTCCTAGCGTCTAGAATAAGCCGAACACTTCCGTCCAGTTTAAATATAGACAATAATGGGCTCGAATATGGAGAGTCAGAGGGCTCAATTATTTTCCAGTTTAACATTTTGCGGATTTCCTGTCGTACTGCTTCCTAGCGGGAATGCGGAACTGCATAGGTGGTTTTACAGTAGGTGCTGTGGGGCTTAACCTTCATGTCGAATACATAGTTGGCTATGATTCCCGGTTTCTTAGAAAACACGTTGGTAAATTGTGTCAACAGGTCGTATAGTTCCTTTCTTTGTCGGTCACCTAATCCTTCAGATTCATTAGCCTTCGTCAGTAATTCTTCATGTGTCGGTAATAAGTCAAAGTCTTCGTCTGCATCTACTGACTCGTCTAAATAATTGAAATATTGTTGCCGAGATGTGAGCTTGCGGAGCTTTACTTTATGTTCTTGGCTGGACAACTTAACTTTGATCCTCATAAGTCGAATCACTATACTCTTATCACTGCATCTGAGAGTACATGTACCTTCATACAAATCTATGACGACACGATTCTTACGTAGAAACTCCATTCCTAGGAGGAGGCAAGGTACTGACAGATTTTTAACAACTAGAAAAGTACATGGTACGGTGTCTGATGCAAATCTCACTGGTACATGAATTTGTAGCGTCACCTTTTGAACTAGAGAGCCTACAGCTCCGGAGACGGTGCACCCTTGTACTGGCAATGACAGAACTTTTGCTACAGAACACACTTTCTTATATACACATAAAGACAAAACATTGATATTGGCACCAGTATCTATTATAGCGACAAGTGGTACATCATGGATATGAATCATAGTGGATGCCTGAACCTGGTTTTCCCATAAATCCTCACCATTCAAAACGTCATTCTCCTTCAGCAAGTCATCTCTTAAGTCACAGTCATTGTCATATCGTATAAGGTTGATTTGCCCTCTAATGAAATCGCCCCCAACATGTTCCGCAGCTTCCCCAAGGAGGCAAGAAAAAGAAGCTGCTTTTAGTTTTCCGCATGTTCATTGGATTGAATTTCGCTCACAATTACTTTTGAAGTATCGGGCGGTACGCTCGGTACGAAGTTTGCTTCCGTATTCCACCTAAGTTACGAGCTATTTGCCGGAATTTCAGTCGAGATGGTGTGTGTTGGCGGGTTCGCTCGGGCATAATAGATGCGAGAATTTTGAGGTTCATGATTTTGACTTTGATAGTTAGTAAAAGGTGGAGGACTATTCCTAAAGTTTGGAGCATACTGTTGTTTGTATTGCTTGGAAGGATCTGGAGCATTTCTCCCTTGAGAACAGTGCTGGAATCTAGGCTGGTTACCATACTGCTGTTGACTGTTGGTGTTAATCCAACGTCCTTTTCCACTGAAATTATTATTATTTTGGCGATCGTTGTTGTAGTGATAGCGATCATTGTAATTAACTGGTGAATTACCGTATTGCTGTGGTGTTGTCTGGTATATGGGGTGGTACCTGTTTTGATCCTGGAATTTATGTTTCTGCTTCCCGTTACGGCGATAGTAGTTGTTATTATCGCACGGAACGTCGTGTCCTTTACTGTTGTTGGGTTGGTATGACATACCTGAGTCTGCGCCTACACCGTGCGGCTGTGTAGTGTGCGGGCCAAGATTACTATTACTCCGCGCACTAGCACGCACGTCTTCTTGAATCATGTCAAGGTTGTCAAGTACTGACAGAAAAGCCTCCGTGTCGGCGTCACTGACATTTACTAACTTCTCCCTGATTGATACCGGTAGCTTTGACTTAAGGATCATAATTACGTCCTTCGTGGAAATGAGCGTGTCCCAATATTGTATTTTTCGCAGGTATTTCTCGAAGTACCTACGGAGACCAGCACTTCTCGTATTAAACGGTTCAGCATTGTATACCTCCTTTCTAAGGCGTTGTTGTATGCCTGAACTCCAGAATTTGTTCAGAAATTGCTTTTCGAAGTCAGCGTAATTATTACATCTGTCAATTACTTCTGTTCCCCAGACAGAACCCTCTCCTTGAATGTAACCTACTATAAAGCGCATACGTTGCTTGTCATCCCAGCTCTCAGGAAAAACACCATTAAACGACTTCAGAAAAACCATTGGGTGGATGTTGCGTTTCTCTGGCAGAAAAGGCTGGAACACGCGGTGCTTGAGAACGCTTTCTTCTTTCATGAGCTCGACAAGAGTTACTTGATCATTCTGGTTGCGTACTAACGGATTCTTACTGCTGTGTCCATGTACAAGTGGAGAGAATTCTACACGAGACACGGGATTATTATTGTATTCATGTTCTGAAGAAAGCAAGTGTGAATGCTCACTTCTATTGTCATTAGGAAAATCATTGACTTGTCGTTTCAACTGCTCGATTTCCTCAGTGAGGTGTCGTTTCCACTCGGGAAGATCTCGGTGAAAAACTCTACGAATCTCTCCTAATTCCGTGAGAATCGTATCTCTTGATGTACCTGGAGCAGCTAAAACTTCAACTGTGACTGACTTAACGGCTTCTTTTAAGTCGCGTTGAACCTTGTTTTCTATGTACTGTTCCTTAGTCTCGACCCATTCTACAAATTCTTTTCCTATCGTGGAACGTACGGTGGCTGCAGCATCATTCACCCTCTTTTCAATATTTATTTCGGATAGCGCTTGTGTCAGGTCATTGACCTGGCCTTGCAGAGTGACGACATTGTCTGCAAGCTTGTTTACTTTAGCTCCGACCTCAGCGGACTTTTTTGAAACTTCTGTTGTAACTGCCTGGCAACTTTCGATTTGTACTTTGATGTCTTTGTGCACGTTACCTACTGTGCTCTCACATGCATCTACCTTCTGCAGAATACCTTCTATCCTTTCATTAACTTTAGTACTTAATTCCGAGATATATTCCACCGTGACTGCCCTTATTCTTGCCTCTAAGTTGGCATCAATATTATCTAACCTATTTTGCATTGTACCAATCATGGTATTCAGGTCAAACCATTTTCACTCTGTCTCCCGTTCCTTTTCCCTTTATTTTTGTTCCCTTTCTTGTCTATCTCGTTGTTTTTGTAATTTATAAGCTTCCCTTTCCCGTTTCTCCTGTTCTCTATCACGTTGTTTTTGTAATTTATAAGCTTCCCTTTCCAGTTTCTCCTGTTCTCTTTCCTGAAAAAAAAATTCTCATCATTTCAACCATCAAATTTTCTCCCGCTTGCTGTGACGATGATTGCTGTGACGATACGTCACGCACACCATCATCGTCTGCCGTTCTCTCCAGTCGCGAATCGGGTCTGCCTGTTCCCGTTCGCGAACGTAGTGGGAATGACTTGACAACAGTGTCATCACCGTCATCCACACTGTTTGTCGGCTTTCCTTTATCACCTGCCATGTTTATTTTCAAGTTTGTGACGTAACTGCTCAAAGAAATATTTCGCGGCACGCCGATCGTCAACTCTCAGATGCGCGCGCTGATAGTCAAACGTCACACCGCGGTAGCTGACAATTGCAGAGCTATACCGGGTAGAAGACAAGATGGCACCTAACTTTAAAAATAAGTGACAAACACCTACTAGACACTTAATCCAGCTATTATGGCATCCATCTTGTGTTCTTAACCGTAGCAACAATGAAGATGCTAATAATGCTAACAAATAAACTTTGCATGAAGAGATGATCAGAAACGAATTCTAACTACGTAAATAAGCAACTCTGCAAGGAAATAACAGCGATAGGATAAAATGAAGCAGTAAGGAAAGAAATTCCGGAAATCAGTTTTTTTTAACACAAGACGCGAGATTTTATGCATAATGAAAACCGTACTTACATCAGTCGTTTTGAGCACTGCTGTTATTTTTCGAATTTTTTTTTAATACTTCCTCGGTTTCGTTCAGTACTTCCTTTACGGCTTCCCGATGTCCACCGGATGATGTCATGAAACAATAACACAACAGATTAAAATTTTTTTATCAGGACCCTGTTCGGGCGCCAGATCTAGTATGATAAAAAAAATATTATTTTTCTTACGTTAAATATATTTCAATTCTATCAATTTAAATCTGTATTTCATACTAGAATGTCGTGTTTCCAGTCTGGCACAGCTTTGCCACAGGAGACACGAAAGCGGTCGAAGACGTCCGTCTTCTGGTCGGCTCCTGTTCGTTGTCAGAAGGAGGCTGGGTTTTGATTACGCAAAGACTTCTATTATTTGGAAAAGAACAACCCGGATTTCTTTACGTAATTAGTACGAATTTTATAATTACCTAAGGGACCTTTCACAATGAACAGTAAAAGAAATGCATTTGCAAATGAAATCATTAATAAATGGGGCAGCTATGAATTGTATAGAAGACAAGAGCGGCCTTCTGTCTACGACCAGGATGCCGCAGATTCTCTGCTGCAGTAAAGGCTGTTTGACATTTACAAAAATAATATGGCATGGAGGATAAAAAAGTATAAAGGAAAAGAACAGAATATAAAGTCTGGTAAACACTAAATATATTCAAACAATTCTCACTAGCAAAATTAGGGCTTATTTATAAACAATACAACTTACATAATTACTTTTCTAACAGTATGGTGCGATCAGATTTCAGCCTGTCCTGTGCTGTCCCCTTGGTTCACGTTTTCTTTGTCACAAATTATAGTCACTACCTTTCTCCTTTCGTTGACGACAATTCTTGCACTGTTCAATACCTCCGATAACAATAACTTGCTGATTTACAGTTTCGAACATGAATTACCTTAATTTTATTAATTAATAATGTTGTCTGCACGCTAGCAAGACCGCTCACTTTTTTTAACTTAAAGTCCACCTCCTTTACGTTTTCACATAACAAGCAGAAGCACATTAAAATCTGAAGATCTACAAAAGTTTTCTACCGTCATCTTTTATTTAGATCGAAGCGGAACGACAGTTCAGCTTCTGTTAAAATGTTTCTTTGACTGCGCAATCGATGTATTAGCGTCCGCGCTAGATGCGCATCTTTACAGTTATGTAAATTATACAAAACAAATGTCTTTCAAAGGGTACTCAAAGCTTTCATAGGACGGAAATACCAATAATATTACAGTGTGCACTTGGAGTGATATGGAACCCTTGATATGTCTAGATGCGACTGTGACAGGTGACACTTACGTAAGCATCCTGTCTGATTACCTGTATCCTTTCATGTCCATTCTGCTTTCCGACGGACTTGGGAATTCAAGAAGGACAAAGCGACTCACCATACGTCTAGAATTGCTATAGAGTGCCTGCAGGATCACTCTTCTGAGTTTAAACACTTCCGTTGGCCACTAAACTCCCTAGACATGAAAATAATTGAGCACATCTGGGATGCCCTGCAACTTGCTGTTCAGAAGAGATCTATCTCCACCTTTTCGTATTCTTACGGATTTATGGACAGCCCTGCAGGATTCATGGGGTCAGTTCCCTCCAGCACTATTTCACACATTAGTCGAGTCCATCGCACGTCATACTGCGGCACTTCTGCGTGCTTGCGGGGGCCATACACGATATTATTTAGGTGTACCATTTTCTATGGGTTTTCAGAGTATTTTGTTAAATCTTTACAATTTTGGTAATTATATGTAGAGTTTTATCATGTGCTTGAGTAAAGCAGTAACATGCACATTCATTATATACCTGATACACACAAGGAGTTGATGTACACCGACATAAAAAATAGTAGTACACCCTTTTATAGATTTCAGATTCAGTCAATACTTACTATTTCAACAGCCCATATGGAGTACATGAAATGATTACATTCACAGATCAAGCTGTGGTGTCATCGTAAGTCACCACTCGTACGATGCCCATCAAAAGCCTGCCAGCGTGAAAGTCAGTATCTGCAGACCCTAAGGGGTGGTACCAGCGTGGGAGTACACGCAAGTCACGCCCGGCACCTCCGCTCTCCGGGAAGACGACACGACACCAGCGCCCTCTCCGGCGCTAGCATAAAGGACGGTGACAGCTCTCGGGGGTGTCCTCACTTCGACAGTTCCGTGGGACAGCGGCTACCGACGCCATAGTTAGGTAGAACCAGGGCAGCAAGAAAGGTAGTTTGCTGCTGACTCGACAAAAGACTTCGTTCAGAGATTGGAAATGCTTGTTATGTCCTACATGAATGTTTGCCGGAAGAATGTGTTTTCTTATTAAATTAGAACACTGTCTACTGAATTCTGTAGAGTGCCCAGCTACTCTGGCCTGTCTCCTGGTTCCTAGTGTGCGAATTACTATTGTGACCACACGAGATGCAACAAATATCACTTCTGAGGTTCCATGTATCGACCCATACTGGGATTCCCATAATAGTACGTAGTGTAGCCTCCACAGGCGGCAATGCGGGCGCTGAGTCTACCATCCAGTCGATCGTACAGATGGCGAACATTGTTTTGGGATACGTTACGGTATGCTTGCTAAAACTGTTCACGTAGTTTTGTAAGAGTTGTCGGTTGACGAGTCGAGTGAGTCACTTCTCGTCCCGTGTTATCCTACAAGTGCTCGATTGGAAACAAGTCCGGAGATCGTGCTGGACAGGGAAGTTGCTGCACGTCTTGCAGAACAAGCTGAGTTTCACTGTCAGAGAGTGAGCGGACATTGTCCTGTTAGAAAAGCACACAACCTTCTTGTTGCCAGAACGGAAAAAGAACAGGTCTAACAACATTCTGCACATACTGAGTGCTGGTTAGAGTTTCCTGCAGGAATGCCAAAGGTGAACGAGCCTTTAGCTTATAGCACCCCACACTATAAGGGCTCTGTTGGCGCCAGTGTGCCGTGGAAGAATGCGCTCTAAGAGACAGCTCTCAGCGGGTCTACATCGTACTTGCAAAAGACCATCACTTTCGTGCAGGCAGTATCTGCTTTGATCGAAGAAGATCACGGCAAGCCATTGCAACTTACACTTAATCTTGTGACGGCAACAGTCGAGCCGTGCACATCGATGCTGTGGCGTTAGTGGAAGATGGGGTCGCCCGTAGTCCCACTGCTAATAACCAGTTCGCAGCAGTTCGTGTTGACATCTGTGTGCTCACCAGCCCTCTTATATGAGCCGTGGTAGTCGTACGACTTGCCATTGCTGCTGATCATGGCGTGCGCCTGTGCCGCATGGACGTTGTGATATTCGCTATTTTTGACTTCATTAAAACAGCAAATACGAGTAGTTAATACTTTCAGCCAGAAGGCAAATACTTGTTTATAAATAATGATTAATGTATAATAAGGCGTCCCATAGCGACAGTGGAATTTTCTAAATAATGTAATTCGTCGTCTTTGGGCGGCAGTATAAACAGAAGAATACAGATACATATGCGATCCTTCACTATTTTGTTCGCTGGAGAACAAATGAAGCCTTGAGCGCTTAACACTTGTACTGTTTTTCTTAAGTAAGACGGACGCAGATTTGTGGCGGTCTGATCTAATTTTTTTTTAACTAAATAAATAAAAACGTGTTCAGTCTAAGTTTGAATGAAGTGTAAGAAGAACTGTTATAACTTATCGTGACGACGCACGGGTGACTCAAAAGGACAATGGCTATATAAAAGAGCGCTCAATGGACATGATACGGACATAAAAATCTACCGTCATTGTAGTACTAAGCTTAAGGTACGATATATGTTTTAGTTATAATAAGTATTTGTTCTGGGAATACTGAATCATTTAGCAGTGCTCATTCCTATCATTTCCTCAGTACTATTTTCACTTTAATTATGCATTTTGCTAAGATTACAGACACCAAGATCAGCAGTCCAATGTGCGTGTTACATTGATAAAAAGAAAACTGTTTTATCGTCATCTTGCATCAGCTTTAATATTGAATTTCCCTTTTGAGTGATGTTACAGTTGTTTTTGCGCCCTTAAGAACTTTCTGGTCCCTTAGGAAATTGTTTTGTCATAACAATAACTTCACAACCGGGTATGATCGTACCTACGATCATGAAGTAATTAGAGAGACGATAACGCAATTTCTTAATCAATAGCACGCTAGTTGTGACTGCCTCAAGCCACGCGAAACTGCAAGTAAAAACTATTCACATCTCATAATGCAATATTTTATGACAATGGTCAATCCATGATTCTTACGCCAATTGTGATTGATAAAACAGTAAGCGAAATCTCAATTTCCAACTTTCCATTGAATAACAACATCACTTTTATTTTGTAACATCACACTTGGCGCCCGAACAGGGACCTGACCAAAAATTAGTTAAAATTCTTGGAAAATTTTCTATGTGCTTGTGTTAATAAATGTTCTGTCGTTTCATGTACACATCATCTCTCTGAGAGAAAGACGGAAAATATGCTGGTTGATAAGGCAGTTTAACTATCGAGAGAAAGGAAAAGAAAAGAGACGCGAATTTGCTGAGACAACATAGCGGTAAACAAGCCATCAAAAAGTAAGTCAAAATATTGCATACGCAATGTAGTGCTTCAGTAGCAACGTTGCTTTTCCAAGTCGACCCACATCCTTTCTATCTCCTTCCCGCTATAGAAAATCTGCTTTATTTTATCTTTCAAAGTAAAATTCTTCTTAGTCTGATAATAGATATTATTTCTCTCCATTGTTAATATAGCTATACTACATTTTCAACATGGTGAATATTTTGTGCAGTGAAGAGCATCTTCATTCATTTGTCTGAAACGTTTAGGTTCCATCTTGTCTTCTCGCCAGATAGAATTTCATTTGTTGCTCACGCGAGAGCGGTGCTCTTAGCGGACTCACCACGTCACTGACAACCGACGAAATCCTTGCGTAGCACGTGGTTTACTGACGAAAATGGCAGATAGTAAACAGAGACAGGTGACAACAGGAGACGGGAGTGAAGACGTTAACAGTATTCCATACCATTTACGATCGCGAACGGTAGGTTCCCGTGTGGAAACTGAATTAACTATGTCTGTAACTGGGGAAAGTGACCCTAAACTCCAAACTCTTCCCACTGCAGCTACAAATGACCTCGGTGCGTTAATGGAAATGCTGAAACAACAGATTGACGCAGTAAATGAGACTATAAAAACACAGAATGAGACTGTTAACGCCCGATTAGATGCTATAAGCGAGTCAGTAAAAACACAGGTAGGCACAATCAAAACAGATCTGCATAAAGAAATTACGACTGAATTAAATACCCAGTTGGGTGAGGTGCAAACTAAGATCAGTGATCAAATTCAGAAAATGCAGAAACAGGTGAAAAGTGAAATAGCTGAAGTATCTGGAACATTAAACACAAATATTCAGGCGGCTACCAAAGAAATAAACTCAGTTAGAAATACGGTATCTGACATTGAAGGTGTAGTAGAGGATCTGTCGAGGCAGATAGACTCAATCAATATCGAAGAACAGCTTAAGAGCACCGTGAAAGCACATGCGGAGGCATTGTCGGAACACTACGGTGAATGGATAAAGGGTAAAGACATTTTTATCGAAAAGAAGGTCAGGGAGGAGCTTAGAGAGATTGTCAAGGATGTAACATATGAAATCTTAGTTGCTCCTGGTAAGTCGAGAGACAGTGGTTTCTGAATTGGGACAGATTCGAAGGACACTTACACGGGATCTTCCAGAGTGGAAGCAGCAAGTAGTGGACGAAGTCAGAATGCTGAGAAATAGGGTAGAAAATCCGCACACGCATACGCATACGCAAACTATAGGGACAACTCTACAGACGGTGACGAATGTCAGTCAACTCCTTATGGTTCACCACCTGATTACATGCAAAATACAGTAGAAAATGATCTTGGGTGCACTAAATAATGAATGCATTGAGTGTTGCGAAATCTGTAGTTTTCATAGTGAGGAGATGAGCCCTTAAAAGAAAGTTTGAAACAAATATTTTTAGGTTCACTAGTGAAAGTAAACCTTCAGATATAAAGAGTCCATTCATAAAGCAGTTGTTCACTGGACTTAACCAAAGGAGTGACCATAAATTGTAAATATTAGCTCGTAAGTGCTCTGTTGTAAGTAGTAGTATATAAGTCTTTCTGTACCAATGGAGGAAACCTGCAAAATTGATTGTTTTGTAAATGAACGCTATCGACGAAGGAACTAAGCACAAATGCTGTGTGAAGATGCACACTAAAGTGTGACGTGCATAATAAAAATAACTGTTCAGTGTGTATTAGTGGTAGTGTTGTACTGCAAGTGTAAAAAGAAGTCAAGGCTACGACAACAGGTGCAACGCAAAGTTCCATGTTGTTATAAGTGCAGCGACAGCTAAAATACTCGTCGCCACTTACCTGTGAGCCTCATGGGAGGCAGTTGACAGGGAAGTATGGAGGCAGCTTCAGTGCGATCGACGACCGGCAGCTCTGTTACAGCCTGAGCGCGAACGGATACTAAGTATTGGAGCTCACGCAATACTGTGCTAGAGATGGGGGATCCGCTCTTGAACTAATTCATAGAGTTGAATCTTTCAAAGGAGTGAACAACCAGTGATTCAGAAAAAAACAACGGTAGCTCCAAACGTTTCCCACGGCAGAGAGAGAGAGAGAGAGAGAGAGAGAGAGAGAGAGACGGAGCATATCAGCAGCGTCTCTGCTGGTCAGAGCACAGTGCACGCCACACAACACAGCCAGCGCCGGCCTCTGCCCTGCTTCTACCTTGGCTGCCTGCATTGTGCAGTGCCCCATTGGATTTTGTGTTTCACATATGCCATGCCGTCTCTGTGCGTCGTCTGCCGCTTGCAGTGTCTGGCGCAGCTTAACTTCGCATCGCACTCTGTCGGCGATCGTTTCAGTCACACATCCTGCCCTCTGGGCAGTTGATGCGAGCAACAGGACAGAGAGCCACCTAGCGGATAACATAGGAACTACTTGCAACCACCTGCTCGCAAGGGAACGGACGATTTGTCTCGGAGCGGGTGAGTTCACCGCTCCCCCCACCCTCGGAACTCGCCCGCTCAACGCTCACCCCACCGTCTCGACTCTAGCCAGAGCGTTGAGCAAAGCAACTCAGGTGTCACTCTGGTCTCTGCGGTCTCAGCTCACGCAGTAATACAGCTCGCGGCTCGACCTGCTCGATTCAGCGCCTCTGCATCGGAGTTCGTCCCTACTGGATATTGTTCTTCGTAGTAATACTGCTATGTATATTACATTATTATGTTATGTATACATCAATTGTTTTTATTTTATTTTTATTTGTTTAAACTGATTAGAGTAGGTTCCTGATGACTCCTCTTACTATAGGATTTTTATTATGGACACTCGAATTTACACTTTGATTACGAGCGAACCGATAAACGTATCGCAAAATGTGATACACCAATATTTTCCTTGTTTTATTCTGCGTAAGGCTATATGCAGCACTTTCGTTTTACAGTCAAATTTATATTTTTTTTTCTTATTCTGGTACGGATTTTGCGATTTTAGGCGTCATCGGAAGGAAACGTTCACTTTAAAAATATATGGCTTGCGATGTATTTGTATGAGGTTAATGAAATTTTAATACATTATAGCCAAATATATTGTTAATGTAAATCTCAAGTTACAACATTTTCCGATCACCCAGAAAACCACGATAGTGCAAAATAAATCAATAATCAAAAACTTTGTCATATCGTGGAAATTTCAATAAACAATACAAAATTCTTACTCATTATCTGTGTTACTTCAAAATAGGATCAAATAAGATCAAAATACAGGTATAGTACTGGAATAAACCAAGTTTAAAGGGCAATGTGCCTTCCATTTATTTTCTATTGTAAATGAGTGGTGAGTCATGAAAAAGAGCTAATTCATTTCAGGGAGTGAACAGTTCTGATCCAATCTCTGAAAAGAACTGTTTTGCCCATCTCTACACTGTGCAGCCTCTGTGAGTTGCTGACGTGTGGATGACGAAAGAATCCAAACTTTAAACTGCTAACCGCCTTGACTTCAGTCGTACATACTGGAGGAAAGACATTTGCACACTTGTGCGATCTCATTTTCATACGTAAATTAAGCAATTTTCTTGAGTTGAAGTTAAGATAAATGAGAAGTAGATTGTTAGATTACTCAGACCTTAAAGCAATTAATACCAGCACTCCTGAACACTGCTAAAATGAATTACAATCCTGTCTCTTGATGGACAAAGAAAATGAATGTGCACTATAGGAAGACCCTGAACTCCAAACCAGTACCGATCCTTAACCAATGTATCCAATAGATTGTAAGTTATACTAATAATTTTCCACTTCTTCTGTTTCATATTGTAAATAAAAACCCGGGAAGCCACTTGAATTCCTGGCACCACAGTGGAAAGGACAGATATACTGCATGATGAACGCTGTAGACAGCTAACACAGAAACTGAAAGCATCACGAAGTGTAGTGCTACGCTATTAAACTGTAATTGAAGCACCATGAGTCAACAGATGCTCGAACATTGTCCACTCTAGTTTAGTGAAAAATAAGCACTCACTGTACTCATGTATTAGTTGTTAAGCTCAAGAGAATGTAATTTCTGAATTCTATCCCCTGAAGTGTGTAATGAACGTTCACTTATTGTTATAAGCAAATATGGACCGAACTTAAATATGCACATAAATGTTAATCTTGGTATTATGGAATGAAGTGACTGATGAAGAAAGAGTAAAAAACTTTATTTTGAAAAATGATAAATATCTGATATATTTTTTATAAATGTAATTTCAATTTATGTAGTTTGTACGCCAATAACATTATGTAAATGTCACACCAAAAATCACGAATATCTCATGAGGACATGAGGACCGAGGTAATCCTTCGGCATTCCCTCTCACCTCATGGGAGGCAATGTGATATTCGCTATTTTTGACTTCATTAAAACAGCAAATACGAGTAGTTAACACTTTCAGCCAGAAGGCAAATACTTGTTTATAAATAATGATTAATTTATAATAAGGCGTCCCATAGCGACAGTGGAATTTTCTAAATAATGTAATTCGTCGTCTTTGGGCGGCAGTATAAACAGAAGAATACAGATACATATGCGATCCTTCACTATTTTGTTCGCTGGAGAACAAATGAAGCCTTGAGCGCTTAACACTTGCACTGTTTTTCTTAAGTAAGACGGACGCAGATTTGTGGCGGTCTGATCTAATTTTTTTTTTACTAAATAAATAAAAACGTGTTCAGTCTAAGTTTGAATGAAGTGTAAGAAGAACTGTTATAACTTATCGTGACGACGCACGGGTGACTCAAAAGGACAATGGCTATATAAAAGAGCGCTCAATGGACATGATACGGACATAAAAATCTACCGTCATTGTAGTACTAAGCTTAAGGTACGATATATGTTTTAGTTATAATAAATATTTGTTCTGGGAATACTGAATCATTTAGCAGTGCTCATTCCTATCATTTCCTCAGTATTATTTTCATTTTAATTATGCATTTTGCTAAGATTACAGACACCAAGATCAGCAGTCCAATGTGCGTGTTACATTGATAAAAAGAAAACTGTTTTATCGTCATCTTGCATCAGCTTTAATATTGAATTTCCCTTTTGTGTGATGTTACAGTTGTTTTTGCGCCCTTAAGAATTTTCTGGTCCCTTAGGAAATATTTTTTGTCATAACAATAACTTCACAACCGGGTATGATCGTACCTACGATCATGAAATAATTAGAGAGACGATAACGCAATTTCTTAATCAATAGCACGCTAGTTGTGACTGCCTCAAGCCAGCGAAACTGCAAGTAAAAACTATTCACATCTCATAATGCAATATTTTATGACAATGGTCAATCCATGATTCTTACGCCAATTGTGATTGATAAAACAGTAAGCGAAATCTCAATTTCCAACTTTCCATTGAATAACAACATCACTTTTATTTTGTAACATCACAACGTCTAGAATCTCGTCTATGGATGTGAGAGTGTTCACGTGACCACTGATAACAGCATCGTTTCACAACTGATCCAGCTTGTCCAGCTTGTGTGGCAGTTTTCCGAAGTACCATCCCACCACTCTGGAGGTCACAATTGGACCCCTTTTAAACTCTATCAGTTAGCTGTAGGAAGCACGAGTGCCTCTCTGTGGCATAGTTGCCTGCTTGCTTCGCGTAACTTGTAACGCCGGAAATGCATATCCTCCTATTCCCATCTATTGTACTATAAATTTTTTCCTTATTTTGTTACCTGAAGAAATGACATTTCTGTGTCTTTATAAATTGTAATTGTTTTACAATTTATATATATATATATATATATATATATATATATATATATATATATATATATATATATATATATATATATCGATGTACCGTATAATTGGTTTGTTTTGTAAATATTATTTGTATTTTTACTCTGGGTCTTGCCTACGGAAAACTATGCTATCGAACGGTTACATCGATAGGTCGTGTGGAGAACCAAAGTGTTTAGGATCTTCGGAAGTGTTAACTCTGCCGCGTGGAGCGCGGGCAGAGCAGAGTCTGGCTGGAGGAGGTGCGGTGGAGCAGGTGTATTGAGTGACGCTCCCGCGAGTTGCTTTCGGGGTTTGGCAGCATGTAATTACTCTCGACTAGCTATGATAGTTTCTGACATGGTGTCGCGGACGGGAAGCATTAGCTGGCGCACATCAAGAGCCCGTTTCGCCTGGTGACCTGTGTCGAGAAGAAGGCGCCCCAACATCCAGCTTCTGCAACAGCGACGGCCGACAATAAGTGATTGTCGTCCCCTCCTCCTTCGACGACTTCAAACCTTCAATCAACCAACAAGGAAGACTGAAAGCATGTAAAGTTTTAGAACTGTATTGCAGACCTCAGCTTTTCAAACTGTTCCATTTGCATCACTAAAATACAGCAACTTAGCATGAAACTTTGTTGCTCATTGTCCCAATTGCATTACCAAGCAGGGTCCCTTCCCTTTCCGAAATGAACTCGAGTGTCTTTGAAATTCAAACGCCAGCATTAAAGTAATATCATTCCATTTCACTGCTTTAATTTCAAAGTTCAGTTGAAGTATTCATAGCGGGCTACAATATTTAGATTACACAAGCACAAACTAAGAGTGCGAGTTTTTTTTACCGTATTTTAGCTTACCTGTGACTGCAGCTCAGTTTGGTACGTACTACTTTTACTATTGTTAATTGTTCAAAATCATTTAATTGAAGTTCAAAGCTAAATCTCTTATTTCTAAATTGCGTAGATTCAAGTAGCTTTTGAAATGATTGTTGAGGTAGCCCAAGACTAACCTTATTTTATTGAATTTCGTAGTGCTTCAGAAACAAAGTTCACTATTAATTTCAGTCACTAAATTAACTTTCAATTTTCCGGTTTTATTAATTCTTTTGCTAAATTAAGTCAGAGTGTATCGAAATTTATTACTTCTGACAAACATTCAGTTTTCACACAACACGTGTGAACCTTCAGTTAACGTAACGACCGAACATTTACTTTCTTTATTAACTTGACCCTTTTTCAAAATTAATTTCCACTAATATCATTTGCATTTTTCCTTTCATTTAGATGTAACCGTTCCTCCCTCTTTACCGACAGATTAACTTCGCTGACGATTGCTTCTCCCAAATTTCCATTAGGTACACGCGGTTTAATTTTTCACTGTCATTAAGGTAGATAAGTGAGGGGGAGGTTACAATCTCAGCACTCGACATTGGTTTCCTGTTATCGAGAAGAGAGCACTACAAAACACATTATTCTCTTTTTATTTGGATACCAGGATACCAACACAGTGAGCCTTTTGGCTGTGAACATTCTCTATTTAAGAGTAGAGACAGATGTTCGCTCTGGTACTGCAGTATCATATTTACCCGCCGACATTAAGCAAGCGACTTTCAAGGAAGAATATCGCGCATGTACGGGAATATACATACTGGATGTACGTCTAAGGTTGTAAACACATGGTTGAGGACGTGTGGAAGTTTGGGTCTCAACGTGAGTCATGCTCGGATAGCCCATTGGTAAAGCGACCGCTCACGATAAGCGGAAGAACCTGGTTCGTCGCAAAGTTTTACTATCGTCATTCTATTATAAAACTGATGGTTGTCAATATTCGCAATTGCGAAGACATTAATTCATTTTATACAGTATCTGTTGGCGGGCGACGTTGAAACCATTATCAGTATGTCTACTATCGTCCAGGTGGGATATGCTGTCTTCGGATCAAAATCGATGTCGTCTTTCCAGATGTACTAAATTTTTTTCTAGCAGTGTATTTAAGTAAAAGAACACTGGGAAGGACCATGAATGAGAACATTTCTCGATGAGGACAGATTGTTGGAACAGACGGTGGAGAAAGTGTCTTTGTCATAAGATTATAGGTTGCCAGGTTGTGTGAAAGGGTCTCAGAAGTGCGGGAACTACCAGCAAGACGCCGCCTCCATCACTGAAGATGAGTTATGCCGCCCACAACAGCTGATGAGGCCGTCTACAGACATCGACTACCCAGTTTGTCTTTCGTGAGACTTCAGCTTTATCTACGAGTCATTGCAGATCGGAGCAACGGGGCCTAGAATAAACAGACGGTTGTTCGTCTCTAAGATCAAGATGGCAGTCAGTTGGTATGCTGTCTAAAGGAAGGAGACTTCCAATGTCTTGAAAACTGCCAAAGTAAATTCGAAGAATTTATGCGAGGGCTTCTGTACTGCTTAAAGAATTTCAGTGATGGCTGTAAGTTCCGTTTCAAGCCACTGCAGTCGG
Organism: Schistocerca cancellata; assembly: GCF_023864275.1. Lineage (NCBI taxonomy): Eukaryota > Metazoa > Arthropoda > Insecta > Orthoptera > Acrididae > Schistocerca > Schistocerca cancellata. The sequence continues at coordinate 985,594,976 of NC_064627.1, forward strand.
CATGGCTTCATATGCTCGTCGGTGCCTTCCAGAAGCTCACTGACTCGCTTCCTGCACGTCTACAAGCGCCACAAAAAGTGGTTGTTCTGACATTTGACGGGTGGTCACATTAACATGACAGGACAGTGTATTTGGGCGCTCTGTCGCGTAATATTTGAGTATATTACTTTAAACTATGTGGTTGGGAAGGGAGTAAGACAGGGTTGTAGCCTCTGCCCGATGTTATTCAATCTGTATATTGAGCAACCAGTAAAGAAAGCAAAAGAAAAATTCGGAGCAGGTATTAAAATTCATGGAGAAGAAATAAAAACATTGAGGTTCGCCGATGACATTGTAATTCTGTCAGAGACAGCAAAGGACTTGGAAGAGCAGTTGAACGGAATGGACAGTGTCTTGAAAGGAGGATATAAGATGAACATCAACAAAAGCAAAACGAGGATAGTAGAATGTAGTGAAATTAAGTCGGATGATGCTGAGGGAATTAGATTGGAAAATGAGACACTTAAAGTAGTAAAGGAGTTTTGCTATTTGGGGACCAAAATAACTGATGACGGTCGAAGTAGAGAGGATATAAAATGTAGACTGGCAATGGGAAGGAAAGTGTTTCTGAGGAAGAGAAATCTGTTAACATCGAGTATAGATTTAAGTGTCAGGAAGTCGTGTTTGAAAGAATTTGTATGGAGTGTAGCCATGTATGGAAGTGAAACATGGACGATAAATAGTTTGGACAAGAAGAGGATAGAAGCTTTCGAAATGTGGTACTACACAAGAATGCTGAAGATTAGATGGGTAGATCACATAACTAATGAGGAGGTATTGAATAGAATTGGGGAGAAAAGGAGTTTGTGGCACAACTTGACAAGAAGAAGGGACCGGTTAGTAGGACATGTTCTGAGGCATCAAGGGATCACCAATTTAGCATTGGAGGGCAGCGTGGAGGGTAAAAATTGTGGAGGGAGACCAAGAGATGAATACACTAAGCAGATTAAGAAGGATGTAGGTTGCAGTAAGTACTGGGAGATGAAGAAGCTTGCACAGAGTAGAGTAGCATGGAGAGCTGCATCAAACCAGTCTCAGGACTGAAGACCAAATCAACAACATGTTTCTACCAAATATACAATCAATACTTTCGATAAGAATGTAAGGTGTTTTATTCGTCAAAAGCTGGGCAAGCTGCATCCGTTGTGCAATTATACTGATATCAATGGTCACGTGAACACTCTCACAACCATAGACGAGATTATGAACATCCACGCAGCACAGGCGCCCGCCAGAATCGCCGTGTTGTATGGGTATCAATGGCAGATCACATGACTACCAGGACTCAGACAAGAGGGATTGTCAGCACACGCATTGTAAGGTGGCAGATTAAATGAAGGTCAATTTCGCACCTTACATGAGAGTTTTTATACATCGTAACGGGAAAGTGAATATGTCACCTGACTTACTTCGGCAGATTTGGTTTTAAATATGTACAGTGTGCAATGAAAAGGGATGACACTCAATTGACGATATTAACACACTGAACCTATATACTGCATGTTAATGAGGAAAAGGTGAAACAAGCGGCTGGAGAGAATGGTGTGTTTGGAAGCAGGTGCGAGGGGCGCGTCACGGGTGGAGTACAATGGATAGCTTTTAAAGATGTCCTGAGGCGAGAGTCAACGAATGAGCCAGGTGGCCGGCCGGGGTGGCCGAGCGGTTCTAGGCGCTACCGTCTGGAACCGCTCGACCGCTACGGTCGCAGGTTCGAATCCTGCCTCGGGCATGGATGTGTGCGATGTCCTTAGGTTCGTTAGGTTTAAGTAGTTCTAAGTTCTAGGGGACGGATGACCTCAGAAGTTAAGTCCCATAGTGCTCAGAGCCATTTGAACCATTTTTTGAGCCAGGTGACTCAGCCAGGAGGGCAAGTGGCGGGCCACCGGAGTGGACAGAAAGAAGCTTTAGAAAACTGCGTTGCGGAATTTCCAAACGGATATGAACAAACCGGTGACACAGTTGACCACGTGAACAGCGAATGGTACACTCATGATGTACGCATGTAACGTTTAGGCATCTGGAATGGGCACAAAATGTCCGGTTGGCGAAACGAACTAGGAAGGAGTAAAGTACCGAGATTTCGATGCAGTTTAGTGGTAGGGCCTTTGCAGTTTCTCAGAGAGAGTTTCCACAAAATATGAGGAACGCTCCTATTGGTCAGAAAAAGCCGTGACGTGGAGCATGAAAGGACCAAGGAGGGTGACAGTTTTGCTACGAGAAACACAAGACCGAAAATTTCGGGGACTCTCCATTGAACTGGGGTCCAGTGCAGAACGGGGCACATAATGCTCTGTACGACACAAGGAGAAATTTGTGTGAACACTGCATTCACTGCGGCTGACATTCAGCTAGATTAATATCTAGCTGTAGCGTCGTTCAGCTCCAACAGCAGAGAAACGATCCAGGCACTTACTTAATTGTTGTTACAAGAACTGGGAGAGCATTGTAATATGCATGCTGCTACAGCCACACACGTGCATGTCGCCATATTTCAAGCTAGGGATGAGTGCATGTTTTCTCACCTAACGAGAAACATAGGAGAGTTTCTGCTGATAAAATCAGCAAAGTTTTGATTAGCTTTTATAGGAGATTCGGAAGACGAGAGCAGCCATGCAGTCGACAGCTCATCGCAGCTAAGGTAAATACCGCAAGCAGAGGCGTAAAGTTGTTGGTTCACCAGCTTGCATCCACTGTGAACTCGAGAAACCTTGAGTAATCTTTTGCTCAGCATGGTACTAAAACTAACCATCCTCTGTTGACTTGATTGTCATCCTAAATAGTACTGAACTTAAAACCGGAAACGGATGATTTGTCGTAATACTGGGCAATGTCATGATGTAGTAAGATTAATATTGTAAAGTAACTTCTGGTTAATATTTGATATTGTTGTGTTCAGAGTTATTTCGATTACTCGTGACGAGATGCGTTATCTCGACAACTGTCCTAAGATTGTCACGTTACAAACTGTGTAAATTCGTGTATTTTGTTCACCTAAACGTCGAATCCACTCCTAGTGTGAAACTGTTATTGACAGAGCACCACAACTTCTATTAAATGTGGCAGAGTTCGCTTAAACGAGTTGTTCTGGTATTAACTACTGAGTTTCCAGCAAAATCTAATTTCAACTGAAGCAATTACGTGCAATTATTTTGATGGATTGTTCAAAATTAAACACTTCAAAGAACTGAGTTTTTGTTTTAAGTTTTGTTTTAAGAACAGTGTTGGTTAAATATTTTTATGGTGTGATTCCGCGTATTTGTACATAAAATGGTGGCAAAAACTCAGCTGAACACCCGGAAGTACGTCAGTAATCACTCAGGACTACATAAGCTGAGACATCACAAACAGACTGCTGTGAAAAATTTAAGTACGAGCTAGGTAAAGTAACATAGCATATTAAATATTCCTCGGAAATGAACCGAAGTGCGGGAGCTCGTTGCCACAGGCCTCCCATTCGTGCACGGGAAGCTGGACGGCACATGACGTGAGGTCAGCGTGACTATAGTGCTAAAAGGGTCTGCTGGCCCGCAACGCGAGGCACCTGAGCTAACTGGAAAAGGTGTCTGTTAATCAGCGAGAAGCAACGGCGCACTGTGGTTGTGTTCCTCATTACAACATGGTCAAAACACCTGGATCACTTCACACGTGAAAGAATCATCGGCAAACTGGAAGAAGGGCGAAGTGTGACGAGTGTAGCCCAGGAGTTTGGAATTACTCACCACACTGTTTCACGTGCATAGGGACCGTTCCAAACCACAGACATTGCTGCAGCAGGGAATCGGCGGCGGTCAACTGCAGCAGGGCAGGACCTTTACGTTGTGCAACAGGGAAGATGAGACCCACATCAAACATCGAGTGCAATTGCAACCACATTTAACTGGACTACGGGAGTGGTCTCTCTTCCTGACGTCTAGTAAGTTGCGTTCTGTTGACAACCACACATCGGCGGCACGTTTCCCATGGTACCAAGCGCATAGGGACTGGAACATCGCCGGCCGGAGTGGCCGTGCGGTTCTAGGCGCTACAGTCTGGAACCGAGCGACCGCTACGGTCGCAGGTTCTAATCCCGCCTCGGGCATGGATGTGTGTGATGTCCTTAGGTTAGTTAGATTTAAGTAGTTATGAGTCTAGGGGACTGATGACCTCAGATGTTAAGTACCATAGTGCTTAGAGCCATTTTGTACACTCACCAATTAACGTTATCGTAGCACTGAACTTGTTCCCCATGTGCGTGTGTTCAGGTGTGCATTCACCTCTAACTTTATTTTTATGGATGACGATCTGCGGCCGTACTGAACAGCGTAACAGTCCGATTTAGTGCAGTGGTTCGCACAATGGACTCCCATTCTGAATGGCTGATTTCTTTTGATCTTTCCCTAATCGGAGCTTGTACTCTGTATCTAATGACCTGGTGGTCGACGGGACGTTAAACACTAATCCCAAAATCTCCCCCTCCTCCTCGAACACCGCTGGCAGAGGAGACTTTGGAACGAGAAGATATTTGGCGAATACCTGTTCTCTCGACTCAAATACTATTGAGCACGAGCGTTATTCGTTGGGGAGACGCATTCCAGCGCGTCAACATGCACAAATGACCGTACAGCAATTATTAACCGCGCTGGTTAACGAATGGATCCTTCTGTAGCACAGCGTGTCAACGCTTCGATGATTCACTTCCGTACAATTCTGTACTCAAAACGAACATTTTTTGAAATTTTTTCCTTAGATTATGTTGCCAATGAAAAAGAATTATCCAATTTTGATGTTACAAGTAAATACTCATTTCAGCTACTTCTCATTACATTCATCTTTTCTTGGTGTGCTCTCAGTCCATTTAGATCTTTCTTTGTATTCAGAAGGTCTTGCAATTCCCACTGCTCGATAACACGAAGCAAATGCTAACACAAGGCACAGGTTAGTGAAAAGTGACGTCGAGGTAGCATTCTGAACATATTGTCGGCCGGCAATAGTTTAGATACTTGACCAGCAACAGGGGTCATGATTTTCTAATCATTTTCGCTAATTCTCCTGGTGAAAAACACTTTCAGAGAACAGCTCTGTATCGATCTAGGTCTTGGGCGGTATGGAAGGAGAAAGAGAACGCACTGAAAGCATTTAAATATATTACTGAGGCAAGTTAAAACTATGTATTATGTGAAGATGCATTAGAACATGGGGTAGAAGACAAGGAAAGAAGGCGTGTTGAGAGATTTGTTAGCTCCTAGACGGGAGCCCTTTGGAACAATGACATTAAAATGCCATGGAATTAATATGCCTTGCAGAATGGAGAGCTAATTTTCGTTACGAAGTTGTTAATTTTAAACAATGCACTGAAGCGCGGTAAGTTAAAGTCAAGGAAACTAATCACATTCCTGTAATAAATGTGCCATTTGAAACCAGCGTCAGGTGTGAGGAGTGCGACGGTCGGATATGTAGGTTTTGATGCTTTAACGCAGGATGTACTACGTGACGTAACGGCGCTTTATGAAGTAATTAATCGTAATAATATTGCTTATAGATGGCAGCAGAAGCTTTATTTATTGCCTTTCATTGATTTCATTGATTTTGGCGTTATTGTAGTGCAGGTATAAGTGGGCTGCTTCTGTGTTGGCAGCGCTGTGTAGCGCTTTGCATTGGATCTCTGACTGCGCTTTACTTGTTAAGAGACTGTGGCTGGTTGGACTCATTGCTGGAAGTTAGTCGCCAGCAGTGATGGAAGTACTGTTGGGCAGTTGGTGGTGAACAGCCAGCAGTGATGGATGTTAGATGTGAGAAGTTAGCATTGATGGAGGGTGTGCAAATTTATATGTATACATATATATACTAATAATAATAAATGGTACATAAATAAAGAGATTAATAGGAATCAATTATTTTCAATTAATGCCCAAATTTTGGATTTTTATAATTTCGAGTCCGTTTTAACGTGAACTTGAATGTAGTCAAGATCTACACACTCCTGTTAGGTGCTTCTTCTTCCGACGCCGAAAAACTTACTCTTGACCATGTAGGTAATGTAATGTTCATTTTATCGGACTTCTTCCTTATATACAGGCTGCACTCGTGACATGACATTACGTATTGCGCGGAAGATAACCGAATAGCTTCTTGGTTTTGTTCCAATAATAATTATTATTCAGACAACACAAATGTCTACCACACACACCTTACAAAAAATACGTCTTCTCTCCACGAGAACTAAAGACAGAGTCTATCTATTAATGGACAAAAAAACTGAAAGGAGTTTCCCTCATTTGTCACCGCCTTCCGTCATAGTAAAATACATTTTTTGCTGACGCTCACAGCGGTCGCGCTAATGTTTTTTGTCAGCGCTTTTCTTACGTACCAATGCAATTGCCGTACACACTGAGGTGACATGCAATGGAAGCGCTCAGCGTTTTGTATATATTCGTATACTTTAAATTTAAGTTTATGCCGAAGGGGGTACAATGATCTTTATTTGTCGGCGTATTTCTCTTTGTATTTTTAGGTTGGATATGTCAGCTTGTCTTGCTTACACATTCTCTTACAGGAAATACATAACTTACATTCAGAATGATAGTTCACTAAGTATTTACATGAGAACGCTGCTAGAGCGACTACATGTCCTTTTGGCAACAGTGCTAGTCTCTGTGCGCATGCGCACGAAATTTGTTTGTTTGTTGAGTAAGAGCCGTTAGTGCTCCACGCATTATTGTCTATGGTCGGTCGCGCTTCCACTCCCGTTTTAGTGTAATTTTCACACTGAGTGCCGTACTGTCCGTCGAATAATTTGCTGTGGCGTGATCTTCCATTGTGAGTGTGATGCATGTCCGTTTACTCTCCAAGAACCGATGTTGCGGAAGATAATTCACCTTTGATACAGCCCGGGAAGGATCTTCTCCGTCGATCCACTTTTCAGTGGGGCGAATACTGCACATCAACACCCGACGACTAGGTAAGTGATGCTTGCACAACTGTAGTTTGCTGATTAATATATCAGACATTGCGGAGCATGACATTACCATAATTGATTCTTTGCACTATTGCACAAACATTTGGATACCACTATCTATTTTGGCGTTCACTTTGGTGTGAGAATTGTTTTTAGTCCTTGAGGTTTTTTTCCCTTTCTGTTAGTTTTTCAAGTTCATCTTTTACATATGGCTCGATATACACATAAAATCCACATAAACATTTTGACGTAACAACGCATATTACAATAGCTTACATCTAAGGCTGACACTCCACACATTATTTGTATCAAACATAGAAAATTCTTATATACTAAAACGTTACAAACTTCCTTTTTCAATTACAGTTGCTGGTTAGTATAGTTTGTTAGCTTAAAAAAAACCTTTGTACATAAATACAAGTAACTTATTTACATTCCATTACATCGTGTTACTATATATGCATTTAATACATCCACATTTTATTTTCCAGTAATGCATACATCAGTTATGAGAGTTTAATATTTTCCTAGGGAGAAACAGAGAAAAACATTTACATCAGGATTTTACTTTACGCGTTGCTGACTTAACTACGATTTGGAACTGCCTCCTGCGTTGGGGAGGGAATAAGGAATATTATTCTACTGGTTTATGGATTACTAAGGAAATGCTATTCGTCCTTTCTTAAATCACTTATCAGGGAACTCCCTCTTCATGGCACCGAAACGTATTAACGACTCATGTACGATATACCATTGTGTTGGCCACACGGGATTAGCTGAACGGTCTCAGGCGCTGCAGTCATGGACTGTCCGGCTGATCCCGGCGGAGGTTCGAGTCCTCCCTCGGACATGGGTGTGTGTGTTTGTCCTTAAAATAATTTAGGTTAAGTAGTGTGTAAGCTTAGGGACTGATGACCTTAGCAGTTAAGTCCCACAAGATTACACACACACACACACACACACACATACACACACACACACACACACACACCATTGTGTTGCTTGTTTGCTTGTTTACATGTAGCTTTGTGTTCGTAACGCAGAAGTTTTTGCGTTATGTCATGCTTACCTCTTTACGATTATGTGGAAATGTCGTCGTTTATATCGCATGTGACGCGATATGAATTGATTAGTTTATTTTAGGTCACATGCCTCCGTGTTTATATGCACTTTGTAGTCAGTAGGTACGGGTAAATGTTTTGTAGTTGCAGTGCGACGATGTATATTCTTTTTCTTCATTTGCTTGATGACCAAAATATACACCTAGACATACTAATAACTAAATCATTTCCTTGAGGTGCGGCCCGTTTTTTCATTTGGTACCCATAACACCCGTCGTAAATCTCTTCTTCTGCGCCGTGTCGATGCACTGGTCGGTGCAATATAAAAAACTTATAACTAACTTAAAAACTAATTGTGTTTCGTAGCTCGTAGGCCACACATATACTCGGTCAACATATTCTTTTGCAGCCGTTTTTCATATTTCATTCTTATTTGTTTATATATTTATTTATTTACATTTGTATTCCTTTTATTCATTTACCCTGCAAAGAAAGTTACTTTGACATCTCCTACGGCATCTTATCCTTTTGTTAGCTAACAGGTCCTGTATGTTTCGTTGTAATGAGTTCTTTTAATTCTAGTTACAATGTATGTAGCCGGCCGGGGTGCCGGAGTGGTTCTAGGCGCTACAGTCTGGAACCGCGCGACCGCTACGGTCGCAGGTCCGAATCCTGCCTCAGGCATGGATGTGTGTGATGTCCTTAGGTTAGTTAGGTTAAAGTAGTTCTAAGTTCTAGGGGACTGATGACCACAGAAGTCACATAGTGCTCAGAGCCATTTGAACCACAATGTATATATTTTAGTATTGACGCAACTTCGCATGTTGATATAAATGTAATATTATATTCCTTCGTTCCCTGATAGTAAATATTGTTGTTACGTGTTATTATTTATTTTGAAATTGGGCTTGATACTTGTACAGCTTGGCGTTTCTATTTGGTTACGCCGCGAGGAAGTCTGTTGCGCTTGCGCAAGGTCAATGTCTCCTCCCTACAAAAAAAAAAAAAAAAAAACAATAGTACTGACGTAAACATGCATTGTTGAGCGCGCACAGCTGAGTCTTATGCTTCTCCAGTTTGCATTGCGCTTCGCGGGAAGCTGTGGTTTATCACTTCCTCCCAAACAAATGTTTGTCTTTGCTTGCAAAACTAGAAAATTACTTTAGTTTCTTATAAATATATTTAATGACAAGAAAACTGCTGTGACATTGTGTCACTACTCGTGAAAATCTTTTATGTCTTTGTGAGGGTGGAGACGTTTACTATTTGCACAAATGGAGTCACGTATTCAGTCCATCGTGAATGTTTATTATGAGCATAAGTCCTTACAAATCTATTGAATTCTTTAAACACCCTCTCCACGGGATTTGCTTCTGGGTGGAAAAAGCTTACCAAGCTGTGTATAATGCCCTGTGCATTCATGAATTGTTTCCATTTTCTTCCTGCGAAACAGGCTGCATTGTCTGTTAATATGACTTTGGGTTTCCCTATTCTTCGTAAATAATCCTCTTCAGTTCTCCTTATGATGCTACTGGCTGTAGTGGTTTTGATAACATTAAGTTTGATGTTTTTGTGAAAATATCATAAAGAGCTATTACGTATTTGACACCACCTTTTGCTCTAGGATATGGCCCTGTGATATCCAGAGAAACCATTTCCAGTGGAGCTTTGGTTAGTATGGGGTGTAGTTCTGTAAACTTTGACATATTGGGTGGTTTTGTTCTTTGGCAAACGGCACACTTTTTTAATATTTGTGAAACACGTCGTCGTAAATTAGGAAAGTAACAAAGTTTGGAAGTCTTGTATGTACATTTTGTTATTCCGTAGTGCCCTCATACTTCGGGTGTGTGTTTGATAAATTTGTCGATGTATTCCTCCGGGAGGCACACACACCAATGGTTAGAACTTCCGTGCTTCTGGTGGAACAAAACGCCTTTGTATAACTGATACCATTTACTTACCTTGTGGTTTGAATTCCGGTTAAGATTTTGTATTACCTTCTTCCACCTGTTGTCTTGCTGTTGTATTATTTCCATTAGTTTACAAAATTTTTTGTAGTCTGATTTTTGTGTACTGCTTTATGTATCATCATCATCAGTTATCTGCTATATTAGCAGGTCCTTTGCCTCTCCATTTTCTGCGATCCATTGCTTCCTTCTTAAGGCTGTTGTATGTTGTACCGTCCATCATGTCATCCAGTATCTGGAATCTCTTCCTTCCTCGCTTCCTTTTCCCTTCTACATAACCTTCTAAAACTGTTTTTATCAGCCCGTCATTCTTTCTTAATATATGCCCAATCCAATTTCTTTTTCTTCTCTTTATTACATCTAGTAACTGTCTTTTTTCTCCCGCTCTTCTCAGTACCTCTTCATATTTTACTCTGACCATCCAACTTATTCTTTCCATTCTCCGCCATGTCCAGATCTCAAAAGCCTCCAGCCTTTCTCTGTCTTTTTTCCTCATAGTCCATGTTTCAGCGCCATATAGAACACTCCATACAAGACATTTTATGAGTCTCTTTCTGAGTTCTCTGTCCGGACCACTGCAGAAAATTCTCCTTTTCTTATAAAACGCCTCTTTTGCCATTGCTAGCCTTGTTTTAATTTCTGTGGTGCACTTCCAGTCGGTGTCTATCCTGCTTCCAAGATACTTAAAATTTTGTATCTGTTGTAGTATTTCTCCATTCAGCATAATTTTTATTTCTTTATTTCCTCCTAGTGCCAATACTTTTGTTTTATTTGTGTTAATTTTCGTTCCATATTTTTTCCGTTAGTTGCAATGGTGTCCACCAAATCCTGCAATTATTTTTCCCATGTGGCTAAAAGGACCATGTCATCAGCAAACCTCAAACACCCTACTCTTCTTCCTGCAATTTCTACTCCTTTGTCTTCTAATGAGCATTGGTCAATCATATTTTCCAAGTAGAAGTTGAAAAGAGTAGGTGATAGACAGCATCTTTGTCTTACTCCTTTTCCTAGCCTGATCCAGTTTGTACCTTCTCCTCTCACTTTAACTGAAACTTTTTGATTAAGATATAATGAGTTTATAAGTCTTCTGGTTTTCCAGTCCACTCTCTTTTCCCTCATTATAGTCGCCAGCTTGTCCCAAACGACATTGTCAAATGCCTTTTCTAGATCGATGAAGCACATATATAGGTCTCTTCCTTTTTCAATAAACCTTTCTCCCAAGATTCGTAGGAGCCCTACTGCGTCTCTGGTGCCCGTATTCCGTCTAAAGCCAAACTGCTCCTCACCAAGATTCTCCTCCATTACTTTCTCAAGTCTTTTATTAATTATTCTTAAAATCACTTTGGCTGCATGTGAAACGAGGCTGATTGTCCTGTGCTCGCTGCATTTCTTGGTTCCTTGTTTTTTCGGTAATGGAATCATTACTGTTGTCAGGAAGTCCTCGGGCCATTCACCACTGTCATATGTACAGGATGAGTTGCCTAACATTACCGCTGGATATATTTCGTAAATCACATCAAATACTGACGAATCGATTCCACAGACCGAACGTGAGGAGAGGGGATAGTGTAATTGGTTAATACAAACCATAAAAAAATGCACGGAAGTATGTTTTTTAACACAAACCTACGTTTTTTTTAAATAGAACCCCGTTAGTTTTGTTAGCACATCTGAACATATAAACAAATACGTAATCAGTGCCGTTTGTTGCATTGTAAAATGTTAATTACATCCGGAGATAATGTAACCTAAAGTTGACGCTTGAGTACCACTCCTCCGCTGTTCGATCGTGTGTATCGGAGAGCACCGAATTACGTAAGGATCCAAAGGGAACGGTGATGTACCTTAGGTACAGAAGAGACTGGAACAGCATATTACGTCCACATGCTAACACATTTTTATTGGTCTTTTTCGCAGACGCACATGTACTTTACCATGAGGGGTGAGGTACACGTACACACGTGGTTTCCGTTTTCAATTACGGAGTGGAATAGAGTGTGTCCCGACATGTCAGGCCAATAGATGTTCAATGTGGTGGCCATCATTTGCTGCACACAATTGCAATCTCTGGCGTAATCAATGTCGTACACGCCGCAGTACATCTGGTGTAATGTCGCCGCAGGCTGCCACAATACGTTGTTTCATATCCTCTGGGGTTGTAGGCACATCACGGTACACATTCTCCTTTAACGTACCCCACAGAAAGAAGTCCAGAGGTGTAAGATCAGGAGAACGGGCTGGCCAATTTATGCGTCCTCCACATCCTATGAAACGCCCGTGGCCCGTGTTTGTTACAACACGCAACTGAACGCCGGAGGTTTCAAGCGTCAACTTTAGGTTACAATATTTCCGGATGTAATTAACATTTTACAATGCAACAAACGGCACTGATTACGTATTTGTTTATATGTTCAGATGTGCTAACAAAACTAACGTGGTTCCATTTAAAAAAACGTAGGTTTGTGTTAAAAAACACACTTCCGTGCATTTTTGTATAGTTTGTATTAACCAATTACAGTAGCCCCTCTCCTCACGTTCGGTCTGTGGACTCGGTTCGTCAGTATTTGATGTGGTTTACGAAATATGTCCAGCGGTAACGTTAGGTGACTAACCCTGTATATTATTACATAACCACAATATTTCTCTTATTCCATCTTGGTTCAAGCATTTTAGTATTTCTCCCGGCGTTGTATCTGTACCTACCGCTTTGCCATTTTTCATTGCAGCTATGGCAGACTTTACTTCTTCCATTATGATGGTTGGTCCTTTCTCGTCATCACTTACACTGTTGTGTGATTTAAGTTCCAGAGTTTCTGGTTTGCTATTTGTGTCATATAGCTCTTTTAGATATTCTTCCCATCTCTGGAGGACATCGTCACGATCTTTGTACACTACCTCTTCATCTTTACTCAAAATTTCCATAGTAGCACTTCCTGCTCTGTTTTGTTCCCATGCCATAGTCTTTACTCTGTTGTATAGTAAGTCGTATCTTCCCTTCCTGTCAAGTTCTTCAATTTCATCACATTGCTCTTTTAGCCATTTTTTCCTAGCCTGCTCTGTTTCTCTTCGCAGTTCATTATTTAACCTTCGGTATATCTTTCTTGCATCTTCAGTGTTCTTGTTTTTCAATTTTCTTCTCTCCTCCATCTTGGAAATCATTTCTTGTGTGACCCATGTTTTTTTTATCTTTTCCCTTTTACGTATCCTATATTTTGCTGTCCTGCTTTAATGATTCCTTCTTTCAGCATACTCCAGCACTCGTTGGCATTATCAGGTGGTTCTTTGTCTCGTAATGTGTTTAGAAACTCCCTAGACAGTATTTCTGTAATTCGTTCTTTGTTGGATTTTATCTTCTCTAAATCCCACTTCTTCACCATGGTCGCCTTCTTCAGTTTTTTCATTCTTATTTCTATTTTTGCCATAAGTAAGTTGTGGTCACTATTAATATTTGCACCTGATAATGTGTGCACCTTCTTGATTCCATTCCTGTATCTTTCTTCTACCAGTATAAAATCGATTTGGTTTCTGTATTGATCCCGTGGTGATTTCCAAGTATAGAGCCTCCTCGTGTGGTTCTTGAACCATGTGTTTGCCGCTATCAGCTGCCTTTCCCTGCAGAAGTCAATTAACCATTCACCTCTGTCATTTCTCTTTCCAAGACCAAGACTGCCTACTATGTTTCCCCTCTTTCCCTTCTCCCACAATGGCGTTCCAGTCTCCCACTACTATTTTGGAGCATTTTTTATTTTCGTCCATTATTCTCTCTACTACAGTGTTCTGAAGTTGGCATATACACCTGGACAATCAGTAAATCTTTTTGTGCTCCTTTCATCCTTACACAAATAACCCGGTCATTTGCATAGTCTACATATTCCACACATTTAGCCAATTCCTTTGTCATAATCATTCCTACTCCATTCATTTCTTTTACTTCTCCTCCTGAGTAGTAGAATACATATGCATCTGACAGCAACTCTCCATGTCCATTCCATCTTACCTCAGCAACTCCTACGAGGTCCATATGATTCTTTTCCATCTCTCTTTTAAGGTTTTCTAGTTTTCCTGCCTGTAGCAGAGTCCTAACATTCCAGGTACCAATTCACGTTTTGATTTTTTGCCTCCTTTCAAGTTGTCCCCCTTCCCCGGAGATCCGAACGGGGAACTATTTTACCTCCGGACACTGATTAAACGTGAGAGGAAGCCATTTTTGTGCATAAAATGGAGACTGCATTATGCAGGGAAGATAATCTCCGGTAGTATTCCGTTGCCTTTCGGTTTATGTATATTATTTCAAAACTGAATTCCTGCAGGTACAAACACCATCTCGCTAGTCTTCGGTCCAACACTTTACATGTTAAGAGAAAAGATAATGGTTGGTGATCACAATAGACTTTAGTGTTTTTACCCCAAAGAAAATACTCAAATGTCTCAAACACCCAAATTAATGCTAAACGTTCCAATTCTGATACGGAATATGATCTTTCTGCCTCTGATAAAGTTCTACTGGCAAAGCTGATGACTTTGGGTATGGTTTTTCCTTATTCTTCGTGTATCTGGAACAAACATGCCCGCAGCCCCTCAGACGAGGCGTCCGTGCTTAAACAAAAGTCTTTGGACATGTCAGGATGGCTCAAAATGCTTGCTGACATTAATGCATTTTTAATTTTGGTGAAGTCCTCCTGGTATCTCTCATCCCATAACCAAGGCTTATACTTTCTCAACAGGTTAAGTAGGACATCGCTATTCATAAGCTGCTGTGGTATAAATTTTCGGAAAAAGGAAGTTAGCCCTAGATATGCCTTCATTTGTTTTCTGTTCCTTAGGGGTGGACAATTACGTATGGCATCTAGTTTCTTTGGGTCTGGTAATATACCCTGTTCTGATACGATATGTCCTAAAAATTTTACTTGTTCTTTGCTAAAGTTAGATTTCTTTAGATTTGCTGTTACTTCGTACTTTGCAAATCTCTGAAATACCTTTTCTATTACACTGATGTGTTCTGCTCAAGTTGATGTAGCTATTAACATATCGTCAACATAAATAGTAACTTTACTGAGCAATTCGGGTCCTATGACCTTGTCCATGGTTGATATCAATACGCCTGCGCTAATGTTTAAACCAAAGAGTAGAATTGAAATTCATAACTTCTGCCATTGCAGACAAATAATGTGTATTTTGTACTCTCCTCATGTAACTTTATTTGTCAGTAAGATTTTTTAAGGTCAAGGGTGCTGAAATATTTGGTGTTATGAAATTTTAGCAATTGTTCATCTAAATTATCTGTTCTTACTGGTACTAGGATTTTGTTTATGCCTCTAGCGTCTAGTCGTACTGATCCATCACGTTTGCTAACTGGTAGTATTGGGCTGAATATGGAGAAAATGATGGCTGTATGATTCTCCATTCGCACATTCTATTGATTTCCTGCTTAACTGCTTCACGCTTTGCCCACGGTATAGTGTAAGACATAACACAAAATGTTTCGTGAAGATAGACATTGTGTTTATAATCTTTGATTACTTCTGGATTCGTATTAAAAACATCTCCATATTTGAAAGGTAAGTCAGAACGCCCTTGTCGTTGAGTAGCATCTAGAATATTTGATTCGTTCAATTATTGTTCTACTAATTCCTGGTTAACTTCAGTGTCGGCCTCATGTTCGTTATCAGCTTTGTTCACAAAATACACGGTGGGATATGAATACTGTACGGTGACATGGGGTTCTGAGTTTACTTTGTCATACCTCTCGGATGTGGTAATCAGGGTGATAGAAAATCTTTGGCCCTTCACAAAGAAATGGCACTTAGCATTACCTGTGTCTATTTGAGTTTTGTAGCTTCTAAATGTCTCCATACCTATCAAGCAGTTGACTATAAGTTTGTCTGCTTTTAAAAAAATTACACTGCACAGAAAATTGTTCAATGTTCACGGTGATAAGATCTTGGTGTTTTACTAATTTGGTTCTGCCACCTGTAGCGGTTTGTACTTTCCAGTTTTGCACTGGCAGAACATGAAATTTATTCCGTCTTTTTAATTCAGTGAAAATTGCTTCAGACATTAAATTAGTCGTGGACCCTGTATCAAGTATTAACTGTGCGCCTATACCAAAAATTTTCACTCTGATTACTGCTTGCACTTGTTCTTCCAGTGTATTTTTCGCCGATTTTAGTTCGTGTTGGTATAGCTCGTCTTTTATGTCTCCTTGTTCATCGAATCATACGAAACATGTCTGCAAATCTGGTTTGCCCCCATCACTTATAAGGTCTATAGTATGGGGTTCAACTACGACCGATTCGGGTTTTCCTGTGGTGTTGTCTGATCTATTTCGGTACACGGGACAACTTCTGTCAGTTGTACTGTGTGATTTGTTTCTCCATTGTGTATCATTTCCAGTTCGCAACATGCTTTCTCTTGTGTTCATATGGCTCTTGTGAAATGTTGCCGTATTGTGATTTTGCTGCGCAAACGTTGGCTGCGGTACGGCGTGTTGTATGTTATTGTTGTTGCCGCGCGCCGGCCACAGATGAGGCTGACTGTTTTCATTTACACGCGGTGCATAATTTTCAGAGGAGGGACTGAAATTAGCTTGTGGATGGTAATCTTTCCTGTTATACGGAAAGTTTTGTTTAAATCTCTTGTTCCTACCATTTCCATTCCCGTATCCATTACCACGGTTAATGTGTCCTTGCGGTTGCGCGTACAAGCTTTGCTGTGTGTTCGTGTCTGGCTTTTTGTATTGACCATTCAAGTTGTTATGTTGTGGTTTTTGGCTGTCTGACGCCCTATTTGGTACTACTTTCTCTTCATATATTAGGTCGATTGAATCTAAAATGGATAGAAAATATTCTGTGTCGTGCTCAGGTGTAGTAATTAATTTTTCACGGATGTGTGATGGCAAACGACTTTTTAAAATTTTTAAAACATCCACATGAGAAACAGGATTCGTCCAGTAACGTGTTTTGTTGATATACTTCTCAAAATATCTTCGCAAGCTACTATATTTGCTATTAAAAGGGGCGGGGTTAAAAATCTCTCGCCTAAGTCTGTCCTGTACGGCTTCTGACCGGCATTTGTCAAGAAATGCCCGTTCAAATTGTAAATATGTGGTACAACGCTCAGCTGCCTTGGTCGCCCACAAAAGTACATCGCCTTGCGTGTACCCAACAACAAACCTGATCTTTTGTGCTTCCGTCCAATTTCTAGGAAACACTTATTGAAAAGCTCTAATAAACGCAACAGGATTCGTCTTCTTACCTTCACTCGTAAATGATGGAAATTGACGGTGTCTTAATAGACCTTCCTCAGCAAATATAGAGGACAAGCTGTTTGCATTTTGTGCTGTGTTTACATAGCTGTCGTAATTATTTACACTTCTCGTACGTACTGGTTCAAATGGCTCTGAGCACTATGGGACTCAACTGCTGAGGTCATTAGTCCCCTAGAACTTAGAACTACTTAAACCTAACTAACCTAAGGACATCACAAACATCCATGCCCGAGGCAGGATTCGAACCTGCGACCGTAGCGGTCTTGCGGTTCCAGACTGCAGCGCCTTTAACCGCACGGCCACTTCGGCCGGCGTACGTACTGGTTCTGGTGTTATGCCATGTAAACTTACACTTAATGGTCTGTCGTTACTACTGGCATTATTTGTAGGGTTTGCAATGATCTGTGTGCATACATTACTTTGGTTTGCTGTGGCTGGCACTTTGTTTATGTGTACAACTGGTGTCTCTGTATCGGTTTCACCTAAAAAGTTGCGTATCCTGTGATCTGTAGCTTGCAAATTGGTGTTCACTTTGTCGATAATGTCATTTTCCTTTAGTCGAGTAACCTTTTCAACTACATCATTGATTAATTTACATTCCTCCACTACCTTTTCCGCTGTGGTATTGGTTTTGTCTAAAGTACCTGCTTCAGCTTGTGAAATTACTTCAGATAAATTTTCATTAATTTTGTCTCTTTCTTTTTTGGCACTGACTGATTCGATTTCAAGTGATGCTGCTTTTAAAGTGAGTTCATCAATAGCTATTGGTATATTTTCGTAATCCTTGTGCAGTTTTTTCACTATGATAGAGATGTTCTTTACTGTGGAAGTTAACTGTGTTTGTGTAGCTTCCAAGTTTGTGCGTGTGTCTTTAATCGCTTTTATTTGTTGTTCTACTGTATCATTCTGCTCGTTAAGAGTGTCTAATTTTGGTTTTATTTCCGTAATATCATTGTCTACTTCGGAAAGTACATCTTGCTTTAGCTGTTTTTCCATGTCTTTAAATTTTACATTCATTTACTCGTGAAAATTCTTAGTCAAATCACTCATCTGTTGTGTGACTGTATCCTGAAAATCTTTTAAGACTTGTTTTTGCTCTTGTTTTATGTTGTTTGTGTCTTGTGTGACTATGGTAAGGTTTTGATCAAACCGTCAAATTTTGTATTTATGTCTGCACGCAAATTGGTGTTATTGGTGTTTGTATTTTTTATTTCTGTGCTCAAGCTGTCGAGTTTTTGAAGTATAGCGGCAAATGCGCTGTTTTGGTTGCTATCTAATGTACTTTGGTTGTTAACAACTGTACTTTGTGAATTGACATTTGGATTTCGTATGATATGTGACGGTAAAGTGTCGTCAAAAATCATGTTACCTTCGCTTTCTGTATTTTCCTGTGCGTGCAGAATGTTGCTGGCTGAGATACGTGATGTAGTTTCATCTGTTGTCATCAACGTATCATCAAAGATAGAACTCTGTGAAAGCTCACTGGCACTTTTTACTTCGGTTATGTTTTTCCCTGAACTCCTTAATACTTCTGAGTGTGGAAGACATGGCGCTGGTACTTCAGATTTTCTGTCTTGCAATTTTACGCCATCTTGGCTCATTGCATTTTCGCCATTGCCAGCAATAATGAAAACTGATTTTTGTGACATTTTGCTTGAATATTAAAATTAAAATTTTGAACAATAGAAAATTGAAATGTATTATTTTTGTGAATTTAAACTTACGATTTACGTGTCGTCAAGCGTTATTTAGCTACTTGTATGACGCACAAAATGTTATGACACAGAAACTTTAAACTTTTCTTTCGCTACTCATCACGCAAAATTTATGAAAAATTCACGACAATGCATTTAGGAAAGGAAAATCGATTGATCTTTCTCGAACCCCCTGTACTTAGAGAAAGAAACTCGAATAAAGTGCGTACAGCTTCCTAGAGTGCGGCGTTTTCTCTTCATTTGTAAGAGGACTTAAGACCCGAGCAAGAAGAATGGAGGTGGCTGCGCCTCGGATGGTCAGACGTGCACATCCCCAGAGAGAAGACGTCGGAGGGGGCGAGAGCGGTCCGTCTGCTGCCGGCCAAAGCTATCGATCCCCATCCGTCTGGCTATCCACCGCGACAACTAGGCCTCACTCCCCGATCCGGAAGTTCGTGTATCGCACACACCTCCTTCGTGGGGCATCACTGTGTGTTTCCCAGTGGCAGAGCGCCCCTGGGACAGAAGAGCAAATACACTACTGGCCACTAAAATTGCTACACCACGAAGATGACGTGCTACAGACGCGAAATTTAACCGACAGCAAGAAGATGCTGTGATATGCAAATGATTAGCTTTTCAGAGCATTCACACAAGATTGGCGCCGGTGGCGACACCTACAACGTGCTGACATGAAGAAAGTTTCCAACCGATTTCTCATGCACAAACAGCAGTTGACCGGCGTTGCCTGGTGAAACGTTGTTGTGATGGCTCGTGTAAGGAGGAGAAATGCGTATCATTGACAAAGGTCGGATTGTAGTCTATCTCGATTGCGGTTTATCGTATCGCGACATTGCTGCTCGCGTTGGTCGAGATCCAATGACTGTTAGCAGAATATGGAATCGGTGGGTTCAGGAGGGTAATACGGAACGCCGTGCTGGATCCCAACGGCCTCGTATCACTAGCAGTCGAGATGACAGGCATCTTATCCGTATGGCTGTAACGGATGGTGCAGCCACGTCTCCATCCCGGAGTCAACAGATGGGGACGTTTGCAAGACAACGACCTTCTCCACGAACAGTTCGACGACGTTTGCAACAGCATGGACTATCAGCTCGGAGACCACGGCTGCGGTTACCCTTGACGCCGCAACACAGACAGGAGCGCCTGCGATGGTGTACTCAACGACGAACCTGGGAGCGCGAATGGCAAAACGTCATTTTTTCGGATGAATCCAGGTTCTGTTTACAACATCATGATGGTCGCATTGTGTTTGGCGACATCGCGGTGAACGCACATTGGAAGCGTGTATTCTTCATCGTCATACTGTGCATACTGGCGTATCACCCTGCGTGATAGTATGGGGTGCCATTGGTTACATGTCACGGTCACCTCTTGTTCGCATTGACGGCTCTTTGAACAGTGGAAGTTACATTTCAGATGTGTTACGACCCGTGGCTCTACCCTTCATTCGATCCCTGCGAAACCCTACATTTCAGCAGAATAATGCACGACCGCATGTTGCATGTCCTGTACGGGCCTTTCTGGATACAGAAAATGTTCGACTGCTGCCCTGGCCAGCACATTCTCCAGATCTCTCACCAACTGAAAACGTCTGGTCAATGGTGGCCGAGCAACTGGCTCGTCACAACACGCCAGTCACTACTCTTGATGAACTGTGGTATCGTGCCGAAGCTGCATGGGCAGCTGTACCTGTACACGCCATCCAAGCTCTGTTTGACTCAATGCCCAGGCGTATCCAGGTCGTTATTACGGCCAGAGGTGGTTGTTATGAGTACTGATTTCTCAGGATCTATTCATCCAAATTGCGTGAAAATATAATCACATGTCAGTTCTAGTATAATATATATGTCAAATGAATACCCGTTTATGATCTGCATTTCTTCTTGGTGTAGCTATTTTAATGGCCAGTACTGTAGTTACCCGTTGTATTTCCATGAAACGTGGAAATAAAACGTTACAACCAAGGAACATAGAATAAAAAAGGTATGCCAGATTGGCTTAGTGCGCTCTCATTGGTCAGCGACTTGTTACGTCATCCGGCAGCCAGACGGCAGCAGTCTCCATTTGTAGAATATGGGAGATTGCAAAATAATTGTTTTCACGTCTCTTCTCATATAACTTAAAGTTTCGCGCTCACAGAGTTGAACACACTTCATGTTAATATTATATACAAGGTTTCCGAAAGAAATGCGTTAAATATTAGTAGCAATGATGATATATCGCCACCAAAAACTAGTGACCGATGTTCGATTCCGCACTCATGCTCGTGTTTTAGGCATCTGACTACGGTAAATGTTTTACAATTGGGTACTGCCTATTTTACACATGTTTTTGTAAATAAAAAGATAGTAATCTTCAAACTTACCTCAGAAAGCTGATGCAGAAGCTATGTCGAAGATGGTGAAGGCGACGCTGACCAGAGCCGATTTTTCCTTGCCGAATTCCGTTTCATTGCATCAATTTTGGCGCTTTTGTTTAAATGGCTAATCGGTATAAAAATTCTTGATCTGACATATAATTGAACTATTTTGCTATTAAGTTCGGGAAATTTCGCACTGATATGATCTGCTAAGGTTTCCATCACTCTACTACAATAAGAAATATTTGATCCATGAAAAGCAGCAAATATAATTTCTAACTCACGTATTTTAGCAAACCAGTCAGTAGAGGGAGAAATGAGGCCCCCTTTTGAAATAATAGTAATCCAGTCTTGCTTCAGACTTAATTCTGTACCAACAACACACTGCCCTGCTGTATTTCCCAAAGAACTGTCAACGTTTTTGCACTTGGATGCTATATATCCTGCTAGATATTTTAAAGCATCATCATTCACCTCTTCACTGGTACACACTGAATCACTGAGTTAGAAATCTAAGAGCAAGCTTTTGTCATCTGTAGCGACGTCAAATGATTTATCAGTTACTCTGATACATAAATCACTCGAGAGAAAACGTGCAAAATCTTCCTCAGTTTCATCAGCTGGTGTCGGGTAGTTTTCAGAAGCAGAATTCTCATTTCTGTCCTCTGAAGTCGAAGGACCAGAAGACAAAGGTATTTCACTTGCACTTCAGTCAGTATCAATAAACGAATTCTGTTTTTCACCTCGAAAGGTGTGGGATTGTTGTAGAAGACACCAAGGACACGGATTCTGGAAAAGAAATTTTGTAGACAATCTTGAGTAAGTCTGGCTGTCAATATATAAGTAGGTCGGGAATTTTTCGTATCATTGTTAAGTCCAAAAGTGAATAAATTGATATAATGAATCCCTTCTGAAACGGGATGATGATGATGATGTTTGGTTTGTGGGGCGCTCAACTGCGTGGTTATCAGCGCCCGTACAATTTCCCAACCGTTGCTCAGTCCAATTTCGCCACTTTCCTGGATGATGATGAAATGATGAGGACAACACAAACACCCAGTCATCTCGAGGCAGGTGAAAATCCCTGACCCCGCCGGGAATCGAACCCGGGACCCCGTGCTCGGGAAGCGAGAACGCTACCGCGACACCACGAGCGGCGGACTTCTGAAACGGGAGAAGACTGTTTGTTTTTCCTACTCGCATATTAGAACACATTTCAAGAAATCTTTTTAGAGAGTTTTCCTGACTTCTGATATTAAACCCGTAACCACTTCTAAGGGGAGCTTTCTTATCTTGAGGGTATCTCGAATTCAGCACATAGAAAACATCGTTCACGAGCTCAATGAAGCTTCCTGCGCGATCTTTATGCAGAACATATCTTACAGCTTGGGCAGTGCGACGTGAAAATAGCTGTGCAGCCCTTCGGACATTCTGACGATCACGTCCACTAACGTTAAGATGAACCTCCGATATGTGGTGATTGATCGAAAGATCTTCTATAACCATTTTTGTAATCACAGTACCATCAGGCAAAGTGATTCTGTCATCAAGAAAATGATTTCTTAATAATTTAAGCAAATGTGGAACATCAAAAATAACCCAGACTTTTCTGCTATGATCAACACGGTTTGAAAAGAATGTCTTGGATGTAGACACACCAAGTTGCTTCCACACATTCATATTTTTTGGTCCCATATCACACGCAACAGCTACGATATGGATTCCTGCTGTTTCAACTCTTTTATGACATTCTGTGCAACAAATCACTAGACATTGCAACATCAAAGTTATAATACACTGGCTGCTTCCACTTTGAAAATAAGCTGCGAACCATGACGACTTGGGACATTGTTGTGTGGTCCGAGGACTACATCGTCAATGCTCATCTCGTCGAAGCTTAGGACACCAATCGCCTCTAATGATGTGAACATTTCTGACCTACCTTTAATTAACTCCAAAACTGGTTTCAAAATACCTGGTCAGCACGTGAACTGTTTCGTCCACGTCTGGAGTGTTGACCTGCAGGGAAAAGGATAGTTCTTCCGCCTCAGATAGGCATATGCTTTCGGAGACAAAGCTCTCAATGTGAGAGCATTTGCAATGTCCTCTGAGCACCACTTTACTTGCTTCCTCTTCTTTAACAGACATCGAATTTGTCCTGGTGTGAAACACTGAGAAAGTGAACTTCTCACATCCGAGCATACACATTTGTGCTTGTCAGTGTGAGACACATTACGTTTTATAGATGTAGCTTGCTTTATAATTTCTTTCATGGACTTAATTCTTTGTTCCAGTCGAACATTTTTAATCTTCAAACTAACCAATTCTTTCTTCAGTTCTTGAATTTCCTGGTCTTTAAGTGAAATTAGCGGATCAGTAAAAACGTCTGTGTTGCTGGATTTGTCCAGCTTACTTTTCTTGGGAGATAAAGTTTTCAACGTTGAGAGAGCTTTTTTTTACTGTTCTAGTGCCACAGCGACGTTCTCTCTCTTTTAGAACGCTACCGGTAACATTCGCGGTGCTGGGACCTGGAACTTCGAATATATTTCCATACCAGTTTGGTATTTTTAGAGACGGAACAGCATTATCCTGTAGGAGTTTCCGTGTAGGTAGACCTAACAATTCATTCTGCAAGTCTCGTTTGTAATCGCTTTCACAGAAATGTTCAGAACAAACTCATGCATTATTAACATTAATTTTTTTTTACAACGAGCAATCCATTTACGGTGTAGTTCAACATTTTTTGGAAAACGATGATAAATTACGCCTTCAGTCTTACGTCCACTATTACTACATTCAGCAACTGCACAAAACGACGTATTTGTTGACATAATTCCAAAAACGAAGCTACAAGACTCACGGAACAATTCCTTTCCAACTGAACACTCGGGAGGAAAAGAATTACACACAAACTAACATGTAACAAGAACTCACATGCACGATTTCGATAGAAACACTGAGCGACACCGTTGTTAACAAACTGCACTAGCTGCCAGGTGACGTCACAGCTCGAGATTCATCATGGCGGAGAAAAGAGTGGGAGGCCGCATTTGCACTCCCGTGGTTACAACCATCATATTACTTAGCCTGGACAAAAAAAATGGTTCAAGTGGCTCTGAGCACTATGGGACTTAACAGCTGAGGTCACCAGTCCCCTCGAACTTAGAACTACGTAAATCTAACTAACCTAAGGACATCACACACATCCATGCCCGAGGCAGGATTCGAACCTGCGACCGTAGCGGTCGCGCGGTTCCAGACTGCAGCGCCTAGAACCGCTCGACCACTCATGCCTTAGTCTGGACACCACACATTAGGGCCGAGAGAGCACCTTTTAATTTTTGTGTTAAGTAGATGTACAGGGTGTATCAAAAAGAATCATCCGATTTTAAAAAATTATAACTACTATGTTATTTGACATATGTGCGTGAACAACGTACTACAGCTGCAGTGTTCTCCCACTTCAGTTCTAGTAAAAATGGTGTCGGGACGACAGAAAGCGTTTTGTGTTCTACGTTTCGCGCAGTGCGGGTCAGTAATAATTGTTCAGCGTGACTTTCTTACTAGGCATGGTGTGGATCCTCCTACAGCACAGAGCTTTAGACGATGGCGTGAATGATTCCTAGAAACAGGTTGTTTGTGTAAAGGCAAATCGCCAGGCCGTCCCAGAGTGTCTGACACAGACGACGAATGCGTCCGCAGATATCTACATCTACGTGATTACTCTGCTATTCACAACAAAGTGCCAGGTAGAGGGTTCAATGAACCGCCTTCAGGTTGTCTCTCTACCGTTCCACTCTCGGACGGCTCGCGGGAAAAACGAGCATTTAAATTTTTCTCTCATTTTATCGTGATGATCATTTCTCCCTGTGTAGGTGAGTGCCAACAGAATGTTTTCGTAATCGGAGGAGAAAACTAGTGATACAAATTTCACGAGAAGATCCCATCGCAACGAAAAACGCCTTTGTTCTAGTGACTGCCACTCCAATTCACGTATCGTATCTGTGGCACTATTTCCCCTACGTCGTGATAATACAAAACGAGCCGCCTTTCTTTGTACTTTTTCGATGTCATCCGTCAATCCCACCTGATGCGGATCCCACACCGTACAGCATTACTCCAGAACAGGGAGGACAAGCGTGGCGTAAGCAGTCTCTTTGGTAGACCTGTTGCACCGTCTAAATGTTCTGCCAATGAATCGCAGTCTTTGGTTTGCTCTATCTATGTGATCGTTCCAATTTAGGTTGTTTGTAATTGTAGTCCCTAAGTATTTAGTTGAATTTACAGCCTTCAGATTTGTGTGACTTATCGCGTAATCGAAATTTAGCTGATTTATTTTAGTACACATGTAAATAACTTCACACTTCTCCTTATTCAGGGTCAATTGCCACTTTTCGCACCATACAGATATCTTGTCTAAATCATTTTTCAATTCGTTTTGGCTGTCTGATGACTTTACAAGATGGTAAATGACAGCATCATCTGCAAACATTCTAGACGGCTACTAAAATTGTGTCCTATAACGTTAATATAGATCAGGAACAATAGAGGGCCTACAACATGTCCTTGGGGAATGCCGGATATTCCTTTTGTTTTTCTCAGTTATTCCTACGAACTGCGACCTTTCTGACAGGAAATCACGAATCCAGTCGCACAACTGAGGCGATATTCCATAGGCACGTAGTTTAGTTAGAAGATGCTTGTGAGGAACGGTGTCGAAAGCCTTCTGGAAATCTAAAAATACGGAATCAATTTGACATCCCCTGTCGATAGCACTCATTACTTCATGAGTATAAACAGCTAGTTGTGTTTCGCAAGAACGATAATTTTCTGAATCCATGTTATGTATCAAGAAATCGTTTTCTTTGAGGTGCTTCACAATGTTCGAATACAGTATATGTTCTAAAATCATACTGCAAAGCCCCGCCGTCTTAGGCGTCTTGTCACGGTCCGCGCGGCTGCCCCCCTCGGAGGTTCGAGTCTTCCCTCAGGCGTGTGTGTGTGTGTGTGTGTGTGTATTCCTTAGCGTAAGTTAGTTACGTTATATTTAGTAGTGCGTAAGCATAGGGACCGATGACCTCAGCAGTTTGGTCCCATAAGACCTTACCACAAATTTCAATTTCCTACTGCAAATCGACGTTAGTGATATGGGCCTGTATTCCAAAGGATTACTCCTACTTCCCTTTTTGGGTATTGGTGTGACTTGAACGATTTTCCAGTCTTTATGTACGGATCTTTCTGTAAGTTAGCGGTTGCATATATTTGCTAAATATAGAGCTATTATATCAGCATACTATGAGAGGAACCTGACTGGTATACAATCTGGACCAGAAGCCTTGCCTTTATTAAGTAATTTAAGCTGCTTTGCCACACCGAGGATATTTATTTCTATGTTTCTCATTTCGGCAGTTATTCTTGATTGGAATTCAGGAATATTTACTTTGTCTTATTTTGTGAAGGAGTTTAGGAAAACAGTGTTTAATAACTCTGCTTTAGTGGAACTGTCATCAGTGACTTCACCGTTGTTATCGCAAAGTGAAGGTATTGATTGCGTCTTGCCACTGGTGTGCCTTAAGTATGACCAGAATCTTTTTGGGTTTCCTTCCAGATTTAGAGACATAGTTTCGCTATGGAAATTATTAAAAGGATCTCGAATTGAAGTACGCGCTATGTTTCGAACTTCTGTAAAACTTTGCCAGTCTTGGGGATTTTGCGTTCTTTTAAATTTGGCATGCTTTTTTCGCTGCTTCTGCAACAGCGATCTGACCAGTTTTGTGTACCATGGGAGATCAGTACCATCACTTATTGATTTATGTGGTACATATCTGCTTGCCGGTGTGGCCGAGCGGTTCTAGGCGCTTCAGTCTGGAACCGCGCGACCGCTACGGTCGCAGGTTTGAATCCCGCATCGGGCACGGATGTGTGTGATGTCCTTAGGTTAGTCGGGTTTAAGTAGTTCTAAGTTCTAGGGGACTGATGACCTCAGATGTTAAGTCCCATAGTGCTCAGAGCCATTTGAACCATTTGGTATATATCTCTCAATTGCTGTCGATACTATGTCTTTGAAATCATTCCACAACTTTTCTACGCTTACGTGTTCAGATCGTAAGGAGTGAAGACTGTCTCTTAGAACAGCGTTAAGAGCATTTTATCAGCTTTTTTAAATAGATATACTTTGGGTTTCTCCGTGCAGCTCGACAGCTCAACACATCCCCGGTGTCCGCTAATGCAATCTCTTCGTTAAGGTGACAAACAACCTGTGGAGTTCTTGGCAAGATGGAGGATGACAGTTTTCTTCCACGCTTAGTGTTTAGTGACGATGCAACATTCCATTTAAATAGAAAGGAGAACCGTCATAATGTGGGAATATGAGGTACGCAGCAGCAACATGAAGTTGTACAACATCTACATCTACATCTGCATGGGTACGCTGCAGTTCACACTGAAGTGCCTGGCAGAGGGCCTCTCGAAAATTTAATGTGCTTTGTACAGTTTCACGGGAAAAGAGGTGTGGTCCATTTTTCTTTGTCGAGAACACTGTTACAAGAAGCATATTTCTCGATATGCTTGAGAACTTTCTTTTCCCACAGTTGGAGACTGATTCGAACGACTTCATTTACCAATGGGATGGGGCACCGCCACACTGGCATCTGGAACTGCAGGAATTTTTAAATCAAGGGATTACTGAACGATGGATCGGTCGCACTGGACCAAATGATTCAGTCTTACATTACTGGCCTCGAAGATCACCACACCTGACTGTATGTGATTTATAAAAGACTCGGTTTATGTGCCTCCGTAACCAACAACAAGGGATGAACCGAGACATGGCATAATAGCGACTGTGGAAGCTGTAACTCAAGACATGCTCACTGCAGTGTGGAACAATTTGAAATGGTTCAAACGGTTCTGAGCACTATGGGACTTAACTTCTGAGGTCATCAGTCCCCTAGGACTTAGAACTACTTAAACCTAACTAACCTAAGGACATCACACACATCCATGCCCGAGGCAGGATTCGAACCTGCGACCGTAGCAGTCGCGCGGTTCCAGACTGTAGCGCCTAGAACCGCTCGGCCACTCCGGCCGGCGAACAATTTGAATACCGCATTGACATATGCGGTGCATCTCGAGTGGGCATATTGAACACCGATGAAAGGGTATGAAAAAAAAATTGACTTTCCTGTTCACCAAAAAACAAAATTCATTGTATTTGTTTATTAGTTTCAAATACAGACGTGCCAAATCGGATGATTCTTTTTGATACACATTGTATATCTCATTATCGAGTAATCGAGTTGGCTTCGGTAAAAGTTTGCATAAAAAGCACTGTTAAGGACGTCCTCATTGAGGACAGACACACACGCGCACGCACACACACACACACACACACACACACACACACACACACACACACACACGCGCGCGCGCGCGATCGATTTTACGAAGAGCATGGTAGTATGAGCCTGTTTATCATTACGACGTTGCACCCCACATGGTCTGGATGCACTTACGGATTCGGATGAGAAGGTTATCATAAGGTCATTGTATCCTTCTCTGAGGTCCTGAGGTAAACTGGCCCACAACTGTTGTAATTGTTCCTTGATATAATGGATAATGACACTAAGACATTTACGTTCGAACTGGCCCCAATCATGTTCCATAGTGGAGAGATCTGGCGATCTTAAAGTCAATGGGAGTATTTCAACGTGTCAAGCTGATACTTCACAGAGACTTGTTCCATGAGTAGACCACCATTGTCCTGCTATGACTGGTCACGTCCCGGCACGGTTTTCCAACACCAAATTGTCTTCCGTTTAATATCAGTGTTATCTGCATGCCGCAATAAGGACGTTAACGACAGTATAGGTTTCGTTAGCTTGTTTGTCAATCTTTATTGCGGAGATGAGAGGAAGGAACTCTCCTTAGTTGGGGTGGAAAAATTGAAATCTGAAATTTGTGGTGAGTTCTTATGGGACTAAATTGTTGAGGTCATCGGTCCCTAGACTTACACACTACTTAAACTAACTTTCGCTAAGCAGAGCACACATACCTATGCCCGAGGGAGGACTCGAACCTACGACGGGGAGAGCCGAGTGAACCGTGGCAGTTTGGGGTGGGTTTTCGGTTACAATAGGTTGATAACTTTCGTGGAGTTGGCCGTATTGACCTGCTGAAGAAGCAAGTTATTACTTTTACTCAATTCGTTTACTCTTATGGACAACAAATTTGTTCATGCAGGTGTCAGGCCAAAACCCCTCAACAGAATGTAAGACGGTTTCAAAAGGCTACCCAGCAATTGACCTTCGTCTGTGCGAATCGACATCTTAGTGTGCGTGAGTAATGAGTGGGTGGGCAAATACCTATTAGGTACATTACGTACGTAGATTGTGGACAGTTGGGAATGTGGGTCTCACGGGAAGCGTTCGAAGGATAAATCCCTGCAGTCGCGCTATTCATCTGTGTCCTCGGTAGCTCAGATGGATAGAGCGTCTGCCATGTAAGCAGGAGATCCCGGGTTCGAGTCCTGGTCGGGGCACACATTTTCAGCTGTCCCCATCGAGGTGTATCAACAACACCTGTCGGCAGCTGAGGGTTTCAATGAATTATCATGTACTCTGCGGTATCTGTCGGGAATATCCCCTTGGAAGCTCTTCTCGACATGTTATCGTCTTAATGTTTGTCAATCTTTCTAATTTCCACTCGAAATTCCTCCATTATGAGCTCGGGAGATTACCACTGACGCCTGTGCCCTCGACCCTCCTCGCGTTCTGGAATCGTCGAGAATAATCTTCAATGGCGTGTTTGGTCAGCCGCTGAGGAGCAAATAGCTTTCGGTTGACTCGGGATTTGTTATTTCATCCTGTTTGTCACTCGTCTGTTTGCATATGGTTTCAAATGGCTCTGAGCACTATGCGACTTGACTTCTGAGGTCATCAGTCGCCTAGAACTTAGAACAAATTAAACCCAACCAACCTAAGGACATCACACACATCCATGCCCGAGGCAGGATTCGAACCTGTGAGCGTAGCGGTCGCTCGGTTCCAGACTGTAGCGCCTAGAACCGCACGGCCACTTCACCGGCGTTTGTTTGCACTTGAAAGCTTGTGGCCGCTGCTCGTTATGACGTAACATATAATTAAAACTATTAACATTTTCTGATCTCACATGTAATTAAAATTGTTGACATTTTCTGCTGACATGTCACACCTGATGACGGAGGACGTCCCTGAAATACCATAGTACAGAGTTCCCTGAGTCACTGTCAGCTGTAACCTGAAGTAATATCTGATGGCTCCGCACGTCATGATCCCAGGAGTAACACCGCTGTGCCTCTCCAAAACACTGAAAGATTGGGAACTTTTCCCCAGGTCGCTACCATACCAAAGATAATAGCCCTCGATTCTTTACTCAACGCTGTGAGACACCATTCGTCAGCAGACCATGCTTCTGTTCGCGGCATCATTAAAAACGTATTATTTGTGTTGCAGTGTGAAGGGCACCCTATGCATACGACAGTAATTCCCTAGTCTGGCTGCTACTGGTCTCTCACAAACGGTGCGTGATAACACAGAATATTTTAGGGAGTCCATTATTTGTCCTCGGATGTCAGGCGCAGATGTAAAGCGGTTACAAGGTGCTCGCTGCGCAACACGGCGATCCTTCCTTCGGATCAGTCGAAGACTTGTACTTCGACGAGGAGTATGCATGCCCACACGTTCCCATGCTGTCCAAAGAGAGGCCACTACCGCATCGAATGACCAATAGAACCTGGACATTGCACACTTCGACCAGCCAACCAAATGGGGAACCACAAGAAGCCCTTTTCGAATTCTGTCAGGTGCTAATTAACGTTGTCTCGCGTCCTCTTGTGGCGGTACGCCACATAACTTTGATAAAAATGCTATTGAATAACTTCACAAATATACCAAAACTGACGTCGCAACAAAATAAATATTATCGCAGAAAAATCACAAAGACACTATTAATTGATTACAATTAATACGATCTGTGAATGTAATTGCAATCTCTGTTCTTTTTGCAAAAGGATCGCTCTCTCTTCGCTTTTGTTTCTTCGTAGCGTAAGAAGCCATTTTGTGACGAGGCACGAAAACATGTAAGTTCTATGTAATATCTATCCTAAACATAATCAAATATTGCTTAAACGTGTTGTAAAATTTTATATACCAACTCCTATATTAATGAAGCGGCAAAATCAATGTTTTCATACAGATTTTATAGGGGAACATTGGTGCAGAGGTCAGCGCCATTGTTCTAAATGATAACGGCCCAAGTCCTAATAAATATCTTAATATTTGCTAATTTTGACAAATAAAAATAAATGTAAATGTAGGAGAATTCTCTTGATTAGCGGTTCTTCCTTTGAAATAGTAAAAGCAATCAGTTTTTCCAATATTGAATCATATTTGAGAAAAGTGACTTCAGGAGTTTTTGTTTTTTTTGTTTTTTGCTTCCCGCTTAAGGAGAATTGCCAGAATCTCCCTAGACATAAAATGTCATTAAAGCAAAACATAATTATCGAAAGTCAATCTCAATAGCAAACAATACAGCCATATACCTCGAATATTTGAGTGTTGGTGGTGTCTTTTAATATAAAAACATCGTGTCTGGCAAACTCTCTGTGAGAAGTAGCATAACTAAGTCACTGAAGTAAATTATTTTCCAGTTGTGAAGCAGCCAGAATAACACTAACTCCAACTTTTCATCCTTACATATAAAATTCTCGTGTCACAGTATTAGTTGCCATACTCCTCCGAAACGGCTCGATCGATTCTGATGAAATTTTAGATGTATATTCGGTAGGTCTGGGAATAGGTATTAGTCTATTTTTCATACCCCTAAGTGATAAGGGTGGTCTACCCCAAAAATTTTTTCTTGTTTTTTGGACAGAACTTTTTACGCTATTTTTACTTTTTTTATGATGTGGCATTAAAAAATAAACACAACCCTTAATTTTCACCCTTCTACCACCAATCCCTATTTTTTAATAGCGATTTTAGTAATTTAATAATTCTCAACCCCGGTCGATAACTTATCAATTATCATTTGATCAACGGCTCGATCGATTCTGATGAAATTTTACGTGTATATTCGGTACGTCTGAGAATCGGGCTTAATCTATTTTTCATACCCCTAAGTGATAAGGGTGGTCCAACCCAAAAATTATTTTCCTGTTTTTTCGACAGAACCTTTTATTTTTTATTTTTTTATGATGTGTCATTAAAAAATACAGACAACCTTGAATTTTCGCCCTTCTACCACCAATCCCTATTTTTTAATAGCGATTTTAGTAATTTAATAATTTTCAGCCCCGGTCGATAACTGATCAATTTAACTTGATCAGTTATCCTCGCCAGGTGTCTACCGGTGATAGTCTTTCACTATTCGATAGACAGGTAATTGAAGAAAACGTACCAAAAGCAATGACTCGAATATCCCTCTTGAATCGACGTAACTAGACCGAGAAGTTAAACTAGGTAGCACGCGTCATTCGCCAAACCGTCATTTAGGCCTAGCACACACGCATCGATTTTTATCGTACGGAAATATATCACACGATCAAATTCTTTTAGTGGAGCAAATAAGTTCCCATGCTCTCCTTTGTTCCTCTAAACGAATTTAAGCGTACAATATTTTTACGTACGATAAAAATCGATGCGTGTGCGCTTGGCCTTATTCATAATGTTGGCGAACACGCTTCGACACGAAATTGCCGCTATGTTTGTTTGCTCATGGACAAGCCGTGTATCGGCTGCAGTTGTTAAATCCACGCGATCTACCGTAGAAACGCTAGAGCTAATAGTGGCCGATACCGCCGGACTTCCCCCTAAAGCCTTTTCTCACTCCCTACACAGTTTCCGGCCATTGTTTGTGTCACGAGCTCCCGCCAACAACGGCTATTGTGTTACACTTATACATTGTGTTACACGTGTACATTATTCTTTTAGACTAGAGATAATTTATATGGCAAAACAACGTTTGCAGGGGTCAGATTTTCAGAGGCGGAACGAAGTTCGCCGGGTATACATTGTGTTACACGAATAAATTATTCTTATAGACTAGACGTAATTTAGATGGCAAAACAACGTTTGCTGGGTCAGATATAACATATAAAGATTTTCAGAGGCGGAACGAAGTTCGCCGGGTATAGCTCGTACCATATAAAATATAATACATAAAAGAACCATCACAGTCTCCGTGTCCTCCACGGCGATCACTCAACGTCAGACACTGTTCAGAGAGAACTTGGTAGACAATGTTGTAAACTGGAACCCCTGTACGGAAACGTACCGTTTCAGAGCTACAGACCTTTGAAAATACGTTTGTTAGATAGGTGTGAAAAGGATAGTTATTGTGGAGGGGGGGGGGGCACCTACGTCCGATCGGCAATGTCACTAGACATGTAAATCATTCTTGGTTTTCTTGGCGCGTCAATTCGGGATAAAATCTCGAGCTTACGACCATAGCCTCCATCGTCATCGTCAGGAGCAGTCAGTTGCTCCTGAAATGACGATAGAGACTATCGCCGAAAGCTCGAGATTTTATCCCGAATTGACGCAGCAAGAAAACTGAGAATGTTCTCAATGTCACTAGACGTTTATTCAGAGGTATCTTGATAATCGTTCTATTTGTAGACTTTCTCCCTTGCAACCCACGTTACAGGGACGTCGTGCTGTCAATGGGCGGGTGTTACCCTGATGGATTATTGTAAACGGAGTCTCTCTATACAAGATTTTTCGTGGCCACTCAAGTACGGATGTTGATGTTGTTGTTATAGTCTTTAGTCCTGAGACTGGTTTGATGCACCTCTCCATGCTACTCTATCCTGTGCAAGCTTCGTCATCTCCCAGTACTTACTACAGCCTACATCCTTTTGAATCTGCTTGATGTATTCATCTCTTGGTCTCCCTCTACGATTTTTATCCTCCACGCTTCCCTCCAGTACTAAATTGGTGATCCCTTGATGCCTCAGAACAAGTCCTACCAACCGATCCCTTCTTCTAGTCAAGTTGTGCCACGAACTCCTCTTCTCCCCAGTTCTATTCAATACCTCCACATTAGTAATGTGATCTACCCATCTAATCTTCAGCATTCTTCTGTAGCACCACATTTCGAAAGCTTCTATTCTCATCTTGTCCAAACTATTTATCGTCCAAACAACAAAAAACTTTTTTTCAGGTACATAGATAAAACATGGTGGACCTAACTAATATGGACCTGCTGAATCTGAAAACGTAGTTAGATTTTAGCCACCACCATCCAGTTTTTTGTTACGGAGGTTTTTAAATGCCTATATCTAAAAACAGAGACTAGGGTGGTCTACACTAAATTTAGACAATATATAACATACATACATATATAACATCTTACTCTAGTGTCCTGAGACTAATGTACATTTTTACAAGAAAAATTGCAGCATTCATTTGCTCGATGATGGTGTTGATGGTGGAGGGTTGAATCTTTATGATGACAACTTCCTTGTGTGAGATACATATCCAACGCTTCAATAACCAACAGTAGTCACTTAACATTGAAGGGTTCCGTCTACCTTTTGTAGCGGCTTTCAATTCGCAAAATGTGCTGACTGAACCTTTCTCCGCCACTAACCCCTCCCAAACTGGTAGGGAAGAAATCTAAATGAGAATGAAGGAAGTGCATTTTTAGTGACATTCTGCATCCAAGACTTTTATAGTTCTCTAAAAGAGTTCCCACTAATAAAGCTTCAACGATATCCTTAAAAGAACGCCAGGCTGCAAGTTCTAACTGACTTAATTTTTCTTCGAAGTTCTTATTATGCATTAACTTACTAATTTGTGGCCCAATAAAAATCCCCTCTTTCAATCTGGTGTCACTTAATTCAGGGATCACTTCACGTAGATACATGAAACCATTAGTATTTTTGTCCATTCCCTTGACAAAATTCTTCATAAGGCCGAGCTTAATAAGCAGTGGGGGAACGAAAACATTTTGAGAACCCACAAAAGGTACATATTTCCCATTTTCTCTCCCTGGAGCCAATATCTCTCGTGGTGGCCACTTTTTAAATGTATAATGTTCATGTGTTGCACGGCTATCCCAAAGACAAAGGAAACAGCAATACTTTGTGAAACCACTTTGGAGATCAGTTAGTAAACCAACCATCTTAAGATAACCACATATTTTCTTCCTTATAGTTAATAACGTCAAGTATCTCTGACAAATGTACGTAGTTCTCTTTCATAGTCACAGAGTATCCTACAGGAACAGATGGATACGTATTACCATTATGTAATTGTACAGCCTTCAGAGTTGTCTTGGAAGCATCAATAAACAAGAGCCACTCAGCGTCATCGTATGGTATGTTTAAGTGTTTCATAATCCTCCTACATCACAACAAGCACAAACGTTGCCCAACATACGGTAATATGTCATCAGATCTTTATTACGTTTCCTGAAGTGAGTAATTCTTGTTTCTTGATGAAGTAAGTTCCATTCCTCCATGCTCCTTGGACAAATATAAATCACGAACTAGGTCATTCAAGTCTGCTTGTGTAATTAAATGTGGTCTTTGTTCTGGAAAGTGCTCCTCTTCACTTGATTGACATTGTGTTTCCTCAGCGTTTGTAGATCCTTGATCAGAATTAGGAACACACTAGTGGAGGATGAAAAGTGCTCCTCTTCACTTGATTGACATTGTGACATTGTGCTTCCTCAGTGTTTGTAGATTCATGATCAAAATGAGGAACACACTAGTGGAGGAGTTGGAACTGGCAGGTCTTCACCGTGGGGAACAAGTCTAATTGCTGAGGGAAGGTTAGGGTACTTAATATTCTTCTTATTCTTTGATGAAAAGCCAGTTACAAGAGTCAAACAGAAGAAGCGATCATCAACATGATTGTGGCACTCGCCAGATCATTGGTATGCCAAATGGTAACTGTTCTTTTTTCCTTTCAGCAGTTGTGTTAGTTTAGAATTGCACCTAGTGCAAGTTGTGTGAGGTACCCAATCTTTATCCTAATCTCCCAGTTGCCATTTGAAGTATAAATGATACGGCGTCTTAAGTAAGTTAGAAATTGGTCGTCTTTGTTTCTTTGTGGTGAATTCACCAGATATATAACAAAATGAATCGGGATGGTTTGTACGTCAACGTTTTGATGTATTAATGTTGTATTCTAAATGCCTAAAAAACACTTTTCTGTCGAATGAACTTAGTCAGATCAGTTCCTGAAAAAGAAAAGAAAAGTTCAAAGACTTGAGATAATGCAGAAGGAAGAGTAAGCAAATGTAGCCCCCCTCCCCCTCGGCTTGCCTGGTGGTCTACCGCGCTCCTTCCCGAGCGGGAAGGCTCACCGGTCTGTGGCACGAATCCTCCTGGCGGATTAGTGACGAAGTCCGGTGTGCCGGCCAGCCTTTGGATAGTTTTTAAGGCGGTTTTCCATCTGACTCGGCTCATGCGGGCTGGTTCCCCTTATTCCGCCTCAGTTACACTATGTCGGCGATTGCTGCACAAACACTGTCTCCACGTACGCGTACACCATAATTGCTCTACCGCGCAAACATTTGGAGTTACACTCGTCTGGCATGAGATGTTCCCGGAGGGGTCCACTGGGGGCCGAACCGCACAGTAACTCTAGGTTCGGTGTGGGGCGGCGGTGGGGTGGGTGGACCGCTGCAGCCTGTTGTGGGATTGTGAACCACTGAGGGCTATAGCGGGAACGAAGCCTCTCCGTCGTTTCTAGGTCGCCGGTTCAATACACAGTACACAGTACACAAGCAAATGTATGTGACTGGAGGATTTAAATACGCACTGCAAAATACACAAATGTTACGTATTACGTTTTAAAAGTAATACACACTAAAGTTAAGAACAAAAAAGGTCACTGCACTAACTTTTAACACACTCCTTTCAAACACAAAGCACTTAAAAATTATACAGTAAATTCAACTATGTTATATAACTTGCAGGTCATAACTTTTAATTCTGACGTGATGGACACTTTCTGATTTCACATTTTATGTCACATTACAATACAGAATTAAGTTTTATATGTACTTTATATGTACCGAAACAATTGTTGACTAGTATAATTAGAGATCCTCCTGTGTTTGTCATTGGGCTGTGATTGGATCCAGCAGGTGGCTTAGATCTAGATTACGCTGGTAAAGCATTTTCCTTTAGGTTATGTACTGACAAGAAATTAGGGAACTGATTAAGTTTCCTTTTCGTTTCTTTGGTTATTAATCAGTGGAATTTTAAATCAAGCGATGTACTGGGCCATGTCTAATAAGTTAATTGTAAAAACGGTCGCGTTACCAGCATGTTTTAAATAGTTGTAAAACGGAAACGGTACGTTTTCGGACATGAGTTCAATTCGAAATATTATCTACTGGGGCAAACATTAGAATGAGAAATAAATTTCTTTCAATGCATTTATTTGAAAATTTTATGAACGATAAATGATATTTACATTTTGCAGGTGTTTTCCTAAACTAAGTAATGAGTTGGTTCAAATGGTTCAAATGGCTCTGAGCACTATGCGACTTAACTTCTGAGGTCATCAGTCGCCTAGAACTTAGAACTAATTAAACCTAACTAACCTAAGGACATCACACACATCCATGCCCGAGGCAGGATTCGAACCTGCGACCGGAGCGGTCGCCCGGTTCCAGACTGCAGCGCCTAGAACCGCACGGCCACTCCGGCCGGCACGTAATGAGTCAGGGACACCATTAGTACTGCTTATTTCTAACAACCTTTAGTTTTAGAACTATGAAGCAATTGTCAGACGTCACGAGTGCTATCTACAGTTCTTTCTCAGAGAAGAAAGCTAACTGTCTACAGGTAGGTTAGACACTTACTACAGATCTTGCTTCCTCTGAACCACTCTTCCCCATAGCGAAACGTGTTTCACCCACACACTGCATCCACATTTAAAATCAGCCATGTTAAGATGTGTGCATTATAATTACTTTTGAACTGGAAGATTTCAGGCTACCAATGCTTTGCATCTGTTGCGAAGTGAATAATCAAGCAGTTTCTGTGATCCATTGCAGGAACAGTCTAGCAATTGGAAAAGACATTTTCATGAGATATTTGGGCACAAGTGATGTATATTCCTTAGTTTTACAGTCAAACGTGTAGGCTACAAAGTATGTGCGTTTTTATCCATCATAAAATTTCATTTTACCTCCCCCCCCCATCCAGAACTTAATTACCACTGCTTCTGAACCCATGCTTTTATTTCGCAACAAACGCCCGTGGCAGACGCTACAAGAGAGGCGCTGTGCATGATAGCGACCTTTACTGTTGAAATTCTGAGTGCGTGCTCTCCACGGAGACAACGTATTTACATTCTCCCATATACGCCAGACGGAATGACCAAGGCGAGAAAATCACCGAATTTGGAGCTCATACAGAGGTTTATCAACAGCTGTTCTTCCTACGCACCAACCGCAAATGGAATAAGGAAGGAACATGACGGTGGGAAATGACGGCGATGTCAGAAATATACCGAAAATTGGCTTACATGAGTATAGACGTACATTAAAATGGGAAGCGTAATGCTGACACTGAAGGAAAGACCAATTTTTCGCCATGAAAGGGTGAAAAAAGAAAATTTCGTGCCAGGCGATTCGTTAAACTGACTGCTCACAGTAAACATGATATTAGAGTTCCAATCCCATTCTGGCACAATTTACGTTAGTGAGGACACATCAATCATATAGCAAGTTTTACCTTTGTGAACTGAATTCAGTTACACATTTCGCGCCACTGTAGCCCAGTGATTTCACCTCCATCAATTTTTTGCGAGTGAAACTAATTTAATAGGAAAAAGAATGTCAGTTTTAGAGTAGGTAACAAGTGAATGAATGTCAGTTTTAGAGCAGGAAAGTTGGGTGAAAATAGACAGTGATTGACGGTCCTGGACGAACTGAAGAAAGTAAGAAATATTTACAGTTTTAAGAATATGCAGGTGATGTACCAGGGGCGTTCAATAAGTAACGCAACACATTTTTTTTCTCTCGGCCAGTTTCTGTTGAAAAAGCTACAGGGATTCAGCCACTACAGTTCATGAAGTTCCGATAGGTGGCGACGCCATATGTATCCCTCAAAATGGCGTCTCTGATGGAGGTGCATTCCAAGCAGAGAGCTGACTTTATTTTGGCGGAAAACCAGAGCATCATATATATTCATAGGAGCTCGTAGAATGTCTGCGGAGACCTGGCAGTGAACAAAAGCATGGGGAGCCTTTGAGCAAGGCGTCTGTCATCATCATAATAAAGTTCCGAAGAACCTGTCCGATCTCCCGCGTTCTGGGCAGTCGCCCACAGCTATGACTCCTGTAATATTTGAAACGTGCAGACACTCTCATTCGAGGTGATCGACGGATCATAGTCAAATGCCTCGCTACTCAACTGGGCATCTCTGTTGGTAATGCTGGCACACTCGTCCACCAGTTAGGGTTCTCGATAACGTGTCCCTGTTGGTTTCCTCGTTACCTAACAAAAGAACACAAAGAGCTTCCATCGGTTTGGCTCAATGAAGGACGCACTCCACGGGAAGAGGTACGTGGATGATGATGAGGTTAGTTGAGGCAGCAAGGCGTTGGCTCCGGCAAAGAATGATACCACGTGGGGAAACAGACCCTCCCAGTAAGATGGTCATACTGAACGGATATTATCTTGAAAAATAGGGTTTTGTAGTTTAACAAATAAAAATAAAATAAAGTAATATAATAATAATAATAATAAATTAATTGTAAACAGATAAATGCAGACTTTGCAAACAACAGACAGAAACAGTAGATCACATCACAAGCGGATGTACAATACTAGCAAATACAGAATACACCAGAAGACATGACAATGTAGCAAAAATAATACATCAACAACTTACCATACAACATAAACTAATAAAACAACACGTTACCACATACAAGTATGAACCACAAAATGTACTGGAGAATGATGAATACAAATTATACTGGGACAGAACCATTATAACAGATAAAACACCACATAACAAACCTGATATCATACTCACCAATAAAAAGAAGAAATAACACAACTAATCGAAATATCCATACCCAATACAACAAATATACAGAAGAAAACAGGAGAAAAAACTGAAAAATACATCCAACTGGCTGAGGAAGTCAAGGACATGTGGCATCAGGATAACGTTGACATTATACCAATTATACTATCAACTACAGGAGTAATACCACATAATATCCACCAGTACATCAACGCAATACAGCAACATCCAAATGTATATATACAACTACACAAAAATCTGTAATTATTGCTACATGTTCCATTACACAAAAGTTCCTAAATGCAATGTAACATATACCGTACAGTTAAAAGGAAGTCACGCTTGATCAAGGTCAGTGTCACTTTCCAGACATAACGTCTGAGAAAGGAAATAAATAAATTGTAATAATAATAATAATGATTGTTTGGAGAAGTAATTGAGAGATTAAAGTTTGTTTCGCCTTTAAGATTGGGATTGTATTTCTTAATGTTTCATAAAATCTTACGTAGCATTGTTCATTGAGGTCACACAAAAAATGGTTCAAATGGCTCTGAGCGCTATGGGACTTAACTTCTGTGGTCATCATTCCCCTAGAACTTAGAACTATTTAAACCTAACTAACCTAAGGACATCACACACATCCATGCCCGAGGCAGGATTCGAACCTGCGACCGTAGCAGTCGCGCGGTTCCGGACTGAACGCCTGAACCGCTAGACCACCGCGGCCGGCAAGGTCACACAATAAAGTAAATGCAATTTACGCCGTGAATTTATCGAGCTTCGCACGTCCGAAGATGTACGGAACGTAGCCAGGGCTCATTATATATATTTTTTGCAGACACAGTCTGATATCTGACCTCAGCTTCAATCATAACAATGGGGTGACTAAAACTACTAAAACAGAGAAAAGCATACGATTAAATAAAAGATGTATTCATTTCAACATATACATTACGATATGAATGACAATTACGTAAAATTCTAGGTAATTGCAAATAATTCACAAATGAGAGCGACTTATTAATTCTGCGCCTCTTTTCTGCAAATAAGTATCAATATGGCTGACTGTGGAGCGCCACAAAATATTACGTCCTTCTAGGACAACGAATGACATAAGAGAGCTCTGATGCCTACTGGCTGCGACAAGAAAGCGGCGTTAATTCCTTTGTTTTGCTTTCTCTTGTCTTAAAAATCGATACATATAATCTAAGTTTAGTAAATTAAATATCGTCTGTGCTCGAGTGCAAATGGTTCCTTAAAGTAGCCAAAAGAGTGGGGAATAATATAGTGTATTGAAATCCTGAATAAAACCAACCTGCTTTCGGAAAAAAGTGTTACATTGCGTGTTGAATGCCCCTCGTACGTGGTGGCCAAATTAAAACTGTCCTGGGAAATATGACATACACGTTAAGATAGACAACCCGGGCTGCCTTTATTAAGGTGCATGAAATATTTTTCGGGCCAGTTTTGCTTTACTGGTTTCCTCTGAATGAATCAGGAAATGAGATTCGTGGGTCCAGGAAGTCTTCTTTGATAAGGTAGCGTGCAGACGTCAGGGCTAGTGCTTCAGAGCATAATAAAAGGTTACAAAGACAAACACTGCCTAAGGCCAATTTTTAATGATATTGGATGTACGGTTTCCAACCGTTCTTACTTCATCTTCGGATCCATTAACTATGAACTACTGTCAAGAGTAGATATTCAGATGGCAAAGAATCATTTAACTGAATTATTGAGTTTCAACCGAATCTTTGTCAGATGACGGTATGTCCCATGCGTTAATTCGTATTAGATACACCTGAGAATGATATAAAGAAGGCTTGAAACAGGTTATCAATAAAATAAAAAAGTGACTTGGACGATGATTTTTTTTCTGTACGTTGGAAGTTGTTAGGGTGCTCTGTGGACATAAATTCTTCAATTGTATGACAAGAAAGGTAGCCTGAAAATTAGCAAGCTTTGGTTTTCAAGCGGGGAATTGGTGTACGCGTTAAGAGACTCGACACTCACTCGGGAGGCATGCTGACCGTAAACGTCTCTGAAATGCCTCGTGATCGAGTGATCAAATTCTCCGGCACGTCAGATTTATTTAACCGTATTAGCGTTGCTAAGCACACACATCGTGTGTACATTTTGCCAACGTATTTCTGCTTACGTCTAGACATTTAAAAAAAAAGTGAAACAAGAAATTTCAAACTGTCTTCACAAAATTTGTTCTGGTGATTCAGCCAGTTTGATAATGAAATCACCAGGATTTTCTCGAAGTTCGTATTTCTGGTATACGTAGTTCGGCCACGTATGGTCGTTCTCTCTCTCTCTGTCTCTCTTCTCTCTCTCCTTTCTGTCTGTATGTCTGTGTGTTTTGAAAGTGAAAGCTGTTTTCCATCGTACCATCGGGACTGCGGTGTGTCCACTGATCTCTGTTCAAATACTACAGCTTCTTGCAATGCAGTGAGCTACTTATACACCCTAATTACGTTCACAGTAAATGGGACTTTCAATTATTATTCAACTCATTTATATCAAAATTCAATAGAAGACAATGC
This sequence comes from Schistocerca cancellata, assembly GCF_023864275.1. Classification (NCBI taxonomy): domain Eukaryota; kingdom Metazoa; phylum Arthropoda; class Insecta; order Orthoptera; family Acrididae; genus Schistocerca; species Schistocerca cancellata. Next base: position 985,637,906 of record NC_064627.1, read on the forward strand.
AAAGTAAGTTTAGAATAATTGTTTTCCAATTTATTCTTTACATTATTTATCTTCGCATCGATGGGAGGGGTTAAACAGTTCCGGAATTTGCCTTACAACCAGGAAAACCTCCCTAAAACCTTGCTCGGAACTGAAGGGGACAGCTGCCGTAGACACTTCGACGCAGTGCATGGGGCCACGACGCGAAGTACCTGTCACATAGAGGCATCGGGGAGTGTCGTAGGACCGTTGCTATTCACAATATACATAAATGACCTTGTGGATGACATCGGAAGTTCACTGAGGATTTTTGCGGATGATGCTGTGGTATATCGAGAGGTTGTAACAATGGAAAATTGTACTGAAATGCAGGAGGACCTGCAGCGAATTGACGCATGGTGCACGGAATGGAAATTGAATCTCAATGTAGACAAGTGTAATGTGCTGCGAATACATAGAAAGAAAGACCACTTATCATTTAGCTACAATATAGCAGGTCAGCAACTGGAAGCAGTTAATTCCATAAATTATCTGGGAGTACGCATTAGGAGTGATTTAAAATGGAATGATCATATAATGTTGATCGTCGGTAAAGCAGATGCCAGACTGAGATTCATTGGAAGAATCCTAAGGAAATGCAATCCGAAAACAAAGGAAGTAGGTTACAGTACGCTTGTTCGCCCACTGCTTGAATACTGCTCAGCAATGTGGGATCCGTACCAGATAGGGTTGATAGAAGACATAGAGAAGATCCAACGGAGAGCAGCGCACTTCGTTACAGGATCATTTAGTAATCGCGAAAGCGTTACGGAGATGATAGATAAACTCCAGTGGAAGACTCTGCAGGAGAGACACTCTGTAGCTCGGTACGGGCTTTTGTTGAAGTTTCTAGAACATACCTTCACCGAGGAGTCAAGCAGTATATTGCTCCCTCCTACGTATGTCTCGCGAAGAGACCATGAGGATAAAATCAGAGAGATTAGAGCCCACACAGAGGCATACCGACAATCCTTCTTTCCACGAACAATACGAGACTGGAATAGAAGGGAGAACCGATAGAAGTACTCAAGGTACCCTCCGCCACACACCGTCAGGTGGCTTGCGGAGTATGGATGTAGATGTAGACGCGAAGAGTCTGTTGAGTCGCTGAGTGTAGTGCAGAGTGTCCGACACGTAGCAGACTATCACCGACTCACATTGCCACTGAAGTTCAGTCCAGTTCAGTTCAAATGGTTCAAATGGCTCTGAGCACTATGGGACTCAACTTCTGAGGTCATTAGTCCCTTAGAACTTAGAACTAGTTAAACCTAACTAACCTAAGGACAGCACACACATCCATGCCCGAGGCAGGATTCGAACCTGCGACCGTAGCGGTCTCGCGGTTCCAGACTGCAGCGCCTAGAACCGCACGGCCACTTCGGCCGGCTCCAGTTCAGTTCAGCAGGGGAGGGAAACACAGGGCGACGGCAACTTACAGGACGAGAATTTTTCACGTGAGTATAGGTAAGTCTGTGACTCCATAGTTTCCTCAGCGAATACGTGCCTGCTCCTATTGCACAAACTGCAGCTCTTCCGCATCTATGGCTCTTCCGCATCTGCGGCTCTTCCACATCTGCGATTCACAAGCCTGCACAATTAAACATCGGCCACTTTACATGTCAATGGTTCGACACATCAGTCTGGGACTACTCTCTGTGACTCCCATGTGTGTGGGGCAGTACATCTGGAAGTCTCTACAGTATTTGCTGAAAATATTGTGACTCACGTATCTAGCACTGCACATCTAATCCTCTTACGTGTCTGTTTTCTACGCGTCCGGGAGTCAAATCGTCGAGGCCTCTACGCTGAGATCTGAGAATCTCCACCAGCAGTTCACTCTCCGCGAGTCTACACCGCGTGTCCAGGAATCTAAACTGCACCAATCTACATTACGCAGGCTACGCTACAGGTCCAAGATGCTACATTTTCTGCCCTATCGGCAACGCACAGTCCCGTCAGGATTAACCCTCGAAGACCAGCGAACGGTCTAACATGGCGACGCATGGTCTATAAATGTCAACGCAAAGTCTCCAGCGAATACTCACAAAGAAACACTGGTGCTGTATATGTAGGCAGACGTCATTACCTGTGCAGTGTTCTTCTCCTGGCCAGAGGATCATGAGGGTCAACAGAAGCGTCCGATCTTACCCGTCGGCTTTGACCCGTGACGTAAGCGTGTTGTGGTGTGTGACGTCATTACGGCGCGGAGTTTGATTTGCGATTGTGGCGTGTTTGTAGATGTCTTGTTTTTGTTTGTCGTGCTCTCTGGTGGTGTGTTCATGGTTTTCGTTTGTTTCGTTTGTTTCGTGTGGTGGGGTCAGTTTTCTGTTGCTCAGGTGTTGGATTTGAAGCGGAATTTCTATTAGTGAGTTAATGGTTAATTTAATGCTCATTGCTGTACGTCGGGTGAGTTTGTTATTGAGTGTATTTGGTTGTGGTTCGGTTGATCTGTAGCGTAGCCCTGAATACGAGGTTAGGTTGGGAGTTTTTTTTTGGAATGCGGCCGCGGCAGCGGCCGCCTATGATTCGAAAATATTGATTTGACACTAATGAACATGTATACGTAATATGAAGCAATTTGATGAACATATTGATCTGTAGCGTAGCCCACTTGAGGTTAGGTTGGGAGTTTTTTTTTTTGGAATTGATTTGACACTAATGAACATGTATACGTAATATGAAGCAATTTGATGAACATATTGATCTGTAGCGTAGCCCACTTGAGGTTAGGTTGGGAGTTTTTTTTTTGGAATGCGGCCGCGGCAGCGGCCGCCTATGATTCGAAAATATTGATTTGACACTAATGAAGCCTGTGGGGGGATGGGGGGGCACTGCAGACTCCCCCCACCGCATAACGACACATGATGATCAAATTTTGAAAAAAAATGAAAAAATTTTTCCGTACCTGCTAAACTGCATAAGTGCCGATGTATGTAGGTGTAAGGGAAGCTTTCGTTTCTTAGTTTTCTATTGGGGGATGTGATCGGTAGGTTCTGTTGAGCTATATAGGTTAAGGGAAGTGTCCGATTATGGATAGGAATGTGTTTTTTGGTATTTGGTCAGTTTTGTGATGTTGATTTATTTCGTTGTTTTGCGTGGTTTTGAATGGCGGTCGGTGGCTACATTTCTGTATATTTAGTTTCTCCGCACCCAAAAACCCCTAATTTCCCACGCTTGTCCCGTTACAGTCATTAGGCTTTTTGTGAAACTTGTGTATTTCAGTGTTTACAATACGTATGCGATGTTTTTATATCCGCCATATTGGAATTGTTTATAGTCGTTTCCGCGGTATTTGTGACGTCATGGGTCAAAGCCGACGGGTAAGATCGGACGCTTCTGTATTTCCGATCATGAAAGCTGATAGACAGACGATGTAGGCTCGTGGATGTTTAGCCCAGGCACGTGAATACATAGAATAGACTCACGAACGCTCAGTGTAGAGTCGCGGATGCGTAGACTCGTGGATGCGTAGCATAGAATCGCAGATCGCCGACTTCTGGAAAAGACTGTCAGACGTGCCGCGTGAAGTCCCCGACGACTTGATTCACAGATGTGTAGCATACAGAACCGTAGAGAGCAATACATGGGAAGTCCTAAATACCTGTGTCACACCACTGTAAGCACAAATGTAAAGTGTCTCAGACATATAGGAGACACAGATTACTAGTCCCAGAGATATGCGTTGAACCACAGACGTGTGACATCGCCAATGTGTGGTCGTCCATGCGTGTGAGTTGCAGATGTGAAGAGCCACAAATGTGAAGGGCCGCAGATATAAAGAGTCGCAGACGCGTACACGCCCACGAAACTGTCGAGTCATAGACTTGGCTCCATTTAGGTGAAAACTAACGGTTGCCGTCACTGAGTGTCGCCCTCTCCTGCTGCTGAACTGAACTGAATTTCAGGGCAGAGCGTCTCTTTTATATAGTCTCTGCAGCTCGTTGAGATACCGTTTCCGCGGAAACCGGGTGCGGTATTGTTGCTTCGCCACCATAAAGTTGTAACAAAGGGTGCTGTGGCAACGCATTTTATACATCGTAGCGCCTACCGCATCGGCATCCCACTTCACGTCCAACCAACACGGAATGCTTGCATCACAGGGCGTATATTCACCAGGAAAATCTACGTTGTCTGTGTTGTCAACACAAATATTTACCGGCGGCCACAACACCAGGTGTCCGCCAACGGCCGCCATGGACCGCTACCCATTTGAGGAGCCTGCAGAACAGCTTCACCAGAGGTCGCAGCTAGCCCAGGAACTACTTTGATACGCCAGGCACGTGATCGCAAATAGTTCCCGCAGATACATCAGCCAACGGGCTTTATAAGGCGGCGGACTGCTGGCGACAGGCAGTTCAAAAATGGTTCAAATGGCTCTGAGCACTATGGGACTTAACTTCTGTGGTCATCAGTCCCCTAGAACTTAGAACTACTTAAACCTAACTAACCTAAGGACATCACACACATCCATGCCCGAGGCAGGATTCGAACCTGCGACCGTAGCAGTCCCGCGGTTCCGGTCTGCGCGCGTAGAACCACTAGACCACCGCGGCCGGCAGACAGGCAGTTCGACGAACCGTCTGGAAGGATACAGAGCTGCCGCCCCAGCAACCATGATCAGACGCCTCTTCTAACTGGTAGATCTCTTAACATTGTAGAATTGTTTACAATGAAATGAACACACTTAGCTGCTTACAGGCGTTGACATACGTCAACGGGGACAGATGAAAATGTGTGCCCCGTCCGGGACCTCCTGCTTACATGGCAGACGCTCTATCCATCTGAGCCACCGAGGACACAGAGGATAGCGCGACTGCAGGGATTTATCTCTGGCTCGCCTCTGCGAAACCCACATTCTCAACGTATTGTCCTGCACTACATTCGTAGTTCCCCTGCCCATAATACTCATTACTCGCGGCGCGTTCCCCGTTCCCGTAAGAGTTCGGGCACTGTTTGTGCATTCGCACAGAAGAAGAAGATGGTCAAGTGGCCGGTGAGCCTTAACTATATATGTATACTAAGATGGTATCTGTTCGAACAGATACCATCTTAGTATATATATATATATATATATATATATATATATATATATATATATATATATATATATAGAATTGTTTATTGTGTTCGTTCCCCGTAAAGTGTTGGGTCTTTTCTATTATTGTTATTCTGTATTTGTGTCGATCCGCAGTTCGGATCAAGTCGGTTGTTCTTTTGGAGATTGTACTGTTTTTTTCGTTTTGGTGAGTCCAGTAAATTGTCTTCCGCATTTATATTCTCCTAGCGTAGATACTTCAAAGGGTAAATATGTTGTATTTGTATCCTCCTTATAACACCTATTAAGACATAGTTATCCTAACCTTTCCGAGAAATCCCCTCTTTGCTGATAAAACGTTTTTAATTGCCGGTATCGTTCTACAAACTCTAAATAATGACAGTAAGGTATTCTCTGATCTTGATCTTCCTTATGATTTTGCTGCAGTCGCTAGGCTTTTGACGCCGAAAGCAGCACACATTCATCCGCGCTGTTCTAACATCATTATCGTTTGGGCATTTCGGACCAAAAAGGAAGACAGCAATCGATTATTAATTTTTATGAAATAAACTGATTTATCATCATCGAGAATATTCGCACCTGCTTGCATTGCGATACACCCGGACAATGAATAATATTTTTGTAGACACAATGAAGACGCATGTAAACGGCGTATTACATCTCATCGTTGGACAAGTTTAAAAAAAAAATCGGTATGTGAAATAATAATCGTGCAGTAAGTCAGAATATGAAGTCCAACTCTTTACGTTCGAAACTAATACGTTTATGTCCCATACAGGGATTATGACACCGTACGATGAGTATATAACACCGACAGATACGCAAGCTAATTATTAGACAGCTTACATGCGCAGATTATGGGGAAATTTGCTGTTTTACTTAGCTTTGATTAAAGCTGGTATTTTATGCTCTATAGAAGTGATGGTGAAGATCGTCAGACAATGTCACATGTTTCCTTCGATGTCTTATGGGAATTGTCGAATGGCTGTGAAATAACTAATTTCGAAAAGATATTAGATGGCCACAACCCAACCATAGTAGTTCAAAAGGTTCTGAGCACTATGGGACTTAACATCTGAGGTTATCAGCCCCCTAAAACTTAGTTCTACTTAAACCTAATTAACCTAAGGACGTCACACACATCCATGCTCGAGGCAGGATTCGAACCTGCGGCCGTAGCATTCGCGCGGTTCCAGACTGAAACGCCTAGAACCGCTCGGCCACCACGACCAGCCTGTAGTAGTTCCCAAAAGTCCATAGCATATGCGAAAAACTGTGATCTGAAAAATAAAATATGAATAAGAATCACAGATATAAGCGGGTTTTAAACGAGATACGGGCACTTTTTAAGTTTATCAAATCGTTTCCTGGTAGTCAATTCACTATGAATCTCCTCAGCTTCTGACCACACATATAACCAACAGATTTCTTTTGTTTCAACTATCATTCCCGGTTCTCATTCTAGAGGAATCTGATGTGGCAATAGAATATCATCTTCGTCCTAAAAAAAAAAAAAAAAAAAAAAAAAAAATAGAAAAGAAAATGAATGATTGGAAATGTTAATTTCACTGACGACTACTACTAGGTACCTAAGAATTTCAAATGTGTGTGAAATCTTATGGGATTTAACTGCTAAGGTTATCAGAGATGATGATGTTTGGTTTGTGGGGCGCTCAACTGCGTGGTCATCAGCGCCCGTACAATTATCCAATCTTTGCTCAGTCCAATTTCGCCACATTCCTGGATGATGATGAAATGATGAGGACAACACAAACACCCAGTCATCTCGAGGCAGATGAAAATCCCTGACCCCGCCGGGAATCGAACCCGGGACCCCGTGCTCGGGAAGCGAGAACGCTACCGCGAGACCACGAGCGGCGGACTGCTAAGGTCATCAGTCCCTAAGCTTACACACTACTTGACCTAAATTATCCTAAGGACAACCACACACACTCATGCCCGAGGGAGGACTCGAACCTCCGCCGGGAACAGTCGCACAGTCCATGACTGCAGCGCCCTAGACCACTCGGCTAATCCCGCGCGGCTACCTAAGAATTTCATCTACTTCTTTACTGACGACGAATCATGGCATCCAGAACTATAAAAATTATGCTTATTTTTATAAGTGCGAAAGGAGACATGGGATCACCCTGCAGTTCTTTCCCGCATGTTTTTAGCGTTATGAAAAGATGCTGTCTTGTCGAAAATATTACACTGAAGAATGCCTATTATGGAATTTACAAAATATTGCCAATGAATTTACAAAACTCTTTACTACAGTTTCTACTAGGTAATAAACATGTTACAGCCATTGGCAGCAGTCTACACAATTAGCTTGTTCCAAGAAGAACTGTGTTATTTACGTTTGGCGAACTTCCTCTCGAAATATTTAGGCTCATGCCACAGTATTTCTAAGGTATACATTCTAACTACAGGTTGGCGCAGATAAATGTATCCCGTGTAAGTATAAAGGAAATGCAGTGAAGTTACAGAAACGAAGAGCTGAAAAGGACTTACCATTTACTTACAAAGAAAAATACAACGAAAAATACATTTATAGAAGATGCAGAAAATGGTTCACTGCAACACCAATACACATCTCTTCACGTCTAAGCATATTCAGATGCACCTGGCGCGAAGTCGGGACATAAATGGCGGCAACTTTACGACTGATGGTATCTCTCAAATCCTGTATTGCGCGTGGATTTGTTTCAAATACCGTGCTGTTCAAGTGTTCCCATAGGAAAAAAATCACATGCTGTTAGATCCGGCTAACGTGGTGGCCATGAGTGTTTATTGACAGTTCGTTCCTCAGTGAAAACATCATGGACTCGTTCCACGGACACCTTAGATGTGCGGCAGTTTGCTCCAGCTTGCTGGAAGAAAAAATATTGTCTTTCATATTTAGTGAGTCGAGCAGCAATGTACCAATTTCCATATATGGAATCGTGTTGTGGGTAGTCTCAAAAAATATCGGTCCAGTAATGCACTTTCCTGTTACACCGCCCCAAATGCCGAATTTTTTTCAAAAAATGTTCAGATGTGTGTGAAATCTTATGGGACCTAACTCCTAAGGTCATCAGTCCCTAAGCTTACACACTACTTAACCTAAATTATCCTAAGGACAAATACACACACCCATGCCCGAGGGAGGACTCGAACCTCCGTCGGGACCAGCCGCACAGTCCATGACTGCAGCGCCTGAGACCGCTCGGCTAATTCCGCCCCTAGAACTTAGAACTACTTAAACCTAAGAACATAATGGCATCACACACATCCATGCCCAAGGCAGGATTCGAACCTGCGACCGTAGCAGCAGCGCGGTTCCGGACTGTAGCGCCTAGAACCGCTCGGTCACGGAGGCCGGCTCATTTGCTCAGAGCTGGGAGGAAGACCACACCACTTCCCTGAGTCATGCATTAACATATAAACTGATTGATTTGTTTGATGTTTATAGAAAATCTCCGTTAACATTGTACCGTCTTTAAGTCATTGTTCACTTTGTTAAGCAAGGTATTGTTCACACTTACGTGTGAAGACCACGTAAAGTTCTATTTTGTCTTTTTGACTATATACTGCATTCTAAAATCGTTGTTTTGGAATAGTTACTCTTGCCACTCCACTGTTTTCCACTTCGCATTGCCACAGGAGCTATGCAACAGTTGGCCTTTGCGCCTCCGTAGCGCAGCGGTAGCGTTCCCGCTATACCACGCAGAGGGCCCGGGTTCGATTCCCGGCAGGGGACTGGGTGTTATGTGTCCATCATCATTTCATCATCATTGACTCGCAAGTCGCCGAAGTGGCGTCAACTAAAAAGGACTTGGCAATACGGCGGCCGAACTCCCCCGACTGGTCAAACAAATTTCGGGCTTGCAGCCGGTCGTCGTTCAATACTTCGCACGATATTTCAACTGGGCACCTGCCAGTCATCTTCAGGTGAGCCGTCGCAGACTGGCGATAACGTACTCCGCTCCGCAATATATAGCGTACTGTAACTATTCTGCGCATGCGTCGAAAACTTGATAGTTGAACCAACACTGCCCGCCGGCAGCGCCCTCGCTGGTGGAATAGCAGAACTCAGTCGCCCTCTGCATTGCTGTTTGCCACGGCCGTCGACGCACTCTGTCGTCTTCGATTTGAGCAAATCGTGGAGATGATGGGATTCCATGCACTGTCCAGCTGGTAGCCGCTGTCACGCTTTAACAGATTTTCCGCCAGTCGTATTTCTACGGATTCTTTAATAATGGAGTCCCAGAAAGACGTTGCTGTGGACAAAATCATCGTTTTCTCATACTCCATTGAATGTCCAGTGGAAATACAATGTTCAGCAATAGCGGATTTGCTTGGCTGCAAAAGGCGGGTGTAACGTTGATGTTCAGTTAAAATTCACATCCCCCGACTGGGGCCTCCCGGCCAACAATGCCATACGATCATTTCATTTTTTTATTTGGAAATTTAGTCAAATGGCTCTGAGCACTATGGAACTTATCTTCGGAGGTCATCAGTCCTTAGTCAAATGTTAAAGTACGAGTTTAAGTTGGGTAACAGTTAGTGGGTACATAGTTCTGGTAATACGTGGACTTTTATAGAGTGGGAGGTAAGAAATAGTATTTCATCAAGTTTTATACAACAGAAAACAATATGAAAATCTGTCATAGCACAAGCCAACAGAGGGCGCTGCAAAATAATGATTCGGTACTGGATGAGATAAACAACCTTGCGTAGTTAGCAAATACCAGTAGTTTACTTGAGATTGCTGGAGATTGCGCGTATCCACAACTATTAACAGTTTAGCGAACAATAATGAAACAGAACAAACGTTAGATAATGAACATGCAAATTCTGAGGTTGAATCGGTCGGCGATCAGTTGAGGTTAGGGAAGAAATTAAAAATGACCTTAAACCAGTGATCAGCAGTTTTGAAACTAGAAAACAAATCAGCGTAATGACAAGGACGTATTATAACTAAAATCAACACTGTAGTTCCCAGCGCGTTAGTTACACATATAAGAGAACAGAACGACCAGCTTAACACAACGGTAAAAGAATTAGCGGACAAGTGGAAACTTTGACATTAAATTCTGAAGAACCAAAAGAACAGTTAAGCACAATGGAAGAGAACGTTGATGACCTGACACTGAAAACGGCAAATTTGTCAGCCAGCGCAGATAGAGACTCAAATGACACAATGCCAGTACAGTTTTCAGACACAGCAAAACATCAGTCATTAATAAATTTTAAAGACAACAAAGAGAAAATTAATGGAGAAAATTAGCGTAATAGGAACACTATTAATGAGAAAGTCGAGCGTCATGAGAAAAAGCTTAACCGCAACGACGAAAAGCACGAATTTGACCGTGCACATTCATAGTCAGAAAACTTTGGTGCCCAAACAAATTTGTTGTGTTTAGGTGATTTTCCACGAGAACAGTACCACATATCCAGAAACGATAATGAGTCGACGATGTGGTGCAATAGAGAACAATATGGTTCACTCAGAAATGGTAACTTCTATTACAAACACTTTTTGACAGTACGTAAATTCAAAGTTTTCAGGAATTACAGTAACGAAATTCGCCTCCCCCCCCCCCCCCCCCCCCCGAAGCTTGGATTCATCAGTTCCTAAATTCTTTACCACCAAACTGGCCATTTCAACACACATTAGAATTTCTCTGTGGTTATTTGGAAAATGAACCTGCGGCAAGAATGAACCAAAGTGTAAATGATTTCTGTCGAGAATTTTTGTCAAGCTATTGGTCGCAGGCAATACAGGATTGGGTAAAATACAACATTATAATGTTACAAATCTTCGAACTGTCGGACTTCTCGAGCCCAGCAAAATACTTGGAAGACATGATACGCAGAAATCAGTACTTATCAAACCCATACAGTCCGTCAGAGCTAATCCGCCTTTGCTAACATTTGAGAACGTAATTTTGGCGGGAATATGTAAATATGATTCAGGAGCATTACAAACATTACTTCAGGAACTGGCATTGGACAGTCTCAATGCTTTGACGAAAATTCATAATGTCACACAGAGGTGTAATTAGATGAATGACGAACACTAACTTCACTCAACGAAGGTTTATTCAGCACTTACACATACAAGAGCGCGGAGCGAACTGACTCCGGCAAGAACACATACAGTATATATACGGCTACAGAACATTCCAGTACAATGATTCTTGATATTTGTGGATACTTCTAGAATGTACTCTAACCGAATATAGAAATTAAAATTGTACAGTCCAGGTAAGTTTCGAACTAACGACACTCCATGTAACAGTTCAGTATCATAACCACTACACCACAGTGACACAATAATATCAGACACAACAGAAACTATGACAAGCAAGATGCGTTTCCACCGCGTGAAAACAAAAACTACGGGAACTTGCATAATAAGCACAACCACAGAAACAATTACAGACGGAATAACATTGTCCATATGTCGCACAATTTTCTCAGTTATGATTACTGTGGTAGAAGTAATTTCCGGAGATCTGACTATGAACACAATAACATACATCTCAGGAAATTCGGTAATGCAAATAGGCGTAATCACAATTACCACAACAATCAATATAATCACAGACAATTCCACAACTCAGATGCAAATTTTCATGGGCACAATTCAGGTGGATCAAATCCGCAAAATACATGGCACAACAACAGTTATGCAGATAGCAACCAACGCAACCAAAAGCAACACAATCACAATAATAAATATCCTAACTCTCAGTGACAAAATTCTGGAAGGGCAAGCCCAGCGCGACAGATAGGAACAGTTGACGTTAGATCACCAAATCCAAAAGATAATCAACGACGAGAATTCAATGGAAGACAATTACTAGCGACTGCGGCGGCAAACAATACAGTGGATCACAAAAAACATGCCGCCGCCGAAACTTAGAACATTGTGAGTTTGAAGACATTAGAGACATTTTACTGTACGAGACTGATGACAAACAAAACTCTGTAGTACATTCAGTAATAAACATTTCAATAGGCAACACTACTCTATCCGCTGTCCTTAATTCTGCAGTGCCAGTGCATTCAACAAATGTATGACAACAGAAGATTGTGTGGCTTTACTTTTACGTAAGACTAAAATAAAAGAAGCGATTTCTGGAAAAAGTGTAGACGTGAAGTATCAAACCTGTTTAGGCTTTTTGGGCTATAAATTTTCGATGACTTCCTTGTCCACCGAAATAACATTAGCAATAGATTTTCTAAACAAATATGAAGCTGTTTTGAATTTCAATGACGCCAAAGTAGGAATGGAAGTGAAAGGCAAATTAATTTCATTAACATTTCAAGACTGGATCTCGAAAGGAGAAGAAGAAATAAATGTTTTTGTTTTTTGACAGATAATTTATCGCAAATTCCATCCGAGTACTTTCGTAAGAAGTTGTGTATATACCTTTTACAACGAAATGGATCAGGAAATCGATGTGCCGAGTCTCATTCAGGAAACGGTGGCTAGAGTAAAGCACTGTACAGAAACTGACAGAAGAGATCTTCTTGACATTCTGCGCATACAATCCATTCTTTTTACACAATGTGCAAGAACTGTTTTGGGCATTTCAATATAAAATCCGGTCAAATAGCACAATAAGTTTCCGTTGTAGCATACATCATTTCAGCTTGCTACAGAGAAAAAATGAAGGTAGAAATCCAATCCATGATGCAACAATGAATCACAGAATCTGCAGTTAGTTCATATAACAGTCCATTATGTATTGTGAAGAAGAAAGCTGGCTCGATTAGACTTGTATTAGATTCTAGGCAGAGTGACAAGGAAACAGATAAACCACAAACATTAGCACTCTTGCAGAATTTCTACGCTGTGCAAATATTATCTCCTGCAGACCTCAGCATAAGTTATTGGCAAATAGAATTACACCCAGATTGTAGAAAATATTACTTTCTTATGTTTTGGTGTGACCTATCAGTTTCGTAAATTATCTTTTGGTCGCGACATATTCTCAGCTGCTTTTATTTGAAGTTTGAACACCATTTTACGTTTCTACTTGAAAAGACATATAATATCCTACGTTGATGACATACTTGTGTCAGAAAAATCTTTGTCACAGCATAACAGTATTTTGAGATGCTTACTGCACAATTATGAGGATTCAGGAACCACTGTCAGAAAAATCAGAGTTTGGAAAAACAAGAGTAACATATCTTGGTCACATAATTTCGTCAGGAGGTATTGAATCAGACCCAGAGAAACTTAAAGCAATTAGGCATTCCACCCCCCCCCCCCCCTCTGTCTACAAAATGTCAAATTCGAATTTTCCTTGGTTTAGCAAATTTTTATCGCCGTTTTTTAAATATGAAAATTCTTGCCACTCCTGAATTATGTGCACTGACAGGAAAAAGCACCATATGGCACAGGGATCAACAAGCACAATTAGAATTCCAGAGTTTGAAAGATTCACTTCTTAATACTCCAATACTGCTCATCCTGATTTACCATGAGACTTGAATTTGTCACGGCACTTTTGCATATCAACAGACTTGGTGCTCAACTACTCCAAGAATTGGAAGAGAATGGTATAACTGTGCAAAGAAGTATAGCCTTTGCTACTTGTGTCTTGTATAAATCTGAAAGAAATTATTTTGTAACTGGGTTGGAAGCATATTATTTGGGTATTTTCTAAATTTCGTTTAGTATTCTTTATGGGATGAGGTATAATTTTTTATATTGTTGTTAATCCGCTCTTTTTCAGGATGGAAGTTGTTAGCATGTCGTTACAACCATTCATTTTTTGAGGAATTTTGAAAGTAAGATTAAAATTTTCAGTCAGGTTTTCTTTTCAGAGGTGAGCATGGGGGCTAACGTTATCCATTTTTAGTAACGCAATCGGTTAGTGCCTTCAGCATACGAGCAGCAAAAGTATCAAAAATCATATAGTTCTACCTTTAGCAGTTTTGCATTTTTAAATTTCTTACATGTCTTGATAAAGTAACATGGGAGCCTCAGCCCACGTGGTCATGACTGCTGATTACATATTTAGACGATGATTCAGTGCGAAACCTGCTGGGATATGTGTGTGTTTTATGTGAGTTACATATGGATCTAAGTGTGTGACAATTTTTGGCAAATTCATAAATTTTGTGCACAGATCGTTTGATTCATGACTACCCCCATTTGCAAGCAGCAACCTAGACGAGGCTCCACTTCCTAACTAATTGGTAAATAATAGGCTGTGCATGTGAATAATTGTATAGATTGAAAAACAATAAATAACAGTGAGGTGAGTGCAAAAAAATTAGCCATTGGTGTCGATCACCCACGTGGTGTTGAATTGCACTGCCAGAGAGTTACCAGTTCGCTCTTGAAAATAGTTAAAGTGAGGATGCTTGCTTGTGCCGTAAATTGTTAATTTGCGTTTGCCACATTTTATACGATGTTTTATTTTTAAAGAAATTATTTTTTGTGTATACGAGAGATGTTTGTGTCTGCTTTGTCCCCCCCCCCTTTTTGCGCCAAGAATCTATGCTATAATTTTGACTGAGGGTATGGTGCTGAGAAGAAATGGAGAGAGTGACCATTGAGGAAACAAAGTGCGGTTCATTAATTTATAACGTTTCGGTCCAAGTAACAACATGGGGTGCGAATTTCAGTCACTGTCCAAGCAGACGGACTACAGATGCAACAATGTAGATCCCTCCCCTTTCCCAGTGCACAATATTATAAGTGAGACCAGATTTCTGATAGTATAAGCACCTTCAGTCCAAGAGAGTGTTGAACAGATTTCTGATAACATGGACACCGTCAGTGCTAGATAAGATAGAATTTATTCGTCTTTGCTTTGTTAATTGCAATTATGAGATCGCTTAAGTAGAGAGTAAAAAATAGTTGTAACATTTGTAAAGTTTCTGGGTAAATAATAAAAATTCTACGTTGAGACCAAAGTTAGTATTAAATTGAAGTCATGATAATCTGGCGGGAATGAAAATTAACAAGGGTAGAGAAAATAGATCATGTTAGTGTGTGGTAATTAGTTACTTGCCCACTTCGTTGTTTGAGCCCTCCCCCGCGTTATCCGTTGCGAAATACAAATATGATACTCACCTAATCAATCAAATACTATTTTCGGGCCAGTCCCCTTTCAACGAATCCTTCCAAGCATTGAACCAAGCTGGTAAGCAGCGTGTATACGAGATACCTTGGAACACATGCGACCGTCATGCTGTAAGATAGATTGGGAGAGAGAGCAAAAGGATAACAGTGGGGGAGGCAACCGTTCAACTTATTAGGATCTCATTTCAGATCACTCAGTGGATTCTCACGCCTTTTTGTTGCCGTTGAGTTAGCTTCAAAATTCGTTTCATTCACTCCTTTACGAAAAGCTACTGCCAAAACAATACCAAAGTATTTGTCAGTAATTTTCTAAGGGAAGTTGGTCACATAGACAAAGTCATTTCCGACAACGGACCATATTTTGGCTCAAATATTTGACTACACACTTCACGACGTCACAAAACTACATCCGTTTTTATTTCACTTCATTGGCCTCAGTCCAATGCTTCAGAACGCATTAGGCGAGAAATCAACAAGCTGTGGAGAATATATTGTCATCGTCAACACCAGACTTGGGACAAACACTTCAACACATTGTAAGAGATTTTCAGTGAGCTACCACATGATTCTACATCATTATCTCCTTTACTACTCAAAAATCAGCAGCCAACAGGTCATATCAGAGGGTTAATACCATTTGCAGCTATGTCTTTAAGGAAGTAGCAGGCACAGCGCGAAAGAAAATGCCAGAGTCTACAAAAATAAATCTCAGCAGGGAGGAGTAAATTACAAAAAGCTACAGGTTCGACAGAAAATTCTGGTTAAATCTCATCCTTTAACATATAAAGGCAAGCACCTTCGCCACAAATTCTTTCTTATATATAAGGGACCTTCAAGGATTCATAGAACTGTACATGACAATGTAGAAACGATTTGGACACACACATTTGTGTCATCATATTTCGCATAACAAACCATATATGGAACAATTTATTTAGTAAAGTTGTACCCAGATGATAGAAGTACATGCCATCTATTCGAAAATATTTCATGCTTTACAGTGCACAGCAACAGTTAGCGATAAACAGTACTATTGTACCGCATGCCAAAGTGACTCCCGTAGCGTGGCAGGCAGCTTTTGACAAGAATTGAGTGAGTGTCGTCACGCAACAGACTTCATTTATCGTGCAACAAATCGAGTGATTTGCTGCTACGAAGTGTAAACAAACTGCTAAAAACTTCGAAATTTCATCTAGAATCTGAATAAGAACATATAATTTCAATTAAAATGAACACTGACTGTATTTTTTAAACCAGTTCTGAGCAGATACATAGGTTATCAGCTATGTGTTGTTAACCTGAGCAATGTTTTTGGCGGTACACGGACATACAGAGACAGACAACATTTTCTAAAACTTTTGATGGGATATTGCGGCTACTGGGATGGTAATTGTTTTGTCAGGAAAGAAGAGTAATAGGTATTCATGTTTCGATGTAAGAAATTTTTTCAGGATCTATTGTGAGGTAATGATGTTGTGTTTATTGAACTGTAATATTTACGATTATAGCTGTGAAGTGTTGTTTATGTGGAAATAAGTGGACAAAAACAGAGTAGGGAATAGTTATTTGAAGTGTATGTCGAGATGAGGACAGTGAATATGATTAATGTTGTAATAGGATAATGAGATTTATGTTGGTGAGATACATACGATGGCAATTACAAGATTTAGGATGCATACTCTAATAAAATGAGGCAATGATTATGATGATTAGTGTAGAGAAAGAGTGAGTGAGTAATGGTTATGGAATAAGTAACCTGCTTCTTTTTATAGTTAATTTTTATGCCAAAAGGGCAAGTTTTTGAAAATATGTGGCTAGATAACAGTAGTGAATGAAGGTAACTTGACTTGAGACAACACAGTTATTTCATTGCTGTAGATTTTATGAGTACCTGATGGAAATTTTTCAACCTTTTTACTAAACATATACTGTATTTTTTTCACAGGAGCAATACAACATGTAACAGTTATACTTTACAGTAATTCGAGAAGTATGTACGATTGTCTCCATTTGTGCACAAAAAATATTTTGCAGAGATGTGGATCAGCACTGACTGCTATTCTGTAATGTAACACACTCTTTCAGTATATGGTACCTCACTGAGCTTTTTGTAATTTGTCTTTGTGCTACTATCTATTCTCTTCTTTATACTTATGAATGGAATATTTTCTAATTTGTATATAGCTACGTGCACTCAAAATTTAACTTCTATTGAATTTTGTACAATTAATCAGGCTTTTTTGTCTAACAGATAACCTGTCTAGGTACTTGGAAAATTTTAAATTTTGGAAGCGAAGATAAAATTCGTCATAAGCGATGTGTGACATGGATGGACAACATGCATGAAGTAGGTGGGATACTAATAATGATTTTGTTTTTTACTTTTCAGCTTTGTTTTTGCCCTGGCATAGGATAAGATTTTTATATTTATATTTATACTAACATGTATGACATTGCAGACTGTCTTCTTGTATTTACAGATTATATAACCTAATAACATGCATTTCTTTTGGCTTAAGAAACTTTCAGGTTGAATTTGCCTCTTACACATATAACATGTATCGAGTTTCCTTACAATGCATAGCCCCTACATAAATTGTTAGTATAGGATGTGATGTCACTAATACAATAATTGCATTAAGTGCAGTACTGTAAGGAGTTCTTGTAAGTCGTGAAATATGTGTAAGAAGTCATGAAAGATGTATAAAGAGGAAACATAGCGAAAAAAAAGTAAGAAAGGAAGTTGTAGAACATATACATAAGCAAAGAAATGGTTACAAAGATGAAATATGAGAAATGATTAGGCAGAGAAAACATGAGAAATAGTTGGGTATGGCAAAGGTGACAAATAGTTAGGATGGTCAATAGAGCTAAATTATATGAACTTATGAGAATGTATGAAGCATATGCCAGAAAGAAGCCAAGAGAAGAGTAAACTGTGGTATTTGCTGAAGTTTGATGAAATTATGGGCAAAAGGATTAAATATGTACAAACTAATGGGTGAAATGTAACTAGATAGCATGCTAATTACTGACCATATTAGGTATAATAACAGACTGACCTGTGACTGACTGTATGAAGTATTCTTTGATGTGAACCTTGGTTACTCCCTAATCCATGTTTTTCCTAATTACATATATTTGTATTCTACTTATTTGTGTGTGTGACCAATATTCTTACGTGTTCATTTCTTGTGTGTGATCACTACCCTAATGTGTCTCTTTCTACCTTGCTCTCTACACTTTTGTGTATTTCACTGATGTTCACATATACATAATTATTTGAATAGATTAAACACGTGCTGTAGGTCGTTCTGTATATATAATAAGTATTTCTTATCATGAATAGTACTGTACACCGTTTCACATGATTTGCTTATCTGACGTTTCTGTAACTCATTGTCGTGAAACCATGATGCCATTTTTTCTTACTTTTTTTATAGACATGGAAATATGATCTTTTTACTCCTGTGTTATTATAGGTATACTGTACATTGTAAATGTACCAAATTGTAACTGACTGACCACTCGCCGCAAATGACTGAGGCTTTTCAGGGCAGTAGGAATATGTCTACTACTTATATACTGACATGTTCTCTTTCACATATTGGCATACTGACGTACATAAGGAACTCGTCGATAGTACAAGATGGCTTCGTACTTATCAATGGATCTACAGTCTGCTTCAAGCATATACTATGACATTTTACTGTTTGTGTGTGTGTGGGGCTGTCAGCTGAGAAATTGTGCCTAGTCTTACTGAATCTACTTCTACATAGCTTTCCACAATAGTGACATTACTGCAACAAGCTAAAGAAAGTTTGGCCGTTTGTGACAAGGATACTCTTCTACCTATTTTCATCGGGCAAATTAGTGCTGGCATATGTGACTGTGCTTCATAAATGTAGGCCTTGTGTGATATAGACACTCTAATCTACTTCCTGTGTGCTGCAAAAAAAGTGTAGATCGTTAATACTACTTTAACACAAAATGTGACATATAAACTTTCAAGTCAGCCGTGTGCAGAACGTTCTCATCGATATCGTGAAACATAACCTAGCTGTGATAAATTCTATTGATTATTTATATATTCTGGATTTTTTATAAATTTGTTACTTACAGTTTTTAACTCATATTCTTGTAACGCTATTTTTCTCTTTGTATTTTTAACATTTTTTGTATGTTCCTATCCTTAATGTTTAGAATTTTGTCCTCATCTCCTTCCTATCTGAAATGACCCTCAGACAAAATTCTACTCGGAGAAGGTGCAGATATGTAAGATGACCATGTCATTTCGAGTTTTTTATGTTATCGATGTGCACGTCAGAGATAGAACAAGTTATGTTACTGTTGAACAATCTTTGGTCTTATCAAGGCACAGTCTTTGCCTCTGGGCAGTCTCATAAATCCTTAGTTGATGTGTGGTAGGTGATGGAGGTATTCTGTTGTGCTGTGTTGACTTGTGATTGTATCTATTAGATGAAGAAAGATTGATTGTAAGGACGGCAGGGACGAATAAGATGTATATGTTAGAATGTGAAGAGAATATTAATTTTGAATAATGTTACTATATTTTTGAGGAGACGTTTGAGGTAAGACTGCAGCACTGCGCATCTAATTTGTAGAAATAATTATTGGGAACTAGTTAAATTTGTTCACCTGCTCAGAGCTGGGAGAAAGACCACCCCACTTCCCTGGGCCACGCATTAACATATTAGTTGATTAAGCTGTTTGATTTGTATAGAAAATCTCTGTTAACATTGTACCCTCTTTAAATACTTGTTCACTTTGTCAAGCATGGTGTTGTTCACATTTATGTTACGTGTGAAAACCATGCAAAGTTCTACTCGGTCTTTTTGAATACATACTTCTTTCTGAAAGCGTAGTCTTGGACTATCATTTCATTAGAATAGTTACTCTCCCAACCCCACTGTTTCTCATTACGCATTACCACAGGTGCTATGGAACAGTTGGCAATTTTATTTTGAAATAGAAATATAGCTTATCCGCTGCCTGCTTGCTGTTTGCTGGCGTACTTTCGAGAAATCTGTAACAAAGTTGTCAAGACAACAGGTAAGTCGAAATTTTGATTAGGGTCCGATAACTGTTTCACTTTAGTTTCGCATTTAATATGAGTCAAGTTGCATTCAGATCAGCTACAGTTGAGTTAAAATTAGGCTCTGTTTAGTCAAATGTTAGCATACGAGTTTAAGTTTTATAACAGTTTTCGGGACAGTTTTGACAATGCATAGACTTTTTATAGAGTGGGAGGTAAAGTTGGATATATTGCATACAGAAACAAAATACAGTGGGAAGGTACCACTTCAAGTCCTCTACCTAGATACTTTTTATTCATTATTAAAGGATTAATTAATACAAATATCAATTAAAAGCAGCGTTTTGTTGTATTCCTGTTACCTTTTGGCAAGCATCTCTATTTAGTGCCTCTTCCTTCCTTATTGTGCTATGCTCCATTATTCCATTGATGTGGTCATTCCAAGAAAGTTGTGATCTTTCACGTTTACGTCTGACAGGTGGTTCCCATTTAAAAAGTTTCTTTGGCCATCACATCGATAATCTGGCATTCCCAATATATAGCCATACTACTTTAGAGATTTTTATTCAGTTCTGTCTACTAGTGTTGCATCTGCCTTCTTTTGAGCTCTCACTTTTGCAATAGGTATCTTTTCAATTCCTGATATTCTGGCACTTCTTCGTAAATAATCCATTTTCACAGCTCTTCAGGTAGCATTTAAAATTCATAGGTCTAACCCATTTCATAGAACAGATTCAACCATTAGCCTACCCATTTATTTTTATGGTTATTAGAGATGTTCTTGTCCCACCACAAGGAATTCATACATCCTACTACTTTTTCTGCTTGTTGTATTCAGATTTTTTTCTGTAGTACCCAGTCCATTTTTGTCAATATATGCCCCTAGATAATTAAATTTTTCTGGTTGATTCATAACTGCGCCGTAAATGATGTGAACTTAATTTAATGCACTTTTCACTACCAGATATTCAGTTTTTGTCAGACTCATTTGCAGTCCCCATTTATCATATTCCTGATATAAATGCCGTATCTTAAGCTCAAGATCGAACTCATCGTGTGCTAGAACAGCTTTATCAACAGCAAAACTTTACGAAAACAGCTGTACATCGTTAATAATAATTCCCATTCCTCCTCCACTGCTGTTCTTCCACCTTCGGCAGCCACTTCTACATATAAATTGAACAAGGTGGGTGACATACTGTTGTCGTAATGTTTTTCCACCCAAGTTCGGAGGGTTCCCTTTAGATGATCGAGCTTTAGAGAATTTTTATGTATTACCGGGTGCTGGCCCATTGAGCCAACCTCCAACTGGAGGACCACGATTTGACATCAAGGTTTACTCCCCTAGGAGGGTTGGCTTCACTACGCCTAAAGAGACCTCCGTTCCCTATGATAAGACTGGAGAATGAAAATGAAAGACACCCTTGGGGCTAGTAACAAATTAATACCGTCAGTGTCGAAAGAGCAAGAGTAGCTCAAGAGAGGCCAACAGGAAAGAAGACAGAAGTAGTCTGACACAATAAGTGGAAGTAATGCCAGACATACCTATGGGCCGATCTGGTTGCTACCCACATACTTCCAAGAACGGAGCCGCCTGGCACGACTACTCTTCGTCTGATCTCTCACCATGGGTGGCCTAGCTCCCGCTAGGATAGCTCTGTGGATCATTGAAAAACACAGATCTCCTCACCATGATAAGATGGTAGTCCATGACAAAGTATACTTGACCACGAAAAATTTCGGCAGTTTCCTTAATCGAACCTGTGTTCACGTATGCCTCCACAATTTCAATTCCTTCCTCTGTCGATAGTCATTTTACAAACATCTTGCTTCACTGATGAAATAAACTGAAGTGCTGACAGAAGAATGGTAACAATCTATAATAACACAAAACTGTCAATTGTTGTAGCTGTTTAATCTATTTCAAAAGTCGAAATACTGCATTCGCACAAAAAGGGGGGGGAGGGGCTACTTGTAACTGCACCATCCTGTACTTTATGTAAAGAAAGAACGAAAAAATTGGACAGACAAAAAAATGTCTATTCAACGCGACTTCCAACATCTCGTTGTACAAAGGTCAAAGTTGGAGTTTGATATTTGTACTTTATATTTATGATCCAAGTAGTAACCTGACAGCTATAGGTACTGTTTCCAGTTTTATGAGGTTTACAATTGCTTTGGATGAACTCTTTTGCTGGAACACAATCTCTGTACGTCACTGCGGAATAGTTGTTTCCCTGCGCGGGAGTGTTTGTTTATTTTGCTACGACGGCCCGGATCGGGCTTTTGCGTGCGTGCATCTGCATAATTACACGCATGTCTCGAATGTTATGTCAGGGAATGACGCAGCTGTTTAGTGCACGGAAGCCCATTGTCGCGGTCTGAGTCGACCGTTGCAGCGAAGCGCATTGACTGTGCTAAACAGCTCTGCCTCGTAAATAGGATGCAATCCAGCTTAATGAGACTGATGAAATTGCTTCTGAATGCGCATATGCGTGCCATTTTAATGTTGTCATAAAATCATTTTTTTTTATTGTTCAGTGCTCACATCAAAAGCTATTTCAAGCCACACTGCCAACGAGCGAGTGATCTGATTTGATTCGACGTATTTTTTGAACATCCGTAGTGAGGAGACCCTCAAGGACATAGGTCACGTGTTAAAAAAGTATATATTATACATTTTTACAAAAAGGAAAGCGATAACAAAGCAATTCTTAGTCTTTATATCAAACCAGTCACCCAAAACATGAGCGTAACTCCAGTGTTCAATTTATGTGGTTGGAAAATAATTTTCTCAATCGTTATGTTTTGTTACATATTGTTATTTGTGGCTTATTGATTTGATATCGTAAATAGGTTGCCATCTGAAATATTTAGTGTATTGTATCGGTCTTTCATCTACATCTACATCAATACTCCGCAAGCGGGGGAGGTACCTAGAGTACCTATATCGGTTCTCCCTTCTATTCCAGTCTCGTATTGTTCATGGAAAGAAAGATTGTCGGTATGCTTCTGTGTGGGCTCTAATCTCTCTGATTTTATCCTCACGGTCTCTTCGCGAGATATACGTAGAAGGGAGCAATATACTGCTTGACTCTTCGGTGATGGTATGTTCTCAAAACTTCAACAAAAGCCCATACCGAGCCACTGAGCGTCTCTCTTGCAGAGTCTTCCACTGGAGTTTATCATCTCCGTAATGCTTTCGTGATTACTAAATGAGCCTGTAACGAAGTTCGTTGTTGTTTATATTGATGTAGATAAAATACATCGATGCAGAATGCATGATCATTTTTTGTATCGTAATTATCACTTCTTGTAACAGAATCGAAACACACTTTTCCGTCTGTTGAAATGAATCCTCACTAACGGTCTTGCTTCTCAGTTAACCCACTGGAAGTAATACATCACATGACAATGTTCCATGATAAAATGTCCATGGCAGCACGACATGAAACGAGCAGATTTGAAACTGTAGGCTGTATTGGGGTATTTTTATCTTTTCTTCTTTTTCCTGGTCTTCTTGCCATATCTTCATGAGGTCGATGTGTTAATTACACTAGTCGACGAATTTAAACTTTTTTTCCGCATCTGGTTCCTAAATGGGTGGATGCACCTAATTTTGAAGTGCCGAATTCACAGACAACTCAGCTTTCCTCTATCACGTCACATTTCCTAGATACACAGCAACATCAAAAACAGTACTTGTGAAGACTGACAGAATTTAAAAAAACCAGAAATACATATTCGGAACTTCAAAACTCAATGATTTTTAATATTTGCTGTGTTGATGGACGTGACGTCGATAGAAGACCTAAGTTAGTTCACAACATATTTTACGTGAATTCTTCTCTCGTATTCGAAAAAATGTGAATGACATCATTACTATGTTTGCGTTTTCTTTATCACACCTGTCATCTAGTGACGTTTTGTAGATCTTCTAGCACTCATGAACCGCAATAAAACAAAAATTAAAGAAATTAAACAACTAAACGAAAGAACAGTAAATATCGAAATATGGAATAGAAGCCACTAAAAACTGAAAAATCTCATGTGCTAGAACAATTTGAAAGACAGATTCGGACTCTACACACCAAAATACATATTAACTGATATATCACATCCAAGATGCAAAATGGCTGTTGAGTAGTGTAATTAGATTTGGCAATGCTAGTGGAAGACAGTGGTCTGATGCCCTTTCTGTCACTCACAACCACCACCCCTCCCCACCTCGCCCCACTACCCTCTCCAGGACGGAATATTTAATACGTGTACCTCATCTGTCGCTCTGAAGAGCGACTTTATGTATTACAAAGTATGCATAACGTGTTTCGGAATTATTTCTATCTTCAGAAATCCAAGTGCAAAGGTAGGACAATGATAAGAGCATTATCAGTTGTATACTTGACACGTTTACGAATAGTGTAAGTGAGGCAGCGAATTGGGTACTGGGTACCAGCCCAGTCATCAAGGGTACACGAGTGGGCTCTCGGCTTCGAAAGCCCATAAGGCGATGTTTCGTTGAATGGTTCGCACGCTGTCACTTGTTGATGGCCCAGCACTGGAATCTGCTGCAGTTTGCGGAAGGGTTGCACTTCTGTCGCGCTGAACGATCCTCTTCAGTCGTCGTTGGTCCCGTTCTTGCACAATCTGTTTCCGATCGCAGCGATGTCCGAGATTTGATGTTTTACCGGCGAAATACCCTCAGACTTTGAGAAGAATATAATACTCCCAATCCCAAAGAAAGCAGATGTTGACAGATGTGAAAATTACTGAACTATCAGTTTAATAAGTCACAGCTGCAAAATATTAACGCGAATTCTTTACATACGAATGGAAAAACTGATAGAAGCTGACCTCGGGGAAGATCAGTTTGGATTCCGTAGAAATGTTGGAACACGTGAGACAATACTGACCCTACGACTTATCTTAGAAGAAAGATTAAGGAAAGGCAAACCTACGTTTCCAACATTTGTAGACTTAGAGAAAGCTTTTGACAATGTTGATTGGAATATTATCTTTCAAATTCTGAAGGTGGCAGGGGTAAAATACAGGGAGCGAAACGCTATTTACAATTTGTACAGAAACCAGATGGCAGTTATAAAAGTCGAGAGGTATTAAAGGGAAGCAGTGGTTGGGAAGGGAGTGCGACAGGGTTGTAGGCTATCCCCGATGTTATTCAATCTGTATATTGAGCAAGCAATAAAGGAAACAAAAGAAAAGTTCGGAGTAGGTATTAAAATCCATGGAGCAGAAATAAAAACTTTGAGGTTCCCCGATGACATTTTAATTCTGTCAGAGACAGCAAAGGACTTGGAAGAGCAGTTGAACCGAATGGACAGTGTCTTGAAAGGAGGGTGTAAGATGAACATCAACAAAAGCAAAACGAGGATAATGGAATGAGTCGAGTTAACTCGGGTGATGCTGAGGGAATTAGATTAGGAAATGAGACACTTGAAGTAGTAAAGGAGTTTTGCTATTTGGGGAGCAAAATAACTGATGATGGTTGAAGTAGAGAGGATATAAAATGTAGACTGGCGATGGCAAGGAAAGCGTTTCTGAAGAAGAAAAATTTGTTAAAATCAAGTATAGCTTTAACTGTCAGGAAGTCGTTTCTGAAAGTATTTGTATGGAGTGTAGCCATGTATGGAAGTGAAACATGGACGATGAGTAGTTTGGACAAGAAAAGAACAGAAGCTTTCGAAATGTGGTGCTACAGAAGAATGCTGAAGATTAGATGGGTAGATCACATAACTAATGAGTAGGTATTGAATAGAATTGGGGAGAAGAGAAGTTTGTGGCACAGCTTGAGTAGAAGAAGGGATCGGTTGGTAGGACATGTTCTGAGACATCGAGGGATCACCAATTTAGTACTCGAGGGCAGCGTGGAGGGTAAAAATCGTAGAGGAAAACCAAGAGATGAATACACTAAGCGGATTCAGAAGGATGTAGGCTGCAATAGGTACTGGGAGATGAAGCTTGCACAGGATAGATTAGCATGGAGAGCTGCATCAAACCAGCCTCAGGACTGAGGACCCAACAACAACAACCGGATTCCTGATGTACACGGTACACTCGTGAAATGGTCTTACGGGAAAATCCTCACTTCACCGCTGCCTCACAGATGCAGCGGCCCATCGCTTGTGCGCCGACTATAACACCACGTTCAAACTCACTTAAATCTTGATAACCTGCCACTGTAGCAGCAGTAACCGATCTAACAACAGCGCCAGACACTTGTTGTCTTATATAGGCGTTGTCGACCGCAGTGCCGTAGTCTTCCTGTTTACGTATCTCTGTATTTGAATACGCATGCCTATAGCAGTTTCTTTGGCGCTTCAGTGTAGTTGTATTTGGGATATGTTGCCCTTGAAAAATGGCATCCGAGTTTGAGTTTCACATAGTGTTAACATGAGATCATGAATTTGTATCTGGCGAGAATAATCGTGCAGTATCCGTATTTCAGAAAGGACTATTGTTTATAATATCACTTTGAGAGTTTTCTTGAGCTCCTCTTGTGTTTATGTTGGGTCATTACTCCTCTGACTGATTTGATGCAGCCCTCTAAGACTTCCTCTCCTGTTTAATTGTCTTCGTATCAGAATAGAATTTACAACTGACATCTTGGATTATTGTTCGAGGGTTATTTGGTTATTAAGACCCGATCGGTTGCTAATTGGAAACCAGAGTGAAAATCAAAAATTATATATTTACAACAGTTACTACACTGCAGCCGGCCGGAGTGGCCGAGCGGTTCTAGGTGCTACAGTCTGGAACCGCGCGACCGCTACGGTCGCTGGTTCGAATCCTTCCTCGGGCTTGGATGTGTGTGATGTCCTTAGGTTAGTTAGGCTTAAGTAGTTGTAAGTTCTAGGGGACTGATGACCTGAGAAGTGGGACGTCGGTGCCACTTGTTACGTTACATACAAAAAATTTATATGTATATTTTATATATTTTTATTTTTAATTTAGCAGCATGAATTTTTCTTTTGTTAGAGCATGATTTATTCTCTCAGGGATATTATCTTTTCTTATCACTTTTACTTACGTGCATAAGTAAATATGAAACGGGTTCTTGAAGGGCCGCTGATATTCATGTACCAACTTTAGATTTTGAACGTGATGACTAAAATATAGTTGCCGTTAACTGAATTGAATGTAATTTTGGTAATTTCTATTTATTGATGGCAAAGCAAGGCTTGAGAGAATTTCTATTGTTGCCGTGGAGCGGCCAAGATAAAACTTACTGAACTCATGGAATCTGTATAACTTAAAAAATGAACTTTAACGTAAATTAATTATCTGTTGCAATTTAGAAATGGTCTTACAACTAAATCTCTCGCATTTACATTTACTGTTAACACTTTGAAAAATAAATTAGTACTTCGGCGCGTAATGGCCGACCAGAGGCTGCATCGGAAGATGAGCTTCTCGCAGCTCAAATTACTGAAAAAATGCTTATTAAAAATAATCAGCCACTGCGAGCATTTGAGGTGACAACTGTTACAAAGAAATTCATTTTGTGATAATAATAACAAATTTATTTTAGTAGAAATACGAATAACTTTCATAAAATATGTGTAGCCGTTCAATGGCTGCCTTCCGTAACGCGAAACAAAACAGTGTGTGTACCATAAAATACGTCCTTCCTCCTCGGCCGTACAATCACGTCTCTTTCGATCCTTTTTTATTTTCATAGACATTAAATAAAGATGCTAATCTTAGATTATCGCTGCATATCAGTTGTTTCAAGAACATTAACTATATCTTTTACACTAATTATATTCATCAAATACTTTAACTGCGGTTTACAACCGATAAAAATGTCAATATTTATGTGACGTACCGTCACAGAAGTTAAGTCCCATAGTGCTCAGAGCCATGTTTTTACTACACCTGCAGTTGCTTCTCTGCATAGTCGCCGCTCCGACTTAAACATTTGTACTAGCGTTGTTCTGGCTTTCCAATACACTCATCATAGAATACAGCCGCTTGTGCTTTCCGCCAACTCTGTACACTGGTCTGCAGCTCGTTATTTGTGCCAAAATGTTGTCTTCACAGCCAATGGTTCATGTGAGCAGAGATATAACTCTGATGGACCTAAGTCTGGGCTGTATGTAGGGTGATCAAACACTTCCGATCGAAAACGCTGTAGGAGAGTCTTCATTGCCCCTACAGTGTATGGCCTAGAAATGTCATGAAGAAGGAACTGCGTGACAATAACGTTATGTGGTTTGCATAAAATCAGGCGAAATATCTCAGCAGGCACTCATAGCTGGCGAGATACACTATTTTCTATGCATTTTTAGTGCTCACTGTGCACTCAGAACTGAAAAGAGCCACGTGACGCGCTCGATGGGCATACGAGAGACACTGACCAACACATCTATAAAATTTTCATTAGATCTTCATTGTGGATGCGATTTTATGACCGATCCGATCTTAATAAACGTACAGCTCTCGCACATATTACACTCTCCTCTACAATTTTTTACCGCTGTGGCTACCTGTGGCTTGATGGAAATTACTCCCTGCTTTCTAAAAAGGTTTTATATGATGCTGTTTCTTCCACATACGCCTTCCCGCGCAGATACTGGTGAAAACCTTTTTGTCACTTCACTTAATTTTCAACATCGGTGTGTACTTCACATCTCAGATGGTTAGATCCTTTTTCTTTCCGGTTTTCTCACAGTTCGTAATTCACTTCCATACAATGATGAACTCCATTATCTGAAGTTTCTTCTTCAATATAACTTAAACGGCTGGGAGTGTCGGAGTGGGAAGTGAATGGTGCTGGCAGGTTTACTGGATAAATTTCAATCAATCACTTATTAACAAAGACCAAATTCCAAAAATTGCACATACACTGCCAGAAAAAATTAGTACAACGTTTTGGAGATTTATTTTTGCAACAGTGCATATGGATTACATGAAACGATCACATTTCCAGATCAGCACCACAAATGGTTCTATGGTACCACGTATCGACCCATGCTAAAACACCCATATTAACGCATGGTGTAGCATCCAAGAGTAGCAATGCAGGCGCCAACTCTGGCACCCAGTCGACTGTACAGGTGGCGAATACTGTCTGGTACATGTAATGCGAGCCGGCCAATGTGGCCGTGCGGTTCTAGGCGCTTCAGTCCGGAACCGCGCTGCTGCTGCGGTCGCAGGTTCGAATCCTGCCTCGGGCATGGATGTGTGTGCTCTTCTTAGGTTTGTTAGGTTTAAGTAGTTCTAAGTCTAGGGGACTGATGACCTCAGATATTAAGTCCCATAGTGCTCAGAACCATTTGAACCATTTTATATGTAATGCCACGCCTGCTCAAACTGTTCACTTAGTTGTATAAGAGTTGTTGGTTACCGAGTCGCGCTGTCACATGTCGTCTCATCTTCTCCCACACGTACTCGATAGGAAACAAATCCAGAGATCATGGTGGCCAGGGAAGTTGCTACACGTCTTGTAAAGCACACTGGGTTTCATGGGCAGTGTGCGAATATTTATCTGTTGGAACAACTCATCACCTTCCTTGTGCAAGAACGGCAGATGAACGGGTCTAACAACACTTTGCATGTACGGAACGCTGGTTGGGGTACCCTCCAGAATTACCAGAGGCGTGCGGTGGACCAGTGTGGATACGAGACAGCGCTTGCCAGGTATATGTCCTGCGCGCAGACGACCATCACTTACGTGCAGTCAGGTTCTACTTTCCTCGCTGAAGACCACGGCGCGTCATGTGATCTTCCAAGTGGTCCTCTGACGGCAACATTCATGCTGTGGAGTGGAAAACAGCCGAGCAATGTGCGTGCCCGTAATGCAACTGCTTATAAGCAGTTCACCAAAGTTTGTGTTGACTCTCTGAGGCTCACAGGCCCTCTTATCTGCACTGTGTTAGCCGTATGATCTGTTACTGTTGCTGTTGTAACTGCGAGCTGGACGGTCGCGGGGTTGAAATGGCGGAAAGCGCGGCGGGACCCGCGGAGAGGCCTGCGAACAACAACACAACGGGAGAGGACGGACACGACCAACGAAGGACAGAACGAACAACAAGAAGATCGAAACAACGGAGTCACAAGGAAACCTAACAACCACGTCCACTCGTACACACAACTAGAAAGTAAGTAAGTTGTCTAACGCGAGGCGATGTGTCCAGAAACTTACGGAGATTAGACTGGCTGAGCTTTTTTCTTCTTTTTTTTTTCTTTCCTTTATTGGGTTTCGATTCCCCCTAAAGGGGGCGGGCTGGCAGCAGCTTATTACGCCGCTCTTCAGCCTACAGAATTTGTTTTAAAAAGATGAAGATAAAAAATAACAACAGTTGGCGATAAAATCGGTGACTTAAAGGTAAAAATGGCAGAAAATTCTGGAGCATAAAACATAAAACACAGGGTCGATGAAGCTAATAAAACACACAGGAAGCAGACGAACAATAGACAGACAAAAAACACGGCGACAGTCTGGGTTCTGTTCGCAAGAGATATAAAAAGCACACCCAGCGACAGCATGATTTCTGTTCGCAACGCTGTGGAAGGACGCACAACACCGAACACTCACTTAAACACTGCGCTAAAAGTTGGCACAAATACGACGTACCACACCCGACAGCAGGTGGGGGGGAAACTGGTCAGATGACGAGAAAAAAGGGGGGGGA
This sequence comes from Schistocerca cancellata, assembly GCF_023864275.1. Lineage (NCBI taxonomy): Eukaryota > Metazoa > Arthropoda > Insecta > Orthoptera > Acrididae > Schistocerca > Schistocerca cancellata. The sequence continues at coordinate 985,668,787 of NC_064627.1, forward strand.
AGGAGAGGAAAAGTGAAGGGGTAGGGGGGAAAGAAGCCAATGGAAGAGGAGGATCCATAAGAGGGGTGGGGGGTGCTGAGCAGACGGGCCAGGGATTGGGGAAGGCAGAGGAGGGGAGTACAAAAGGACTCGGGGGGGGGGAGGGAGAGAAAGGAGATGATAGGCGATGAGAAAACACAGGATGGAAGGGGGGAGGAAGAGGGAGCCCAGGGAAAGGACGGAGGAAAGGAGGGGGGGTTGAGGATCAGAGTTGATAGGAAGGATAAATGGAGGGAGAGAGGGCATCATCCAGGAGGGGGAGCTGATGGAAGCCATCTTGGGAAAGGAGATGTAGGGTGTAGAGATGGAGGGTAGGGGGGACACAACGGTGATGACGTGGCGGGGGCGGGGATGGGAGAGGAGAGGAGCAACCAGGGGGTGAGGGGGTTCAAGACGGCGGGAGGTGTAGAGGATGCGGGTATGTTCGAGGAATAGGAGCAGATGGGGGAAAGGAATGAGATCATAGAAGATCCGCGTGGGGGACGGGAGGCGTATACGGAAGGCGAGGCGGAGTGCATGACACTCAAGGATTTGGAGGGACTTATAGAATTTTGGGGGGGGGGGCAGATATCCAGGCAGGACTGGCATAACAGAGGATGGGACGGATTAAGGATTTGTAGGTGTGGAGGATGGTAGAGGGGTGTAACCCCCACGTCCGGCCAGAGAGGAGTTTGAGGAGTCGGAGGCGGTTGTGGGCTTTGGATTGGATGGAGTGGAGATGAGGGATCCAGGTGAGGTGACGGTCAATGGTGAGGCCAAGGTAGGTGAGAGTGGGGGTGAGGCGGACAGGACGTGCGCAGACAGTAAGGGAGAAATCCAGGAGCCGGAAGGAGCGAGTGGTACGACCTACGATGATTGCCTGGGTCTTGGAAGGATTGAGTTTCAGGAGCCACTGGTTACACCATGCAGCAAAAAGGTCAAGGTGATTCTGGAGAAGGCGTTGGGACCGTTGGAGGGTAGGAGCGAGGGCGAGGAATGCGGTGTCATCAGCATATTGCAAGAGGTGTACTGGAGAGGGGGGCTGGGGCATATCTGCCGTGTACAGGAGGTAGAGGAGAGGGGAGAGGACAGAGCCCTGGGGCACACCTGCAGAGGGGCTGGCTGAGCGAGAGGCAGGCGCTTAAGTACTCTGTCGGGGACGCCGCTATTGGCCGCTGGAACCACGTGTTCCAATGTGGCGACCTCACACTAAATGCGGACCAGGAGGCGTGCGCCGCCACAGCTTATGGCGCGATAGTGCAGAGATCTCTAGGTGTCTTCGACGTCCATGACGTCTGGTGGGGATTCAAATTCCGCGGCTCGCGGTACCAGAGTTGCCATTAGAATGCTACCATCCGGGGGATTGTCTGTGCTGTGTGGACGTCCAAAACTTTGTCTACAGGTATCAGAGTGTTCTCGTGACCACTGCTACCGGCATAGCTGCCAATTGACGCAGTGCGTCTAACTTGGTGGCAGTTCTCGGAAAGGACCATTCTGTCACTCGGAAGGCTTCCTTTCAAGCACGCTCAGTTGGCTGAGGGAAGCATAAGTTCGTCCCCGTGGTATGGTTGCGTGCTTGCTTCACACGGTTGTATCACAATGACCCTTCTGGCTGTGAGCATCCCCTATTAAAGGGTAGATACAGTTGGTATCTATGCCACTTCACTATCTGTTAGCAGACGACGTTGAAACCATTCTCAGCACATCTACTATCACCCAGGATGCACAGGCTGTCATCGGATCAAAATCGACGACTTCATTTCAGATGTACTAATGTTTTCTTTTCTCGGCAGTATAATTACGGAAGCGACTTCTTCACTCTGGCTAGCCACAACTGTTTGATCTCAAAGTGGACTTAACCACGTTTGACCATAAGAGTAGACACTGTAACAATACAGCTTCAAGTGGAAATATTCTTATGACATTTAACTATAATAAAATGAATATTTTGCCTTACTACTGGTTGCAAAATACGTGTGACTGTAATGTCACATGCACATTACGAGTACACAGAAAACATAACAAAATTCATACACGCAAACTATTAAGGGACGTTAATATTCACCAAAGGTGATGAAAAACTAATGCAAATGATCAATATAAAAACAAAGACTTTCATGCCCACCATATTCTTTAAAATAAACGATCACGTAAAAACTTAACGGGATAATAAGAAACATAGCTCATGTACATCAGTGAGATTAAACTTAGAACAACTGGCGCATTAAAACTTTACAGAATCAAGTGCTGACCCGTTTACAAGCAGGCAACAAATTCTTAAAAGTAAATATCCAACACAAAACTCTACAAAAAAGAACATACATGCAATGCACATCAATTAGTTGGACACGCGTGGAAGACTTCACGTAGCCTTGGCACAAATGGTGCATTAAAACTTACAGAATCGAAAGATAGCAACCTGAGATCAGTAACTTCACATATCTGGAACATCTAATAGACAACTTCAATAAATATTTAACGGTATTGGAATGGCGGAAAGCTTCGCAATTTCACTTGACGTGGCCGAGCGGTTCTAGGCGCTTCAGTCTGGAACCGCGCGACCGCTACGGTCGCAGGTTCGAATCCTGCCTCGGGCATGGATGTGTGTGACGTCCTTAGGTTAGTTAGGTTTAAGTAGTTCTAAGTTCTAGGGGACTGATGACCTCAGATGTTAGGTCCCATAATGCTCAGAGCCATTTCAACAATTTTGTCAATAAAACATGGCTGTGCTTTGCAGCATGCAACACACATGGATAAAGGCACTGGTAGACAAATGAAAAGTTAAGCTAAAAACTAAATCCAACCAAAAGGGACATTCAAAAACAGGCCACTCGCTTGTGCCAGAGTCCACACGCTCTGACGAGGGCAACAGGGCAAGTGCTGTAACCCGATTTCCCAGAACTTTGCTCAGTGGAATAGCGTTCAAAATAACCGAACACGTGTCTCTCCTTATCCGTAGGTACTCGACCGTTTCTGAGAAAGCGGCGGTCAAAGTTTTCGCCGTATTTTATATGCCTTGTAGCAAGCCGGTAGTTGAACTGAAGCGGTGACGTACTGGGTAGAGTCGCAACTTCGCACGTTTGCGCCCCGTGTTCGAAATCCGATTTTTTTCGACCTTTAAATACCCATATTCATAGAAGATTACTGCACATATGTTTCCTACCAAAGTAAGGGTTGCAAGAGTTTTGTTTTAATTGTAAAATTACCACTGGATTTCAGAATACGTGTCATTCACTTGTTGTAGTCTTCAGTCCTAAGACTGGTTTGATGCAGCTCTCCATGCTACCCTATCCTGTGCAAGCTTCTTCATCTCCCAGTACTTACTGCAACCTACATCCTTCTGCATCTGCTTAGTGTATTCATCTCTTGGTCTCCCTCTATGATTTTTACCCTCCACGCTGCCCTCCAATGCTAAATTTGTGATCCCTTGATGCCTCAGAACATATCCTACTAACCGGTCCCTTCTTTTTGTCAAGTTGTGCCACAAACTCCTCTTCTCCCCAGTTCATTCACATAGTATATAATATTTGTGTGTAGTATTTTCAGGGGTTACAATCTTTAAATTATTGCGTTGTATGAGGCGGGGCACTAGGCCAGAGCCAAGACAAGCGATTTGTAAGTAGCTGACGTGTGGGAATTTATCCCTGCCATAATTGCTGTCTCTCTCTGACGCTACATCAGAACCGAGGGAAAAACTGATAAAATAGATGGCGAATTTTAGCTTGGGTTAGAGGGTGCCAGGTCAGTCGAGCATCGAGATGGACCTGTGCTGGTCTTCACTTATAGGGGCCATTCTGGCAGCAATGTTATAAGTATTCTGCATAAACTTGTATTCTGTTTTCTATGTACTTGTTCCGGCTACATTCCGCCTCTGGGGACACAACACTGGGACGGGACGGAACAGCAGCCTGGAACTTGGAGATTAAAATTCTCGTATTCTAATATTTCATTCTCATATTCATTTTTATATTTATTCTTATATTTTATTCATATTTTTATTCTTCAGGAAGATATGATGCATTCCCTTGGATGATAACAATCGTAGAAACAACTCGAAACACAGATATTCCAAATACCATGAGTATCGCGCGAAGGCAGGTTTGCCACACTGACATTTCGTCGTTTGATTTCACTCGGGAAAGAAACGTCGTTAACACTGCTGAAGATTCTGCACGTTGGCGATAATTTTGCAGCAGACCATGCTAACGGATCACTGTTCGGAAAACTGGCTCTTGAAGTTGATTATGAATCAACATACACTACAGGAACTTCACCGAAAACAATTTTACATAATTTTCTCAATTTTTTTTTCTTTTTTTACATACATTCAGCAGACAGACAGTTAGAAGATAATGAAAGACGAAGTTATTTCGACGTACACTGGAAAACATTCTTGTAGTAATCTTCTTTCGGCATGAGTAGATAAAAACAAAAACAAAAGTATAAACAATAACTGGGTTTCGAACACGCGGTGTTAATCTGTGACGCCACGACGCTAGTAACTGTACCACCGCTTCGCTCGAAATTATTATGCGCTGAAACATATATAGATTACCTCGAAAACAATGACTTGTTGTTTTCACAGAAACTGTCGAGTATCTGTGGATAAGCTGAGACACAAGATCGCATATTTTGACCCTTGTTTCATCGAGCGTAATTTCTGGGAAATCGGATTATGGCACTTGCCGTGTTCTCCTGGCGAGATGCACAGTTTAACGAGAACACTGGCTCAGTTACGGCAGGCAACACTAACAAATCTCAATGAACTAGCCGAACATGGCATGATAGACATCAGAAGAAAAAGTAACGAAGTGCGATTCACAATGGGTGACAAAACAACGCCAGTCAGACTCATGATCGACCTCTTGTAGCCGCAACTGAGCGCCATACTGATCTGATACTGTCACTTTAACATCGACACCAGCAGGGACGTGACAGTGTAACATTCACCTAGGTGTATCGAGTAACACACAAATATACAGACACAGATAGAAAAACGACAAGCTAAGCTAAACACTAAATTCAACCAACAGGGCAAACGAGGAGGATGTTTCAGATTCGAAAACAGACCGCGCACTTACATGGGAGCCCACACGCACTGAGATACACAGTTTAACAAGAACACTAGCAGGCAATGCGAACACAACTCAATGAACTAGACAAACACGACATCAAGGACACAAGGCAAAACACACAATGCCATTCGAAGCGCAATGGGCGACAAAACAGCGCCACTCACTCACATGATTGACCTGTTGTAACCATCACTGAGCACCATGATAATCTGATGCCATCAGTTGAGCATCGACACAAACAGGGACGTCAGAGCCTTCCCGTTTACTAAGGTGCAGCGAGAAAGTGACAAGCCGAAAGCTTATGCCTGTTGCTCAAGAGAACACTGCGTGTATCTGGGCGTCGTATTTTGTGCACAGTACCAAAGTAATGCCAGGCAGACAGCCTGTACACAATACTGGTTACGCCACATTATCCTGTTGTGGGGTTGGTGTGTCGAACCAGGGACTCAGGATGGCAGAGCTGAAGCTGGGACCCACCTAGCCGTATTTTGTCAGGAGGCCGAGCAAGTTGAAGAGCGTCAAGGGGCAGTGCAGAGTGATACAGCGGTATTCGGTAACATTCGTTTATTCAGATAATTTACTGTGCTCAGTGGGTGAAGCGTAGGGTCGGAGTGAAACCCACACGCTGTCCTGTGAGCCCAGCCAGCTCAGCAGACTCCTGGAATGCCGACGCCACTGATGCCGTCATCGAGGCCACCCCGCTGGAAGTCAGCCGTGCTCTCCCAGTCGCCGCCCTCCGATGCGTTGCGACTTGCGCCGTGCTGCTGCCTGCGATTCCGGAGACTGCTACAGTCCCTGGCCCTCACTGCCCTCCGCCCTGTTTGGCCTGCTCTGTCCGACCATGGGACAAAGGTGGGTGTACTGGTCACCCGTGGCCCTTGGGCCGCCGCTACTCCCAGGACAGGACTGGACTCGAGCCTGCGCCCTACTGGACGCTGTGCCGCAACTGGCCACTAGTGGTGCTTGCCGGATGGCAACACCGCCGCCATCTCTGGCGCTGTTGCAGCACTGCTGCGCCTCTCGCAATGTACGATTCGCCCAGACCCCAGTACTCCAGGTGGGAAGCGGATGTGGCCAGTAGACTTGAGTGGAACCGAGCCTCTCCTGGACCTGCTGCAGACTGCTGTCACTGCCCTTTTTCAGGCAGGCCACGTGATCTCCAAGTTCCAGGCTGCTGTTCCATCCCACCCCGGTGGAATGTAGCCCGAACAAGTACATAGAAAACAGAATACAAGTGTACGCAGAATACTTATAACGTTGCTGCCAAACTGGCCCCTATTAGTGAAGACCAGCACAGGTCCTTCTCGATGCTCGACTGACCTGGCACACTCTAACCCAAGCTAAAATTGTCCATCTATTTATATCAGTTTTTCCCTCGCTTCTGATGTAGCGTCAGAGAGAGAGAGAAACTGTGGCAGGGATAAATTCCCAAACGTCAGCTACTAACGAATCGCCACTCTTGGAGCTGGCCTAGTGGCCCGCCTCATACATGACAATAACTTAATGCAACGGTGCATTTTTCGGCCTCGCTGTTGATCCAGTCAAAACAAATTGTGCGTGCAGTACTGCCATCGCAGCTCCGCGCCCGCAAGTGCCATGTTTACTTTGCCTGGCCTGCTGGCTGTTGACTGGAACCACACTCTGCCAGCGGCCCTAGATTTCATCCACCAACCGTGCCTTCATTGAATTTTGACAAAATTTCCCTTTCCTTTGACTAGGACTAATACTAGAGCAGCAGTCCATATGGCCACCGTAGTGCGTGCACGTCATCGAGAAGAGGCAGGCAAACAGCTTGCACTTGGCGGGCACTACTCGGGGCTGCCCTTACCGCTCACGGCTGCGGCGATGACTCCAGTACACAAGCTGGCTGCTATCCAAGGCATTCCAGCGGACCATGTGTTCTCTTCCTCGTCCATACGCCGACGCCCGACTTTGCATCCGCACCAGTCAACGCCGCTGCAGTTCCGTCTCAGCCACAGACAACAAATCTCACATTAAACTCCTGGCAACGGTCTCCGGTAGTGATACCCAGAGACGTGCTGGCACGGCTGAATATGTAGTCTTCTTTTAACGAGGACTTCCTTCTGCCTGTGGTAGCCTGTTGTTTATATGCTCATTGTTCTGTCCTCCACGCGTTATTGTGTTTGTAAGATACAGAATTTCTTCACTTTGTCTGCTGTGTGGTCCCAAATTCTGATATTAATGTTGTAATGGCCTCCATCCGGTCGGCTGCACTTTCAAATACGCGCGCCGCCAGTTACGCCGCCGCGTTTTCTACAGCAGTCATCGCCCCACGAGAGCGCTGCCACGAACGATCACACCGCTGCCAATGAGATGCAAGCATCTCAGGAGCTGCAGCAACGGTTGTGAGCTGGTGCGTTTCTGGCGCAAGTTTCCGGCGATCGTCATTTTGATCTTTGAGCCGACTTCGATGCTTATTTGTCTTCTGCTCATCTTTGGCGGCGCTGATTTGACGGCAGCGCGTGCGCTCTGCTGGGGAGGTGTGTCGGGATCGGCGGTGAGCGAGAGTCACGTGGGGCTGTGTACGTAGGCAGGGCGGCAAGAGGACGAGTCGGACAACGGAGGAGCGGGGCCATCGGCTATGGCGTGTTGACTCGTGAGTGCAGATCCACCGCCCATGGTGATTTTGTTTTCCTAGAGGTCGGAAGGACAAGCTCCTTCGAGTCTGTTATAAGCTACGACGGCCGTTTGTATTGGAGGCCGAGTTGCTTCGATGGGTTGTGTGGTGTCACCGCCAGACACCACACTTGCTAGGTGGTAGCTTTAAATCGGCCGCGGTCCGCTGGTATACGTCGGACCCGCGTGTCGCCACTGTCAGTAATTGCAGACCGAGCGCCGCCACACGGCAGGTCTAGAGACACTTCCTAGGACTCGCCCCAGTTGTACAGCCGACGTTGCTAGCCATGGTTCACTGAGAATTACGCTCTCATTTGCCGAGACGATAGTTAGCATAGCCTTCAAGTACATTTGCTACGACCTAGCAAGGCGCCGTATTCAATTGTTATTGAGATTCTATTAATGTATCATCAAGAGCGATGTTCTACAAATGTGGATTAAAGTTAAGTATTTCAGAAGCTACGTACTTTTCTTTATAGCATTCATTACGTATCCTGTTTCAGACCTCACGCCAGCCTGCGTGAGTTTAAGCGCGTGCCTTTCGGCTTCCTCTCATTGTGTCTAGGCTGTCTTGTCTAGACACAACATATTTGGCGACGAGGATACAAACGGTCGTATTGCTCTCATTTACTTGTGTCATGGCTTCGCCACAATCTCCAGATGTACTGTCCGAATTTTATCGCCTGCAGAATCAGCAGACGCAGGCCTTATTGGATGCCCTTGGACAGCTCGTCCAGGGTCAACGTGCACTGCAAAACGATGCGGCCGCCGCCTCTGCACCGCTACAGCAGCCACAACACGCAGTTGCACCACCTTTTCGTCCGTTTCATGCGGAAGTGGAAAGCTGGACGGAGTGGTCACGCCAATTTGGATTCCATCTCGCCGCCTACAGAATTCAAGGTAACGAGCGGCAGCCTCATCTCCTTTCTTGTGTAGGTGTGTCCACCTACCGTGTGATATTGAAATTGTTTCCCCGACGCGACGTAGCAACTCTGTCCTACGAAGAAATTTTGTCTGCTTTAGATGCCTATTTCAAGGAATCAGTCAATGTCGTTGCAAAAAGGTATACGTTCTTTCGTACAAAACGTACGGCCGGTCAAACTAATCGGGAGTGGGTTGCAACTTTGCAAGGCCTTACTTGGGATTGTGCTTTTGAGTGTGAATGTGGACTCCCTTATTCAGATACTATGGTACTTGATGCAATTGCACAGAACGTTTCTGATGTTCGTATACGGGAACAGATTTTGAAACTTGTCAATCCCTCCCTTCAAGTGATGGACATATTGGATAGGCAATCATTTGAAACTTCGCCAGCCATGTTAACCGGCCCGCCGGGCGAGCTGCACGGAACCGTAAACAGCCCTCGCGCTTGTCCGCGCAGCTGCCGCCTGGCCCTCCGCCACGTGTCCCGCGCCAGCATGCAACTGCACTAAAGTCATGCCCGCGGTGTGCTACTAGACATTCGCGTGAGAATTGCCCGTCACGCCAAGCTATTTGTTTTTTCTGTAATAAGAAAGGTCATGTTCAAAGTGTTTGCCAGAAAAAGCCTAGAACGGACACTCACAACCATTCCAGGCCCTTTGCTTCGCGCCGGAATCGAACCAAGGATACTCAGGCTCGTCAACCTTCGCCCATGGAAATTCTTGTAGTTAATTCCACTCCGCCCAGTGCTACTCTCTGTAACATTGACTGTGTTCGTCCCAGAAAAAGTGTGCATCGACATCGACGGAAATCACGTCAAGTCGCAAGTGATTCTGTATCAGTGTCTGTTCACGTTGCACTAAACAGTCGCTCTTGTCGTCAGCAGGACAATAAACTTTTTGTAGACTTGGAAATTAATGGCAACGTGATACCATTCCAGCTCGATACCGGAGCTGCAGTTTCGTTGCTCAATAAAGACACGTACAAACAACTGGGCAAATCTCCGTTGCGTGCCGCAAATGTTAAGTTACATAGTTATTCCGGACAGCATATCCCTGTGTTAGGACAGTGCAGCCTTCTTGCAACATACAAGGGACAAACAAAACTTGTGTCTTTTTACGTCCTTCGTTCTTCTTCTGCAGGGAACTTGTTTGGTTTAGATTTATTTGAATTGTTTAACTTGTCTATAGTAAATCAGGTCTTATCAGTGAACCAGACTGTGCCTTCAGCCAGTGTTTCTCGTCTATGTGAAGAATTTGCAGACATTTTTGCACCGGGCCTTGGTTGCGCTAAGAACTATGAAGCACATTTGGAACTGAAAGTAAACGCGCAACCGAAATTTTTCAGAGCGTGCAATGTTCCCCACGCATTGCGTGATGAGGTCGCCAGAACATTAAATGATTTAGAATCACAAGGTGTAATTGAACATGTGCAGGCTTCTCTCTGGGATTCACTCTTAGTAATTTTGCAAAAACCTTCGAGAAAATTGAGACTTTGCGTGGACTTCAAGGCACAGTGAATCCACAACTATTGACTGCTACTTTTCCTTTACCCCGCCCAGAAGATCTTTTTGACAAACTGTGCCTGGGTAAATATTTTGCGAAGTTGGACCTAGCAGATGCGTACTTGCAAATACCGGTGGACGACGAATCCCAGCGCGTCTTGGTGGTTAAAGCGCATCTTGGTTTGTATCGATTCAAACGACTGCCATTCGGGTGTGCATCCGCCCCTGCATTGTTTCAGCAATATTTACAATCTGTTTGTGCGTCGGTCCCTCCTGCAGCAAACTATCTGGACGATATTGTGATCTCCGGAAAGACGGAAGAAGAACATTTAGCCAATCTCAGAACATTATTTCAGGTCTTGCGACAAAATGGTCTTCGCTTGCGGAAGGACAAATGTGTGTTTTTCGCTCGTGACTTACCCTATCTAGGACATGTACTCAATGCCCAAGGCATACATCCCAGTCCAGAGCACCTTCGTGCCATACAAGACTTGCCTTCGCCGCAGAATTTGAAGCAGCTACAGAGTGTGCTGGGAAAAATAAATTACTATCATAAATATATCCCCCACGCCTCTTCCATTTCAGCTCCGCTTCATCGCTTACGCCGTAAAGGTGTTCCTTTCGTCTGGACGACGGAGTGCGAACGCGCCTTTCGCCAGTTGAAATCGGCGTTGCTTTCTAATACTTGCCTTACGCCTTTCGATCCCCAGAAACCCCTTTTGTTGATGGTAGATGCATCGGATTTCGGGATCGGTGCTGTGCTTGCGCACAAAGATGGTTCGCATGATTGCCCTATTGCCTTTGCGTCCAAATTGCTCTCGTCTGCGCAAAGAAATTATTCACAGATCGAGAAAGAAGCATTGGGTCTCGTATTTGGTGTTACAAAGTTTCGTGATTTCTTCTATGGTCGTTACTTTACCATCATCACAGACGACAAACCTTTGACTTCGCTTTTTCATCCGACCAAGCCTGTACCTCCACGTACAGCGCAGAAATTCATTCGCTGGTCTATTTTCCTCTCGCAGTACCACTACGATATCTTGTATCGGTCCACTGCTAAGCACGGAAACGCCGATGCGTTGTCCCGTTTGCCTGTTGCTGAGGATAGAGCATTCGATTCTTCCGAACTTGCTTGCATGTTCATTGATTCGGAAACCGATGACGTGGTCGAATCGTTTCCGATTGAATTTCGTCGTGTAGCTGCAGCCACAGCTGCTGACCCTGTCCTTACTACAGTTTTGCGTTTTGTTGCTACGCAATGGCCCTTGTCAAAGTCACGGATCGTGGATCCGTTGGTTCGCCGATTTTTTGCTCACAAGGAGAGACTTTTTGTACGACGTGGTGTTTTTCTGTTGTGTTCTGATAATGATCAGTCCAGGGTTGTGGTCGCACGTTCGTTACAGTCCTCTGTCTTACGGCTTCTCCACCAAGGACATTGGGGTATAGTGCGCACGAAACAACTTGCTCGTTAGCACTGTACTTCGTTCGGAATAGATGCTGCGATTACGAATATGTGCTCTTTTTGCATGGCGTGTGCCGAACAACAATCCGCACCACCGCGGAAATTCTTTGCATGGCCAAATGCCACTTCCCCTTGGCAACGCTTACACATCGATTTTGCTGGTCCATTCTGGAATGCTCGATGGTTGGTTGTTGTCGATTCATTCAGTAATTTTCCTTTTGTTGTCCGGATGTCTTCCACGACGTCTTCTGCCACCATCCAAGCGTTATCTGCTGTCTTTTGCATTGAAGGTCTTCCACAGACTATTGTTTCCGACAACGGCCCACAATTCATGTCCGCAGAACTTCAGTCATTCTGCAAGGCCAATGGTATTCAACATCTGACATCCGCGCCGTTTTCGCCTCAGTCAAACGGTGCTGCTGAACATTTGGTCCGGACTTTCATGTCACAGATGTTGAAGTTGAAAGAGTCGCATTCTCGGGAGGACACGTTATTGCTCTTCTTGTCTTCGTATCGCTCTCAGCCCCGAGATGGTCGCTCGCCGGCTGAGTTGCTACACGGTCGCTCTCATCGAACCTTCATGTCTTTGCTACAGCCGCCGCATCAGGTTCCTGTGCAGCGGCAGACACCTGCTTTTGCTCCCGGCGACGTTGTATACTATCGCAACTATCGCGGTTCACGGCGTTGGCTCGCAGGGCGCGTTCTTCGCTGCCTCGGCCGCGCGATGTATCTGGTTTTGGGGGTCTCAGGTGAGGTGCGTCGGCATCTCAATCAGCTGCGCCTCTGTCGTCGCACGGGTTCTGCCGCTCCCCGTCTGCTTTCAGCGACGGTGCCGTCCGGTCAGCGCCCTGGGGACCCATCTACTGGCTCGCCTCATCCCCAGGTGTTACCGACGATGCCTTCCATTTTGCCCCATGGCGTCGCGCCGCCGCCATAGCAGCCGCCGGTGCCGCCCGCAGTGGACGCGTCGCTGCAACCGCCGGGCGCCTCCCTGGGTCCCGCGCCGCCGATCGCTTCCCGTGACCAGTTGTCCTCCGCCAAGGAACTCTTGCCCGCTCCGGACCATCTGTCGTCTTCGCCAGTCGGGTGCTCCGACTCGATGGAGGTCGACCCTTCGGCCCCTCCTGACTTTCTACGGGCGCCTACACCTCATGTTGGGGTGCACCCTGGACTAGGTTTTCAGGCGTTTCCTAGCTCCCTTCGGACCGAATGGACGGGTGCGGGTGGCACAGCCTCGCCTGTTGTTAGGTTCCCCACCTCGTCGCATACGTCAACATGGGGTCCTCCCCACGGCGGGCGGAAGCCTTATGCCACAACCGTTCGCCGATTTGCGGGGAGGAATATGGTGTCACCACCAGACACCACACTTGCTAGGTGGTAGCTTTTAAATCGGCCGCGGTTCGCTAGTATACGTCGGACCCGCGTTTCGCCACTGTCAGTAATTGCAGACCGAGCGCCGCCACACGGCAGGTCTAGAGACACTTCCTAGGACTCGCCCCAGTTGTACAGCCGACGTTGCTAGCCATGGTTCACTGAGAATTACGCTCTCATTTGCCGAGACGATAGTTAGCATAGCCTTCAGGTACATTTGCTACGACCTAGCAAGACGCCGTATTCAATTGTTATTGAGATTGGGGTTTACTGTTGTTTAACGTCCCGTCGACAACGAGGTCATTAGAGACGGAGCGCTAGCTCGGGTTAAGGAAGGATGGGGAAGGAAATTGGCCGTGCCCTTTGAAAGGAACCATCCCGGCATTTGCCTGAAACGATTTAGGGAAATCACGGAAAACCTAAATCAGGATGGCTGGAGACGGGATTGAACCGTCGTCCTCCCGAATGCGAGTCCAGTGTGCTAACCACTGCGCCACCTCGCTCGGTATTATTGAGATTCTATTAATGTATCATCAAGAGCGATGTTCTACAAATGTGGATTAAAGTTAAGTATTTCAGAAGCTACGTACTTTTCTTTATAGCATTCATTACGTATCCTGTTTCAGACCTCACGCCAGCCTGCGTGAGTTTAAGCGCGTGCCTTTCGGCTTCCTCTCATTGTGTCTAGGCTGTCTTGTCTAGACACAACAGGTTGCGTGCGGCTTAATTGAATATGCCAGTGTACTAAAAATCTTTTGGAATTGCTTTAGTTGTTTATCTCTTACCTCAGTGTCGTGACTAACTATCTTGACGGCAGATGAGGAAGTGTGGCTACGCCCAACCAACCGACATGCAGCGTGGCTAAAGCAGTAGCTAGAAGTGCAACGAGTAGTGAGTAAGTCCGGCTCTGGCGTTTCAAGACACGCCGAGATACGTACGTCCTTTATTCTACCTTGTAGTTCATTTGGTAGTTTGGCGTGATAATCCTTGTCATCTTAACTTTAGGGCATGATTTTTAGCGAACTTATTAATCAAAGTTTAAGGGCTGCCACTGGCCAAGTAACTCACGGAGGGTAATTTGTTTCCGTTCAGTTGTATTGATCACCTGTTCTCTAGATAAGATTATATAGTTTGTGTCTCAGAATACTGTCTGCCGTTGACGTGTGCTGTGTTACAGATAATTGGTAGCGGTCGACGCGAGCATACGGGGAGCAGAGCACCACGGGGGCCGAGAGATATTTAAGGCCCTGTCCTCTCCTTTACATCTTGGGTTATGTTGTCACTGTGGCGTAATTCCATCTTTCTGGTGGAGAATTATAGCATCTGAAGTTCAATTACAGTGAAGAGTTGAGTACATTTCTATGTAATTTCCTGTCGCGTGGATATCTCGTATTGATTTGAATCATTGGTCTGCTCTCGTCTGTCACTAATTCACACGCAATTTTGAAGCAATTTTAGGGGTATTGTGATATGGTCATGTTCCAGTTGTAATCATTCTAAGAATATTGTTGATCAATTTGAAGATTGATTTGGTAAAAATTAAAGCACCTCCTTAATTGTTTTAGTCATTTGTAAATAGTTTTGTTTAGGAAAGTTGGCTAGGCAAACCTTAAAAGATCTGTGTTGTTACCGTTAATCTAATCCTCAGCTGATTGGAAGTAATGAGAGTTCTGATGGGAAGTGTATGGACATTTGTACTATTTAAGTGAAGCTTTACCTCAGGATATTTACCTAGCCATATTCAAATTTCAAGTTTTATGGGTCTTGTTCCGGTTAAAGAAATTTGTTATTTGTCCAAGTGATCTGGCCTTGTAATGCAGTCTCCTGTATTACTGTGATTTTGATTTTATAATGCTTTTGATTGTAATAAAATATGTAGCAACTAAAACGGATTACTATTGTGATTTTGGTGTGTCACTACCATTGAACATTTCAGGTTGTACTTAAGTTCGAACATTCATGCACTGACCTCTTTTCCGTGTATTTAATAGCTGAATAACATTTACGAACTTTCATAGTGGCCAGGGCTCATGAACTATTGCATAGTTATGATACTGAAGACTGACTGATTTCTAAATCGTAGATATCTATATATGTTTCAACATTCAGAGCTACTGTTAGCAACTGGCGCTGCAACTACAGCAGCAAAGTTATGTATTACGTTTACTATTTGATGTTATATGTAGAATAAATTAATATCTGAATTCTTTGTTCATGACAGCATCTTTTCTTCGCTCCTGTATCCACTAGAGAACCACCAAGCGTGCGAGGAACTTATAGCAGTTTGTTGAAACGTTTACTATGCAGTCCGATTTTGACTTGGTAACAGGCAAGAGAATATCCTACATAGTACCTGGAAACCAAGTGTCAGACATCACATTCATCAATGTTCATGCCCCAACTGAAGAGAAAACAAATGAGGAAAAGTCTTGAGTTCTATGACCAACTAGAAAAAACAACTGAGAGAACACCAACTAGAAATATCAGGATAGTGCTGGGAGATTTTAATGGAAAAGTAGGAACAGAAGAATTCTACGTACCAACTATCGGAAGGCACAGTTTGCATGATGAGACCAGTGAGAATGGTGATAGGAGGATCAACTTAGCTGTCTCAGAGAACCTGAGAGTAGGTTCGACTTACTTCGAACACAAGAGAATACATAAGGGAACATGGTGCTCACCGGATGGAAGAACCACCAACCAGATAGGTCACATCTTGGTAGACCAGCGCTATAGCCATAGAGTCATGGACATCAGGTCGTATAGAGCAGCCGACTGCATGTCAGACCACTTCCTCATTGTGTGCAGGCTTAAACTCATGTTCACCTACATGCATAAGACGAAGGGGATACTAGAACCTGCTTTGAATGTTCAGAAACTCATCACACGCCACACAGCCATACACTCATAGATATAATAGCAACAAAGCGACCAGATAAAATAATTCGCGCCAGACATCCGCTCCAGGACTCTCTGCTCACGACGTGATATTCTTAAATTACTCAGTGCATACTACCAAAGAAAATCTTACCTGGTAACCTACAGAAACCTAAAAAATGTTAACCATGCCGCTCTTCAAAAGGATTGCTCAGACATCCCTTGGCATGATATAAGCAATGAACCGACTTTAGACGGAAAAATTCGGGAATTATGTCGCAAAATTATTGCACTGTATGATAAACATGCTCCTCAACGCACTGTCAAGGTAAAGAGAGCTCCCGCTCCGTGGCTCACCACTGCATTACGCCAGTTAATGAATAAACGTGATGCTGCACATAGGGTCTTCAAGGGTAACCCAACTCCCGAGGCGTACGAAGCTTATAGGAAACTCCGAAATAGAACCAAGCAAAGCGTGAGGAATGCCAAAATCAGACATGCCCGCTTTGTCGTATGCGGTATAACAAAACCTGCTGCACTGTGGAAAAAGCTGCGCAGTTTCGGTATAGGGAAGCGAAGATCTGACGCTGTTTATCAAGCGTTTGCAGAAGAATTCAACGATTTCTTCTCAACAGCTGTAAACTGCCACGCAGCGACAAATTACCAGCCCCAAGATATCAATCTATCGAGAGACAAATTTTTCCTAAAACATGTAACTACCGGCACAGTACACAAGGCAATTATGAGAATCTCTTACGAGGCAGTAGGAAATGATGGAGTGAGCATTGGCATGATTAAGAACGTCGTAGACACTATTACTCCAGTTATCACAGACATCTTCAACCTGTCTCTTGTCAGTAGTACATATCCTACTGAGTGGAAGCAAAGTTTAATTCAACCTATACCCAAGACTGACAACCCTAAGTTGCCAGGTGACTACAGGCCGATCAGCATACTACCTGCAGTATCTAAAGCCCTAGAATACATCGTCCATGAACAGCTGACGGATTACCTCAAAACTCATAACATCCACAACAAATATCAGTCAGGCTTTCGAAAGCACCATAGTACAGCAACTGCATTAATCAAAGTAACTGATGACATTAAACATGCTATGGACAGACGTGAAGCTACCATCCTAACACTGCTTGACTTTAGCAAGGCTTTTGATACAGTTGACTTTGATATATTATTAATTAAAATGAAACAGCTGAATTTCTCAAACAGCGCTATACACTGGTTCGACAGCTACCTCAAAAACAGAAGTCAACAAGTCATTTGTGGGTCGGAAAAGTCATCATGGAAAAACGTGCGCTCTGGAGTTCCCCAAGGCTCCGTCCTTGGTCCATTACTCTTCTCACTGTACATTAATGATATTTCTTCAGTGATTCACTCCTGCAACTACCATCTATATGCCGACGACATCCAACTGTACATAAGTGCAAGCCCCAAGAACATTGCTGACGCAGTAGCGAGTATGAACGCAGATCTTTGCTCTGTTTCTCGATGGGCACAGAACCTAGGTCTGAAACTAAACCCCAAGAAATCCCAGGTCATACTTATATCCAAAGTTAATCAGTCGGTACTTTCGCGAAACAGTCCCTCAAATACTCCTCAATGGTACCCAACTACCATACCAAAAAACAGTAAAAGACCTTGGAATAATCTTGGATGAACACCTAAACTGGGGAGAACAAACAGTCACAGCTAGCCGGAAATCGCTCTCCTCCCTACATGCAATTCAAAAATTTAGAAAAATATTTCCAACCCATGTTAAACAAAAATTAGTCCAAACACTAGTCTTGCCTAATCTTTACTACTGTGATGTAGTTCAACACGGCACAAATAGAGAAAATTCGAGATGCCTGCAGCTAGTGATGAATGCTTGCGTTAGATACGTATGCAATATACGGTCGTATGATCATATCAGTCCTTCATACTCCCAGCTAGGTTGGATACGCCCACATGGCACGCGATCTCCACACGATGTGCTTACTTCATCGATTTCTTAGCCACTGGTGCCCCCAATACTTATCTTCTCATATTAAACACCTATCATCATTCCACAACCGCAATACCAGATCGGATACGTCTAGCATCTTGGCTGTACCTTTACATAACACAAAATCTTTCTCTGTGTCATTCTCCATCTCAGCCATACGACTATGGAACGCGCTCCCCTGTGATCTGCGTCTTATCCAGAACCACTTAACATTCAAGAGGGAACTCAAGACTTACATATTAGGGACGGTATAGTCACCATTGTCGTGCCCCCTCTCATCTTTTTCTTTCTCCTCTCCATCATAGCTTCGAATTTTACCATTCTATTTCTCTTCCACTAACCTATCTACCTCTTCTATATCTCTTTCATCCCATTCTATCGTCTTACGTCTCTGCTTGATGAGAATAACTCACAAGCTGCAAGAATATAACGAGAAAATTCCCAACTAGCAATAGGACTGACATTCATAAAAGAAAAAATATGTTTACTTTCCTATACATAGTCATTACTATTATTATTATTATTGATTATTATAATTATTTTTTGATTTTATAATCTCTAATTTTTTTCTGTAACATTAATACTGTATAACATGTTATATGTCCTTAATGTTCTGTAGAAACTGAAATTTGTTGAATCTGAGTATGCCTGGTTAGGTGTAAGAGAGGGCCTGAAGGCCCTAATCTTGCCAGGTAAAATAAATGCATAAATAAATAAATAAATAATTTCTTGAGATAGATGGCAAGAGCTTCAAGAGAGTACACCGGTTCAGATACCTGGGATCTTGGTTTACCACGGACAAGAACATAAAAATGGACATCAAGGAAAGAATAGCAGTGGGAATGAAATGCTTGCATTCTCTCAGAGACACGCTCGGCTCTAAATCGATCTCAGTGAACACTAAGATGAAAATCTACAACACAGTGATATGCCCAACAATAATGTACGGTTCAGAAGCATGGAGCATGACTAAGAAAGAAAATGAAAAACTATTAATATTTGAAACAAGAGTAATGAGGAGGATGTGGGGACCAGTTTTAGATAACGGAGAATGGATGAGGCGGAAAAACGAGGAAATAAACCTGATGCGACAGCCAACTATCCTACAGAAGATAAGGAGCAAAAGAATGTAATGGGTGGGCCATATAGCCCGTACGCCAGATGGAAGACAGGCGAAGATGGCACTAGGGGAGGAAACCAAACACTAAACGCCCCATTGGATGACCAAGGCAGCGCTGGATGGACGGCCTGGCGAAGGACCTAGCAGCCCTGGGAACTGAAGACACCTGGAGGAGCCGGCAACAAAACAGGAAAGAATGGAGGCAGTTTGTGGATGCAGCGCGCGGTCTGCAGGGCCTGTGATCGCTGGGTATCTCTCAATCTAACAGGCGTGTGTGGATTGTGGCATTCATCCTCCTAACATTTACAAAGCATGTGCTGCTACTCAATGTTTATTGTTAAGATCAGGCACTGTCAGTGCAGCCTCAGCAAGCTAGGCTTGACAATGAACGTGTAAGGATTCGAAACTTGTCGCCTAATAAATACTGCAATTGTTGACAAAACCGTTAATAAACGCCGGCCGGAGTGGCCGAGCGGTTCTAGACGCGACCGCTGCGGTCGCTGGTTCGAATCCTGCCTCGGGCATGGATGTGTGTGATGTCCTTGGGTTAGTTAGGTTTAAGTAGTTTTAAGTTATAGGGGACTGATGACCTCAGAAGTTAAGTCCCATAGTGCTCAGAGCAATTTGAACCATTTTTCGTTAATAAACACTTTCAAGAAATTAAATAAAATTGCTGTTCCCTGTCACCGAAATGTTGACATTGAAGAATGAAGAAGGTGTAACAGTTAAATGTCTCGCTAATCTCATTTATGCTACCTTTGTTGCAAACAATAGTAATGGACAGTAGATGAGAAACAGAGTTATCGCATGTAAAACTTGGTAAGTGATGTGTTTCATTAATATTAGTTGATAGTTTCATGATAAACTGAGAACTGGAAGCCCTATTTATAATTTCAAATGTTCATTAATGGCAGCTTTGTCAGTACGTGTGCATGTAATCAGTGGTGAGTGCCAAAAACTGCCTGCTGGTAGTAATAAAGCGTGCGGTGTTCGTTTCAGAAAAATGCTTTTGAGGGGCCATTTGTACGAATCTAAGAAAGATGTGAATAATTATGACTCAGATGAAGATCAAGAGCAAATTTCTGAGCGCCTATGTATTTGAAAAGTTATTGCTAGTAAGATAAATGCGAAAATTTATTTAAGCAAGTAAACAATGCTAAGTTGTGCTCCTTATGGAATTTCAGTTTTAATAATAAATGTAACTGACAGGGTGACGTTAGAGACGGTAAGGGTCATCCTTAACATTGCTTACGTGCTGTAGTAAGGTACTCGCTAAAATTAATGCTATGTGGAGCCGAGACATGATTAATTTTCGAAATTGTTATATTTTATTGTTGCAAAAATTATTAACACAAATCTCGGTATAAAAATGAAAAATTCGGGTTTGTTAAGTTTGTGTTTTTGAGAGGTTCTACAGTAAAGTTTGCCGCGCGGGGTTAGCCGAGCGGTCTAAAGGCACTGCAGTCATGGACTGTGCGGCTGGTCTCGGCGGAGGTTCGAGTCCTCCCTCGGGCATGGGTGTGTGTGTTTGTCCGTAGGATAATTTAGGTTAAGTAGTGTGTAAGCTTAGGGACTGATGACCTTAGCAGTTAAGTCCCATAAGATTTCACACACATTTGAACAGTGAAGTTTTCTTAATTCGCCTAGCAAGTAAACAGTGGTAAGTCAATGCTAACCAGTATTATGTAAACTTGGTTTGCAAGTACCCACTGATGCATTTTTATGAAGTAAATTTTCGGTAGAATTGATAATTTCAAAAATATGTATTTGAAAACAACGTTATATAAAAAAATCACATTGCATGTGTCCGCAGCTCGTGGTCGTGCGGTAGCGTTCTCGCTTCCCACGCCCGGGTCCCCGGGTTCGATTCCCGGCGGGGTCAGGGATTTTCTTTGCCTCGTGATGACTGGGTGTTGTGTGATTTCCTTAGGTTAGTTAGATTTAAGTAGTTCTAAGTTCTAGGGGACTGATGACCATAGATGTTAAGTCCCATAGTGCTCAGAGCCATTTGAAGCCACATTGCATGTAACTAAAGTATCTTAGTTATGAGATTTTGTTGAAAATTAAATTTCTCAAAACAACCATCTTATACCTTGTCATTGATTGTAGTCTATGTCTTCTTATGTCTTTCTTCGGTTTTCTCTCAGTTCAATAAAGCAAACTTCCATGAATCAGGTTACAGCTAGCTTATATCTGTCTTATTTTTAAATTAATTTTTAATGGCTGTATCTACCGAAAGTGTAAAAGACTAGTCGAGACGGCAATCACAATGAAATCTTCGCTTTTGAGGAGACCACCAGCGACCCGCCACGCAAAAAGTTGTCACCGTCCTGGCGCTTGACACGTAAATGATTGATCTCTGTGGCGTCTACTGATTCGCAACACAGGTCGTAGAGAAGGAGCCTTCTTGTCTGTCTTGCCAACGAATAAGCGAGGTCAGTACTGGTCCACCTTGTTAGCGGTTTTAGTTTTAGTTAAACACTTGACAATAAGGAACAGTAGGTAAAAATTATCTCGATCTTAGTACAAGTAGGAGGACTATCTTTAGACGTAACTCTGCTAGCACGCAGACGCAAAGTCATGCTAATACTGATAAAATAATAAGCTTAAAGTGTTGTGGATTGGCAAGAGAGCCAACCCATTATGAGAGGAAGCTGAAATGCACGCGTTTTAGCTCACGCAGGCTGGCGTGAGGTCTGGAACAGGTCAAGGAAATGAGACTAGCAAAAAAAGGACGTAGCTGTGGAATACTTAACTTTAATCCATAAATGGTGAACATCGCTCTTGACGGTACATGTTTTACAGCATTAATAGTAACTGGTAATGGCGCCTTGCTAGGTCGTAGCAAATGACGTAGCTAAAGGCTATGCTAACTATCGTCTCGGCAATTGAGAGCGTATTTTGTCAGTGAACCATCGCTAGCAAAGTCGGCTGTCCAACTGGGGCGAGTGCTAGGAAGTCTCTCTAGACCTGCCGTGTGGTGGCGCTCGGTCTGCAATCACTGATAGTGGCGACACGCGGGTCCGACGTATACTAACGGACCGCGGCCGATTTAAAGGCTACCACCTAGTGGTGTCTGGCGGTGACACCACATTCCTCCCCCGCAAATCGGCGGACGGTTGTGGCATAAGGCTTCCGCCCATCGTGGGGAGGACCCCATGTTGACGTATTCGACGAGGTGGGGAGCCTAACAACAGGCGAGGCTGTGCCACCCGCACCCTGCCATTCGGACCGAGGGGAGCTAGGAAACGCCTGGAAACCTGCTCCACGGTGCACGCCAACATGTGGTGTATGCGCCCATAGAGAGACAGGAAGGGCCGAAGGGTCGACCTCCATCGGGCCGGGGCACCCAACGGGCGAAGACGACATATGGTCCGGAGCGGGCAAGAGTTCCATGGCGGAGGACAACTGGTCACGGGAAGCGATCGGCGGTACGTGACCCAGGGCGGCGCCCGGCGGTTGCAGCGACGCGTCCACTGCGGGCGTCGCCGGCGGGAGAACAGGCGGCGGTGGCGGCGCGTCGCCATGGGACAAAATGGAAGGCAGCGTCGGTAACACCTGGGGCTGAGGCGAGCCAGTAGATGGGTCCCCAGGGCGCTGACCGGACGGCACCGTCGCTGAAAGCAGACGGGGAGCGGCAGATCCCGTGCGACGACAGAGGCGCAGCTGAGTGAGATGCCGACGCACCTCACCAGAGGCCCCCAAAACCAGATACATCGTGCGGCCGAGGCAGCGAAGAATGCTCCCTTCGAACCAACGCGGTGAACCTCGATAGTTGCGATAGTAGACAACGTCGCCTGGGGCAAAAGCAGGTGTCTGCCGCTGCACAGGAACCTGATGCGGCGGATGTAGCAAAGACATCAAGGTTCGATGAGGGCGACCGTGGAGCAACTCAGCCGGCGAGCGACCATCTCGGGGCTGAGAGCGATACGAGGACAAAAAGAGCAATAACGCGTCCTCCCGAGAATGCGACTCTTTCAACTTCAACATCTGTGACTTGAAAGTCCTGACCAATCGCTCAGCGGCACCGTTTGACTGTGGCGAAAACGGCGCGGACGTTAGATGTTGAACACCATTGGCCTTGCAGAATGATTGAAATTCTGCGGACATGAATTGTGGGCCATTGTCGGAAACAATAGTCTGTGGAAGACCTTCAATGCAAAAGATAGCGGATAACGCTTGGATGGTGGCAGATGACGTCGTGGAAGACATCCGGACAACAAAAGGAAAATTACTGAATGAATCTATCACAACCAACCATCGAGCATTCCAGAATGGACCAGCAAAATCGATGTGTAAGCGTTGCCAAGGGGAAGTGGCTTTTGGCCATGCAAAGAACTTCCGCGGTGGTGCTGATTGTTGTTCGGCACACACCATGCAAAAAGAGCACATATTCGTAATCGCTGCATCGATTTCGAACCAAGTACAGTGCTGACGAGCAAGTTGTTTCGTTCTCACTATACCCCAATGTCCTTGGTGGAGAAGCCGTAAGACAGAGGACTGTAACGAACGTGGGACCACGACCCTGGACTGATCATTATCAGAACGCAACAGCAAAACACCACGTCGTACAAAAAGTCTCTCCTTGTGAGCAAAAAATCGGCGAACCAACGGATCCCCGATCCGTGACTTTGACAAGGGCCATTGAGTAGCAACGAAACGCAGAACGGTAGCCAGGATAGGGTCTGAAGCTGTGGCTGCAGCTACACGACGAAAATCAATCGGAAACGAGTCGACCACGTCATCGGTTTCCGAATCAATGAACATGCAAGCAAGTTCCGAGGAATCGAATGCTCTATCCTCAGCAACAGGCAAACGGGACAACGCATCGACGTTTCCGTGCTTAGCAGTGGACCGATACAAGATATCGTAGCGGTACTGCGAGAGAAAAAAAGACCAGCGAATGAATTTCTGCGCTGTACGTGGAGGTACAGGCTTGGTCGGATGAAAAAGCGAAGTCAAAGGTTTGTGGTCTGTGATGATGGTAAAGTGACGACCATACAAGAAATCATGAAACTTTGTAACACCAAATACGAGAGCCAATGCTTCTTTCTCGATCTGTGAATAATTTCTTTGCGCAGACGAGAGCAATTTGGACGCAAAGGCAATAGGGCGATCGTGCGAACCATCTTTGTGCGCAAGCACAGCACCGATCCCGAAATCCGGTGCATCCACCATCAACAAAAGGGGCTTCCGGGGATCGAATGGCGTAAGGCAAGTATTGGAAAGCAACGCCGATTTCAACTGGCGAAAGGCGCGTTCGCATTCCGTCGTCCAGACGAACGGAACACCTTTACGGCGTAAGCGATGAAGCGGAGCTGAAATGGAAGAGGCGTGGGGGATATATTTATGATAGTAATTTATTTTTCCCAGCACACTCTGTAGCTGCTTCAAATTCTGCGGCGAAGGCAAGTCTTGTATGGCACGGAGGTGCTCTGGACTGGGATGTATGCCTTGGGCATTGAGTACATGTCCTAGATAGGGTAAGTCACGAGCGAAAAACACACATTTGTCCTTCCGCAAGCGAAGACCATTTTGTCGCAAGACCTGAAATAATGTTCTGAGATTGGCTAAATGTTCTTCTTCCGTCTTTCCGGAGATCACAATATCGTCCAGATAGTTTGCTGCAGTAGGGACCGACGCACAAACAGTTTGTAGATATTGCTGAAACAATGCAGGGGCGGATGCACACCATAATGGCAGTCGTTTGAATCGATACAAACCCAGGTGCGTGTTAACCACCAAAACGCGCTGAGATTCTTCGTCCACCGGTATTTGCAAGTACGCATCTGCTAGGTCCAACTTCGCAAAATATTTACCCGGGCACAGTTTGTCAAAAAGATCTTCCGGGCGGGGTAAAGGAAAAGTTGTAATCACTAGTTGTGGATTCCTGTTGCCTTGAAGTCCACACAAAGTCTCAATTTTCCGGAAGGTTTTTGCAAAATTACTAAGGGTGATACCCAGAGAGAAGCGTGCACACGTTCAATGACACCTTGTGATTCCAAATCGTGTAATGTTTTTGCGACCTCATCACGCAATGCGTGGGGAACATTGCGCGCTCTGAAAAATTTTGGTTGCGCGTTGACTTTCAGTTCCAAATGTGCTTTATAGTCCTTAGCGCAACCGAGGCCCGGTGCAAAAATGTCTGCAAATTCGTCACATAGACGAGAAACACTGGCTGAAGACACAGTCTGGTTCACTGATAAGACCTGATTTACTATAGACAAGTTAAACAACTGAAATAAATGGCCCGCATCTCGTGGTCGTGCGGTAGCGTTCTCGCTTCCCACGCCCGGGTTCCCGGGTTCGATTCCCGGCGGGGTCAGAGATTTTCTCTGCCTCGTGATGGCTGGGTGTTGTGTGCTGTCCTTAGGTTAGTTAGGTTTAAGTAGTTCTAAGTTCTAGGGGACTTATGACCACAGCAGTTGAGTCCCATAGTGCTCGGAGCCATTTGAACCATTTTTTTTTAAATAAATCGAAACCAAACAAGTTCACTGCAGAAGAAGAACGAAGGACGTAAAATGCACACGTTTTGTTTGTCCCTTGTATGTTGCAAGAAGGCTGCACTGTCCTAACACAGGGATCGCTTGTCCTGAATAACTACTTAACTTAACATTTGCGGCACGCAACGGAGGTGTGCCCAGCTGTTTGTACGTGTCGTGATTGATCAGTGATACTGCAGCTCCGGTATTGAGCTGGAATGGTATCACTTTGCTGTTAATGTCCAAGTCCACAAAAAGTTTATTGTCCTGCTGACGACAAGAGTGACTGTTTCGTGCAACATGAACTGACACTGGTACAGAATCACTGGCGACTTGACGGGATTTCCGGCGATGTCGATGCACACTATTTGTGGGATGAACACAGTCACTGTGAGAGAGAGTAGCACTGGGCGGAGTGGAATGAACTACATGAATTTCCATAGGCGAAGTTTCACGAGCCTGAGTATCCTTGGTTCGATTTCGGCGTGAAGCAAAGGGCCTGGAATGGTTGTGAGTGTCCCACCTGAGCTTTTTCTGGCAAACACTTTGAACATGTCCTTTTTTATTACAGAAAAAGCAAATAGACTGGCGTGACGGGCATTTCTCACGCAAATGTCTAGTAGCACACCGCGGGCATGATTTCACTGCATTTGCTTGCCGGCGCGGTACATGTGGCCGAGAGCCAAGCAGCTTTGGCGCGGCCGAGCGCGAGGACTGTTTACTGTTCCGTGCAGCTCGCCCGGCAGACCAGTTCACCTGACACACGGGTGGCGAAGTTTCAAATGATTCCTGAGCAAAGTCAAGTGTGTCCTGCCGATCCAATATATCCAGCACTTGTTGAAGGGAGGGATTGACTAGGTTCAAAATCTGTTCCCATATATGAACATCAGAAACGTTCTGTGCAATTGCATCACGCACCATAGTATCTGAATAAGGGAGTCCACATTGACACTCAAAAGCACAATCCCTAGTAAGGCCTTGCAAGGTTGCAACCCACTCTCGATTAGTCTGACCTGCCGTACGTTTTGTACGAAAGAAGGTATACCTTTTGGCAACTACATTGACTGAGTCTTTGAAATATGCATCTAATGCAGACAAAATTTCGTCGTAGGACAGAGTTGCTACGTCGTGTCAGGGAAATAATTTGACTATCACACGGTACGTGGTCACTCCGACAGACGACAAAAGAAAAGGCTGCCGCTCGTTACCTTGAATTCTGTAGGCGTCGAGATGGAATCCAAATTGGCGGGACCACTCCGTCCAGCTTTCCAGTGCAGCATCAAAAGGACGAAAAGGTGCAACTGCGTGTTGTGGCTGCGGTAGCGGTGGAGCGAAGGCTGCCGCATCGTTTTGCATTGCACGTTGACCCTGGACGAGCTGTCCAAGGGCATTCAGTAAGGCCTGCGTCTGCTGATTCTGTAAGCGATAAAATTCGGACAGTACATCTGGAGATTGTGGCGAAGCCATTCCACAAGTAAATCAGGGCATTATAGTTACGAACGCGAATTGGCCTCGTCGCCAAATGTTGTGGATTGGCAAGAGAGCCAACCCACTATGAGAGGAAGCCGAAAGGCACGCGTTTTAGCTCACGCAGGCGTGAGGTCTGGAACAGGTCAAGGAAATGAGACTAGCAAAAAAAGGACGTAGCTGTGGAATACTTAACTTTAATTCATAAATGGTGAACATCGCTCTTGACGGTACATGTTTTACAGCATTAATAGTAACTGGTAATGGCGCCTTGCTAGGTCGTAGCAAATGACGTAGCTGAAGGCTATGCTAACTATCGTCTCGGCAATTGAGAGCGTATTTTGTCAGTGAACCATCGCTACCAAAGTCGGCTGTCCAACTGGGGCGAGTGCTAGGAAGTCTCTCTAGACCTGCCGTGTGGCGGCGCTCGGTCTGCAATCACTGATAGTGGCGACACGCGGGTCCGACGTATACTAACGGACAGCGGCCGATTTAAAGGCTACCACCTAGCAAGTGTGGTGTCTGGCGGTGACACCACATAAAGCTTACAGATTTCGTTAAAATAGCGTTACCACTGTCCCGAAAGTCTAGGGTGGGGTAAAAAGCAATAAGTCCAGAAGATCAGTATCTGCTCCTGCACACGCCTTACGGTGCAATATCTCAAATCGGAAAGTCTGCCTAGCTATGATGTAATTTCGTTGGTATTTTCCCGTGTCTCCAAGCCTTTTCAAGTACCTGTTTTGATTCTTCAAAAATGTGTACGCCAAATCTGTTTCTTCTGTAACTCTTTCCGTTACTTTCCGTACTGCAACACTTAAAGTTTCCAATGATCTCCCTTTGCACACTGAGTTACCAGTTCGGTTGTATCTCGATCTCTTCATCTTCTGCTTGTGACGTCAGCACGAATACATGAGTTAGTGTTGTTGGCGGTGATATGCTGTGTATTCCGAACGGTTAACAGTAACACACTCTTTGACCTATTTTTCTTTTCATAACGAATTTTATTCAGGTTATACTATGTCCTGCTGCTGTTGAGTCGCCTGACTATTAATCCTTAAGCTCTTTCCATTTCATTTCACTGGCTCTTACTATGTCTAGATTGAGACATCGCATTTCCCATTTCACATTTTGAAAGCTTCCTTACCACAAAATACACTTCTGACATTCCACTCTCCGACTCGTAGGATAGCACCCTCTTGTTACTTTTTCGGTACTGTGCTCACGTCTACCTCCTCGTTTGCAGTCGCTTCCTGAGATCCACGTGCGAGACTAATGCGCAATATTTTGCTAATAGAAAGATCATCATGATAATTTTTGAATTGTAGGCGACATGGTTTCCATCGCAACCCGCATTCGCATGCCGTTGCTCATTGATGATACGAGGGTCGGTCAAAAAGTAATGACTCCCATTTTTTTTCTACTTAAAGAAATTAAGTTAAGTGAAAAATTTGAATTTGGCGCCATTCCTCAAACCTTCTTCTGCAATCCACTGCAGTAGTAACTTTCTGTGTCAACAGGTGGCAGCACAGCAGAAGTTTGTAAGATGGCCGACATCGATGTTCGTTTGAGACAGCGTTGTGTGATTGAATTCTTGAATGCAGAAGGTGAAACGCCCATACGCATTCATGAAAGACTGAAGAAGGTGTATGGTGTTGTGACAGTGGATGTCAGCACTGTTAGACGATGGGTTCGTCGTTGTAAGGAAGCTGAAGGGCAAACACCGTTGACTGACGAAAAGCGGAGCGGCAGGCCGGTGAGTGCACTGACTCCACACAACATTCAGCAAGTTGATGACATCATTCGTGGTGACCGTCGGGTGACTGCAGATGAAGTGTGTCGCATTATTTCTCTTAGTAAAGGCAGTGTGATCACGATTATTAAACAATTGGGGTACTCAAAAGTTTGTGCACGGTGGGTTCCAAGAATGTTAACCGATCAGAATAAAGAGGCAAGGAAAACAATAGCCTCCCAACACTTGCAGCGCTTCCGTTTGGAGGGAGATGAGTTTCTGAAAAAAATTGTGACCGGGGACGAAACATGGGTGCATTTTTTTGAACCCGAATCAAAGAGGCAGTCAATGGAGTGGCGTCACACAAGCTCGCCGAGGAAATTCAAAACTGTGCGATCGGCAGGGAAAGTTATGGCAACAGTTTTCTGGGATACAGAGGGTGTGATTCTGGTTGATTTTTTGGAGCAGGGATGCACAATAAATTCTGTTCAATACGTCACAACCCTCAACAAACTTAAAGCACGTCTTCAGCGAGTTCGCCCAACAAAATCAATGGCAGATGTTCTTCTTTTGCATGACAATGCAAGACCACACACCAGTCGTCACACCTCTGACGAGATTGTCAAAATTGGATGGGAAGTTTTGCCTCATCCCCCATACAGCCCTGACCTGGCACCATCAGACTTCCATCTGTTCGGGCCACTAAAAGAAGCTCATCGTGGGATTCATTTTGAAGATGAGGAGGCCGTCAAAACATCCGTGCGTCAATGGCTTAGGAAGCAGAGCTGTGATTTTTACCGTGCTGGGATACATGCCCTTGTTCAAAGATGGACCAAAACTGTAGAGATGGGCGGAGATTACATTGAAAAATGACAAAATGATCCTCAATGTTGTGGTTTTCAACCTATGTAATTGCATTTAAATTTCCTGACAATTAAATGTAGAAAAAAAAAATAGGAGGCATTACTTTTTGACTGACCCTCGTATTTCCGCCTTTACGTGCAAGTTCAAAAATGGTTCAAATGGCTCTGAGCACTATGGGAATCAACAGCTTAGGTCATAAGTCCCCTAGAACTTAGAACTACTTAAACCTAACTAACCTAAGGACATCACACACACCCATGCCCGAGGCAGGATTCGAACCTGTGACCGTAGCAGCCCCGCGGTTCCGGACTGCAGCGCCAGAACCGCACGGCCACCGCGGCCGGCGGTGCAAGTCAAGGGCGAGATGTTGTTCTGAACCGCAACCCGATAGCCTATCCTCTTTGACAAGACGTTAATTCACTATCCGAAAAAAATGTGCGGAATGTAGCAAAAAGGTAATGAACTGTAAAATTATAAAAGTTTTGAAAACTTTCTATAAAACTTTTTAAGAGGTTCAATATTTGTAACTGTGAGTAAGCGGGCTTCATGTGTCACCCAGAGTGCATATATCTGTACTATTTGGACAAGTTATCCTGCGTGATGATGCTGTATATATATTTTATGTTTTATTATTGACTTCAAGTTCAGATAACATGACAGATCTCTGCTTGCTGTTTCTGTCTGCAACGGAAATAATTACGTGGACTTTTCAATGTACAAAAGAAACTTCTTACACCCTGTAGAGGATTTTTGTTTCAGTTGCTGTCACAGATAACTTGAATATACGTAGCACATATTACCTAGAAAATTTAAAAAGGAATGTTACAGACGATGCAAAGGTCTTGTACAGTACGAGTGTAACTGTAATACTGCAAGTGGTCTGAAGATGACAGTTAGGCTACCGAAACTGGTCATCAATTTGTAAATAATATTTTAGTTTTAAATGCGATTGAGACAATATATAGAAAAATTTTAAAAGTTTTATAAAACTTTTTAAATTTGAATGAACCATTCGGAGAAGTGCACCCGTGCGAAAAATCTGCTGCTGGTATTGCCAGCACACGCAGTACGTGATAGGGAGAGGGGGGGGGGGGGGGGGTAAACGTCCCAGGCCGAATCAGACGGCCATCAGTTGCTTCAAACGTCCTTCTTTCCGGGCACTGCCGTTCTGGAGATCTCTCCCGATACAAACCTTCAGCACGATAGTTATTACAACTTGTTAATCCGTACAGCAGAGGGTCATCTACCAGTGGCGCATTTGAGTACACTTCCATCTAAATGTTCCGGAAACCAAGTGCGTTGATGCTATGTGCTTAACTGTAGCAGAGCAATAAAGTTAGTCGCATGTCAATGCAAGTAATGAAATGAATCACATATCAATATTACCTTCGTTTATTTGGAACAACGAACACTAGCAGTGAACCAGAGAATTATAACTTACTATACACTCTAATTAAACGTAACCAAGAAGGTATCGTAAACATTTCATGTAAGAAAACGTTTCATGTGATGTTGGTAGATTCTGTTTCTGTGTGTTTACCATGATTAATATGACTACGTAGAGAAACAGAAAATGGGTTTTAACAAGGAGACAAATCTTTTTCGAACGACTGTAAAATGATCCATTTTATTCTTTTATGTGTAAGAAATATTTCCTGGAAGTTTGACCGTACGTTTTTGTTCAATACTATACTAGCTTTTGACTACGTGATTACTGAGTTGCAAGTGAAATTGTATAATAAATGTACCTGGGAGTAGTAACGCGAAAGAATATGAAATAGAACGGTCACACACATAATTTAGCTAAGTTTTAGCTTAGGGTACATTGGTAGGAGTGTTAGAAAACTGCAGTTTGTCTGCAAAAAAGAAGATTGTTTACAGAAAATGTGTTCTACATGTACTGACATACAGAAGTAGGGTGTGGTATTCATATCAGGTCGTAAAGACGCGCAATGTGAATGGTTTTATACACGTCTGACTGACTAGAGAGAATAACAGGACTGCTGGATAATATGTGTTCGCAGGCATTCGTAACAGCCGTCAGATGAACTACAAAAGCGTTTTGAACACATTTAAGAATACAGGAATGTTGAAACTTCCTGGCAGATTAAAATTGTGTGTTGGACTGAGACTCGAACTCGGGACCTTTGCCGGTATGCAGAAGAGTTTCTGTGAAGTTTGGAAGGTAGGAGACGAGGCAATGGCGGAATTAATGCTGTGTGGCCGGGTGGTCAGTCGTGCTTGGTTATCTCAGTTGGTAGAGCACTTGCCCGCGAAAGGCAAAGGTCCCGAGTTCGTGTCTCGGTCCGGTACACAGTTTTAACCTGCCAGGAAGTTTCATACCAGTGCACACTCCACTGCAGAGTGAACATTTCATTCTATATGAATGTTCTTCAGCCCGTCACGTATCTCTCGCTCAGGAACGACGGAGAGAAATAATTTTCTGTGCAGGAACTGATTCAACCTTGGCCCAGGGCTCTCTGGCTATATACTTCCAAGGCTTATTAGCTTGTCAGGTGCGCCAGAGCGCGACTACTAACAGTCACAGGTAAAATACATATTCTATCTGTGTATATCTGGGATGAATGCATCTGCCAGCTGTCTGTGAACTGCGTAATATTTTTATATATGTCTACTGTATCTTTATGTTTCTGCAGAGGGGTGGCAGTGAAAAGTCATAAGGTTCTATACATCGCTAAAAACTATATACACACACTCACTCACTCTCACACGCACATACACGCAAATAAACACACACACACCGGACGTGCCGATTGGCGTAGCAGACATGCTTTGGTTCAGCAGCACTTTTGTTGAGGTAAGCCGTAGGAGGTTCTGAGTCGTAGCATGTAGAACGAGGCCGATCGTGTTAAAACAGAGTTACAAATAATGTCGGTTCGACAAAGACAGCGAGAAACTGATGATCAATGGTGCGCCTTTTGTGGCACACCAGCTCTCTGGCAGTACTATCGATTACCCGGTTGTACTACTATCTTTGCCCCTGTTGTGATCTGGCGGCGGGTATTTGCGATAGGGTAGTTGGTCGCCGGACTCTCTACGAGGCGCTAGGGCGTGCTTGAGGGGACAACGGAGCAAACACGCAGGCTTGGGCAGCCGTGGCGCGCCGGTCTAGCTTGCAAGACGGTCGCGAGTTTGTGGTGAACCTGTCTAATGTCAACTTCGGGCGCTGCTCGTCTCATTACTTTGGGGTCTGTTTTCTCGGAGAGACACATCCCTCTAGACCACCTCGAACAACGTACTCCATCGTACGTCTACATCTACATCTACATCTACATTTATACTCCGCAAGCCACCCAACGGTGTGTGGCGGAGGGCACTTTACGTGCCACTGTCATTACCTCCCTTTCCTGTTCCAGTCGCGTATGGTCCGCGGGAAGAACGACTGCCGGAAAGCCTCCGTGCGCGCTCGAATCTCTCTAATTTTACATTCGTGATCTCCTCCGGAGGTATAAGTAGGGGGAAGCAATATATTCGATACCTCATCCAGAAACGCACCCTCTGTAAACCTGGACAGCCAAGCTACACCGCGATGCAGAGCGCCTGTCTTGCAGAGTCTGCCACTTGAGTTTGCTAAACATCGCCGTAACGCTATCACGCTTACCAAATAACCATGTGACGAAACGAGCCGCTCTTCTTTGGATCTTCTCTATCTCCTCTGTCAACCCGACCTGGTACAGATTCCACACTGATGAGCAATACTCAAGTATAGGTCGAACGAGTGTTTTGCAAGCCACCTCCTTTGTTGATGGACTACATTTTCTAAGGACTCTCCTAATGAATCTCAACCTGGCACCCGCCTTACCAACAATTAATTTTATATGGTCATTCCACTTCAAATCGTTCCGTAAGCATATTCCCAGATATTTTACAGAAGTAACTGCTACCAGTGTTTGTTCCGCTATCATATAATCATACAATAAAGCATCCTTCTTTCTATGTATTCGCAATACATTACATTTGTCTATGTTAAGGGTCAGTTGCCACTCCCTGCACCAAGTGCCTATCCGCTGCAGATCTTCCTGCATTTCGCTACAATTTTCTAATGCTGCAACTTCTCTGTATACTACAGCATCATCCGCGAAAAGCCGCATGGAACTTCCGACACTATCTACTAGGTCATTTATATATATTGTGAAAAGCAATGGTCCCTTAACACTCCCCTGTGGCACGCCAGAGGTTACCTTAACGTCTGTAGACGTCTCTCCATTGACAACATGCTGTGCTCTGTTCGCTAAAAACTCTTCAATCCAGCCACACAGCTGGTCTGATATTCCGTAGGCTCTTACTTTGTTTATCAGGCGACAGTGCGGAACTTTATCGAACCCCTTTCCGGAAGTCAAGGAAAATGGCATCTACCAGGGAGTGTAAGTGGTTTTGGTGCCTTCGTTTCGTCAAACGATTTGCGTTGCAGCTAGTGAACTTGTTGGTCGGATGGCAGTCGGCAGAGTCTGTGTGACTGTATGCAGACCAACAGTTACCACTTGCTTTAAAATCCGCTGGTTGGATCCTATTAAAAGGCAGATTAGCACGAAGGCGTGCGTATGATTTTGGGTTTATTGCCATCAAGCGACGTCCCTGGTATATCACTCTAAAAAATTTTTTTTTTTTGCAACCAGTTATTCTGTTATTAGTAAAACTTGAATTTGGTAAAGTTATTCATTTATATGTACTTCCTTATATACGTGCACTTATTGAATGCACTCACTCTACAGTAATTGGTTTGTGTATTTTATCGATTTATTAACGTAGATTAGATTAGAATAGATTAGTACTTGTTCCATAGATCATGAATACGACACTTCGTAATGATGTAGAACGTGTCAGGTTAATAAAAGGTGTCTATACAAGATATTACCTCACACAAAATATTACATGACACTTAATATTTTTTTGGGTGGGGGGGGGGGGGGAGTTGGGGAAATTTCCCACATACTATATCCAAAAATTCATCTAATGAGTAGAAGGAGTTGCCATTCAGAAATTCTTTTAATTTCCTTTTAAATGCTATATGGCTATCTGTCAGACTTTTGATGCTATTAGGTAAGTGACCAAAGACTTTTGTGGCAGCATAATTTACCCCCTTCTGAGCCAAAGTTAGATTTAACCTTGAGTAGTGAAGATCATCCTTTCTCCTAGTGTTGTAGCCATGTACACTGCTATTACTTTTGAATTCGTTCGGATTGTTAATAGCAAATTTCATAAGTGAATATATATACAGTATATATATATATTGTGAGGCTACAGTGAAGATCCCTAGCTCTTTAAATAAGTGTCTGCAGGATGATCTTAGATGAGCTCCAGCAATTATTCTGATTACATACTTTTGTGCAATGAACACCCTTTTACTCAATGATGAGTTATCCCAGAATTTAAGATGCCATACGAAAGCAGAGAATGAAAATAGGCATGGTAAGCTAATTTACTGAGATGTAAATCGCCACAATTTGCAATGTCCCTAATAGCATAAATAGCTGAACTCAAACGTTTCAGCAGATCTTCAGTGTGTTTTTTCCAGTTCAAACCCTCATCAGTGCATACACCTAGAAATTTTGAATATTCTACCTTAGCTACCGATTTCTGATCGAAGTCTATATTTATTAATGGTGTCATTCCATTTACTGTGTGGAACTGTGTATACCGTGTTTTGTCAAAGTTTAATGAGAGCCCATTTGCAAAGAACCACTTAATGATTTTCTGAAAAACATCGTTTACAATTTCATCAGTTACTTCTTGTCTGTTGGGTGTGATAGCTATACTCGTGTCATCGGCAAAAAGTACCAGCTTTGCATCTTCGTGAATATAGAACGGCAAGTGATTAATATACACTCCTGGAAATGGAAAAAAGAACACATTGACACCGGTGTGTCAGACCCACCATACTTGCTCCGGACACTGCGAGAGGGCTGTACAAGCAATCATCACACGCACGGCACAGCGGACACACCAGGAACCGCGGTGTTGGCCGTCGAATGGCGCTAGCTGCGCAGCATTTGTGCACCGCCGCCGTCAGTGTCAGCCAGTTTGCCGTGGCATACGGAGCTCCATCGCAGTCTTTAACACTGGTAGCATGCCGCGACGGCGTGGACGTGAACCGTATGTGCAGTTGACGGACTTTGAACGAGGGCGTATAGTGGGCATGCGGGAGGCCGGGTGGACGTACCGCCGAATTGCTCAACACGTGGGGCGTGAGGTCTCCACAGTACATCGATGTTGTCGCCAGTGGTCGGCGGAAGGTGCACGTGCCCGTCGACCTGGGACCGGACCGCAGCGACGCACGGATGCACGCCAAGACCGTAGGATCCTACGCAGTGCCGTAGGGGACCGCACCGCCACTTCCCAGCAAATTAGGGACACTGTTGCTCCTGGGGTATCGGCGAGGACCATTCGCAACCGTCTCCATGAAGCTGGGCTACGGTCCCGCACACCGTTAGGCCGTCTTCCGCTCACGCCCCAACATCGTGCAGCCCGCCTCCAGTGGTGTCGCGACAGGCGTGAATGGAGACGTGTCGTCTTCAGCGATGACAGTCGCTTCTGCCTTGGTGCCAACGATGGTCGAATGCGTGTTTGGCGCCGTGCAGGTGAGCGCCACAATCAGGACTGCATACGACCGAGGCACACAGTGCCAACACCCGGCATCATGGTGTGGGGAGCGATCTCCTACACTGGCCGTACACCACTGGTGATCGTCGAGGGGACACTGAATAGTGCACGGTACATCCAAACCGTCATCGAATCCATCGTTCTACCATTCCTAGACCGGCAAGGGAACTTGCTGTTCCAACAGGACAATGCACGTCCGCATGAATCCCGTGCCACCCAACGTGCTCTAGAAGGTGTAAGTCAACTACCCTGGCCAGCAAGATCTCCGGATCTGTCCCCCATTGAGCATGTTTGGGACTGGATGAAGCGTCGTCTCACGCGGTCTGCATGTCCAGCACGAACGCTGGTCCAACTGAGGCGCCAGGTGGAAATGGCATGGCAAGCCGTTCCACAGGACTACATCCAGCATCTCTACGATCGTCTCCATGGGAGAATAGCAGCCTGCATTGCTGCGAAAGGTGGATATACACTGTACTAGTGCCGACATTGTGCATGCTCTGTTGCCTGTGTCTATGTGCCTGTGGTTCTGTCAGTGTGATCATGTGATGTATCTGACCCCAGGAATGTGTCAATAAAGTTTCCCCTTCCTGGGACAATGAATTCACGGTGTTCTTATTTCAATTTCCAGGAGTGTATATTAAGAACAGCAGAGGACCTAAGACCGAACCTTGAGGCACCCCGTTCTTGATTGTTTCCCAGTTTGAGAAATCACCAGTTTTTTGCATATTATGTGAACTGTTTATTTATGTGCACTCTTCCAGTTAGATATGATTTAAACCATTTGAGCGTTGTCCAATTCATACCACAGTACTTGAGCTTATCTAGAAGTATTCCATGATTTACACAATCAAAAGCCTTTGAGAAATCACAAAAAATTCCAACGGGTGACTTCCGGTTACTCAGAGCATTTAATATTTCATTAGTGAAAGTATATATAGCATTTTCCGTTGAAAATCCTATCTGGAAACCAAACTAACATTTTGTTAAGACTTTATTTTTTACAAAGGTGTGAAGCTACTGTACAATACATTTCTTTTTCAAGAATTTTGGATAAGGTAGTCAGAAGAGAGATTGGGTGGTAGTTGTTGACGTCAGACGTATCCTCTTGTTTATGCAGTGGTTTAACAATGGCATACTTCAGTCCATCTGGGAAAATACCCTGCTTCAGAGAGCTCTTACATATATGGCTAAGAATCCCACTTATCTCTTGGGAACGAGCTTTTATTATCATGCTGGAAATGCCATCAATTCCATGTGAGCTTTTATTCTTGAGTATATTGATTGATGTTTGGTTGGTGTTTTCCGTGTCTTCTGCGGTCTGTTTGTGTACCAGTTCCTGCGAGTTGGGGTGCGTGGGTGCGGCGCCAGGTCCCGCGTCGGTGCACAGAAGCTGTGACGCCCCGTCTAATGGGAAGTGACTGCCGGTTGAGCCCCGACGCTGCGGTGTTGTTTGGACGGCTGGTCGGCTGCTTCCGGCATTTAGGTCACCCTTGCCCAGGGCAGCCTGGGATCACTACCCGTTTGATAAATATAACTTACTTCATGTGCTGTTTGTTTTTTCTTTAAAAAAAGGGGTTTTAAATTCGTTGAATGTGAATTGTTATTATAGTCACGTGTTGTGCTGGTTGGGTTTTTGGGGCTTCTAAACGAACTGATGCTTTTGGTAAATTACCTTCATACTGTAATTTTTTTTAAAAAATTGTGCCACTTTCTTTTATCAGCTTCATACTGTATTTTATTTGAAATCTCTGTGGGTCATCTCCTTAAGTCTGTTGGTAATTGCTATCTGTTGTCTTGCTTGAGAAGCAAGGTATCTGTAATATTTTAAAAAAGATGCCCTCGTTGATTGTCTCTTACCTGTTTTGAATAAACAATGAATGTGGTATTTGTTGTTTAAGGAGTGACATTACAGGGGCCTTGACCTTCCATCCTAAGTGTACCCCTCATCGCCACTTCCTAAGTAACAACTGGCTCATAGGCTGTTAATTTGTCTAAATGTAGAAAGTTGTTGTGACAGCTTCTGTTTCAGTAGCATTTAATGTATCGACACAAGAATCATTAAGGACCTGGTCTTTATCTCAAATTTCTTCTTAACTGTTCATCGTAAGTTAAAAAAATTGTCACTCATGCTAATACACCAATGTAAAGTAAACCTTCTCTTGTTTTTTTCTGAGTGAAGCTCACGTTACTATAATAGCGACGAAAATACTAGATTCCACAGGGTAAATGCAAAATTTTACTTCCACAGATTGTTTTATGGTGGGACCAGCTACATTCAGAACTACACCGTCCAGTGTTTATGATAAAGCGCAGACGTACACAAGTAATTGTCAAAAATTGTCAGAGCAAGTCCGGATTCTGTGTTTTAACAATTTGAGAGACGTGGTCGTATGGAACATTCCACTTACATATCTGTTTAAGCTTTATTTTTGGTGTTGATCATGTCTCGTATTTCGCGTTGTCTCATGGTGACGCATTTAAAGTAAGTTCATTTTTAACATATACCGCATCTCAGGATGGCCGTATTAGACCGTAAGTGGTGATAAATCGAAATGCTAAAAATATCAAAAGGAAAAATTTTCTTGATTTTGTTTAACCTGAATTGTTCACTGAGCAGTTTTCGTCTTATGAAGCTGTCACTAGGAGTCATCATACTGTGGCAAACGTAGATAAATTAATAGCCGAATAGATAAAGATTTTAGATGATGTAGAACTTAATATCGTATGATATACAACAGGCTCTACATACCGGCTCCCAGGCTGAAGCCATATTTCTCGACTTTCGAAAGGCTTCGACTCAGTTCCGCACTGTCGCTTGCTACAAAAAGTGCGCGATTACGGTCTATCCAATGACATATGCGGTTGGATAGAAAGTTTTCTAACAGACAGGGAGCAGTATGTCGTCCTGAACGGGATAACTCCAACAGAAACAAGAGTAACTTCAGCAGTGCCCCAGGGCAGCGTAATAGGTCCTCTGCGTTTTACATAAACGATCTGGTTGATGGTACTGACAGCGGCCTTAGACTGTTTGCCGATGATGCTGTAGTCTACAGGAAAGTAGTATCACACGAAAGTTGTGAACAAATCAATGAGGATTTGTAGAAAATAAATGCGTGGTGTAATGACTGGCAGTTATCTCTCAATATTAGTAACAGTAACCTACTGCGTGTAACAAGTCGAAAATTCCCATTAATGACCAGTCTTTGGAAGCGGTAACGTCAGTCAAGTATCTGGGTGTGACTGTTCGAAGTGATCTCAAATGGAATGATCAGAATAGACAAGTAACGGGCAAGGCGAACTGTAGACTGCGGTTTACTGGTAGAATCCTGAAGCGATGCAGTCCTTCAACAAAGGAAACAGCTTACAATACGTTAGTTCGTCCAGTCTTAGAGTATTGTTCGTCTGATTCAAGAGATTGAGAAGGTCCAAAGAAGGGCGGCAAAATTCGTGACTGGTACATTTAGCCATCGCGAGAGTGGTACAAATCTCATAGAAATTTTGAAGTGGGACACACTTGCAGGTAGATGACGTGCTAAACAGAAGGGGCTGCTCACTAAATTCCGAAATACAATCTTCGCCGAGGATGTAGAGGATATACGTATTATTTCACCAACTTATAAATCGCGTAATGATCATCATTCAAAGATAAGGGAAATAAGGGCTCGTACTGAGGCGTTCAGACAGTCGTTTTTCCCTCGCGCGATCCGGGAGTGGAACAAGAGGGGGGGGGGGGGGGATAATATGACTTTGGCGCGAATTGTGCCCTCCGCCACACAGCGCTTGCTGGCTAGCTGAGTATATATGTAGATGTAGAGCAAGAGAAACACATGTTTTTTTCTGTTAGCCAGTTTCCTTACATTTATCTGCTGTTACACAAAGCATCAGTCACATTATTACAACAAGAGAAGCCGAAAAAAGGTTAACAGGTTAGTTAATGAATAAAAATTGTTGCAGGGTTTCAAGAGAGTGTTACTTTTCGGTAATTATTATGTTTCATTAGGCACTAATGACGAATTAAGTTGATGGTACTTATTATACGCAACTACGACCGTTGAATCAGCTGTTACATTAAATATAAATTTACTGTGCGCTACACACACACACAAGTCAATGAGCACGTCGTTCGCACATGGCATAAGTTAAAGGAGATTATATTATTTGTATCATTCGATTTAATTCGAATGTAATTCATAGTAATGGTATCCATTAATGTAGGTCTACCATGTATTCACTATGCATCTATTTGTGTGTTTATTCTTCCCTGTTATTTGTCACAGCGTCATTTTTACTCAGGTTCATTGTATCTCCAGGTTCATTCAAGAGTTGTCGCAGCTCGGTCACTAACCAGCTCCTTGTGCACTTGGAAGGAGTGCTCGTCGGCAAGACTGTTATGTCCCATTGTGGGGGAGACGAAGTTGGAGGGGACGGTCAGATGGCAGGTGCACCTACGCTCTCTTTTATTGCCAGTTCTGTTCCACCGGGACTTCAGCAGTTAAACGACAGCCACAAAAAGTTGGCACAATCTCAGGCGTAAAATTGCCACAGAATCCGTTCTCCGCGAACGACACATTTATTCGAAAAATAATGATAATAAAGCTTGCAGTGCTATTAGAGGTCTGCGGACTCCACGAGCCGTTTTTGAAGCGACTGATTTATACGGTCCATAAAATTGAAATCCCCCTTTTCCATTTCGGTGTAATGGAAGCTGGACGGAGCCAACGCCGATTCGGCTGGATGGAACTACTGCCGAGCTCAGGATCCCGTCTGCCGACGTCTTGTGGTATGCGCTGCTTCTGTCTCTAGCAGGTCAACAGCCCCATGAGAAGCCTGTGCCGCGTTTTCTGATATACGTCTCGTGACCTAAAAGGAAACTTGTATCGAAGAAATGGTACCCTGCCACCACAGGTCATTACCAGTTGTTTACATGACACAGCTGTATTATAAGGCGGAATCAGTAGACCAGTCATTTAGAACCAACAGATCTTTTAATTGTGCAAGGTAGTCCCCATGTGGTCAATGTTACTACTCTGCCGTTCTCGAAAGGAGCAAATCCTATTCTCCCTTTCAAGGAGCACTTGATGCCGTTTGCGACCGAACCGCCGAATTTTTCCATCAGTAAATGGGGTATGTTCTCAACTGACTCGGTTGTTTTAACCCCCTCCACTGACGGAATGACCCGCTTCCTAATTCCGTATGTATAAAACCGATACGGACTTGTAGCTGTCACGCCTTTGCGCTTACTGCTACGTATTTTAACTGTAAATAGCTCAGTCCTAATGGTAAGAGGTAGTAGTGAATTCACGTTGTTAATGTTTGAATACAGCACAGCTGCCACAAGCTCAGCTCACTTTTACTCCACTCCTACCCTCGCCATTGCACCACATTAACTAGGTACTACGTGGACCTTGCTAAATTCACTTGCGTATACATTTTTGACCGTTACTCGCCAGTATTTACCTAATGATTAGTACACTCCTAACCGGACTATTTCCCTAAGAGCTGTGATGATCGAACGGGTTCGATCTACGGCCTACAGTGCCCTACAGTTCACACGGTAACACTGCCTACCTGACCCACTTAACTTGGTAGTGAGCTTATGTATCCAATCACCACTGCTAACGGCAGTGGATAATCCTATCAGCACGACGAGAGCAGCAGACTTACCGTCGAATCTTCCTGAAAATACTTATAACTACGGTCGCCAGCTCTGAAGGAGCAAAAGAATAAATCAATTTTTGGGCTCGTTTCAAAGTGAAATGGCTTGAGTTGAATTTAAACTTAATTCTGAATATTACTATTTCTGATCATTCTAGATGATTCTACAAAGCAAATACTCTCTCAATTTCTGTGAGTTGGCTTGGTAATTACTACCAAGACAGTTTATGCAACTTGGGTTAACAAAATTCTATCCTTCAACTTATTTAATGATTTTGGATCTAACTCTTTGGACAATTGATACAGAATTAGTTAAGTGACCTTACTTGAAAGGTTACTCAGAAAAATTTAAGTAACTATAAATAGGCGACTCATTCTGGTGTGACCATTGCTCTTTTCAACATTCTTATACGCTAAAGTATTCTACAACCAAAAGAATTGTAAATGAAAGAGGCGATGGTGGCCTCAGTCTGATTTCACTATACTATGTTTGAGGTTACTACACTTTACAATGAACAACATGCGTCGTAATTTTACTCATTACTATATTCTGTCCTCTGCACTTGCATAAAAGAAAACTGGTATTCTCCTTTTACATGTATACAAAGTTCGACTTAACAATTGCAAGCAGTCTTGCCTTGGGTAGACGTGTCGGTGCTGGTGGTGAGATGCATGTGGCTAACGCAGCTCTTCACGCCTCATGCCCTTAATTGGGGCTGGAACTACGAGCTGCAGCACTCGTATAAGCTACTGCACGTCCGCCATAAAATCTGGGCGCAGGAACTCTTACAGTCAGCCCCAGTGGCATCTAGGCGGCTTCAACAACCATTCGTCGTGTTTTACTCCAAAAACGGCGACGATATTCGCCTCTTCTCTGTTGCACAATCACTTTTGCGTGAGCACAGTTACGCACGTCTGATCACGTCAACACTCCCCAGGCCATTCCATTGTTCAGTCCCTGTGTCTCCAGCTACCCCTAGCTACGCTCGTATCACCAAGAGTGGGGGCGTTCCCCTACCACCTTTTTACCGAAATCATTTAGTATTTAAGAATATTTATGTTTACTACCCTGGAGTTCATACCAGTTATAATGATTTACTACTAGCACTTTACAACATTAAACTATACAGTAAAAACTTATAATTACCAAGAAAAAGAATACATTTGACTCTGAGAGCTTAGTGCATTGTCTGACAGGTAGCGCTAATTCCCAGTTTCGCCAATAGATGGCATCAGGGTGCACTCCCTGGCAGTCTCACACAAGCGCGCTCGTTTCCGACGCGCGGGCTCCAAATTACTGTCAGCCCACCATCATTTCAGTTCTGTTACACATTCTAGTTTCGCCTTGCGTTTTCGGGGACCAGTGGAAAATCAGTTTAGAGCTCTTCACCCAGGAGAAAGCAGGTGGTGACTTGGTAGTACTAGTTCCGTTACTTTATCACGAAGTACAGGGTGTCCCAAAACGAGTGACCGATTTTAAATAGAATTATTTATTAGGAATAAGGGCTTGAGACCAATAAACTTTATACTGAATTACTCAGAAAAGACAGAAGTTTATAAAAACCCATCATAAATGTTCAATATGTCCTCCATTGGCTGCGCGGACGACATCTAGGCGATAGCCGAATTCCCAAACTGAGTGTAAGGTGTCTTCT
Organism: Schistocerca cancellata; assembly: GCF_023864275.1. Taxonomy (NCBI): domain Eukaryota; kingdom Metazoa; phylum Arthropoda; class Insecta; order Orthoptera; family Acrididae; genus Schistocerca; species Schistocerca cancellata. The sequence continues at coordinate 985,712,247 of NC_064627.1, forward strand.
GTCACTGAAGCCACAGCAGCTGATATTCTGGTTTTCAATTCATCAGTGTCACGAGGTAAGGGAGGAACGTAAACACATTGTTGAACACATCCCCACAGGAAGAAATCACATGGTGTTAATTCAGGGGACCTAGGACGCCAAGAGTGTAAAGCCTGGTCTCGCGGTCCTGTACGCCCTATCCAACGTTGAGGCAAGTTGGCATTGAGGAAACTGCGCACGTTGTTGTGTCAGTGGGGTGGTGGTTTAGCACGAAATCGAATGTGACACGCCCGCTGAACTGCGATCACTGTTTAAAGGCACATTTTTAGCCATAGCATGTAAATCTATTTTTTTTAAATCAGAGAACCCTGTTTAATAAAGCATGAAAGCCAATGCAAGTTATCTTGTGCGCGGTCGCATGTGATCGCTGGTGAGACACAGAAAGGATGTCTAGTCTTTTGTTAATTACTTCTGCTGTTATCTGTTCTGGAATGGAGTCGAGAGAGAGCCTTGCGCGTTAGACTGGCCGCTCTAATTTAAACTCTTTAATTTTATAAAAAGTCACTGCGTATTGCAGGGCGCATTCTCACGCATACTAGTAATTATCTAAGGAGATTTCCACTGAGCACAGACGAGATACCGACGTGCGGATAATCAACATATCACTAGTGATTAATATTGTATTCCCAATGTAAGTAGCATAGTGCACTTCAGTAATTATAGTTATGATTAACGCTATTGTGATTTCATTATTTGTTTAATCCATGATCCTAAAATTTCAACATTATATGTAAACTGTATTTTCAGTATTTATCTCATTTTAGCTCAGAAATAACGTGACCCAAGAACCTCCTTCTTACAGCGACGAAATTCTCAAAGTATATGTCCGATGCCACCTTATCATGGTTTAAATATATTCACAGATTTTTAAATATTTCCATCCATCTCAATTCAGTCCAACAAAAATTATAAAAAAAACAAAAATAACATATATATATATATATATATATATATATATATATATATAATTTACAACTGATTGCTTACGACTAAATTCAATAACACAATACGCCATGTGTTGCGCGGACGCCATATTGCGCGAGACTGGCTGCACGCTCCAGGTCAGCGCTCGTAGCGACATCTAGCGGATTTTTGTGAAACTCTAGGCCATGCCGATTACATCTAGCACTGTTTCAGTTACCTAGTGACATTTGTCTCAATATTATTAAACGTTAAAATCGGGTCATTCTTTTTGGCACCCCTGTATACCAGCTTCTTGATTTACTTCCATATGTATCCCAGCTACGAGGGTATGGCATGAACATTCTACGTCTATCTACTCGATAACAATATATGTTGACAATATATATCTGGTTTGTGTTCTATGTCTCCTACGCCCCCCCCCCCCCCCCTCCTGCCATCGGTTGTGGTATGTCATATTTGCCAACTTTTAGTGCAGTGTTCAAGTGAATGTTCAGTGTTGTTCGTCTTTCGGAAGGATTGCGAACAGAAATTATGCTGTCGCTGGGTGTGAATTTTATGTCTCTTGCAAACAGAAACCAGACAGTCGCCGTGTTTTTTAATTGTCTGTCTATTCTTTGACCTGTCTGCTTCATATGTATTTTATTAGCATCATCATCCCTTTGTTTCTGTGTTTTAAGTTCCACGATTTTTCCGCCATGTTACCATTTAGGTCTCCTATTTTATCGCCTGTTTTTATTATTTATTATCTTCATCTTTTTAAAACAAACTGTAGTATAAAGAGCGGCATACTAAGCTACTGCCAGCCCGCCACCTTCGGGGGGAATCGAAATTCAATAAAGAAAAAAAACTCTCTTCATGAGGCTATCTTCGCATGTTAGGTGGAGAGAGATCAGGGAGATAATGTAACCCTTGAAACTTAGCTGGCTTAGAGACGACCAGTAATGAACTTTCTGCGCCGTTGAAGCCGCAATGGAAAAGCATACTCCGCTGCAAAGGTCACAGTAAATGTCCTAGGCAGTGATGGCTTGCCGACTAACGTTTGGACTCAGCTTCAGCCTTCTGTAGAGATTAACCTGAATGCCAGGTGTCTTTCCAAGGTAGAGTGAAGAAATTTCGCGTAAAATGTGTACAGAGTGGGCCATAAATCAGCTGTTTGCGTTCAGTTCAGTAATATTAAACTGATGGAAATACAAATTTATCAACACAGAAAAACACATAAAGTTCAATACAATTAAAAAAGATACTCGAAGTTGTTTCCATGCTGTTCTAAGCAAACATTGTATCTTTTCAACAATGATTTACAAATTTTGTTGCGTATTTTCCGAGACTATAGGTTTCAAATTCTGATTGGAGTCGTTCCTTCAAATGCGAAACGTCACAAATCTTGGCGGAATAAACCTCACTTTTTAGTATACTCGAGACTGAAAAACTCATGGATGTTATATCTGGGAATCGTGGATGCCATACAGTAGTACCCGTTTGCCAATCTATTAATAAGATTTTTTTTTTTTTTGGAAAGTTTGTCACAAGAATTCCCTGATGTCTGCAAGCTCTATCTTGTCGCCATATCAACTTTCTGTTAACCGGTTGCAGATCTTCGAAAAGTGGACTATTTTACAGTTCTAATAACACTGCATATCTAGGCTGGAGGACAAATGTAAGAATGTAGAGGCTTATCTCACTAGGGGTAAGATAGATACTGCCTACAGGTAAAATTAAAGAGACCTTTGGAGATAAGAGAACCACTTGTATGAACATCAAGAGCTCAGATGGAAACCCAGTTCTAAGCAAAGAAAGGAAAGCAGAAAGGTGGAAGGAGTATATAGAGAGTCTAAACAAGGGCGATGTACTTGAGGACAATATTATGGAAATGGGAGAGGATGTAGATGAAGATGAAATGGGAGATATGATACTGCGTGAAGAGTTTGACAGAGCACTGAAAGACCTGAGTCGGAACAAGGCCCCCGGAGTAGACAACATTCCATTGGAACTACTGACGGCCTTGGGAGAGCCAGTCCTGTCAAAACTCTACCATCTGGTGAGCAAGATGTATGAAACAGGCGAAATACCCTCAGACTTCAAGAAGAATATAATAATTCCAATCCCAAAGAAAGCAGGTGTTGACAGATGTGAAAATTACCGAACAATCAGTTTAATAAGCCAAAGCTGCAAAATACTAACACGAATTCTTTACAGACGAATGGAAAAACTAGTAGAAGCCGACTTCGGGGAAGATCAGTTTGGATTCCGTAGAAACACTGGAACACGTGAGGCAATACTGACCTTACGACTTATCTTAGAAGAAAGATTAAGGAAAGGCAAACCTACGTTTCTAGCATTTGTAGACTTAGAGAAAGCTTTTGACAATGTTGACTGGAATACTCTCTTTCAAATTCTAAAGGTGGCAGGGGTAAAATACAGGAAGCGAAAGGCTATTTACAATTTGTACAGAAACCAGATGGCAGTTATAAGAGTCGAGGGACATGAAAGGGAAGCAGTGGTTGGGAAGGGAGTAAGACAGGGTTGTAGCCTCTCCCCCATGTTATTCAATCTGTATATTGAGCAAGCACTAAAGGAAACAAAAGAAAAATTGTGAGGTTCGCCCATTACATTGTAATTCTGTCAGAGACAGCAAAGGACTTGGAAGAGCAGTTGAATGGAATGGACAGTGTCTTGAAAGGAGGATATAAGATGAACATCAACAAAAGCAAAACGAGGATAATGGAATGTAGTCGAATTAAGTCGGGTGATGCCGAGGGAATTAGATTAGGAAATGAGACACTTAAAGTAGTAAAGGAGTTTTGCTATTTGGGGAGTAAAATAACTGATGATGGTCGAAGTAGAGAGGATATAAAATAGAGACTGGCAATGGCAAGGAAAGCGTTTCTGAAGAAGAGAAATTTGATAACATCGAGTATAGATTTAAGTGTCAGGAAGTCATTTCTGAAAGTATTTGTATGGAGTGTAGCCATGTATGGAAGTGAAACATGGACGATAAATAGTTTGGACAAGAAGAGAATAGAAGCTTTCGAAATGTGGTGCTACAGAAGATTACTGAAGATTAGATGGGTAGATCACATAACTAATGAGGAAGTATTGAATAGGATTGGGGAGAAGAGAGGTTTGTGGCACAACTTGACCAGAAGAAGGGATCGGTTGGTAGGACATGTTCTGAGGCATCAAGGGATCACCAATTTAGTATTGGAGCGCAGCGTGGAGGGTAAAAATCGTAGAGGGAGACCGAGAGATGAGTACACTAAGCAGATTCAGAAGGATGTAGGTTGCAGTGGGTACTGGGAGATGAAGAAGCTTGTACAGGATAGAGTAGCATGGAGATCTGCATCAAACCAGTCTCAGGACTGAAGACCACAACAACAACAACAACATCTAGATAATTTACAGAATTGACACTTAATCAAATAAGGTCAAATTAAACCGCTGCTAAAAATTCCTGCACGTACAGTCAAGCCAGGAGAGTTTAACTTTGTTAGAATACCGATGGACAGAGTTACCTGTTCAGTCTGCCATTCAGCTTAGACGTGGCTTCGTCGCTCCAAAGCATGCTTTTGTGAAACTTGGGACTGGCTTCCTCTTGAACTCTGTACAACTCGCAGAATTCCATAAGCCTGTCTGAATCAACTTAATCTGGAGCTTGGAGTAAAGTAGACTTTTATGGTTTCGATTTCAGCTTTTTCTGCCTCCTTTGTAGTCTTGTTCTTGCTGTTACATTCTCTTTCGATATTTTTCTTTGAGATTTACTAGGTGGTTGCACAACACATTGGGTGGCTCATATCTTTAATTTAACTTTTGAATACCTTTTGCAGATGGCAGTTGGATGTTTTGAAAAAGTTCGCCAAACAAACCACAAGCACCACAGTAATTATGGCTATGTTTTCACCAGTTTCCAAAATACACAGTGTAGAGTATTTACATTTCTGTTCATTGTTTTTCAGATAAAAATAGACAACATAACCTCAAAATGCTAATGTAAACTGACTCACGCATGCTACTCACTAGGCAAGTTCACAGCTGAGGAACACTACGCTACGCAAAAAAAAAAAAAAAAAAAAAAAGTCTGAGGATAGCCAGTGACAGCTGACGTACAGCCCATCCTGTACAGCGCGCGCAGTGTTCATTTAGCGCCACTTTTAGTTTACGAGTATGAGACCTCAATGCATGTTAGTGGCACACATGGGTTAGGGGTAGCGTCGTTGATTAGTACTCAAAACAATCTCTGTCCTGCGTTCGAGACCCGTCAATGCTTAGATTCTGAAATATAATCAGCATCGGCGGCCGAAGATTTCCGGCATAAGAAGTCACCTTCATTCTGTCTACGGCTTTGTCAACGAGGGCTCAGGAGCGGACGGAAGTTCAGGGCACTCTCTTGTACTCTGGTTGGGAAACTACCCCTAAAGGCCGAAGAATCAGCAATGATCAACGGCATGAGGACGCAGAAGGCAATGGAATCCGCTACATTAAAGACATGTAACGTGCATTCACAGGACACGTGGCCTGTCATTGAAAAAGTGCCATGATGATCTCTCCATTTGCAAAAGATTCCCTAATAGTCCCCCATTCGGATATCTGGAAGGGGCTGCCAAGGAGGAGGTGACCCTGAGAAAAAGATTGAATAACCAACGAAAGAATAATGCTCTACTAGTTGGGGCGTGGATTGTCAGAAGCTTCAAAATGGTAGGGGAACTAGAAAATCTGAAAAGAAAATGCGAAGGCCCAGTCTAGATATAGTAGCGGTCAGTGGAATGAAACAGAAAGAAGACAATGATTTCTGGTCAGATGCGTGTAGGGTAATATCAACAGCTGCAGAAAATGGTGTAACGGGAGTGGGATTCGGTATGAATAGGAAGGCAGGGCAAAGAGTGTGTTACTGTGGACAGTTCAGTGAAAGGGTTGTTCTTATCAGAGTCGACAGCAAACCAACACCGACAACAATATTTCAGGTATTCATGCAGACGTCGGAAGCTGAAGGTGAAGAGACAGATAAAGTATATGAGGATACTGAAAGGGTAATACAGGTACGTAAAGGGAGATGAAAATCTAACAGTCTTGGGGGACTGGAATGCAATTGTAGAGGAAGGAGCAGAAGAGAAGGTTACAGAAGAATACGGGCTTGTGACAAGGAATGAGAGAGGAGAAAGACTAATTGAATTCTGCAATAAATTTCAGCTGGTAATAGCGAATAATCTGTTCAAGTATCACAAGAGGAGGAGGTATACCCGGAAAAGACCAGGTGATACGGGAAGATTTCTGTTAGAGTACATCATTGTCAGACAGAGATTCCGAAATCAGATATTGGATTGTAAGGTGTACCCAGGAGCAGATATAGGTTCAGATCCCAATGTAGTAGTGATGAAGAGTTTGCTGAAGTTTAAGACGTTAGTCAGGAAGTATCAATACACAAAGAGGTGGTGTTCGGAAGCAGTAAGAAAGTTCTCTAAGGCTATAGATACAGCAATAAGGAATAGCTGAAGAAGAATGGTCGTCTCTAACAAGGGCCATCACAGAGGTTGGAAGGAAAAAACATAGATACAAAGAAGGTAACTCTGAAGAAACCAACGGTAATAGAAGAAATACTTCAGTTGATCGATGAAAGGAGGAAGTACAAAAATGTTCCGGGAAACTCAGGAATACAGAAATACAAGTCGCTAGAGGATGAGATAAATATGAAGTGCGGAGAAGCTAAGATGAAATGGCTGCATGAAAAATGTGAAGAAATCGAAAAAGAAATGACCGCCGGAAGAACAGACTCAGCATACAGGAAAGTCAAAACGACCTTCGGTGACATTAAAAACAAGGGTGGTAACATTAAGAGTGCAACGGAAATTACACTGTTAAATGCAGAGGAGAGAGCGGATAGGTGGAAAGAATGCATTGAAAGACTCGATGAGGGGGGGGGGGGGGGAATTTGTGTGATGTAATAGAAGAAGAAACATGAGTCGATTTAGAAGAGACAGGGGATCCAGTATTAGAATCAGAATTTAAGAGAGCTTTGGAGGACTTAAGATCAAATAAGGCAGAAGGGATGGTTAACATTCCATCAGAATTTTCTAGATTCATTGGGCGGGGGTGGGGGGGGGGGGGTGGGGGAATTGGCAACAAAACAACTATTCACGTTGGTGTGTAGAAAGCTGGCGACATACCATATGACTTTCGGAAAAATAACATCCACACAATTCCGAGGACTACTAGAGCTGACACGCGCGAGAATCATCGTACAATCAGGTTCACGAGTGGAATTAAAATTCAAAGTGAAAGGATGTGAATGATACGATTCGCTGATGACATTGCTATCCTGAGTGGAAGCGAATAAGAATTAATTGATCTGCTGAATGGATTGAACAATCTAATGAGTACAGAATATGGACAGAGAGTAAATCGAAGAAAGACGGAGTTAATAAGAAGTAGTAGAAATGAGAACAGCGAGAAACTTAACATCAGGGCTGATAGTCACGAAGTAGAAAAAATTTAGGAATTCTGCTACCTAGGCAGCGAAGTAACCAATGACGGACAGAGCAAAGAGGCAATCAAAAGCAGACTAGTACTGGCAAAAAGGGCTTTCCTGGCCAACAGAAGTCTACTAGTATCAAACATAAGACTTAATTTGAGGAAAAAATTTCTGAGAATGTACGTCTGGAGAACAGCATTGTATGGTAGTGAAACACGGACTGTAGGAAAATCAGAATAGAAGAGAATCGAAGCATTTGAGATGTGGTGTTACAGGCGAATGTTGAAAATTAGATGGAGAGATAAGGTTAGGAATAAGGAGGTTCTGCGCAGAATCGTATTGGAAAGGAACATGTGGAAAACACTGACAAGGAGAAGGGACAGGATGATGAGACATCTGTTAAGACGTGAGGGAATGACTTCCATGGTTCTAGAGGGAGCTGTAGAGAGCAAAAACTGTAGAGGAAGACAGAGATTGGAATACATTCAGCAAATAACTGAGCGCGTTGGTTGCAAGTGCTACTCTGAGATGAAGAGGTTGGCACAGCAGATGAATACGTGGCGGACTGCATCAAATCAGTCAGTAGACGGCTGACCCAAAAAAACAGCGAATCACAAGTGGAAAGTTCAGTCGGGCGAATCGTTAGCTGCTATGTCTAGCGACAGGTACCTGTCCTTCAGTCACCTTTCACACACGTTTTCCAAACAGCATTTCTTAAATGATAGTAACAGGAAACGGCGACAATATCACATAAAAAAAAGAATAAAGTGAGCCATCATCTGTAAGTGGATAACAAACAATGCAAGTTATTAGATTTCGCAGACAATCGGCAACATAATAATTTCTCTGAATGAGAACACTAATAAATAACTAAGTGAAACTCCCTGCCAGATGAAAAGTGTGCGCTGGACGGAGACTCGAACCAGGAACCTTGACAATCACGAGCAACGTATACCGATCGAGCTGTGCAGACACGGCTCAAGACACGCCGTCACACTTTTACGTCCCAAGTATTTCCCTCCTCCCGACCAAACTTCACTGAAATGCAGCTTCTTGTCTTGTGCCAATAGCACTTATGAAAGAAAGTACTGCTTCGAAATTTCTTAGCCAGAACTTTAGGGCTTGCTCCCAGAATGAATCAACCACTCTGCTGCGAACAGCGCACTGCTTTATGAATTCCTGACAAACTGAAACTATCCGTTGGACGTGAAATCTAACACAGAACCTTGCCTTTCGCGGGGAAATCTCTTAGCGACTGATCTATCGAGGTTAGACTCATGAACCACTCTCACAGCCTTACTTTCTCCAGTAGCTCTCTCCTATCCGCTAAATTTCGCAGAAAAACTCCCACAAGGTATACAGTCTTAATCAGCTGGGAAGTTTCAAAAACAGCACACACTCAGCTGTAGGGTGAATAATTCAGCCTGGAAATAAATGACGTGTTTAAGAAGATCATGTTTAGTGGATCGTTGTCCACAAGGACTAGTATATGATGTTTGATCTGGATCAGAGCCGGGCGTCTTCATACATTTCATATGCTCTTCCGACACCCGAAAGCTCTACGAAGCAATACATGAAGCCAAAACATTAGACACAAAAAAATTAGTATTCTTGTGACTTAGCGATATACAACGGGCAGCCATGTAAGACATGTCTCATGTCTAAAAAGAAAGCACACTCAGCTAATGATGTACACAATGCAGTCTAGGACAGGTATCACACGACTGTGGGTCCTATCTACACAACAGAGTTTATGCAGCAAGGAAAGGTAGTGAAGTACGACCGCAGAAATACTTTAATTTCCGTGTACAACACTAACGCAACCAGGTGATATGACCCACCGTTCGTTATTTGCCTTCACTCCATTTCTTTCTCTCTCTCTCTCTTTCTCTGTCTCTGTCTCTGTCTCTCTTTCTCTCTGACACACACAAACACACTGTGATATTTCTGGCTTCGGGATCATAATATCCCTTCTCAAGAGTCAGCTCCATGGTTCGGCTAAGATTGCAGTAGATGAGGCATCACGTAAGAGACATAGTGAGTACCAGCTCCGTGAGTAATTGTGCCCGTATAGGAGGAGGATATTCTGATTGGTTAACGACGCAGCAGTCAGCGCGCCACATTTGTTAGATTCATTTATTAATATTTAATAAAGTAAATTCAGTTTTAATTGTCAATCATACTGAATACACGCTCAATAGCAAGCGTCAGTCCACTGTTTTCAGACCTAATTTTTATAACAATTTTCTTTAACATTAGAATAACAACAATCAGAAGAAGCACTTCGTGTATGTTGGGATCTCGCCAAAAGTGCGCTACCAAGCTAAGTGATTAGGGCTGTCTGGTCATTCTGGGGCGAGGGGTTGTTGAACGGTATAGTTCGCGTTACTGGCCGCACAATTAAGATTTCGGATGCGTGCCACATAATATTGTATTGAAATAACTCGACACTGCGAGCAAAGCAGAGAACAGAGAAATAGTACATGTAATTTTTGTGAACATGTTTTCTACAAGACTTAATGTAATAGGGTTGTGTTTGATTCTAGTGTTAACTGTGAAACACGTGATTTCGTAATCGAAGATGTGCAAGACGTCTTAATAGCAGATGATAGCTTTATCTGCTTCGTGTGTTGTTAATGAAAAAGCTATTGGCATCCCTAATATGGAACTTATATGTCATTTAGTAGAATTGAGAGCTTTAGCCACCTCACCAGTTATTTCACAGCCTCACTTCCAGAACAACAAACTCGCCACCTGAGCTCTACATCTATAGAAGATATCAGGTTAGTGAAGTGTAACAGAATTTCTGTGTTCTGCCTTGCAGTGGCAGAACGTGACTAGGTCCCTCACTTGTCCTACATTTACCGGTACTAATGGAAACAGTTACGTGTTATTAGTGGTAACACGGAAGAGGGAAGGCGAAGGAAAAATTAATACGGAGAATGAGAATTGATTTGGAAACAATTATCGTCATATTCAATACTTAGCTCAGTTAACATTTGACCTGATGGGAACTCCACACTACCCCTCATTTCACATTCATTTTCATTCTCGCTCTCCTCTTTATTTCCTTCTTACCACCATCACACACACACACACACACACACACACACACACACATATGCACACCCAGCCTGTCGTCCTTCCCTGTTGGTGATCAGTCTTCCGGTTGTTATGATGCAATGTGTTATATACTGTGTCTGAATAGCCTGTACCGTATCAGTGTCAACGTAGGCACCAAAGAGACCCGTAATCCTTTTAGTCGTAAAGTTTTAAAAGTCATTTCGAAAATATAAGGTTACATAATAATTTGTTTCTTTGTTTGGAGATAAATGTCTGCAGTCTTGATACACATTGAAATCTCTATTCCGCAGTACCGCGCTACAAAGCTAGAGGGACAAAAACAAAATGGCGCAACCCTACTTTATCAAAAAATCATTATTTAACTTCCTTTTTCGAGGTACTAATTAAAACTGTATGTCTATCCGTCGTATTTGTGTTGGAACGCAACAGAAAATTGCCATTTGTTGATGTTCCAGCTAAATAAACATCAGAGGAGAGGCTTGACCATTCTTCATACCATCAGCCCACACATTGAAGAATATCGTAACACGCGGAGCTGTCACCATCCAGTCCGTAATGAACTGGTTTTACATTATGTATATAAAAAAACAACTGTTTCTGACAAGGAACACGTAGCTTCTGAGATTAAACTTCTGAAGCACTGCGTATTTTGAAACAAAAACTGTGAGACAATTAGCGCTCTCTACTGAAGAAAACGTGAAGGTTTTCAACACTCGTGAGATTATTGCCAACTGTCACTCTTTTTTTGCGGGTCTACGTTAGTACAATGGATAGAGTCTTGTGCGAACAGGGAATAAAAGCTGTTTCTCGACAGTTCAAGAAGATAAAAAGTTGCTATGCCCTATGAAGGACATCCTTTCCAATGTCTTCGGAAATTATGACATTTCTAGTGAGTGTGTAAGAAACCATACCGAAAAGTTCATATAAGGTAACACTGAATCTTTAGCAGAACACCAACGACAAGCTAAAAATAAAGACTGAGAAAAAGTCACTGGCTGCCAAGCACAGAATTAGAAATAAAAACACATTTATGCTTGAAGAAACGAAGATCTTGCCCTACTCATATACCTACTGGATCAGAGGTGGCCAAGATGGTGGCTCGCGAGCCATGCCTGGGCCCAAGTGCCATTATGCTGAGCCTTGCTTCACATTTCCCCCACCGCCACGCCACGCCATCTAGTGCAAGGAGGGGGAAGAGGGAAAAAGAGCGAATGCGCCGCATTTAAATGATAGTGTAGTCGCAATGTACGCAACATTGTTTTTGTATTTCACATTTCTCATCAACATAGATCACAAACGAAACAGCTTTTCACTGTTAATTAATTTCTTTGTCACACTGAAGACATAATATAATTTTCATCTGGTACAAATTGTCAGCATACGGACAAACAAAGACAATTTCATAGAGTTTCACTCTCAAGCTGCCGCATAGCTGTGACTTATTTGGTTTCATAGTCGGAAAAAGCTCTTTCACACAAATATCCCACTCGAAATATTATAGCACTTTTGTTATCTCATTATGAAGACTCAGAAAACCTACCCGAGGTAATCAGTATAGACGTACGGGACAGTTTTAATGTAAAAAGATTTATCATCAAAACTGGAATTAACTTGCAGTTGAATCAGTGGCATCTGTACACGCACAGGGCACTTTCAACTCGAAAACAATATGGAAAAGGTGTAAGACTAATAGTGTCCTCAAAAACTTTATAGATCTATTCTTTTAATTCTTAACGTGTAGACTTTCACGGCCAGCGTCTTCGTTAGTTAAAACTTCCGGACTGCGAGGCAGTGGTCGATCAGTAAGACTTCTTCTTCCTGAAGTTTCACTAAACTTTTAATTCTTTCAAGACTACAACGGCTTCTTCAAACAAATCTCGCGATTTCCTTTACGGCAGTAAGCTTACGGAACTGGACTGTCTATCAGGATGTGCCCCCCTACAACGTGATCATCTTTTTAAATTCATACCGGTCATATCAGAAATAAGTTGTTTCTCACCTTGCAGTTTCTCACTGTGGGCAGTGTGCAGTCACGTCCACTTACAATGGGAATTCTGCAATCAATTCCAGATGTTGTAAATTTCGTTCTGCACTCATTTTTCCTTCATGAATTGATCAACAGCGAGTTATAAATAGAAAAATCGTTCCAGGAATGCCCCTTGCCTCCCCCAACGTAGTTTGCCATAACATACAAAGTCTCCAGAGTCTTCATTCATTTCTATTTAAAAACTATTGCAACTGACAGTGGAATAATGGGTGTGACTTCAGAAACTTTGCTATTCGTACCACCAGTTTCTTCAAGTACTCCATGCGCGCAAATTTAGCACAAAGTACTTCTTAACGAACAGAACAATGAGTCCCATCCGCCGATGTAATTTTTTGCTCTTTCATTGTCATGTAAATGTTTAGATTCTCGCTGCATGGTACTGTAATATACACTACTGGCCATTAAAATTGCTAAACCACGAAGATGACGTGCTACAGACGCGAAGTTTAACCGACAGGAAGAAGATGCTGTGATATGCAAATGATTAGCTTTACAGAGCATTCACACAAGATTGGCACCGGTGGCGACACCTACAACTTGCTGACATCAGGAAAGTTTCCAACCGATTTCTCATACACAAACAGCAGTTGACCGGCGTTTCCTGGTGAAACGTTGTTGTGATGCCTCGTGTAAGGAGAAATGCGTACCATCACGTTTCCGACTTTGATAAAGGTCGGATTGTAGCCTATCGCGATTGCGGTTTATCGTATCGCGACATTGCTGCTCGCGTTGGTCGAGATCCAAAGACTGTGAGCAGAATATGGAATCGGTGGGTTCAGGAGGGTAATACGGAACGCCGTGCTGGATCTCAATGGCCACGTATCACTCGCAGTCGAGATGACAGGCATCTTATCCGCATGGCTGAAACGGATCGTGCAGCCACGTATCGATCCCTGAGCCAACAGATGGGGACGTTCCAAGACAACAACCATCTGCACGAACAGTTCAACAACGTTTGCAGCAGCATGGACTATCAGCTCGGAGACCGTGGCTGCGGTTACCCTTGACGCTGCATCACAGACAGGAGCGCCTACGATGGTGTACTCAACGACGATCCTGGGTGCACGAATGGCAAACGTTTACAGCATCATGATGGTTGCATCTGTGTTTGGCGACGTCGCGGTGAACGCACATTGGAAGCGTGTATATTCGTCAACGCCATACTGGCGTATTACCCGGCGTGATGGTATATGGAGTGCTATTGGTTACAAGTCTCCGTCACCTCTTGTTTGTATTGACGGCACTCTGAACAGTGGACGTTACATTTCAGATGTGTTACGACCCGTGGCTGTACCCTTCATTCGATCCCTGCGAAATCCTACATTTCAGCAGGATAATGCGCGACTGCATGTTGCAGCTCCTGTGCGGGCCTTTTTGGAAACATTAAATGTTCGACTGCTGCCCTGGTCAGCACATTCTCCAGATCTCTCACCAATTGAAAACGTTTGGTCAATGGTGGCCGAGCAACTGGCTCGTCACAATACGCCAGTCACTACTCTTGATGAACTGTGGTCAGTTGCTGATGCTGAAAGGACAGCTGTACCTGTACACGCCATCCAAACTCTGTTTGACTCAATGCCCAGGCGTATCAAGGCCGTTATTACGGCCAGAGGTGGTTGTTCTGGGTACTGATTTGTCAGGATCTATCCACCCAAATCACGTGAAAATGTGATTATATGTCAGGTCTAGTATAATATATTTGTCCACTGAATACCCGTTTATCATCTGCATTTCTTCCCGGTGGAGCAATTTTAATGGACAGTAGTGTAGCAAATGAGCAGTACCTGTCGTTTATGCGAAGTGAGAATTCTCATCCCTCTCTTCCCTCATTCCCATTAATTTTAAAGAATTGTTACAACAGATCGCTAGACTGCCTCTTTTCGAGCAAACAGTCACTGGAATTGTGAATGTCCTTCATAGCACGAACAACAGCAAAGGTTAAACAGCGCTGACACCACGATTCTGTCGGTCTCAGAGAGTTATGCCACCTAAAAAATGGCGTACCATAATGCTTCATAAAACATCGTGCTGTTCTGGGTACTTCCGAGAAGGACCGAGCAAACCCAAGTGACAGGCCAAGCCATGGCACGCCCTTGGTTCACACACGCAACAACCATAAAGTTTAGCACGACGTGACTGGCCTTGTATTGGATCTATATCGTAAATGGAGCCCTAGTGATCCATAAATGCAAAACCTTAACTGGGACAAGGGCTATAACCGTAGTTTATGGCCGCGGGCTCTCGACATTGAGAAGCTGATGATAAATCCACCAAGTCGTTTACTTTCGAGAAGAAGTAATGGTGCCGCCAACGTTTGTCCATCACCGACAACTGCTTAAAGGCCGACTATTGATTATAAAAGATTACCGCAGCAGACATCACGAAACATTTACTACAACACATCTCCATTGCTGCTCGTTCTGTATTTCATCCCAGCACCTAAGATACTTTGTAATAAGGATTCATTTTACAAAGAAAAAAACAGGGTGTGTTGTAGGATGTATATTAATATTCTTTATTAATTTGTGCGATTACCCAGTTTACAGTTTTTGTAATTTTTCAAGCACTTGAGTGACATCAGTTGATGTACATCATGGTTTACAAATGCTTGAAAATGTCCAAAATGGGTATTAGTTAATCGCACAGATTACATAAGGAACATCAACATACACCCAGCAACGGACCATGTTTTCATATGCAAAATATTTAGAGGATGTGGACCCACATAGAAACGAAATTTTAAAGGTTCATTTCGTTTTCAGCCAACTCTTGCCTTCGAGAGAGTTTCAATTCCTTATTTTCTCATGGAATCACTAGCATGGTACACTCTCAGATCTGTTTCCATAAATGAACAAAACTCCCACTCATCCCAGAAGCCAAAATACCACCACAAACACATGGACTTCACTCCCATAACTATTGAAATCTTGGCCTCATCTAGCCCGATCCAAATTCCTCACCTAAACCCTGAGTCAAAAGACACCTTCCCAACCTAAACACATCCTAATTGACACCCCATAGAAGGACTGTCGTAATAAAATATTCAAACACTGATTCCAAGACCCTCCTGTTGTGAAAGCCTCAGTATTAACAATTGGCCCCAATATATCTTTCCTTCGTCATCCCGCAGACAGCACCAGTTTCACTGTAGCTACGCACCTTCAAGGCTGTGGTCAAAGGAGTTGATCGTGAGTTTGCGGCAGATGTGGCTGCGCACGAACTAAACACTAACCCTGATTTCCACATCTACAAAGCCGTTTCCATCCCCAACAACTCCATTCCCACATTCCTACTCATACATTCACGGAATCCTCTTCAACTTCCAACACCCCTACTACTAATGGCAGCCTTATTTACCACTTTAAATATCTTTCTGAACCCTCCCTCCCCTCACCTGAAGCCTAATCATCCCTCACCTACAACAATTACCTCACTCAAGACAGCAAAAAACCCTCTTGTCTCCACTGGAGAATCAGTAAAACAATCTCCCAACCTACAATTCCCGTCACCATATAACATGAGCCAAGTATTCCACACACAATAACCCTGCGGGTGTAAGGCTAAGGCACTTCACGTCTAAATTAACAGACTCTATTCACCTCTATTCACACATCTCTCTTTCCTACCAACTCCTAGCATCTCTCACCAGTCGAAGATATAATCCTTTTCGTTGCCAAAATGCTCCAAAACATCCATGCATTTAAGTGGCCGGATATCCTTCATTTGTCCATTCCATTTTTCACCTTAATGCTACTCCACTAGCACTCTCCTTTCATCTTATCACATCTAGAACTAAAGTCTCTGTCCAGTCCCATACCACTCTGAGCAGCCTCTCCTATCCTTCTATACGAAACTTCCGCAATACTGGAATTCCGCCTTACAACTGACAGTGCCATCTCATCTCCTCACCCATCTTCCACCTTTTTTTTCCATTCCAAGATCGTATTCGATCCAAGTTTTACTTATCAACCCCATAAGACGACGCCAAATGGAATCACAACAGTTTCTTGAACACATAAAACTTCCAGGCTGATAGGTCGTGGCCGATGTATAAAACTCTCCACTGACGTTTCGTCTCCGACTGCGGGAGACATCCTGCACTGTCATCCCGCAGTCGGAGACGAAACGTCAGGGAAGAGTTCTATACATCGATCACGGCCTATCAGCCCGGAAGTTTTAAGTGAGGACAATACCGGCCGTGAAAGCCTACGTTGTATGGGTTTCTTCAACAGTTTTACTCATAGTTGGCGATAAAACCCCATAAAACGACGCCAAATGGAATCACAACAGATTCTTCAATAGTCTCAGCAGCCTTAAAGTGCCAGTTTCATTAAAACCGCAGTTTACATTAACATATCAATGTCGTCAATTTAATTTCATTATGAAACCCACACATTGTTATCAGAATTCGTATTTTTATTTTCAGTTTCCTTGTATACAAAACACGTATGGCTGAAGAAGGTGTAGTTCACTACTGTCAGCCCACCCTGAAAGTAGTATGAAAATCGATCCCTTTTGACACCTTAGACTAATACCCCCCACCCTCCTCATCTAACCTCACACTGTAGTGCGACAGTTGTACTACACCCTTCTCCAGAATATATCATTAATCATGTATACCTTCTTCCAGGGAAAAAACCCAGAACGTGAGATGTGGACTTTCACAGTCAGTGTCAGTCTAAGAAAAATACATTTTGGTCTTAGAATATTTCAAAATGAAACGCTAAACATTGATGTACATAAATCAGAATGTATGTGTGTTTGTCAGTGATCTCCTGTCAAATCACTGGATCGGTTTCAACCAAACTTGGCCCAGAAGCATCAGATATTATGAGTGTCACGACTTACGGGTTTACACCCTCCTAGCTCCAATAGGAGCGAGATGTGAGCAGAAATGTGTTATCACAGTCCATGGCAAACCAACTGTCCAGCATGACTGCCATGATTTACCTGCCAACCTTATGCTAAGAACAACACACACACCCATGCCCGAGGGAGGACTCGAGCCTCCGACTGGAGGGGCCGCGCAGTCTGTGACATAGCGCCTCAAACCGCGCAGCCACTCTGCGCGGCTGAAATTTGCTGATGGGTGACTGTGTTTGGCAGTGGCATATGACTGTATCCCAGTCACAAGTTCGCAGGAAGGAGGGGTACACGCGACAGGATTCTCGAAGGAGAAGTAGGGCTTGTGGAGGAGGGTGGGACAGTGAGGGTATATCGTCTTGGTAGGAATGTGGGTGGATATAACGTCTGACAAGTGTACTGCAGGATGGATGTGATATGACGGATGTTTTCAGATTTATCGACGGCCAGGGGGTGGCTTCCAGTCTGGGTTTCTATAGAGTCCCAATAGGCATTCCAAAAGGTATGGCAGTAGCCTTGGCCGGCCCCTGGTGGCCGAGCGGTTCTAGGCGCTTCAGTCTGGAACCGCGCGACCGCTACGGTCGCAGGTTCGAATCCTGCCTCGGGAATGGATGTGTGTGATGTCCTTAGGTTAGTTAGGTTTAAGTAGTTCTAAGTTCTAGGGGACTGATGACCTGAGATGTTAAGTCCCATAGTGCTCAGAGCCATTTGAGTAGGCTTGGATAACTCAGGGTGGAGATAGGGACAGGGTGGATGGGAACGAGGTTGTGTGTAGGAGATGGTGAGGAGTACAGGTGGTTGGTCGCTTCAAACAGGCTTGAGGACACCTGCAATGAGGCGTCCAAAGAAGCTGGGAGATGCTGGGATG
This sequence comes from Schistocerca cancellata, assembly GCF_023864275.1. Lineage (NCBI taxonomy): Eukaryota > Metazoa > Arthropoda > Insecta > Orthoptera > Acrididae > Schistocerca > Schistocerca cancellata. The sequence goes on from NC_064627.1 coordinate 985,730,535, forward strand.
ACATCAGGGGTGGTATCGGTTTAAGGGTGGGCATGGTGTGGGATGGGAATAATGTCACCTTCCAGAGAGCTGATAAACTAACCACTGCTGGAGTTCTTTCAGGGGATCTACTCTGGGTATTCGGGTCAATGCCAATAATATAGGTGGAAAAGGTATGATCCATGTGGACAAGGAAGTTGCAAGGGATTGGGTGATTAGGCCAGATGTAGATGGTTGCAAAGGTAATAGTTATGTGTGGAAAAAGAGGGTAAGGATACGGTGCTCTGAGGGATTGTAATCTAAAGGTTGCAGCCAAACAGGGATATGCTTGTGCTGGCAAACTGCAACTCTGCCTCTGGTCAGGAGAAGGGGGCTTATCTGTGAAGGATATTGGGAAAGGTTGGGATGGTGTGATAGGGTAGGAGGAACGTTTCAGTGATAAAGATATGGATGTTTTCTTGGCAGAGGGTATGCATGAAAAGATGTTTATTGCTGTGTAGGGAGCAGATGATGTGGTACAAGATTTAGTAGTTCTGTCACACCATTAAAAGGAAATTAACAGTAGTGCCTGTGTGTGAGAACTATACAAACATTAAACTATGGTGATGAGGTGGGTGGAGAGGAAATGGACCCAGTTGTGGGAATAAGTGGCTTCTGTGTTGAGATGAAATGGAGTGTGGAGCAAACGAGGTTTGTTGAAGGGAGTATGAACGCTGGAATGGATGAATGTTTCGGATGGTTATTATGAATTTGATGATGTCTTCAGGAGTGTGGTTTGGGCAGAGGTAATTGGTCGGATGAATGGAGTATCAATGGAACAGACTGGGGCAGTGAGTTCTGGTTTGCTTGGTTGAGGTTTGGCGTTGAATTTTGCGGAATAGGTAAGATGACAGTCATTGCAGGTGCTGCAGCTATGAGGGGAAGCTAGGTTAGGGTACTGTTTAAGGAAATGGGAGGCTTTACAGTGTGGACAAGTAGCTGGGTTTATTCAATCTGCAGTTATGAGACCATAGTAAAGAAGACACTGCTGCAGTGATGGGACTGTGGGACTGGGGATTGGACTTGGAAGATTCAACTTTGTGGCACTGGTGGAATATCAGGACTCATTCTTTAATACCAAGGTCTATGGTGGAGGTGGACTCAGCAAATACATAGATGAGGTGAGTGGACCATGTTCTGATGGGCTCTTCGAAGTTCTAAACTCAGGGTGTTGCTCAGTTCGGATTCCACTTCATCATCTGTGATCCCCATGTCGACTATGGTGATCACTGCAGTTAGGGTGGGAGGACAGCAGGGTGGCTGGGATTGTATGGCATGTGGTATTGCAGTAAGGGATGTTAAGGACTTTACGGGACCAAATTTAACACGAGGAATTTTAGAGAAGTGGTTTCTGTGGAAGTTGGAGTTGAGGGATTTAAGTAACACAAAGTCTTTTCTAGGGATGATTTGTTGGATGTGGAGGCTTGGTAGTGATTTTTGATTTCCAGATTGAAGGATTTGGTTTTGAGGAAATCCTGATGTGGGTTGGAGAGGATAAAGGTGTGGATGGTAGGGAAAGATGTTGTAGGGGCAGGAGTTGTGTCCATATGCTGGGTGTCGTCAGAATCAGTTATTAGTTTTTTTCGGAGTGCGTGTAGGACTGATGTCGTTGTTTTGTAGATTTTTGATATATGTAGGGGATAATGAGGGTTGGGGTTCGGGGTGATGTGATGTGATGTTGTTGGGGGTTACCTTTGAGTGGTAATGGATCATTTAGGACGGTATGCATTGGTTTGTGTGGCGATAGTTGATGAGGTGATGCTTGTAATGTTATCTAAGGCAACTGTTACTCGGTAGACTGCTACACATTCGACAATGGTGGATTCAGTGGCTGATTAGTACTGGCTGGAAAAGAAAATATAGGGGGAGCTTCAAGGGTTAGTGCAGAGGTGGGAGAGGATATTGTAGGTAAAGGTGGATGGGTGTAGGGGGGAGGTTGAGAGGATGTGCTCGATGAGGTAGTGATAGAAGTAGCAGAAAGAGAGCTGCAGATGATACCTGTTGTGGGATAGTCCATGACGGCAGACAGCAATGAGCGGCGTTGATTTGGGCGAACGGCCGTCGAAGCAGCGCTAGGATGATGGAGACGAGCTCCAGTGGAGTTGTGAACTATGAGAATATCTCCGATGTAATGCGCCGCCAGTGATAAACAGATGGAGGCGGCGGCGGTGACAAACAGGCGATGAAATGACGATGACCGGCTGATGGAGGCGACGACCGGCTCTGACCACTGGCGTAACCGAGGTCAGGATGGGAAGATGATGACTGGCTGCGAATGCCACGACAGGTAGCGAGTATTGGCAGCGAGAGTGATGAAATACTTGGGATGAAGCGGAGACTATCAGTGAATGTGATAGCAGGTACCAAGCACCGGCAGCGAGAGCGACGATGGAATTGTCGTCCAGTGATGCTCGACCTCGATTGAAAGACAAATCTGGTGCAGGCCAAGACAAAATAACAACACTCTGTAGAGCATGTTGGCTTACATCAGTATGTGGGTGAGCGTTATCCTGTTGGAAAACACCTGCTGGAATGCTGCTCATGAATGGCAGCACATTAGGTCGAATCACCAGACTGACGTACAAATTTGCAGCCAGGATGCGTGGGACAACCGTGAGACTGCTGCTGCTGCTGTCATACGAAATCGCACCTCGAACCATGACTCCAGGTGAAAATTCATTGTGTTTGGCACGCAGGCATGTTGGTTGTACGCCCTCAGCTGGCCTCCATCTAATCAACACATGGCCTTCACTGGCGCTGAGGTAGATCCAGCTTTCATCAGAAAAGACAACAGACCTCCAACGTACCCTCCAATGAGCTCTCGCTTTGCAGCACTGGTCGCGAATGGCGGTGCTTTGGAGTCAGTAGAATGCACATCACAGGGCTTCTGGCATGGAGCTATCCTTGCAGTAACCGATTTGGAACATTTCATTTTGTCACTATGGGGTCATATGCTGCTCAGATTGCTGCTGCATATGCATTAGAATGTGTCCGAGCTATACACTGAACACGATGATCTTCCCTCTCGGTAGTGCCACGTGCCCGTCAGGGACCCAGTCTTCTTGTGACAAACGCCGTCAGCAATAATTTATAATGCCTACATTTGTTCCAGTTCTTTCTGTAACATCGCAGAACGGACATTGAACTACTCGTAGCACTATTACATGACCTCGTTCAAGCTCAGTGAGGTGTTGTTAGTGGCGTCTGTGTCGCCTTAAAGGCATTCTTGATCAACATTAACTCGCCAAATCCAATCTAAAAGGTAACTAACGCTCAAGACCGTCACAGTGCGTATTTAAAGCAAAAATGATTTGAATTCTCACAGTGGTGCCACTAGCGCCACTCTTACGCTACTGGCGCGAGACTTGAATAGACATCATGTTTCAGATACAGAAACACGCCTACCAACTTTCGTTTATGTCCCACAAGTACTTCTTGGTGTTGCGATTTGTTTCCGTCAGTGTGGAGAGTTGAATTCATTAAGGTGGCGATAACGATGACAGACAGCCACTGGACACGCATATCGGAAAGGCTACATTACGTCCCTTATGAATAAGTTAGTGTTACATGAACGATCATATTTGGAATGCAATCAGAGCTTCCAATACGTTAGCTACGTTTATTTCCCTTGGGTGAAGTTCTGCATAGCTGATACATTTAGTATCTATTGCTTTCTGATCTACGGCCCGAATTATTTGAAATGAAAGAGTTTCTTCTAACAGTACTCCCTCTACAGTTGATTTGTTTTCATTTTTGAAGAGAAATGAACCATATCGTTGACCATAGACTTAAAATTTTAAGCTCAGCCTGACAAAGGCGTTAAATATACAGTGAAAGATTCTACATAAGTTCAAACTCGTTCATCAGTATACAGATTAAATGATGATGCTTGAAAGTACCACACCGCGCATGAGAAAGCAAGCAAGTTTCTGCAGTTTCAAATCACGTTGCTCTCAGAAGGCGAACCAGTATCCACCCTTGTTAATAACTGAGAGACAGATAAATATTGATACTTGCTGTCAAAGCAATCAAAATAAATCAGAAAGAGAGAATACTTTCCGTTATTAAGAACACAGTTACACACGTTATATGTTTTTACCTCTGTATGAGCACAGTTACTTATGTTATCTGTTTTCATACCTGAAATAAAATCAGTATTTTCGACAAATATCCTAAAAAAGACTGGGTTGTTTTGATTCAACGATACATTTTCTGCGTCTGCTTTCTTCTCCCAATATCACAATTAATGTAATAAATGTGCTACTCGCATTACTGGGCAGATAATCGTGTCTTAATCTTCTCAAGAGTTTTGCTATTCGGAAATCTTAATATAAACATGATCTCGGAAAAAATACCTTTTGCGCTAACTAGTGCAGAGCCAATGGCCTATTTCCTAAGAATTTGATTTGTTCTTGCACTGAGATACTTCCTGTTAGATATGATTAATGCATTGTGACAAAAATCTTACGTTTTTGAGTGTTTTGAACATGTATTTTATCAGATACTACCATGACTTCATAACAGTCATTTTGTTCTTGTATAAGATATTTAAATAGATATAATCGGCTGATTGTACTTAACAGACCATCGTTAATCATCACTAATACTTACCAGGATGAAATAGCTATTACTGTTGCGATCCTCGAAACACTATAATTTGATGCCTGAGTACAAAAAATACTCAAGGTCTTCGAAATTCAGATTTTTTGGAGCGACGTTAAACGAATCAAACCGGATACATCGTTATACATGGTTAATATAATTCTATTTACAACGAACAAAACATACAGCACTTAAGTGATGAAAGGGTAAAGTTTTCTGTAAGTTTTTATCTTTCTTTAAAGTTTAAGTCATAACTGTAGAAAGACAATAACCAGGGATATGAACTCAATTTTTGTCGAACAACTTGAGTCATCAAGATGCACTTATTCCTTTGATAATATTGTCACCCTTTCGGTTTCACTGTAAGCCCCCCAGGGGATTTCTGATAATGCTGCAAGGAAATGCCTGGTTGTCACATAAATTTTCCAGATATTTGTTATTTACGTTCAGTATAAGAAATTTTATGGTGTCATTGTGTATCAAAACACCTAAAGTTTGAATTTCAGTCTCAAAAAAGTTCTTATCCGCTAAAAATCTAGAGATATTACCATATAAGAAAGTGAGCAATAAGTACATAGCCTGAAAAAAATGTAACACCCTTAAGAGCTGTGTTCAGTTGTACTGGGGTACAATATGCGCATATTGAAGAGTTGTAGTGGTAATGATTCATTTGTCATGGTCATCTGGATCAGATGGCACTCTTATGGCCTGTGTGTTCGCCCTCCATTTTGACCTTGCAGACACTATCTATGCTGAGCTTAGAGGTTAGCAATTTGTGCAATATTCATTCTAGATTCCAAAACTTCCCACACTGATGAGTAAACCATTCCCACTGACGGCTATGTTCTTCTGTTGAACAACTTCAGCCGTTTGAAGAAGATCACATTGCTGCCCTGCGCGAAGCTGGATGGACGTATTGACGAACTGCTGCACATGTTGGTGACTGTGTGTCGGTGGTGTGGTGTGTCGCTGATTTCAACAGTGGTCTGTGGAACATTCCCATACTGGCAGACCAACTCTCGACGTCTATGCAGAACAGGTACACATCGAGATCGACAGGAGGAGCAAAGGCCGATCGACTGACATGTGGTCGAATGTTCCGTCTGCTGTGCCACCAGAGACCATCGAAAACCGCCTGCTTACAGCAGGACTAAGGTCACGTGTGCCTTTGACACCACTGGCACTACGACACCACCAAGCGCAGCTACTCTGGCGTCATGGCAGACTGGAGAGTGGAAAGGCACTCTGTTGTCTACAGTGGTAAGAGAAGGGTCAACCTGTACATAAGTGATGGACGTACACGTCTGTGGCATGGATGTATTGAGGAGCCCACTGAATGCGTCATTCACCCGAGACATAGGTACCACACCGGGTATCACGGTGGGGAGGGGAGGCATCAGTTACAGCTAGCTGTTACATTTGGTGTTTACACAGGGTAATGTAGTCAGAGCTACATTGCAGAAGTTGTTACCCACGTCCTACCGCCATTTCTTCGACAGGAAGGTGATGTGTGGTTTCTGTAGGATAATGCACGTCCACGTAAGACTGCTGCAAAGCAACGTGCTTTTAGCAACAGCCCAGGCCAGTAGTATCACCAAACCTCTCGTATAGCACATGATGGAGTGTAAAAGTACTGCAGAGATTTTAAGAACCATTGTCGAATTGCAACAAAAGGTGCAATGTGCCTTGGACACACTATTGCAGGACACCATGCGGTACCTTTACGACAGTCTGCATGCGAGAAAATTGGGCTGCATTGTTAATAGTGTGGAGTGCTCTGTATACTGATGCGAATGCTTGGGCACACTTTACTGTGACACGTGTGCTTCATTTCGTCTGAATTTGTTATCCTATACACTACTGGCCATTAAAATTGCTACACCAAGAGGAAATGCAGATGATAAACGGGTATTCATTGGACAAATATATTATACTAGAACTGACTTGTGATTACATTCTCACTCAATTTGAGTGCATAGATCCTGACAAATCAGTACCCAGAACAACCACCTCTGGCCGTAATAACGGCCTTGATACGCCTGGGCATTGAGTCAAACAGAGCTTGGATGGCGTGTACAGGTACAGCTGCCCATGCAGCTTCAACACGATACCACAGCTCATCACGAGCGGACAAGAGGTGACCGAGACGTGTAACCAATGGCACCCCATACCATCACGCCAGTTGATACGCCAGTACAGCGATGACGAATATACGCTTCCAATGTGCATTCACCGCGATGACGCCAAACACGGATGTGACCATCATGGTTCTGTAAACAGAACCTGGATTCATTCGAAAAAATGACGTTTTGCCATCCGTGCACCCAGGTTCGTCGCAGAGTACACCATGGCAAGCGCTCCTGTCTGTGATGGAGCGTCAAGGGTAACCGCAGCCATGGTCTACGAGCTGACAGTCCATGCTGCTGCAAACGTCGTCGAACTGTTCGTGCAGGTGGTTGTTGTCTTGCATAGTCCCCATCTGTTGACTCAGGGATCGAGACGTAGCTGCACGATCCGTTACAGCCATGCGGATAAGATGCCTGTCATCTCGACTGCTAGTGATACGAGGCCCTTGGGATCCAGCACGGCGTTCCGTATTACCCTCCTGAACCCACCGAATCCATATTGTGCTAACAGTCAATGGATCTCGACCAACGCCAGCAGCAATGTCGCGATACGATAAACCGCAATCGCGATAGGCTACAATCCGACCTTTATCAAAGTCGGAAACGTGACGGTACGCATTTCTCCTCCTTACACGAGGGATCACAACAACGTTTCACCAGGCAACGCCGGTCAACTGCTGTTTGTGTATGAGAAATCGGTTGGAAACTTTTCTCATGTCAGCACGTTGCAGGTGTCGCCACCGGCGCCAACCTTGTGTGAATGCTCTGTAAAACTAATCATTTGTATATCACAGCATCTTCTCCCTGTCGGTTAAATTTCGCGTCTGTAGCACGTCATCTTCGTGGTGTAGCAATTTTAATGGGTAGTAGTGTACTATTACAATCATGAAATGCCTGTCACATCACTTGTTAATAAAATGGCCTTGTCCTCGACGACGTTGGTTTTGGTCCGTTAGTGTAGGAGACACCTCGTTCGACTACCACAAGGGAGAATCGCTGATTATGTACCAAGCACATAGTAAACCCTTCATATCTTTCCCTGCCGTACGAGGACAAGTAACTGACTCTTTGCAATATTCTGTGTCATTCCATACTATTCATCAGAGACTATCTGTAGCCGGACTTTGCAGATCCTGTCCCATGCGTAGCCTGCCGTTAACAACGCAACACATATGACTGCATTTGGAACGGTGGCGCGACTGGGAAACATGGACTGCTGATGAATGCTGTCGCACTGAGTTCAGCGATGACTCACGATTCTGCTGTACCCAGATGACCATCGCAGGCGAATGTAGCGGGGCCTTGGAGAGATCTTCCATTCCTCCAATGTTTTGGTGAGGCACATCAGTGTTACTCTTGGTGTCACGATGTGCAGAGCTATCATGTGTGGCTTCAGGTCATGGCTGGTAGCGACTGAGGGAACTCTTGACGACACAAAGGAACATGACGGTCATCCTGTACCTGCATGCATTACTTCACATGCGACTGTATGCTGCTACCACTTTTCAACATGACGATGATCGTTCACACATGCTACGTGTCTCTATGGACTGTTTGCGTAACTGAGTTACTCTTAAGGCCAGCAGGTACGCAGATCTGTACCTGGTGGAACACATGTGTAACCAGATCGGACGTCAGCTCTATTCCAGTACCAGTCTAATGGATATCAAACGCTAGTTATAACATTTGTAGGCCAGCTTGCCTCAGGAGAGAACGCAATGGGTCTATGACACTCTTCCAAACTGAGTCAGTGCGTTCATTAAGGTCAGAGGTGATGCAACGTCATCACGAGCCCTCTGAACCCCTGAAGTTCCTCTTATTGGTGCTGCCCTTCTCTTTGTCAGGCAGTGTAAAAAGTAGATTGAGCACGTGTTGTGTTGTGTTGCGAACGTGTGTGTGTGTGAGTGAGTGTGTGTGTGTGTGTGTGTGTGTGTGTGTGTGCGCGCGCGCTTGCGTGTGTGTGTACGTGACTGCGGTTCGCAAGGTATTTATGGAAAAATAATACCGTTAGTATTTTTGTCTCTTTGTCGTTAATTTCAATGCAATTTTAGGAATCTCTAGAAGCAAGATATGTCAACGAATGTGTAATCGTTATGAAAGTTATCTACTAGTTGACTTTGCCAGAAAGAAGAAAAAATGAATCTCTGTTACACTAGGGGCACAATTAATAGCTTTTTTCGCGTACTCATGTCCTTATGACTCCATTAACATTTTATGAAGATAAAAATCAGAACAAGCTGATATTATTCATTGCGCACGTGGAATGAGAAACTGAACACAGTTTCTTCCTTCTAAACAAAATTAGTAGTTCATTGAACAATAATTCACAAACCACATAACTATATAATCTTTGTGTAAAGTAAGGCTAGTTCACAACACTATGCACGACATATAGAGATAAAACTACCCTGAAAGCCAAAAATCAGAAGTCATTCTGCCAGGTAACCTTGCACACGACGTACTCTTATTCCAAGGAGAACAAATGTGAACGTGTACGAGCTAGACTATGAAAATAGCGTTTTTACTGAAAATCTGTATGTTTCCCTGAAAAAGGCGATATCGGGTTCCGTAAAAGTCATTAGAAACGGAAGTCTGATTTGCCTGATGGGGGCCAGAGTCCAAACAAACTTTCTGTCGTAGAAATAAAGGCGTACCGCGCCATCAAAACAGTCCGTCAACAACAAATACGACGACGGCGCTGCTATGCTTTTGTTAACGTATTGTGAGTTTTTGCTGGCAAACACAATCATTAACGGCAAAGCGCGCAGGAAAAATCTTTGTAGTCTGCTGGCAACCATTAACAGAAAGGTCACGCACACTGAATGCAGAAGTGAGAGTTCTACGAGTGGTGCCCGAGTTCACAGGACAGCACAAAAGAAAAGTTGCCGCCAAAGTTTTAGTATATTGTGCAGCAGCTCGTTGCGAAAGCGAAGTTTGCCAAAGGAGACATTCATATTATGTAGAATAAATGACGTTCCATGGCTGAGGCGAGGCGCTTTGTTGAAATAACATCAGTTTACGTAATTTGATTCTCTACCACACTTGACACAAAATGATTCAAATGGCTCTAAGCACTATGGGACTTAACATCTGAGGTCATCAGTCCTCTAGACTTAGAACTAATTAAACCCAACTAGCCTAAGGACAATGCACACATCCATGCCCGAGGCAGGATTCGAATCTGCGACCGTAGCAGCAGCGCGGTTCCAGACTGAAGCCACAGCGATCGGCACACTTGACACACGTTGGTAGTTTAAAAGACAGACCATCCAAAGGTGAAATTGAAATTCATTGTGTCCAATAGGACTAAAAAAAAACTACAACAAATATCGTAAGAAAGCTGCGAGATCAGAGGGATGTGTTCTTAGTGGTATCATGGTGCTTAGCAACACCGAATATCTGAGGTGTACTGTCGGAAGCATTTGGAAGTGAAACGAGCCGTTCACAGTCGACAAAATGCCGAGTTTCTGAACTGTCCTGACGCACGACTGTGCACTCACATTCAGTGTTGCCCGCCCTTCGAATTGCTTTATGGAAACAGAGTGGTGAACATTCCAATTACCGGAGTGAACCAGCTCCTGACGGCTACCCTCTCTGTCCACAAAAAGCAATGGCTTAAATAAGTGCTCTCGGAGCAAAGTAGCTGCATAGTTGGAAATAATCGTGTCTGGATGTCGTAATAGGATTTTAATCACATATACTGTGCAATAAAAAATACCTGGACCGCTGTTAGTAGACGTTAATATGGGGTGTGTCCAGTCCTGGCCTTACTGGCGGCTTGACCTCTGCTGGGGAAATTTTTCCATAAGGTGTCTGAAAGTATGTTGAGGAATGGCAGCCCATTATTCCTCAAGGGCCGGAACCAGACAAGGTAATCATGCTGGACACTGGGATCTACAGCGAAATTCATTTTCAAACTAATCCCACAGGTGCCCCACCGTGTTCAGATCACGACTCTGGGCATCCAGTTTCATTTCAGAAATATAACTACCCACAAGCCATTGCTTACAGTTGCTATTTTATGACAGGGTGCACTGTCTTGCTGATTCAGTCGTCATACCCGAAATGTTCCTCTGGAGTACACAGTTCAGATGATCCCGTATTTACAATTTTCTTAAGGGCAATGAGGAACCACACCATAACAGCAGAAGATACCGCCCCCCCCCCCCCCCCTACCATAGACCACTTCCTCCGGACTTCACTTCTGAGGTCATCAGGCCCCTAGAACTTAGAACTACTTAAACCTAACTAACCTAAGGACATCACACACATCCATGCCCGAGGCAGGATTCGAACCTGCGACCGTAGCGGTGGCGCGCTTCCAGACTGTCCCGCCTAGAACCGCTACAGGTACGCCATATGGTCGGTTTTCTCGTCTGATTCTTTCCACTCTCCAGGAAATTATATTTCCACAAAAAATTTACAGGGATTTTCTACTGTATGTTCAAGGGAAGTTAAGCCACACAAAACTGCTAATCTTGAAACCACGCGAGTAAGTTCAGTGGTGGCAGAACCACACATGGTAGACGTAGTCGCACGTTCAGGTCATGATGACATTTCCGAGTTTGTTGTCTCATGAGGAAGCATGGCATTTTGCTGTCTGTTGTATGAACTGTAACAAGCCTATTAACGGATCCCAGTGTCTCAATAGTAAATTTAAGGTAACGCTGTCACAACGTTGTTCGACATCTGTCCTTGAAACACACCACTCTCGTGCAGTTATAACATGGGACAGTTCAGTACGCCTAGTATGTCACCTCCTGTTGCTCGAACTGATTTGTGGATAATGCTTGGCCATTCCTTTAACATGTGGATATTTCTTTTGTGACTCATCTTACCAAGTAAACTAGTTTGCTAGGCCAGTTTACGTGGCTTGAAAAGTCACCTATCTTCATTAGTATGTAGCATACCTGAGGTGTGATGTCAAAATGCACAGCCTGCCCCACCGCTTTCCTTCGCGTGACTCCCTTCTCCAAAGTGCATTCTGACCCTGTTATTGAGTCAGCGACCTCATCCGACGGGAAGGGAAGTTGGTTCATTCGGAGAGGGTGTAACCTCTCCCTCACTTATGGACCTTAATAACAGTAAAAATTAAACCGCGTGTACCTAATGGAAATTTGGGAAAAGCAATCGTCACCGAAGTTAATCTGTCGGTAAAGAGGGAGGAAAGGGTTACATCTAAATGAAAGGAAAAATGCAAATGAAACTGGAGGAAATTAATTATGAAAAGGGGTTAAGTTAATAAAGAAAGTAAATGTGCGGTCATTACGTTAACAATTAACTGGCGTTAGTCAGATACACTCCTGGAAATTGAAATAAGAACACCGTGAATTCATTGTCCCAGGAAGGGGAAACTTTATTGACACATTCCTGAGGTCAGATACATCACATGATCACACTGACAGAACCACAGGCACATAGACACAGGCAACAGAGCATGCACAATGTCGGCACTAGTACAGTGTATATCCACCTTTCGCAGCAATGCAGGCTGCTATTCTCCCATGGAGACGATCGTAGAGATGCTGGGTGTAGTCCTGTGGAACGGCTTGCCATGCCATTTCCACCTGGCGCCTCAGTTGGACCAGCGTTCGTGCTGGACGTGCAGACCGCGTGAGACGACGCTTCATCCAGTCCCAAACATGCTCAATGGGGGACAGATCCGGAGATCTTGCTGGCCAGGGTAGTTGACTTACACCTTCTAGAGCACGTTGGGTGGCACGGGATACATGCGGACGTGCATTGTCCTGTTGGAACAGCAAGTTCCCTTGCCGGTCTAGGAATGGTAGAACGATGGGTTCGATGACGGTTTGGATGTACCGTGCACTATTCAGTGTCCCCTCGACGATCACCAGTGGTGTACGGCCAGTGTAGGAGATCGCTCCCCACACCATGATGCCGGGTGTTGGCCCTGTGTGCCTCGGTCGTATGCAGTCCTGATTGTGGCGCTCACCTGCACGGCGCCAAACACGCATACGACCATCATTGGCACCAAGGCAGAAGCGACTCTCATCGCTGAAGACGACACGTCTCCATTCGTCCCTCCATTCACGCCTGTCGCGACACCACTGGAGGCGGGCTGCACGATGTTGGGGCGTGAGCGGAAGACGGCCTAACGGTGTGCGGGACCGTAGCCCAGCTTCATGGAGACGGTTGCGAATGGTCCTCGCCGATACCCCAGGAGCAACAGTGTCCCTAATTTGCTGGGAAGTGGCGGTGCGGTCCCCTACGGCACTGCGTAGGATCCTACGGTCTTGGCGTGCATCCGTGCGTCGCTGCGGTCCGGTCCCAGGTCGACGGGCAAGTGCACCTTCCGCCGACCACTGGCGACAACATCGATGTACTGTGGAGACCTCACGCCCCACGTGTTGAGCAATTCGGCGGTACGTCCACCCGGCCTCCCGCATGCCCACTATACGCCCTCGCTCAAAGTCCGTCAACTGCACATACGGTTCACGTCCACGCTGTCGCGGCATGCTACCAGTGTTAAAGACTGCGATGGAGCTCCGTATGCCACGGCAAACTGGCTGACACTGACGGCGGCGGTGCACAAATGCTGCGCAGCTAGCGCCATTCGACGGCCAACACCGCGGTTCCTGGTGTGTCCGCTGTGCCGTGCGTGTGATCATTGCTTGTACAGCCCTCTCGCAGTGTCCGGAGCAAGTATGGTGGGTCTGACACACCGGTGTCAATGTGTTCTTTTTTCCATTTCCAGGAGTGTATTTGAGATCTGGGGAAAATTACGGTCGCCAGTCCTATGGACAACTACTATAATAACTGAAAAAAAAGGTTATTGCACATATAATTAGCACTAAAAGCGTGGCAACTGAAGGTTGACATGTATAGTGTGAAAACCGAATGTTTGTCAGAAGTAATAAATTTCGCTTCACTCTGACTTAATTTAGCAAAAGAATTAATAAAACTGGAAAATTGGAAGTTAATTTAGTGACTGAAATTAATAGTGAGGTTTGCTTCTGCAGCACTACGAAATTCAATAAAATAAGGTTAGTCTTGGGCTACCTCAACAATCATTTCAAAAGCTACTTGAATCTATGCAATTTAGAAATAAGGGATTTAACTTTGAACTTGAATTAAATGATTCTGAACAATTAACAATAGTAATATTTAGTACGTACAAAGCTGAGCTGCAGTCACAGGTAAGCTAAAATATGGTAACAAAACTCGCACTCTTAATTTGTGCTTGCGTAATCTGAATATTGTAGCCAGCTAGGAATACCTTAACTGAACTTTGAAATTAAAGCAGTGAAATCGAATGATGTTACTTTAATGATGGCATTCGAGTTTCAACGACACTCTGGTTCATTCTGGAAAAGGAAGGGACTCTGCTTGGTAATGCAATTGGGACAATGAGCAACAAAGGTTCATGCTAAGTTGCTGTAATTTTGTGAGGCAAATGCAACAATTTTAAAAGCTGAGGTCTGCCGTACAGTTTTAAAACTTTACGTGCTTCCAGTCTTCCGTGTTGATTGATTGAAGGTTTGAAGTCGTCGGGCGAGGAGGTGGCGACAGTCACTCATTGTCGGCCGTCGCTGTTGCAGAAGCTGGATGTTGGCGCGCCTTCTTCTCGACACTGTCAGCAGGCGAAACGGGCTCTTGATGTGGGCCAGCTAATTCTTCCCGTCCGCGACACCGTGTCAGAAACTATCATAGTAAGTTGAGCGCAATTACATGCTGCCAAACCCCGAAAGCGCGGCAAATCGCGGGAGCGTCACTCAACACACCTGCTCCACCGCCCTATTCCAGCCAGACTCTCCCTCTGCCCACGCTCCATGCGGCAGAGTTAACACTACCAAAGATCCTAAACACTTTGGTTCTCCACACGACCTGTCGATGTAATTGTTCGATAGCATAGTTTTCCGTAGGCCAGACCCAGCGTAAAAATACAAATAATATTTATAAAACAAACCAATTATACATCCACACACACACACACACACACACACACACACACACACACACACACACACACACACATATATATATATATATATATATATATATATATATTGTTTCAATGAGGTACTGCCAAACTTTCAGGAAACATTCCTCACACACAAAGAAAGAAAAGATATGTGGACATGTGTCCGGAAACGCTTAATTTCCATGTTAGAGCTCATTTTAGTTTGTTCTTCCACCTACGCTCAATGGAGCACGTTATCATGATTTCATACGGGATACTCTACCTGTGCTGCTAGAACATGTGCCTTTACAAATACGACACAACATGTGGTTCATGCACGATGGAGCTCCTGCACATTTCGGTCGAAGTGTTCGTACGCTTCGCACCAACAGATTCGGTGACCGACGGATTGGTAGAGGCGGACCAATTCCATGGCCTCCACGCTCTCCTGACCTCAACCCTCTTGACTTTCATTTATGGGGGCATTTGAAAGCTCTTGTCTACGCAACCCCGGTACAAAATGTAGAGACTCTTCGTGCTCGTATTGTGGACGGCTGTGATACAATACGCCATTCTCGAGGGCTGCATCAGCGCATCAGGGATTCCATGCAATGGAGGGTGGATGCATGTATCCTTGCTAACGGAGGACATTTTGAACATTTCCTGTAACAAAGTGTTTGAAGTCATGCTGGTACGTTCTGTTGCTGTGTGTTTCCATTCCATGATTAATGTGATTTGAAGAGAAGTAATAAAATGAGCTCCAACATGGAAAGTATGCGTTTCCGGACACATGTCCACATAACATATTTTCTTTCTTTGTGTGTGAGGAATGTTTCCTGAAAGTTTGGCCGTACCTTTTTGTAACACCCTATATATATGTTGTCAGTTGGCAGGAGCCAATTCACGGAGTTTGGAGGAAGCCGAAAGGCACGCGATTAAGCTCACGCAGGCTGGCGTGAGGTCTGGAACAGGTCAGAGAAATAAGACTAGCAAAACAAGAGTAACTGGTAGAATACTTAACTTTAATCCACAATTGTAGAACATCTCTCGTTACTGTACAGGCTTCACAATATTAATTATCAAATGCTATGGCGCCTTGCTAGGTCGTAGCAAATGACGTAGCTGAAGGCTATGCTAACTATCGTCTCGGCAAATGAGAGCGTATTTGTCAATGTAGCATCGCTAGCAAAGTCTGCTGTACAACTGGGGCGAGTGCTAGAAAGTCTCACTAGACCTGCCGTGTGGCGGCGCTCGGTCTGCCATCACTGACAATGGCGATACGCGGGTCCGTCGTATACTAGCGGACTGCGGCTGATTTAAAAGCTACCACCTAGCAAGTGTGGTGTCTGGCAGTGACACCACTATATATATATATATATATATATATATATATATATATATATATATATATATATATATAGTAAAACAATTACAATATATAAAGACACAGAAATGTCATATCTTCAGGTAACTAAATAAGGGAAAAAATTATAGTACAATAGATGGAAATAGGAGAATATGCATTTCCGGTGTTACATGTGCCCCACATTGTCTGAGGATGTTCGTGTAACCTAAACAGACTCACAAAATTTCCCAAAAAGGAAAGAAAAGAGCTGAAATTCAATTGCTCAAAACATTAAGAAATTTTAGCATTAGGCTAATTAACCATAAACCAATTTTTAGACCATAATAATTGAGTGGAGTCACCCGTAACCTTATTCCAGTCTGTCATCTTACACGAAAGAAACAGGTTGACAACGTATTAAAATTCATAGAAAACATTGAAAATGGTTCAGCTATTCTAAATCGGCAAAATCCCTAACAGTATCATGAGATGGAATACTATTTACAAAATTAACCAGAGTACATGGTCATAAAAAAGAGGTATATCAAAATACGCAACTTAATAATTAATTACATAAAATACACATTATTATATAACCTTTTCATAATTAATATTCTCGTCATGAGAGTCCACTTAACGTTAAACAAGAAAATAATATACAGCGGTTCGAAAAAAAAATATTGACAGCAGAATTCTTTCACAGCAGCTGTCCAGGAAGAAAAACAACTCCCCCTTCCGTACCCGCAAGTACAAAGAATGCCGACAGCGGCACAAGAGCCGACAGCGGCTCCGCCTAGCCAGTATTGTTGCGCACGCCTGTTAGGCACGCTTGATCTCACTCGCCTGTGTTACGGCATTTTCAGAACGTCCGTTTCATTGAATTCTTTCGTAAAAACTCACTCCCGAGTAATCTCAAGGAGTCCATGAACACTATCACAGTGGATAACTCAACACTATCCATCGTCACACGCATGTACTAGCCTGAAACTTAAAACAGGGTCTAAGTACATCGTCAGTGACTAGTAAATCACATATTTATGAAATCTTACCGCTAGTTACAAAATCATATTTACATACCTTAATCTACTGTGACTCAGCTGAAAACTTAAACTAGCAGCTTGGAGTTTTCAATTGATTAATAATCAGTTACTCTTAAATCATTTAGTCAATATTAATTACTTATTAATTATAACTTCTTTAATGTCCTCTTGGTCAGGCAAAAGCATGTCAATCTAGCAAATCGTTAAATCTTATTCTCTATATTTACATACTGTACAAATTACCCATTCTGTGATGTTAATCAATCCTAGGTTGGTACAATTTCATGTCTACAATGTTCCGTATACTTAATAGTTTTCCAGAGCTTGGATACTCTAAGCAATAAGCATTTGTGTGAGGTATACCAATGACTTTATATGGTCCATTACAAACAACCTTAAATTTAGAGATTTCATTGTCTATCTCGCTCGATTTCTCATGAGCTTTTACAGGTACTAAGTCTCCGATTGCAAACTTAGCAAAACGCGCTTTAGTGTCATGACGACGTATGCGAGCATCGGCTTTTAGCTTCATTATTTCTCGCAAATGATCTTTTTTCACACCAATACTAATGTCAGTCCGTGGAGGGAATTTGACGATCTCTTCCACTAGTCCCGGTTTGTCTGAAAACACATTCTTATTCCTCATTACTTCATACGGGCGTCGTTTTTGTTCGTGTGTTACGTTTGACACACCGTCTACAATACTTTCCAATTCACTTTGTGCACTATTGTCAATGCCGAGATTCCTCACGTTACAGTAGTTCAAATTCATACCTACGTCAATGGCATCGGGCCGGTTAACAATGTGTATAGGCTGGTATTGCCTATGCACACTGTCTCCTGCCTCGTCAAAACTAACTACTATTGTTTTATCTTGTGACGTATATGTCAAAGTTTTGCTTTCGCAATTAATCACTGCACGGTACTTTAATAGCCAATCTAACCCGATAATTACTTCCGTAGTTAAGTCTGGCACGACGACAAACTCTTGTTCAAATCGTGCCCCACATATCTTGAAGTTGACAAAAATCTGTTTTGTGACCGGTTTACTGGCCTTCCCAGCAGCACCGATAATTTTCACTCCTGTTACTGGCATAACTACGATACCAGGTCCGTCTTTCAGTAACTCAAATATTTTCCCAGATACAGCACTCAATTCTGCACCAGTGTCAATCAATACGTTTAGTTGTAGGCCATGCTTATTAACAGACACTACTATTTGTCTACACTTATCTTCGACTGTTTCTTTATTTTCCCACAATAAATCCTCGTCTATACCCAGGTCATTCCAGAAAAAACCATCCGGCTTTGATCCTAAATCCGGCTTATCTGGCGGCTTTTTCAGCCTCTGTTCACGTACTGTTTTAATTTCAACACGTTTGTCCTGAGGCTTAGTCTGTAGCTTCGCCTCCAATACCAAAACCTTTTCCTGTAACTCGTCAACGAGTGAGTGTTGCTTTGCTATCAGTTCACTAATTGTCACCTTCATTGATTCCTCTTTGGCCAGATTGATCTCATCTGCCAATCTACCTGGAGGAATGTGCCCAATAGTATCTGCAATTACTTCCTCTGGATCTGCGCAACCCACACTGCTACCTTCCGACCGTATAACGTCAGCTTTAACCTCATACACGCTGTAATCTACGTGTTTTTCTACCAATCGTGTCCGGCTATCACTAAAATTCTCGTAATCTTTCTCCTTAATACTCTCGCTATGTTTAAACTGCAGTTTTGCGTCGGATGGGTCGGCTACTTCTACCACTAATGCTTTCGGTAAGGTCTGCCGGTTAGGGCCAGAACTTCACAATCTTCCAGCGGGACGAGACGCGGCAAATCCTGCCCGCGCTCCCCATAAACACTTCTCCCGTACAGGCTCCTATAATCTCTTAGTTCGTCGTATAAGTGACCGAACTGCCTTAACCAGACCTCACCCCTCTCTGCATCCCCTCGCTCGATGACGGACGTGATATCCGACATCTGATCTTCTCTCAACACTTGCGAATCATTCTTAAACTCAATCTCCAGTTCTCCTGTGGGTGTTACAGCTGCCACTTTATAATCGATTTCCGGAACACTACTTAAATTGTTCTCACTGACAGTGAATGTATTTTCTACTGGTGTGTCTACAGCTGATTTACTACTTGTGGGCGCATTCCTTTCTCCTAACACTGGCACACTCTCCCGCCGTTGATTATTCCATACGGAATTTTCATAACGACGACACCTGGGTTTTCTCCTGTTATTGGGCCGCCAAAATTTCTCCACGGCCGGTCGGCCCCTCACCGGCGCGGCTAATGGTTTCCCTGCCTCGTCCCAGCAGATCTGCTCCCCGGATGCTGCTGAGGCGGCTTATCACACCCTCTGGCGTTATTACTATTCTGTGAAGCCCGTATCACGTTAGTATGATACTGGTTTCCGTCATTCCTGTTATTATTTGCATTGTACCGATTGTCATTACGGTCCGAACCATTATTGTTATTGCTGCCATGGTTGCGGTATGCATTATTCCCATGGTTTTCCATGTTGTGGTTGTTGTGGTACCCATTGTTGTTACCACGGCCTTTACCACTGTCGCGATTATTGCGCCAATTGTCCTCGTCCTCTTTCCAGGAAATCATTGATTGTCTTGTAATTGCTGCCTACGTAGCGTTTTGTATCATCTGGAAGCTTCTTGTAGAGTTCCCAGACTATTTCGGATTCCGTGCGGCGATCACGCAAATATTCCAACTTGCGGATCCAGCCCGCACAAAACTCCTTCATCGAGCCACGCGAAATCGCATCGAAAGGCCTCGATACGACAAATTCGCGCCAGACAATTTGTTGTTTTTGCTCTGACCAGTATTCAGCCAGAAACAAATTTTTAAACTCGTCAAAAGTCAGGTTCGTGATGTTGAGGTTCAAGCCCCAACGCTTGGCATCACCAACCAACACTTCAATAACCGCATTAATTTTTCTCTCATTAGTCCATGGTCTGGGTAAAACTCTTTCATTTTTAATGAAATTCGTCGCGTGTATACCGCCTTTTTTCAAGGGGTCGAACCGCTCCTCTTTCGTCAACAATTCCGAACTATGTGCACAGATTGGCACATAGCTCTGTTTTTCGTCAAGTTTCTTATCTAATCCCGACATTCTCGTAATTACTTGGCAAGTGGTTGTCGCAAGTGTTTCCACTTCCCTCTTTTTCTCTTCGCAGGTATTAGCCTGCTTCCGCACTTTAGTATCTACTTTGGACACTAAAGCCTTTAAAGTTTCTTCCTTCTGTTGATCCTCTTTTTTTCACTAATTGAATTTGTTCCGTCACCTTTTTCTCGATGATCGGAGCAACTGCTTCTCCTTCACTTTTCTCGATTCTGCTTAAATCAGTATTTATGCTCGCAATTTTCTCCTGAACGCCTATCATTTCCTGTTTAAGATTACCGATCGGTATTAATTACAACAATATCTTATTTGATTTTATCAACTTTTGTGTTAACAACTTCAACATTGTTGTTAACAACATTAATAACTTTGTTCTGATTGTCTAGCTTCCTGTCAATTTTTTCAGACTGAGCTTCTTGCTTGTCAGACTGAGCTTTAATTTATGCCGATTGAGTTACTATCTTGCTAGACTGAGCCTTGATTTCGTTAATCAAAACATTCAATAAATCAGTTAAATTCCCGGAAACCAGAGGTTTTACTTCCGTAGCGGGTGCCTCTTTAATTGTCCCCCGTATTCGTCATCATGGGGTTCAGATTTGATTTTCACTTCCGATTACGAAACATTTCCTAAAGTTTGGAATTCCATTTCTGTTCTTTGTTGCGTTTCGGCGGTCACGTCTTTCATGCTAGCCGCCTGCCCCTGAACAATGGATTCCGCCGTGCGCGTTTCCCACTGTTCGAGCGATTGTTCCGTATCCAAGCCTACCAAATTATGGTAATTGTTGCCTTCACTCATTTTACCAATTTTCAATATAAATGCCAAATCTCAAATCTAATTAGGATTCCTACCACTACTTATTCTCGCTGACGTAACGACCTCTTCGTAACCAGTACTTTGTTACGAGATTTGCACAATGCAAAATTCGTGTCCAGAACAACCTCAAATCCGAAGATTGTCCTTTCACCAGGTCGCCATGTGTAACCTGCCCCTCACTTATCGACCTTAATGACAGTAAAAACTAAACCGCGTGTACCTAATGGAAATTTGAGAAAAGTAATCGTCACCAAAGTTAATCTGTCGGTAAAGAGGAAGGGAAGGGTTACATCTAAATGAAAGGAAAAATGCAAATGAAACTGGTGGAAATTAATTTTGAAAAGGGGTAAAGTTAATAAAGAAAGTAAATGTGCGGTCGTTATGTTAACAATTAACTGGCGTTAGTTAGATATTTGAGATTTGGAGAAAATTACGGTCGCCAGTCATATGGACAACTACTATAATAACTGAAAAAAAAGGTTATTGCACATATAATTAGCACTAAAAGTGTGGCAACTGAAGGTTGACACGTGTTGTGTGAAATCTGAATGTTTGTCAGAAATAATAAATTTCGCTACACTCTGATTTAATTTAGCAAAAGAATTAATAAAACCGGAAAACTGAAAGTTAATTTAGTGACTGAAATTAATAGTGAGGTTTGCTTCTGCAGCACTACGAAATTCAATAAACTAAGGTTAGTCTTGGGCTACCTCAACAATCATATCAAAAGCTACTTGAACCTACGCAATTTAGAAATAAGAGATTTAACTTCGATCTTGAATTAAATTATTCTGAACAATTAACAATAGTAAAATTTAGTACGTACCAAGCTGAACTGCAGTCACAGGTAAGCCAAAATATGGTAACAAAACACGAGCTCTTAATTTGTGCTTGCGTAATCTGAATATTGTAGCCAGCTAGGAATACCTTAACTGAACTTTGAAATTAAAGCAGTGAAATCGAATGATGTTACTTTAATGATGGCATTCGAGTTTCAACGACACTCTGGTTCATTCTGGAAAAGGAAGGGACTCTGCTTGGTAATGCAATTGGGACAATGAGCAACAAAGGTTCATGCTAAGTTGCTGTAATTTTGTGAGGCAAATGCAACAATTTTAAAAGCTGAGGTCTGCCGTACAGTTTTAAAACTTTACGTGCTTCCAGTCTTCCGTGTTGATTGATTGAAGGTTTGAAGTCGTCGGGCGAGGAGGTGGCGACAGTCACTCATTGTCGGCCGTCGCTGTTGCAGAAGCTGGATGTTGGCGCGCCTTCTTCTCGACACTGTCAGCAGGCGAAACGGGCTCTTGATGTGGGCCAGCTAATTCTTCCCGTCCGCGACACCGTGTCAGAAACTATCATAGTAAGTTGAGCGCAATTACATGCTGCCAAACCCCGAAAGCGCGGCAAATCGCGGGAGCGTCACTCAACACACCTGCTCCACCGCCCTATTCCAGCCAGACTCTCCCTCTGCCCACGCTCCATGCGGCAGAGTTAACACTACCAAAGATCCTAAACACTTTGGTTCTCCACACGACCTGTCGATGTAATCGTTCGATAGCATAGTTTTCCGTAGGCCAGACCCAGCGTAAAAATACAAATAATATTTACAAAACAACCAATTATACATCGACACACACACACACACACACACACACACACACACACACACACACACACACACACATATATATATATATATATATATATATATATATATATATATATATATATATATATATAGAGTGTTACAAAAAGGTACGGCCAAGCTTTCAGGAAACATTCCTCACACACAAAGAAAGAAAATATGTTATGTGGACATGTGTCCGGAAACGCTTAATTTCCATGTTGGAGCTCTTTTTTTATTACTTCTCTTCAAATCACATTAATCATGGAATGGAAACACACAGCAACAGAACGTACCAGCATGACTTCAAACATTTTGTTACACGAAATGTTCAAAATGTCCTCCGTTAGCGAGGATACTTGCATCCACCCTCCGTTGCATGGAATCCCTGATGAGCTGATGCTGCCCTCGAGAATGGCGTATTGTATCACAGCCGCCCACAATACGAGCACGAAGAGTCCCTACATTTGGTACCAGGGTTGCGTAGACAAGAGCTTTCAAATGCCCCCATAAATGAAAGTCAAGAGGGTTGAGGTCAGGAGAGCGTGGAGGCCATGGAATTGGTCCGCCTCTACCAATCCGTCGGTCACCGAATCTGTTGTTGAGAAGCGTACGAACACTTCGACTGAAATGTGCAGGAGCTCCATCGTGCATAAACCACATGTTGTGTCGTACTTCTAAAGGCACATGTTCTAGCAGCACAGGTAGAGTATCCCGTATGAAATCATGATAACGTGCTCCATTGAGCGTAGATGGAAGAACATGGGGCCCAATCAAGACATCACCAACAATGCCTGCCCAAAGGTTCACATAAAATGTGTGTTGATGACGTGATTGCACAATTGCATGCGGATTCTCGTCAGTCCACACATGTTGATTGTGAAAATTTACAATTTGATCACGTTGGAATGAAGCCTCATCCGTAAAGAGAACATTTGCACTGAAATGAGGATTGCCACATTGTTGGATGAACCATTCGCAGAAGTGTACCCGTGGAGGCCAATCAGCTGCTGATAGTGCCTCCACACGCTGTACATGGTTCGGAAACAACTGGTTCTCCCGTAGCACTCTCCATACAGTGACGTGGTCAACGTTACCTTGTACAGCAGCAACTTCTCTGACGCTGACATTAGGGTTATCGTCAACTGCACGAAGAATTGCCTCGTCCATTGCAGGTGTCCTCGTCGTTCTAGACCTTCCCCAGTCGCGAGTCATAGGCTGGAATGTTCCGTGCTCCTTAAGACGCCGATCAATTGCTTCGAACGTCTTCCTGTCGGGACACCTTCGTACTGGAAATCTGTCTCGATACAAACGTACCGCGCCACGGCTATTGCCCCGTGCTAATCCATACATCAAATGGGCGTCTGCCAACTCCGCATTTGTAAATCTTGCACTGACTGCAAAACCACGTTCGTGGTGAACACTTACCTGTTGATGCTACGTACTGATGTGCTTGATGCTAGTACTGTAGAGCAATGAGTCGCATGTCAACACAAGCACCAAAGTCAACATTACCTTCCCTCAATTGGGCCAACTGGCGGTGAATCGAGGAAGTATAGTACGTACTGACGAAACTAAAATGGGCTCTAACATGGAAATTAAGCGTTTCCGGACACATATCCACATAACATGTTTTCTTTATTTGTGTGTGAGGAATGTTTCCTGAAAGTTCGGCCATACCTTTTTGTACAATTACAATGTATAAAGACACAGAAATGTCATATCTTCAGGTGACAAAATAAGGAAAATTATTTATAGCACAATAGATGGAAATAGGAGGATATGCATTTCCGGCGTTACAACGGGACCAAACAGGTAAGTCATCTATCCCATGATATAAGATGGCAGCAACTCAGGGAGGAAGAACAGAAATGGCATTGTCCAGCCAAAGGGAAGGGAAAACTGGTTAACAAGGAGATAAAACGTAGGTCAGAGCAGCAGGAAGAGTAGAAAACAGGAGGAGAGGGGGGAGAGAAACGGCGAGAGCAAGGGCACCCTAGAAACGCTACGCGCATTGTGGCACCAGCACCGTCACTGACCTTCCACGTTCCCCACAACTGCCATGATCGCGATACATTGGGGACAATGCCAGGGGAAGAAATCACAAGAAAAGGGGAAACAAAACGGCACAAAAAAAGAGACAAGATGTAAGGAAAAAGGGGGACGTAACCTGACAGGGGTGGCTGCAAGGGCCTTGAAATCCCTTCTCATGAAGTGTAAGTAGGATGTGACGACAGGAAGGTGTGTCTCAGTCCTCACGAAGATTGAAAAAAACTGCGAACATATGGCGGCACTGAGAAAAGGCTTACCGAAGTGCAGTTTCCAATCGAAGTAGATGATCAATCAGTGACCATCGTCCTGGAAGCCGCATTGGTAAGGAGACGGAAGGTCCCGAGATGCGAGGACCCAACTGAGCCGACAAGCCAACATCCTTTGAAGTTACTGGCAGGGGACATTGCTTAGACTCCTGATGAAAGGTAAGTATTTTTGACGAATATTTTCGTGGTTCCCACGTATTTGGTCCGTAGTTTTACGATGTTTCTTTCTCTTCAGCTAGCCCACGTGTGCTAGTAACAAGGATCCCACAGTAAATGCGCCAAGGAAATCAAATACTCTTTTGGCAGTGGCGGGTGAGTAAGATATGTTTATTTTATCTTTTAGCGTGGATGGGTGCTGAGTTACATTAGGCATTTTTGTGCATTTTGCCATTTATTTTCGCTAGTCCTTAAGTTTGGTGACTATGGACTTGACATTTAATTTCACTACGACATAGAGAGATCCATGGTAATTTACAGGCTTGTTCCACATGTCATGGTCGTTTGTGCTGGGGTAGATTCAGAGGAAGATATACTCTCTGAACCACATAAGATGTCAACATCGGGTGGTGAATTTGATAATTTATACAAATGTCTAAATCATTTCTTAGTGATAGTTGATAACTTGGTCCTACTTCAACTTACCCCGTTCCTTTTGTTCTCACCCGGGTGCAATTCCCCCTGCCCCTCCTCCCACACCATACCACTACTCTTTCTACTGTAAGGTTGGCGTTAGTTTTGATTTGGTGTTGAGCATACTTTTAATTATAGGCAATATTACGCTTGATATTTTATGGTGATTGGTATTTCACTGGTAGTGGTCTTGATCTGTGCAGACATAAGACACGGAGTGCTCAGAGCCGGTCCTGGTGTTGGTACGGCTTGGTTCAGTACCAGTGTTTCTCCTATGGCTAGCGTTACGATACTTCTGATTATATAGGCCCAAGTGTTTATTGGCCATGTTGTTGTTGTTGTTGTGGTCTTCAGTCCAGAGACTGGTTTGATGCAGCTCTCCATGCTACTCTATCCTTTGCAAGCCTCTTCATCTTCCAGTACCTACTGCAACCTACATCCTTCTGAATATGTTTAGTGTATTCATCTCCTGGTCTCCCTCTACGATTATTACCCTCCACGCTGCCCTCCAATACTAAAATTGGTGATCCCTTGATGCCTCAGAATATGTCCTACCAAGCAATCCCTTCTTCTAGTCAAGTTGTGCCACAAATTTCTCTTCTCTCCACTTCTATTCAACACCTCCTCATTAGTTATGTGATCTATCCATCTAATCTTCAGCATTCTTCTGTAACACCACATTTCGAAACCTTCTATTCTCTTCTTGTCTAAACTATATATCGTCCACAATACGCTTTCATACAAATACTTTCAGAAACGACTTCCTGACACTTCAATCTATACTCGATGTTAACAAATTTCTCTTCTTGAGAAACGCTTTCCTTGCCATTACCAGTCTACATTTTATATCCTCTCTACTTCGACCATCATCAGTTATTTTGCTCCCCAAATAGCAAAACTCATTAGCTATTTTAAGTGTCTCATTTCCTAGTCTAATTCCCTCAGCATCACCCGATTTAATTCGACTACATTCCATTATTTTCGTT
Organism: Schistocerca cancellata; assembly: GCF_023864275.1. NCBI lineage: Eukaryota > Metazoa > Arthropoda > Insecta > Orthoptera > Acrididae > Schistocerca > Schistocerca cancellata. The sequence continues at coordinate 985,757,097 of NC_064627.1, forward strand.
TTGCTTTTGTTGATGTTCATCTTATATTCTCCTTTCAAGACACTGCCCATTCCGTTCAGCTGCTCTTCCAAGTCCTTTGCTGTTTCTGACAGAATTACAATGTCATCGGCGAACCTCAATTTTTTGATTTTTTCTCAATGGATTTTAATTCCTACTCCAAATATTTGTTTTGTTTCCTTTACTACTTGCTCAATATACAGATTGAATAACTTTGGGGATAGGCTACAACCCTGTCTCACTCCCTTCCCACCCACTGCTTCCCTTTCTTGCCCCTCGATTCTTATAACTGCAATCTGGTTTCTGTACAAATTGTAAATCGCCTTTCGCTCCCTGTATTTTACCCCTGCCACCTTCAGAATTTGAAAGAGAGTATTCCAGTCATCACTGTCAAAAGCTTTCTCTAAGTCACAAATGCAAGAAACGTAGGTTTGCCTTTCCTTAATCTATTTTCTAAGATCAGTCGTTGGGTCAGTATTGCCTCACGTGTTCCAACATTCCTACGGAATCCAAACTGATGTTCCCCGAGGTCGGCTTCTACCAGTTTTTCCATTCGTCTGTAAAGAATTCGTGTTAGTATTTTGCAGCCGTGGCTTATTAAACTGATAGTTCGGTAATTTTCATATCTGTCAACACCTGCTTTATTTGGGATTGGAATTATTATATTCTTCTTGAAGTCTGAGGGTATTTCGCCTGTCTCATACACCTTGCTCACCATATGGTAGAGTTTTGTCATGGCTGGCTCTCCCAAGGCTATCAGTTGTTCTAATGGAATGTTGTCTACTCCTGGGGCCTTGTTTCGACTAAGGCTTTCAGTGCTCTGTCAAACTCTTCACGCAGTATCATATCTCCCATTTCATCTTCCTGTACATCCTCTTCCATTTCCGTAATATTGTCCTAAAAAACATCGCCCTTGTATAGACCCTCTATATTCTCCTTCCACCTTTCTGCTTTCCCTTCTTTGCTTAGAACTGGGTTTCCATCTGTGCTCTTGATATGCATACAAGTGTTTCTCTTTTCTCCAAAGATCTCTTTAATTTTCCTGCAGGTAGTATCTATCTTACCCCTAGTTATATATGCCTCTACATCCTTACATTGCCGGCCGGTGTGGCCGTTGCGGTTCTAGGCGCTTTTTTCTGGAGCCGCGTGACCGCTACGGTCGCACGTTCGAATCCTGCCTCGGGCATGGATGTGTGTGATGTCCTTAGGTTAGTTACTTTTAAGTAGTTCTAAGTTCTAGGGGACTGATGACCTCCGATGTCAAGTCCCATAGTGCTCAGAGCCATTTGAACCATTGTTTTAACCATCCTTACATTTGTCCTCTAGCCATCCCTGTTGAGCCATTTTGCACTTCCTGTCGTTCTCATTTTTTGCGTGCTTCATTTACTGCATTCTTGTATTTTCTCCTTTCATCAATTAAATTCAATACCTCTTCTGTTACGCAGGGATTTCTGTTAGCCCTCATCTTTTTACCTACTTGATCCTCTGCTGCCTTCACTATTTCGTCTCTCAAAGCTACTCATTCTTCATCTACTGTGTTTCTCTCCCCCATTCTTGGCAATTGTTCTCTAATGCTCTCCCTGAAATTCTGTACAACCTCTGGTTTAGTCAGTTTATCCAGGTCCCATCTCCTTAAATTCCCACCTTTTTGCAGTCTTCAGTTTGGAACTAGTATTTTCGTAATTTCAGATGTATATCCTTTTGGCTTTTGCTATTGTTTGGGTTAGATTTTGTTTTATTACAACATGACTTTTTAATAGCGATGTCATTCTTCCACCCACCGTCTTCAGTATCAGTAGGTTTTGTCATTGGTTCTAGTATATGGTGTTATAATATAGATCTTGGTTTTATACTCCTGCATGTTTTGAAGTACGTATTTGTCTGTTTCGTTTTATGTGGTGTGGGTATTGCATCATTCTCTCCCTCCACCTCTATTCCAACTTTCCTTCACTCTTACCATCTAACCCCTTAGTTCGTCAACATTACTACGCCCTTAGGCATCAATGTGTATACATCTGCCTAGTTTCTGATGCATAGAATGTTGTTAATATTTGATGCTTTGGACGTGGGTAGGATTGGCAGTTAAGGTGATAATCTAGCATGATGCTCGCGTGTGGTGAAGATGGAGACCTGCTGATCGTCAGAGGTTGTCTATTTTATGTAGGGAGTGTCTGAGTCATAGCTTTGTGTTGTGATATCACACGTTGTCACGTAGTTTCTGTGGTTGTGGTGTTTCGCCTTGTTTTTATGCACTTTTAAGTAGGGTCTCCATGTGCTTTGATAATTATAGAAGTTAGTATACTATTCTTTCCTACTTTTTTCCTATGGTTGTTGCATTCTTGTGATTAATTTTGGAAATGAAATGATTGCTGTCATAGTGGTTCACTTTCATTACAAACATGTGAGTGTGGTCTTATTTATTCTAGAACATTGTTTGTTTGTATGACGACATAGCTTAGTCTAAAATTGTTGAGTTCTTTTATCGTAACCCAGAGCTACGACAGTATGTAGTATGCCAGTGGTGTGGTATTTACATGTTTATCGATATTATATTTATTTTCCATCGTCTGTGGACAATTATGCTTCAATCAGGGGTTATGCTTTGCTTTACGAGGCTGCTAAGCGTTTTCGACGGCGTGGCACTTCTATTGGTTTTAGTCTGTTCATTTTTGTAGTAGGGATATGTGCTTGTTCTGGCCCTTAGAATTCTAACATTCCACATAATCATTTTGTGGATGTACGAATTAGTTTGCCTAATTAATTCACACTGCCCCCTGTGGTTCACAGGAGTTGGCTGTACTAATAAGACTTGTCATATTGATACTCGTACGTAGGTCCGTGCGTTTTTGGTAACCGTGATTAGAGGTGGGTTACCCACTATCATTCCTGCTAGTGGTAACATGGCCTGCTATCTAGTTTTTCTAGACATGGTGCCTTTTGAAGTTATGGTATCTTCATATGCAGTGAAAAATTTTACTAACATTTGAGAGTACCGGCTGATGGGGAAGGTGGACTGTTTTGTCATATATTCTGGACTTATGTTTTTTACTGGCAGCCCTAATTAGTTCTGACCGGTATCCAGTACTTATTTATCTGACAAATGCTGATCCACGTTTATGGGTATTTTATTGGCGTGCCATGTGGCGTTTTACTGGTTCTCTTTAACATTAAGGTGTAATTTTTAATGAGGTCATCTGTGGTTTGTATTTTACCTGTCATTGTATAATATTTCCTAAGGATACTCGTCCTGTAGCACATTATGCGTTTCAGATTTTGCATAGAAGTCTTTAGGGTTATCACTTCTCATCAGAGTATGCTGCAAAATTACAAGAATGAGGGGTTGGAACTCCCGTCGAGCTGTTTCTGTCTACTTAGGCTGTAGATTTTTATTATGGGTTAATCTTCTCATATTATACTACTTACGGCGTGATACTTACAGAAGTCAAGGTCCGTTTGGATTTCTTCTTTTCTCTTTGACTGCATATACATTAGATCGGTATGTCGAAGCACGGTGACGTTTCAGAAATTGTGGTTCACAGTTTTCTAAATAAGTAAGAGGTGTTTCAGAAGGGATATGAGACATTTTTTGTCGTTGTTACCCCTTATCTGACGGTGTAGTGACCTACATATTTATGTATTGTGTATGATTAGAGATGGGAAGGTACCAGAATGTCTTAGGCGCCCGTGCCCAACGTTGAGACAATGAAGTTTTAGCAGTTAGATTGTAGATATTTAAATGTGCTTTCCAGTTCATAGATTTTATTTCTAGGAGGGTTTTATTAAGTAGTAACATACTGTTGGAAGTGGGTATTTTAGTTTTGTTTCTTGCTGTTAGATGTCTGCGTTTATCACAAAACTGTGTAAACGAGAACATAATGTTTGAGGCCTATTGTATTTGGTTATTGAAGAGTACATAGTTATCAAGGGTTCTGAGAGGAGGGTCTTGTCAGCGCTTGGAGGTAGGTGGTCACAAGATTGTGAGGTTCATATACAGTTGTATTGGGTCTGTTTAGCCTGTACCAGGTTGGTTTCACTTTTATCGTTACGTTCGTACATCACGTGTACATCTTTGGCATACGTCTTTAAACATTAATGAACATTTATAGTTGGATCATGTCTGATATTTGGGACGCTCTGTTAAATATATACCGTGGTATTTTTTTGTTTTAATGATTTTGTTAGAAAGGAGCGAAAGGTGCCTTTTTAGATATCCATTGTTTTTTTTACATTTGATGACAAACGTGTGTTTTGTGACTGTGATTCAGGTTTATGTTTTATACGTTAATACATTTCTGGACTAGAGCGGAAAATAAATGGAGGTGTTGACATAAGTAGAATTTTACCTTAAGGTTACTTTAACTAATAGATTAGAGTACTATTATTTTATGTGTTCGTTGTTTTATAGTTGTTTAGTTTTCGATATTGGCATTGTGTTATTGTTCTTTGGTAAATATGGCCTGAGGATGGCTGCAATGTCCCGCTGAAACTTGTCGTGTGACAGACTAAATACATTCTCAAGATGCAGCTGTGGTGGTACTTTTTCTCTTACATATCATCAGCTGAAGTCCCTCATCCATGCAATAAGATGGACATCCATAAAATTATTAGACTGATTGACCGGTAACTACCAAGGGGTGACTGATACTTGCCGGACTTAAAGAGAGAAACGACATGACTCTCTCGTCATTGAGATGGGAAAATTCCTTAGATGCAGTTCGGTCAAATACCTGGAGGAGATATTGTCTTTGTGGACAACTGGGGTATTGAAGCAATTGGTAGTGGATGGCATCATTGACCGTGGCTGAATCTTGGGAAGAAGATAGGGCCAGAGTGAGATCCTTTTTAGTAAAAGTTTCATAGTAGGATTTCGCCTGACAAGGGCTAAAACATAAGTGGGAAGCTTTTAACAGTTTTTAAATGTTCGGATAATAAGTTGCCGCCTCTTTATCTAAGAATAGATGATGAATGCAGCTAGCCGCTATCTCTGTGTAATGTCGTGTCTGTATAGACGTGTATCTGTTGCCTTTAAGATCCCTTCACCTTCACACATAAATCTATACAGTAAAGTAAGGCCTCTTGGCTGATCCGTGATAAGACAGGCGAAAAATTAGACTAATGGAGGATTATTAGTATTATTTCTATTTTCATTCGCTCTCTCCTCTCCTTTATCTATGTACAGTTTTTAATATAATATTTCATTACGTGAAATCAGCCAAATAGGATCTTTGGTGGAGTCCTTCGTCTTGGTAATCAGCGGATGGCTTGCTGTAAGAGATCTTTACATTTATTATTACTGTTAAACACTGCAGTCAGTCGGGAGAATCAATCGTTTGGACAATTTGTTCCTTTTACGAAAGATTGCGAATTCCAGATGTGTACGAAGCCTTTTTCGACGATTCAACACAGACTCAGTGATTGCAGGCTCTCTTCGACACAGCTGAAACTTCCCCACTAATTACAGGGCCAACGTGATCATCAAATGATTCAGTAAAAAACTCATTCGTTCTATCACTCCAGAACAAAAAGTCACAGACCTTATTTATGGAGGAAATTGTGTATTAAATCCATCTCCGTTACATATCCAGATCTCCGGTGATTCCACGTCTTAATTATTTTCCTTTTACAGTCTCTTTCTCCTCAAACAAACCGCTAGCGGCACAAATGTTAATTGGCTCGCTTTAGCGAGAAGAAAAGCAGAATATGTATCTCTCAGAAACACGTCAATCCCTCAACAGATACTCCAGAAGCTATCCTAGTTACCACTCTAACAACCATGGAGAATGCATATATGCATCTCTGTTATTTCAAAGAATAAACGCAATAGAAATTACTTTGGCGTCGTCCAGCTGTCGCCGCATATATTACGAGAAAAATCAGATCAGATAACTTTTCCAAGGTGAATGAATGTGGATGGTTTGATTGAAAATGATTAATTGATGCGTGGTACAGGGTATTTTCTGTGGGGACATTACAAGCTTCAGACCAGCTGTTTCTGGAGAAGGAAGGCGGCTGGATAGAAAGTTGACATCTAAGTCGTGGTAGCGAGGTGTTCCGCCAGAACTAATGGATCTGTACAAAGGCCTGCCGCTGACTACCTTGGAGAGTAGCCCACACCTGTGACGAAGTGACAGAAGAACCTATGGAGGAGACAAACTTTCCCCACACACCCGCTTCCTTTGTTTGGTTGAGTAATGGGCTTTTGAGCGAATTAGTTTAAAGGTAATACGACCGGTGATGGCCGGTGTGCGGTGTGCCGCTTAAGGTTTTTTGCCACCATTTTCACAACGACGCAGCTACTACAAGGAAAAAAAATTATATTGTTTAGTATACGTAAAATTGTAATAGAATAACAGTCATGATAGTGCAAGTGTTAAACTGGACATAGTTTGAACACTACAGTTCATTACTCAGGTTGTAAGTAGGCTGTTTATGTTTTCTTTATGTAAGTAGGCTGTTTACGTTTTCTTATTGGCAACGTTACGTAGCGCTCTATATGAAAATCACTGGCTGTGCTGTGTGCAGTCTGTGGCTAGTTTGCATTGTTGTCTGCCATTGTAGTGTTGGGCAGCGGCAGCTGGATGTGAACAGCGCGTAGCGTTGCGCAGTTGGAGGTGAGTCGCCAGCAGTGCTGGATGTGTGGAAGGAAATGGCGGAGTTTTGAAATTACATATATTATGACTTTTGATGATATTAAGGTAAATACATTGTTTGTTCTCTATTAAAATCTTTCATTTGCTAACTATCCCTATTAGTAGTTAGTGCCTTCCGTAGTTTGAATCTTTTATTTAGCTGGCAGTAGTGGCGCTCGCTGTATTGCAGTAGTTCGAGTAACCAAGATTTTTGTGAAGTAAGCGATTTGTGAAACGTATAGGTTAATGTTAGTCAGGGCCATTTTTTTGTAGGGATTTTTGAAAGTTAGATTGCGTTGCGCTAAAAATATTGTTTGTCACTTTCAGTTTAAGCACAGTCCTGTATAATTTTTCTAAGGGGACGTTTCATATGTCGATTCTTAGCCGAGGATACCTCACTGGAATCTTCTGATTTTTTTCTTGTAGTTTGTGTAATTAGTGTAGCTATTGTTTATTGCTAGCGCGTAATTATAGAGAGAATTTCCTTTGTAGTTGCAGTCTTTCATTGTTGTACAGTAAAACAGGTGTGGCACGAATGTAAATTTGCACCAAGTATTTCGCAGCTGCGCTTGCAATTAACTAGATATTATGTTCAGTGCTATGTTAATGTGTTCTCTTATTTTTGCTCTTCAAATTGTGCTTTTCTGTGTTGTCGTGTGAAATATTGTGACAATAATGGCGTGTGAAAAACGTAATACTAGGCTCCAAAGTAAACTGAGAAATGACCGTGAAGACGAAAGCAGTGTGTTAGCGCCACCATGTAATGAATTAACTAATACTCAAAGTAGTAATTTGGTAACTGTGCATAGGGAAATGGAGCGGGCGTCAAATAATGGAGGAGACAGTGAAACAGGTAGTGAACAGGGAAGCATTATCGATCGATCGGTCGGCAACAGCTCGCCTCAGGAATCTGGAATGACAGAACACAATATTGCGAATACTGTAGACTCAGGTTTTGGGTTCTCACCGTTTTCTCAAATGAGTCAAGACACATTTTACGATTGTCAAAATGTGAATGTTGCCGGTGCAAATTCACTGCCGAAAAGCACTGAGGAACATGTTTCAGACATCAGTGCATTGATATTACAATTAATGCGACAAATGGGACAAAAGCTTCAAAAGTTAGACACAATGGAACAACACCAAAGACAAACACAGCAACAGTTAGACACAATGCAACAAAATCTTCAAAAGTTAGACACGATGGAAGAAAATATTCAAAAGTTAGACACAATGGAACAAAATCTTCGGAAGTTAGACACCACACTTGAACAAACACGTGAAGATTTAACTACTGAGTTACATAACATTTAATCAAAATGTCAAAAAGTCTGTAATGACGTAAAAACACAAATTTGTGAGCATTTTCAACCTATTTTTTCGCGGCATGAAAATGCATTACAGAATCACGAAGCAGCCATAAAAGAACTGCAAACCATTGTTCATGAAAATCATGAGACCTTGTGGGCTAAAATTGACTCAGTTGCATCTACCGATTCGGTTACACAACTTGCAAAAACTCAGGAAAACTTAAAGGACTCAGTAGACTGGATTTCAACACAAATGGACACTCTGAAACTTGGTTCAGAAAAACACACTGAGGAAATGTGTTCACTATCGGAGAAAGTAGCTGAACTTTCCGATCAGGTCACTAACTTATCTACAAAGGGAGATGATGATCTGAATGACACAAGACCTGTAGCCTTCACTGACACAGAAGAGTATGAACAAATTAGAAAATTCAAACAAAATCAAAATCAAATCAATACACAGTACAAAAGAGAAATCCGGGAAGTACAAGATCAGCTGACACAGGTAATACAAGAATTACGTATTTCAGAGGACACTCGCGCCCCAATACGGGAAGAGGGACATAGAAATACGGAACAGCCACAAAATAATAACACAGAGAATTTCGGAAGTTATGAAAGAAATTGGCAAGGCACACCGAATTTTGAGATGGAACCGCCGACACGACGTAACAATGACCGACATGCGACTCGCCGACATGATGATTTTGACTATAAGCTGTTCATTACTACACGTAAATTCAAAACGTTTAAGAATTCTGCCAACGACATTCATCCACAAGCGTGGCTCCATCAATTCTCTCTTTGTTTTCCTCCCAACTGGTCATTAGAACACAGATTAGAATTTATGTGTGGCTACTTAGAGAATGAACCAGCTGTAAGAATGCGATCGGTCATTCACGATTGCCACAGTGAAGGAGAATTTTACCATGCCTTCCTCTCAGCATATTGGTCTCAAGCGACACAAGACCGAGTAAAACATGGCATCACAATGATGAAACATTTCCAACAATCTGAATTTTCCAGTCTTGTGAAATATTTTGAAGACATGCTGCACAAGAATCAGTACCTGTCAAACCCATACAGCCCCTCAGAACTCATCCGCATTTGCTTAATCAAATTATCTGAACATTTACGACATATTATTTTGGCAGGGCGTTGCAAAGACGACGTTGAAGCTTTTCAGGGACTCTTACAAGAATTAGAAATTGACACAGACAGTCGCGGGATGCGAAAACAGGAAAACAGTCACCACAGGTCACATCCGTCACAATTTCGTGACGACAGAAACAATAACTGGCCACGACAAGCCTATTCTTACAAAGTAAATCGTGACCAAAACAAACACCACCCGTATGACAACCACTGGCAGAGTAATAGTTACAGAGAAAGATCGCATTTCCGTAGTAATGAATATAACAGAGACAATCATAGAAACAGACAATATGGCAACCAGAACTATTATTATCACGGGAGAGAGAATAACTTCAGACGCAACGGTCCACCGTGCAGTGATAATTCAGGGAGAAATTCTCCACCACTTAACCGACAAGAAAGAAAGTACAGGAACTACCGACATGACGACAGACGATATAATCATAACGACAGACCTGAATTTCATCAGACCTGGCGGGATTTAAACAGAGCAGGGCACTCTCGACAACGTGAATGTGTGGAAGTTAGGTCTCCTAATCCCAATAACGACATGCGCCAACAAAGAGATAGCAGACACTGACTCGCACCGCAGGCAGCCACCTGCGCCGGCTGGCTCAGGGAAAAATAGCATACACGCTAACCTTGAAAAAAAATTTTAGCATTCCTTACCGACGTATTCAACATGATAATTGCTTTGAAGTTGAAACTCTGTGCGCTATAAAGAGTAAAAGATTACACATTTCACATGTAAAACAGTTTATTGAAAGATAATCTGCTTTTTAACTTTGTCTTTGCCATAAAACTTTTCACTTCACATTTCTAGTATGATTTGTCACACTGAGAAACTGTTGACATGCAACAATGTTTTAAAGTTAACTATCCAGTCAAGAACCTAGGGAACTTATTTAAACAGAAATTACGAATGCATTGTTATCGTGAACAGACGACACAGTGTTAGTGTGTGTGCACTTTCTTGCTTGTTAGTTCCACGATCACGTAACGACTATAAGGCTCATATACTTAGAACATATACAGGCACTGCTAATGAGATTTTCATGCAACATTTTGGTTTGCTTGAGAGTGGATTCTGGATTTGAGGTGCTTTCTGTGAAATGCCAGATGACACAGTGGTTGGGTTGTGTGACAGCTACACGATTTTATCACGACGCTGCTAATGAGTGACAATTTATAATGTTGCTTTTGCGGTGTATCTGTTTTATATCTGCACAGTTTTTTCTGAATTCTTCTGTAAAGTGAGACATGTTTTAGTGGTGACTTTTGTGCTATGGCTACAAGGAGACAGCCTTTTCCGTAGGACAACAAAACGTTACAGCACAGTACTTTCTTCATCACAACAATAAGCGTAATAACTAAGATATCTATACGCAAAGCATTTCACTTTTGTGTATCATGAGGTAAGTACATTGGCTTCTGCAGAATTTAGCTTTCGGAGGACGATAACTACGACACTTCCACAGAGATTATCTTACAGCAAGACGCACATTTAGCGCTACAGTACACGTATTTGAGTGATTAATTTTGTACTTAAAACATTTATTTGTAAAGATATTTGAAGTACAATGATTCGAAGGTTTTCCGTGATACATTTCATTCCATTGTTGTAATCTGTAACACCTGAGGGTATAATTACATTAATCCTCAGGGGGGTACACGCTTACTTTGTGTATCATGTGTTTGGCAAGCACAAGGAGCCCTAGCTAATATGGTATTTGCTTATACAACTTTACACATCGGTACCATATTTCTCCAACACAAAATACACAGCTACCTGATCATTTAAATGAGAGGGACAAACATTTATTTTACTACATCAGTGACAGATGTTTACGCAATTACAGAGTTGGATTACTTCACACTTAGGAAATTGTATTTTGTCTGTACTTTGTGAACTGTTCATATTTTTTCGGACCCATTGTGATATTATGAGAGCTTTGAATGATATATTTGGTATGGGATCACGAGTTTTATAGTACGTTTGCAGCAGATGACACTTTTGACACGAGCAGAGGATTTTTTTAGATTTTGAAATTATTGGAGGAAGCTACGACGATTTTGAGAGTTGACTGAGGTGTTATGATGTTATTACTACGATGACTATGTGTATTATGCTGTTGTGATAAGTTTATGATCCATAAGCTGATGCTATATGAGTTATTTGATTAAGCTACGTATCTGTTATGATGAAATATTGAAGAAGTGTCGACGAATAAGGTAAGGAGTAATGAATAGTGGTTAGGGACTCTGACTTGTGAAAAAGGATGTTGGAAACCAAGAATCGTACTTTAAGAGTTATGAAATGTATGTAAATGCGTGAATGTATTACAATGCCAACGAAAATTTTTTGGACACTGTTATATCAATAGGATTTTGTTTCTACACATTTGTAACGCAAATTCTCAACCTCTGGAATTTTTTTATATGGGACTGCCACTGTAGCAGAAACTGCTGTCGTAAATATTTCGGTAAGAAAGGTAAGTGACCTTGACGTAATGCGTTTTGGGTGCCCAGCTGAGAGGTAGTCGTCTGACAAAAGAAAGCCATTAGGTGGAGAGAAAAAAGGGAGGCCCTTATCCTCGCTATTGACATTCCTTTGTAGAAAGCATCCCAAATACGACACGCTCAAACTTGAAAACATAAGATTACACTGTGGAGCTCTTAATTTATGATTTACTGAAATGCCTAATGAAATGATGAGAAACATTTTACATCTATTGTATTTGTAGTTGAGAGATTGCTCATTTTGTTTAATATCTGGTTTCCAGCTGTGTTGCAGCATTAGTTTTATAAAATAAACTTAGATGCATTTGCTAATGTGAACACTTTCTGTCAACAGATCTATTAAATAATTATTTTATGATCCACATTCTTCGAAAAAGGAGCTCTTGGAATGGAAAGAACAATAAGAAGGGACTGATAACAATAACTGCATATATAATTTTTTTTTCAAGTACTTGGTAACTTTTTGTAGAATTAGTTTTTGTGGTGCACCACTTTAATTACATAGACATTAAGATGTGAATATACATTTCCCTTGTCTGCACTGTTGTCTTTAGTGTAATATTTTTTTTTGCTTGAGCTATGTCATGTTTAGAAATAAGTTGCTGCTGCTGTTTGCCAGGCATAGTGTTACTGAATTTGACTTTGTATTACGCTGTTAAGCCAGTTTTACTACGGATTTATTTTCCTTGTTTCCTGCACAGTGCCTTATATTAGTTGTAATATTGCAATTGCTTTGACTATTTAAATTTTTTTCTCATTGCTGTTTGTGTTAATTATTTTGTGCTGCTGCATTGACTTGTCCCTTAGTTTAGCATCTGAGCTCAGTAGATTTAAGTTAACTTAAGAGGGGGTAGCCTATAAGAGAATGAGTTGCGATGAATTTGAAGAAATGCACTGAGAGGTTATACGAGAAAAATACAGAAAGCATGCTTGGATAGGATTTTTTTTGGCTGGAGCAAATATCGAAATACGACAAAAGATCTACGTAATGAAGTTTTGGGTTGGACTGCAGTACCAAATGTTACACTGAAAACGAACCCTGTCCTTTCCTTTTGTGTTATCCCACTATGTGTTTATGTACCCATGTGTATTTGTGTTTTTCCTGTCTTTATATGTTTATCTGGTAAGACTTATGTTGTAGAATTTTTCTAATACTCAGCTACATTCACTATGATGAGGAATACTGTTAGCCTCAAATATAATTTGCATTAATAAATGTTATTTACCTTGTAAATATGCTTAGACATTATTTATTCTGTTTTGTTTAAATGCTCACGTGTAAAGTTGATGTTTCAAAAGTTATTCTGATCTTTTATGTATGTACTTACGTCATAATTCCTGTAACATTGATGTATATGTTTATTTCTATTCTTTTGTAAAGCCTGTACTACAAATGTTATCTGTATTGTTATGTTCTTTAATGATGTATTTTGTACCTTTGTAATTGTATTCTTATGTTATAAAATTGTAATTGATACCAGTTCATCATATTATTAACTTGTTAGTTACATTTCACTGCACACTTTTCTGTTGGTCATAGTATATGGACAATATGTGAGAAGTAGGGACTGTTAGTGTTTGCATGTGTGTTACTAATTGAGCAAGGGACTGGATAACAGCATTGCTGGTTCCAAGGACAATTCCAAAAACTTTGTGAGTGCACAAGTGGTGGTTATGGACTTTCTCTATTATCTGCAAGACTCTTCGATGGTGATTGTGCACCTGCACAGTCGCAGCAGATGGCTGCTGGCCATCTCTACACGGACTACAGTGGGTCTGCATCTTTGATGACCCAACAATACAATTATTTCTACAAGGACTACAGTGGGTCTACACCTTTGCTGACTCACCAGTACCATTATTTCTACAAGGACTGCAGTGGGTCTGCACCTCTGGTGGCCCACCAATACCATTATTTCTACCAGGACTGCAGTGGGTCTGCACCTCTGGTGGCGCACCAATACCGTAATCTCTACCAGGACTACAGTGGGTCTGCTCTGTGATGACCTACCTACCAATACTCTTCAAAATTTCGACTGACTCTGCTGTGGGTTTGCTCTGTTGTGGACCAATACCTGTCTCCATGTCAAGAGTCAGCACTGTCTTTCCGTTGGAAGGACAACACAACTTCTTTAAGACTGCATGGAAATCCACTACTTCCGTGTGCATTTTCTTTTACTGCTCAGACTTTGAGAAAAACACTGCAATTTTACTGTGATGAACAATCTGGACTGTCTTTATGGACTGTGAGAAAATTTTAGCCTTTGACCAACATTGTATAAATAAGTGTGTGCATTTGATATCTTTGTTATTGTAATTATGAAAAATTTTTTCAAATCATTATTGACCACTGCCCAAAACAATTTGTAAAATTTTTTGTGAGGAGCATGGGGGCTATGTAAGTAGGCTGTTTATGTTTTCTTTATGTAAGTAGGCTGTTTATGTTTTCTTATTGGCAACGTTACGTAGCGCTCTATATGAAAATCACTGGCTGTGCTGTGTGCAGTCTGTGGCTAGTTTGCATTGTTGTCTGCCATTGTAGTGTTGGGCAGCGGCAGCTGGATGTGAACAGCGCGTAGCGTTGCGCAGTTGGAGGTGAGCCGCCAGCAGTGGTGGATGTGTGGAAGGAAATGGCAGAGTTTTGAAATTACATATATTATGACTTTTGATGATATTAAGATAAATACATTGTTTGTTATCTATTAAAATCTTTCATTTGCTAACTATCCCTATTAGTAGTTAGTGCCTTCCGTAGTTTGAATCTTTTATTTAGCTGGCAATAGTGGCGCTCGCTGTATTGCAGTAGTTCGAGTAACCAAGATTTTTGTGAAGTAAGCGCTTTGTGAAACGTATAGGTTAATGTTAGTCAGGGCCATTTTTTTGTAGGGATTTTTGAAAGTTAGATTGCGTTGCGCTAAAAATATTGTGTGTCACTTTCAGTTTAAGCACAGTCATGTATAATTGTTGAAAGGGGACGGTTCATAAGGTTAACTCTAATTTTATTTAACTTACAGACAAATCGCTATCCTAATTCCTGTGTCATATATTATAACTAATAACTTGTGTTAGAATTATAATTTTGAATTTTACATACTAATTATGTTAATTAAATCGAATATTAATTCATAGTAAACTTCAGAATTAATGAAGTAAATTAGCTCCTTCACAACTAGGCGTCAGCTAAACGTAGTTGTAAAATTTATTTCAGAGGTTTAAATAAGGTGATTCAGAAATGTCTCTTATTCCCTGCTGCCAAAGAACGACTTTTGGACTGGCGGGTATTATTGCGGAGTCAGATCGACATCTAAGGAAGGCCGCATTAAAATTAATAAAGTATGATTTTGATAATGAGTGAAATATACGATCGGGACCCTATATCCATCAGTTGCTTTGGGATCAGTAGTCGATAGTCTTCTTTCTAATAAGAATCCAGGTGGAGCACACAGGGTTCAGATTAGACGAACAGTGATTTTAGCATCATTATTTACCAACGCAGTTCAAGGAATCCAGTCAGTGACAGGGTGAAGTGATCGATTGTCAGTCGGTTGCTGCCAGTGGCTTAAGTGGAATTAATTTGAAAAACGAAGTTAACTTGTTTTCCTCGTGTATAAGATTGTGAGTAGATTTCTGATAAACACACTGCAGCGTTGCAGATTAATCTGTCTGACATATTTAAATTTTTTTAAAATTCCTACCAGGCCATACCTGAACACAGTCGGTTACCGCTGGGCTTGTGTCGCAGTCGGCATGTTAACAAGGGGTACTATTACTGTAACACACCTTAGAGCAAGTTAGCCAGAAATACATGCATAGCTGTGATTCTTAACAACGCACCGAGAGGTAACAAAACGTAACTTCATCGCCAGAACCACAACTAAATTGAACACAGGCAGAAAGGAAACCGACCTCGGCGACCCAGAATAATTACCGAATTACCACAGCAAGGCGTGCGGCGCTGACGGGTCCGAAAGACGATGGACAATGTACTCAGAGCCGCCGCGTCTTAAGTGTGGGCCATTCTGTCCATGTCGCTAGAATCAGAGAGAATGTCTACTGAGTTCCAGTGAAAGCACTACAAACCGATCGATGATGGCCAGCCTGCAACCTGCTGGCTGACTTCAACACTGAGATGAAACCAACCTGATGCGTACCACAGCCGAGGTCTGCCATTACTGCCTACTGAGTCACCACGGATGAAAATACTGTGATTTGGCCAGATCGCCTGCGCTATGGGCCATTGCAGATAAACTGCAAAGTGCAATCTTCACGCTGACCAGTGGTTGTGCGTCCATGCACCCTCCTAGCCGACTCATGAGAATTTGCTGCCATCTTGGTCCATTCCTGGTGGATGATCAGGCCCTAGTCTTCATGACAACCGACATCCTGGACCACAGTTGGCAGTCTCCATCTCATAGGATGTCTCTGTAACGTCGAGATGGTAGGTGCACTGGGTCATTACGGAGCTCTTGGGTCATGACAACCAACATCCTGGACCACAGTTGGCAGTCTCCATCTCATAGGATGTCTCTGGAACGTCGAGAAGGTAGGTGCACTGGGTCATTATGGAGTTTTTGGGTCATGACAACCGACATCCTAGACCACAGTTGGCAGTCTCCATCTCATAGGATGTCTCTGGAATGTCGAGATGGTAGGTGCACTGGGTAATTACGGAGCTCTTGGGTCATGACAACCGACATCCTGGACCACAGTTGGCAGTCTCCATCTCATACGATGTCTCTGGAATGTCAAGATGGTAGGTGCACTGGGTCATTACGGAGATCTTGAGTCATGACAACCGACATCCTGGACCGCAGTTGGCAGTCTCCCATCTCATAGGATGTCTCTGGAACGTCGAGATGGTAGGTGCACTGGGTCATTATGGAGTTTTTGGGTCATGACAACCGACATCCTAGACCACAGTTGGCAGTCTCCATCTCATAGGATGTCTCTGGAATGTCGAGATGGTAGGTGCACTGGGTAATTACGGAGCTCTTGGGTCATGACAACCGACATCCTGGACCACAGTTGGCAGTCTCCATCTCATAGGATGTCTCTGGAACGACGAGATGGTAGGTGCACTGGGTCATTACGGAGCTCTTGGGTCATGACAACCGACATCCTAGACCACAGTTGGCAGTCTCCATCTCATAGGATGTCTCTGGAACGTCGAGATGGTAGGTGCACTGGGTCATTACGGAGCTCTTGGGTCTTGACAACCAACATCCTGGACCACAGTTGGCAGTCTCCATCTCATAGGATGTCTCTGGAACGTCGAGATGGTAGGTGCACTGGGTCATTACGGAGCTCTTGGATCATGACAACCGACATCCTGGACCACAGTTGGCAGTCTCCATCTCATGGGATGTCTCTGGAACTTCGAGATGGTAGGTGCACTGCGCCATTACGGAGCTCTTGGGTCATGACAACCGACATCCTGGACCACATTTGGCAGTCTCCATCTCATAGGATGTCTCTGGAACGTCGAGATGGTAGGTGCACTGGGTCATTACGGAGCTCTTGGGTCATGACAACCGACATCCTGGACCACAGTTGGCAGTCTCCATCTCATAGGATGTCTCTGGAACGTCGAGATGGTAGGTGCACTGGGTCATTACGGAGCTCTTGGATCATGACAACCGACATCCTGGACCACAGTTGGCAGTCTCCATCTCATGGGATGTCTCTGGAACTTCGAGATGGTAGGTGCACTGCGCCATTACGGAGCTCTTGGGTCATGACAACCGACATCCTGGACCACATTTGGCAGTCTCCATCTCATAGGATGTCTCTGGAACGTCGAGATGGTAGGTGCACTGGGTCATTACGGAGCTCTTGGGTCATGACAACCGACATCCTGGATCACAGTTGGCAGTCTCCATCTCATAGGATGTCTCTGGAACGTCGAGATGGTAGGTGCACTGGGTCATTACGGAGCTCTTGGGTCATGACAACCGACATCCTGGACCACAGTTAGCAGTCTCCATCTCATGGGATGTCTCTGGAACTTCGAGATGGTAGGTGCACTGCGTCATTACGGAGCTCTTGGGTCATGACAACCGACATCCTGGACCACATTTGGCAGTCTCCATCTCATAGGATGTCTCTGGAACGTCGAGATGGTAGGTGCACTGGGTCATTACGGAGCTCTTGGGTCATGACAACCGACATCCTGGACCACAGTTGGCAGTCTCCATCTCATAGGATGTCTCTGGAACGTCGAGATGGTAGGTGCACTGGGTCATTACGGAGCTCTTGGGTCATGACAACCGACATCCTGGACCACAGTTGGCAGTCTCCATCTCATGGGATGTCTCTGGAACGTCGAGATGGTAGGTGCACTGGGTCATTACGGAGATCTTGGGTGTGGCCAGCGCCGTCCTCGGCCCACGCCGCCATTGCACTGACCTGCTGGAGTTACGTCACGACTAACTGGTGAGGCGTCAGCACTTCTTAATGGCATGTACATCTACGCCCGGATGCCAGCTACAGCTCTGAAGACCACTTTGCACGATAAATAAATGTTACTAAAGATACTGCTGTGTCACTGACGCTTCCCCGCCTGAACTGGATCACTCACTGCCACTCTATAGTCGTCGTCCTCCTGAGAAACTGGTGTCATAATTGGCAGTCACCTCAAGCCTGCGGTGGCAGTGAAACTAAATCTGCATCGTCGGCTGTCATCTACCAGTAACAATGGTGTAATAGGTGAACTTTTTCTTTGTTGATGGGATTTTGAGTGAGTGTATGTGTTTGTGTTTTGGCTACGTCAGACCGCAGGGGCATCAGTAGCACTCTTAATGTTTCGTTTGTTAAACCACAAGAGCCCGTGGATTCTTCATTGATTAGAGGGTACGTTATGGGAACTTATTTTATACCAGTTTTGTAACCTGTCAGGGTACAACCTGTCTTGTACCAAAGCTGTGCCTTTCACGTATAATATTTATAGGCAGTTTCGGCATGTAACACTGGACTGTTCTGAGTCTCATTGGACAATGATAAGCCGGAAAGATTATTGTGTAATTGTTGTTTATGTGTTCGAAGTACACCTTTTCTGCTTTTACATTTTGTTGTTGTAAACGGCAGTAGTAAATTACGCAAAATGCCAGCAACACATTTTGCTGGTACGCCGATTTGATGACCTATATTCAGATATTTTCAGGGTTAAATTCCTAGCAACGGCAGGAAAAATAGGAGCTAAGTATGCTGGTAGAAGTTTTACACGCTGTGGTTCAGCACTACAGTCAGGGTCTGAGGAAGCAAAGACAGAAGTGTGCGTTTCCTACCCTTCCTTCTTTCGATTCTTTGGCAGCTGCTTTAATAACACCTTTTTATGGGAAGTTAAGTGTATGTCTACAGTGAGTAGCTGGACAGAGGAGATTACTAAATTAGAATTATATATTAATACCTTCAGCTGCTGACGGGCGTTGGCATATATCAACGGGGACAGGTGAAACTGTGTGCCCCGACCGGGGCTCGAACCTGGGATCTCCTGCTTACGTGGCAGACACTCTATCCATTTTTTTGTTGTTCCTTTTGTTCGTTATTGATCTTTGTGTTTGGTCGTTGCGGACGTCATATGACATCCGTTAAAGTTCGTTTGTTGATCCTTCCACTCAGTTTTTTATTACAGAGGCCAACCAGCCCTCTGACCGAACACGCTGAGCTACCGTGCCGGCTGTCCATCTGAGCCACCGAGGGCACAGAGGATAGTGAGACTGAAGGGACTATTACGCGCACGCCTCCCACGAGACCCACATTCTCACCTTGTATGTCCACACACTACATTCGTAGTGTCCCTACTCAACACATTCAGTACTCGCGGAAGACATTCTTACCAAGTCCCGTAAGAGTTCGGGTAATATGGGCGCATCCGCACAGAAGAGGAAGGTCATGGCCGGTATTGCCAGAACTATATACCTATATGGATATGGTGTCTGTTCTTTCGGACATGATATTAACATGATATTGAAAATCTGATTACATCATCAGAATCGTCGTGCAAATAATGGTAATGTACATGTTTCTTTTTAAGATATCGTGATTCCTCTGGCTATTATTAATTTCTACATGAGCTGTGAAATGTCTGCCATTATGGTTTCACAAAATCCACCATCTTTGGCACTCCCAGCATGCACATCTGCTTCATCGACACAACATGGAATTCCCAGCCATACGGTCTGCCTTGACCACGCACTGAGGCTATGCTTCTTGCTTCGGCCAATGTCCGGCACCGCTAATGGCACGCCGAAAGTCCCCCGCACGGCCACGCCAATTCTGAATATTTTCAGAGCGCCACAACTCGCCCGTTACCTCACACACTGTTGCAACAATAAATCTTGACTGAATTGGGAACCTCTAAAATTGTGTACTAATTTTCGTTTACGGCAGTGTAAATGCACAACCATAGTGTTGCTTGTCAGGCTGCATAAAATACAAGGAGCCTAAATTTCTGGTGGAAATTTAATAATAGGTGCACACATGTGAGTCGTCAGTCTGGAGCTCGTAGGCAGGAGGAGACAGGGGTTCCCACCTTTATAAATTGCGCTGAGCGGTTGATAATAAT
Organism: Schistocerca cancellata; assembly: GCF_023864275.1. Classification (NCBI taxonomy): domain Eukaryota; kingdom Metazoa; phylum Arthropoda; class Insecta; order Orthoptera; family Acrididae; genus Schistocerca; species Schistocerca cancellata. Next base: position 985,777,271 of record NC_064627.1, read on the forward strand.
GTAGGTCGCTGGGTACGACAATGCTTCGGGTTTAGTATCAGAACGAGAGATTTTCATGAGTGTGCGGAAGTGTTACCATACGTGGATGAAGGACATTCAGCAAATTTTGGGCTACTTTTCCTCTATAAACAACATGTCAATGTTTGTCTTTCGCAGTATACAGTGGAAGTCAGTGGTACTTTGGTTTCATGAGGGGATACAGCTGAAAACGAGGCAATGTCGCAAGGCGCACCCCTCATGGAGGTGTTGCGAGTAAACTGTGAACACATGAGTTGAGGATGCGTTTTCATGGTAAAATACTAGCACGTATGGGGAAGTTAATGTGGGATTCCATTGATACAGATTTATCACGGGAAGCAGTATATGCGGTAGAGTCACTGAGTAGAAATGAAGAATTAGACAGAACGCATAGCTTCGTGCATATGACAGCCCCTCAGCGTAGGTCCTGTATTCTAATATCACGCTGCATTTATGAAAATAATACCGATAAAATGTTACGTGACCGTCTAAGAGATGTGTCACAATTAGATAAGTAATTGTTAACGACAGAAGGTTATTCGAAAGCAACAAATGAATGGTTCAAATGGCTCGGAGCACTATGGGACTTAACATCTGAGGTCATCAGTCCCCTAGAACTTAGAACTACTTAAACCTAACTAACCTAAGGACATCACACACATCCATGTCCGAGGCAGGATTCGAACCTGTGACCGTAGCAGCAGCGCGGTTGCGGACTAAAGCGCCTAGAACCGCTCGGCCACAACGGCCGGCAACAAATGAATAAAATGTTGTATATCTGGACAGACAAATCTCAGTAAAAGTTCAAATGCAGTAAGTAGGGAGACACCATGACTCCTTTTCTATAGTTTAAAGAAGTTATTTAAGAGTAGCTATAGAACAATCTACTGGTGTCTTAATAGCCACAATTCATTGATGGTATTAAACGTATTGACGACAGCAGAGGCCTTGGAACTAATCAGAAGAGTACAGGTAGTCTATTAGGCAAGCAATACCAGCCATCAGCACAGACTGAAGTAAAATAGAAATTATTGTTAACAAAGAAATGAAACGTTCATGCTGTCACTGTAGTATTGAAACATTGTTACTGAAATTGTAGTGTGGTGCAACGATTTATGCGTCTGATTTGTCATATGATTGATGGAGGTTCACAGGAAAACAAAGTCTTCTGGCCACCAGTTCATAAAAATAATTGTGTCAGTGGACATGTGATAATTTCTTCTAGACAGATATGCACGTCAGACGTCTGGGTTTTGTTTTATTAATTTATTTAGTAACCACTGACATCCCACCCCCCCCCACCCCCCCCACCCCCGGTTGGAGGAGGACTTACTTTATTTGGTCTTATGGGAAGATGAGAGTACAAATTAAATCCATAGACACTTAAGTAACGGTATCTACTTTAGAATCATTGAGAGTGAGTACTTGTTGCAGCGTTCGCAGAGAGATTTACGGCATATAACACTTGAATAATCCCAGTTGGGCAATGGCATAAAATTTGTTATTTGAAATAACTTAGCTCTGATAATTTTAGTTATACCAAATCGATTTCAAACCATGAACTGCACATATATACTGCATGTTGTTGTTGTTGTGGTCTTCAGTCCAGAGACTGGTTTGATGCAGCACTCCATGCTACTCTATCCTGTGCAAGCTTCTTCATCTCCCGGTACCTACTGCAACCTACATCCTTCTGAATCTGTTTAGTGTATTCATCTTTTTGTCTCCCTCTACGACTTTTACCCTCCAGCTGCCCTCCAATACTAAATTGGTGATCCGTTGATAACTCAGAATATGCCCTACCAGCCGATCCCTTCTTCTAGTCAAGTTGTGCCACAAATTTCTCTTCTCTCCAATTCTATTCAATACATCCTCATTAGTTATGTGTTCTACCCATCTAACCTTCAGCATTCTTGTGTAGCACCACATTTCGAAAGCTTCTATTCTCTTCTTGTCTAAACTATTTATCGTCCAAGTTTCAGTTCCATACATGGCTACACTCCATACAAATACTTTGAGAAACGACTCCCTGACACTTAACTCTATACTCGATGTTAACAAATTTCTCTTCTTCAGAAACGCTTTCCTTGCCATTGCCGGTCTACATTTTATATCCTCTCTGCTTCGACCATCATCAGTTATTTTGCTCCCCAAATAGCAAAACTCATTTACTACTTTAAGTGTCTCATTTCCCAGTCTAATTTCCTCAGCATCACCCGATTTAATTCGACTACATTCCATTATCCTCGTCTTGCTTTTGTTGATGTTCATCTTATATCCTCCTTTCAAGACACTGTCCATTCCGTTCAACTGCTCTTCCAGATCCTTTGCTGTCTCTGACAGAATTACAATGTCATCGGCGAACCTCAATTTTTTTATTTTTTCTCAATGGATTTTAATTCCTACTCCAGATATTTGTTTTGTTTCCTTTACTGCTTGCTCAATATACAGATTGAATAACATTGGGGATAGGCTACAACCCTGTCTCACTCCCTTCCCACCCACTGCTTCCCTTTCTTGCCCCTCGATTCTTATAACTGCAATCTGGTTTCTGCAAAATTGTAAATCGCCTTTCGCTCCCTGTATTTTACCCCTGCCACCTTCAGAATTTGAAAGAGAGTATTCCAGTCATCATTGTCAAAAGCTTTCTCTAAGTCTACAAATGCAAGAAACGTAGGTTTGCCTTTCCTTAATCTATTTTCTAAGATAAGTATTGCCTCACGTGTTCAAACATTTCTACGGAATCCAAACTGATCTTCCCCGAAGTCGGCTTCTACCAGTTTTTCCTTTCGTCTGTAAAGAATTCGTTTTAGTATTTTGCAGCTGTGGCTTATTAAACTGACAGTTCGGTAATTTTCACATCTGTCAACACCTGCTTTCTTTGGGATTGGAATTATTATATTCTTTTTGAAGTCTGAGGGTATTTCGCCTTTCTCATACACCTTGCTCACCATATGGTAGAGTTTTGTCATGGCTGGCTCTCCCAAGGCTATCAGTAGTTCTAATGGAATGTTGTCTACTCCTGGGGCCTTGTTTCGACTTAGGTCTTTCAGAGCCCTGTCAAACTCTTCACGCAGTATCATATCTCATATTTCATCTTCATCGACATTCACTTCCATTTCTGTAATATTGTCCTCAAGAACATCGCCCTTGTATAGACCCTCTATATACTCCTTCCACCTTTCTGATTTCCCTTCTTTGCTTAGAACTGAGTTTCCATCTGAGCTCTTGATATTCATGCAAGTGATTTTCTTTTCTCCAAAGGTCTCTTTAATTTTCCTGTAGGCAGTATCTATCTTACCCTTGTGATATGCGCCTCTACATCCTTACATTTGTCCTCTAGCCATCCCTGCTTAGTTATTTTGTACTTCCTGTCGATCTCATTTTTGAGACGTTTGTATTCCTTTTTTCCTATTTCATTACATCAATTAAATTCAATATCTCTTCTGTTACCCAAGTATTCCTGTTAGTCGTCGTCTTTTTACTTACTTGATCCTCTGCTGCCTTCACTATTTCATCTCTCAAAGCTACCCATTCTTCTTCTACTGTATTTCTTTCCCCCTTCTTGCCGATAGTTCCCCAATGTTCTCCCTGAAGCTCTCTACAACCTCTGGTTCTTTCAGTTTATCGAGTTCCCATCTCCTCAAATTTCCACCTTTTTGCAGTTTCTTCCGTTTTAATCTACAGTTCATAACCAATAGATTGTGGTCAGAGTCGACATCTCTCCCTGGAAATGTCTTACAATTTAAAACCTGGTTCCTGAATCTCTGTCTTACTATTATACAGTATAATCTATCTGATACCTTCCAGTAGCTCCACGATTCTTCCATGTATACAACCTTCTTTTATGATTCATGAACCAAGTGTTAGCCATTATTAAGTTATGCTTTCTGCAAAATTCTACCAGGCGGCTTCCTTTTTTTATTCCTTACTCCCATTGCATATTCACCTACTACGTTTCCTTCTCTTCGTTTTCCTACTATCGAGTTCCAGTCACCTATGATAATTAAATCTTCGTCTCCCTTCACTATCTGAATAATTTCTTTTATCTCATCATACATTTCATCAATCTCTTCGTCATCTGCGGAGCTAATTTGCATATAAACTTGTACTACTGTGGTAGGCGTTGGCTTCGTATCTATCTTGGCCACAATAATGCTTTCACTATGCTGTTTGTAGTAGCTTACCCGCTTTCCTATTTTTTATTCATTATTAAACCTACTCCTGCATCATCTCTATTTGATTTTGTATTTATAGCCCTTTATTCACCTGACCAAAAGTCTTGTTTCTCCTGCCTCCGATCTTCACTAATTCCAACTATATCTAACTTTAATGTATCCATTTCCCTTTTTAAATTTTCTAACCCACCTGCCCGATTAAGGGATCTGACATTCCACGCTCCGATCCGTAAAACGCCAGTTTTCTTTCTCCTGATAACAACGTCCTCCCCACCCAGTCATCCGACTATTTTACCTCCGAAATATTTTACCCAAGATGACGCCATCATCATTTATCCATGCAGTAAAGCTGATTGCTCTCGGGAAAAATTACGGCTGTAGTTTCCCCTTGCTTTCAGCCGTTCGCAGTACCAGCACAGCAAGGCCGTTTTCGTTAGTGTTACAAGGCCAGATCAGTCAATCATCCAGACTTGTCCCTGCAACTACTGAAAAGGCTGCTGCCCCGCTCAGGAACCACACGTTTGTATGGCCTCTCAACAGATACCCCTCCGTTGTGGTTGCACCTACGGTACGGCCATCTGTATCGCTGAAGCACGGAAGGCTCCCCACCAACGGCAAGGTCCATGGTTCATGGGGGGGGGGGGGGGGGGGAGGGGAGAGGCAGGACAGGATACAACGGCTTTGTGAGACTGTTCCCAATAGAATACGTGCATACATCAAGACGAGAGAGGGTGCAACGTCTTACTGGTAAGTGCACTCATACTGTCAAGTCCTTTGTAAATTTTACTCGATTTTGTAATCACCAAAATGACGTCACATACACTACCAAACAGCGAAGTTTCGTTTACCTCCTTCCCTTCTGGGCGCTTCAGTTTTCTTGTCAGGCTGTATTTTTAAATTATCACTTGCGCTTTTATAAGAATCCTACGAAAATAAAATAAATGAAACTAAATTAAAGGGAAGGAAAAGCCAGAAAGAAGTGCTTCTGAGGAGAACTTGTCGAGCCATGTTCGGAGCGCATTTTCATACGGAAAGAAAGATCCTTGAACGTTGTTCGGTAGGAGCGGAAAGGTGAAAATGTGAGGGCGCAAGATGAGGTGAGTAGGGGGGGGGGGGGACGTACAGATTGACTTCCCGACCCAATTCACGTATACGTGGCCGGGCTTGTCGTGGAGTAGCATAAATACATGCACTCTTCCTGGTCGTTATGCTTGGACTGCGTTTGCAAGACGTCTTAGCTGTTGACAATAAATGTCAGCAGTGATGGTTACACCTCGGGGCAACAATTCGTAGTACACGACAACCGTCGCTGTTCCACCAGATGCATAACACTGTCTTCTGTGGATGCGGGGAACGCTTTGTATGGGGAGCTGCTGCTTTGTTTGGGCTCAACGATTTCTTTCTTTAAAAAAAATGGTTCAAATGGCTCTGAGCACTATGGGACCCAACTGCTGAGGTAATTAGTCCCCTAGAACTTAGAACTAGTTAAACCTAACTAACCTAAGGGCATCACAAACATCCATGCCCGAGGCAGGATTCGAACCTGCGACCGTAGCGGTCTTGCGGTTCCAGACTGCAGCGCCTTTAACCGCACGGCTTTCTTTCTTTACCTTATGTCAGCATAAAGACAACATTTCCCTGCACCAGGAACATTACAGGGTAGGAAGGGTCGGTGTTGTTTACGAGACAATCGATGACGAGCAAGAAGAGATGCACATATGGCCAGCAGCTGATTTTTGTGATTTTAGCTTAGAGCATGCGGTACACACACACACACACACACACACACACACACACACACACACACACAATTTTTGGACCTTCCCCATTGCATGCAAATGTCACACGGTGGTGGAATGAACACAGTTCGTCACATCTGCCAGTTCACGAGTACACTGACGTGCGTCATTGTGGATTAATGCGATTAAACGATCTTCATCAAATCCTTGAGGTCTTCTTGAACGTGGAGAGTGACTAGTGTCCAAACGAGCCTCCTTAAAACAAGAAAACCATTGCTTTACCCAACGACATTATCCTCATATGTGGTCAAATGTTTCTGGCTGCTACTGCTGCTGTCACTTCTAGGTTGAACTCAAACAGAAGGACATATGGTGGGAATATTCCGATTTCTCCACTTGGCACTTCATTTTCAATCGTTTGCAGCTCCACTCATTGTCTCCAAATGACAAAATGACGATATGTACACTCCATTAGCAACAGTGAACTACAAATAAAAAAAGGCTATCGATAAGTAAACCCATAGCAGCCGTAATACCAACAAGCAAAACAAAAAGTCTATGAACTTATGCATCGACATAATATTAAGGGAGCTCAGCTGTCAACAATAAAGTTCCATCAGCTGTGTTAAGTGTATTTGTTAAGGAAAATCTCTGCTGTCAACAATAAAGTTTCATTAGCTGTGTTTACTGTGTTTGTCAAGGAAAATCTCTGCTGTCAACAATAAAGTTTCAGTAGCTGTGTTTAGTGTATTTGTCAAGGAAAATCTCTGCTGTCAACAATAAAGTTTCAGTAGCTGTGTTCAGTGTATTTGCCAAGGAAAATCTCTGCTGTCAACAATACAGTTTCATTAGCTGTGTTTAGTGTAGTCGTTAAGGAAACTCTCCGTCACTACTGCTGTCGCCTGATGACGTACCGGACACAAGGACCACAGTATTGCCGTACACTGTGAGACATGTTCAGGCAGCACCGTCTCTAGAGCGAAACGCAGCCATCTGTGAAACACATTTAGCGCTAAATTAAGCGAACTGCCTTGGCGGAGCCGCAGGGAAGGGTTCCACCTGAAAAATGCATGTCGGCCGATGAGAAGCGAAGATTGCGCTAGCGCCAGCGGCCGGCCCTGGTGGAACAGGCCCGCGTTAAAAGTTAATCAGAGCCGAGCGGATCCGCTGCCGGCAAAGCTGGCGCCTCCAGCCTGCGCTCCCAATACACCAGATTTTGGTACCTCGGACAGAGGGGCCGTCATCGCTGTCCCTATTTACCTATCTGTTACTTGCAGACTGAGTAGCCTAAATTGATTGGAAGGGTTGTTCCGTTTGAAGGTGTGAAGTGAATGACGCCTGAATGTTGCGACTAGATGCGGCATGTGACAAACGTGTAGACAAGAGATTTGGTTTGTTGTGAACATTGGAGCACGTCGCTAAGTGACAGACTTTGAACGTGGAACTGTGCAAGATGGCCGGCTTGTATGGCCGAGCGGTTCTAGGCCCCTCAGTCTGGAACCGCGCGACCGCTACAGTCGCAGGTTCGAATCCTGCCTCGGGCATGGATGTGTGTGATGTCCTTAGGTTAGTTAGGTTTAAGTAGCTCTAAGTTCTAGGGGACTGATGACCTCAGATGTTAAGTCCCGTAGTGTTCAGAGCCATTTGAACCATTTTGTGGAAGATGTATAGGTGTAAGCGTATTCTATCTACCTCGTAGCCTGACAGGTCTACAGATTTGTAGCGCTCAGATAGCAAGGTGTACGAGCACGTGTGTATTTTCAGGTAATTAGAGAGTCGCTGGAGTCTAGGGGAGGCGGTTAAAGTGACGTGGTTTTTTGATGAACATGAAATGTGATATTAATGTAGTCGATGAGTAATGGAGGAGAAATGTGACGGGAGAAGGAATATTAAGTACTAGTGCAGACGAACGGTTGGCAATAAGAAGTTGTTCAACTAGTAGTGTTCTGAATGAAAGTGGCTCGAATGGCTTAATTTAACAATCACATGTGAATGATAAGAAATAGCAACAGCCAGATACAGTGTTTAATTTTAATTCACGTCGTTTTCATGGGGAACGTTCCTGAATGAGGCTGACTATAGAGAAAATTTTATTTGAACAATATGATATGCAAGTCTGATAACTGCAAATTTTGCAGTTGAAAGGCTTGCTGAATCAGTAGCTATACTTATGTATTCTGTCTTTCTGAATTATTGAGTATAAACCACACACACACTAGTAACCAATTTTTGGTGTACACTATCCAACCAAAACTATCATGAAACCCTTATACAACGCGAAATTGAGCAGTAGATATCATAAGAGACTAACCCGTCGGTATACAGGGTGTTACAAAAAGGTACGACCAAGCTTTCAGGAAACATTGCTCACAAAAATAAAGAAAAGATGTTATGTGGACATGTGTCCGGAAACGTTTAATTTCCATGTTAGAGCTCATTTTAGTTTCGTCAGTATGTACTGTACTTTCTCGATTCACGGCCAGTTGGCCCAACTGAAGGAAGATAATGTTGACTTTGGTGCTTGTGTTGACATGCGACTCATTGCTCTACAGTACTAGCATCAAGCACATCAGTACGTAGCATCAACAGGTTAGTGTTCATCACGAACGTGGTTTTGCAGTCAGCGCAATGTTTACAAATGCGGAGTTGGCAGATGCCCATTTGATGTATGGATTAGCACTGGGCAATAGCCGTGGCGCGGTACGTTTGTATCGAGATAGATTTCCAGAACGAAGATGTCCCGACAGGAAGACGTTCGAAACAATTGATCGGCGTCTTAGGGAGCACGGAATATTCGAGCCTATGACTCGCGACTGGGGAAGGCCTAGAACGACGAGGACACCTGCAATGGACGAGGCAATTCTTCGTGCAGTTGACGATAACCCTAATGTCAGAGTCAGAGAAGTTGCTGCTGTACAAGGTAACGTTGACCATGTCACTGTATGGCGAGTGCTACGGGAGAACCAGTTGTTTCCGAACCATGTGCAGCGTGTGCGGGCACTATCAGCAGCTGATTGGCCTCCACGGGTACACTTCTGCGAATGGTTCATCCAACAATGTGTCAATCCTCATTTCAGTGCAAATGTTCTTTTTACGGATGAGGCTTTATTGCAACGTGATCAAATTGTAAATTTTCACAATCAACATGTGTGGGCTGACGAGAATCCGCACGCAATTGTGCAATCACGTCATCAACACAGATTTTATGTGAACCTTTGGGCAGGCATTGTTGGTGATGTCTTGATTGGGCCCCATGTTCTTCTATCTACGCTCAATGGAGCACGTTATCATGATTTCATACGGGATACTCTACCTGTGCTGCTAGAACATGTGCCTTTAGAAGTACGACACAACATGTGGTTTATGCACGATGGAGCTCCTGCACATTTCAGTCGAAGTGTTCGTACGCTTCTCAACAACAGATTCGGTGACCGATGGATTGGTAGAGGCGGACCAATTCCATGGCCTCCACGCTCTCCTGACCTCAACCCTCTTGACTTTCATTTATGGGGGCATTTGAAAGCTCTTGTCTACGCAACCCCGGTACCAAATGTAGGGACTCTTCGTGCTCGTATTGTGGACGGCTGTGATACAATACGCCATTCTCCAGGACTGCATCAGCGCATCAGGGTTTCCTTGGGACGGAGGGTGGATGCATGTATCCTCGCAAACGGAGGATATTTTGAACATTTCCTGTAACAAAATGTTTGAAGTCACGCTGGTACGTTCTGTTGCTGTGTGTTTCCATTCCATGATTAATGTGATTTGAAGAGAAGTAATAAAATGAGCTCTAACATGGAAAGTAAGTGTTTCCGGACACATGTCCACATAACATATTTTCTTTCTTTGCGTGTGAGGAATGTTTCCTGAAAGTTTGGCCGTACCTTTTTGTAACACCCTGTATAAGGAGATGACTAATGTTGTGTTGCTGGTAGAGAAGCATTAACAGTGGAATGGCTCTGAGCACTATGGGACTTAACTGCTGAGGTCATCAGTCCCCTAGACTTAGAACTACTTAAACCTGACTAACCTAAGGACATCACACACATCCATGCCCGAGGCAGGATTCGAACCTGCGACCGTAGCGGCCGCGCGGTTCCAGACTGAAGCGCCTAGAACCGCTCGGCCACCCAGGCCGGCAACAGCGGAATGGGTCGGTCAGCTGAACTCAGCGGCTTCAGACTTGGACTATTCATTGGATACTATTCTTTGACATTGTCAAGGGGGAGATACGCGATATGTTGACCTCAAACGTGTTTGGATAAAAATCTTGCATGAAGAGCGAAAATTTTCTTTACCTTATACTGGTTTCGACTAATTACTGAGCCAACTTCAGATCAAAAAAGGAAGTAGCAGTTGGTTATTTGTAAACTGAAAACGTTAATCGTTAGTCAGATGCTACTGTAGTGCCATTTTTGTCACACATATGTGCAAACGATCGACTCATATCAGGGACAAGGACGTGTGTGTGACGGCTGTCTTGCGATTTCGACATAGACTTTTTATCCACATATGTCTTAGTGTGTGTGTGTGTGTGTGTGTGTGTGTGTGTGTGTGTGAATTTCTATGGCACCAAACTGCTGAGGTCATCGGTCCCTAGAATTACATACTACTTAAACTAACCAACAACCACACACCCATGCCCCAGGGAGGACTCGACCCTCTGGCGGGAGGGTCCGCACAATCCGTGACATGGCGTCTCAAACCGCGCGTCCACTCTTCACGGCTATGTCTTACTCATTGGCTTACCAGATTTCAACCCATCTGAGGTCCGCATCGATAGCTCAGTGGCGCCGGCACGGTAGCTCAGCGTGTTCGGTCAGAGGGTTAGCAGCTATCTGTAATAAAAAAAAAACTGAGTTAATTGATCAACAACGAACTTAAACGGATGTCTTACGACGTCCACCCCGCGCAGATGCGACGAACGAAAGCGAACAAAATGAGATTAAAAAAAAAAGTGGTCAGCGCCACGGAATGCCATGCTAAGGGGCCAGAGTTCCCGGCTGCATCAGAGATTTTCTCCGCTCAGGGACTGGGTGTTGTGTTGTCTTCCTCCTCATCATTTCCCCATCGACACGCAAGTCGCCGAAGTGGCGTCAGCTAAAAAGACTTGCGCCCGCGACCGGTCTACCCGCCGGGAGGCCCCAGCCACTGAAAATAAAAGAGCTTCTGAGGCTGCCCAAGTAGATTGTTGGTGTCGTGATTGGGAAATGGAATCGCAAAGGAGCAAACGCAGCTAAACCAAGATCAAACAGACCTCAGGTACTGATGGAGAGGAACCGCCGAGCTGTGAGTAGTAAGACCCTGCAGGAAATCAGCAGAAAATATTACTTGTGAGTCCCAAAGTACTTCCAGCAGTCCAGCAACGAATATGAGTACGAAGTTAAAAAGGACGAGGTACAACGTACCAGCACATTCATCGCTGGTTGTGCGTGATTATTGCACAAAAAACGAGATCACTGCGTTGCCTCATGCTCCGTATTCTCCAGAGCTGGTCCCTGTGGACTTTTTTTTATTTCCAAAGTCGAAAACTCCGTTGAAAGGAGGAAGACTTGCAATGATAGACGGGATAAAAGAAAATTCGCAGACGATGTTTTGCTCGATCCAGCAAGAGGCGTACCAATACTTATTCCGGAAATGGAAACGGCGTTGGGAGCAGTGTATCAAATGTAGAGGAGAGTATTTCTAAGGATATCATGAACAATAAGTAAAAGGTAAGTGCAAAAACATTTTGTGGACAAAGTTCCGGAATTGTTTGAACAGATTTCCTTTATATAGATCACAAAACACTAAGCTACCTACATGAGTGTCGACTTAGTCATAACGAATTGGCTAGAGAGGACCCATTTGCGCAAACAATTTGACAAAGTGAGGTGGATTAAGTGTATGTAAAATGTGCCGGGTGATGCACTATCTAGATTAACACGTGATGGAGATAAAGCAGCCCAGAACAAAGAAGATGATAGGGAATTATGTTTATTAAGGAGTAAAGGATAAAAAATCCATCACAGTATTAAAGAAAAAACTCAGGATTCATCAAAATGAAGATTGTAATTGGAATCTGGTGGACAGAAAAGGTCATGAGATATTAAACAAATTTTACATGTTGTTCAGAGGAATTTTGTTTATAAGAGTAAAACTGGTTTCTGAAAAACTGAAATCGTTCTTTCAGGAACAGCACGCAAACAGATTAGTAGAATATGTCCACAAAAGTTAAAGGTGCTACTGAACCCAGAGATGCTTGTGGCAGCTGCAAGAAAATGTGTTATTTTTGTAACATACAAGAGAAGATTTCAGAGGGTAAAGCCATCTTCTGGGAACAGCCGCGGATATATGTAGAGTATCATGCCATAAAAGCCTCTGAGGCTTGTTGCCAAGAATCTATATAGAACACTACCCGGACCTAGAAGGGGTGTTCTGCTTTGCTTTAGTCGTATTCGACGTATTTTCCAAAACAATTAAATTGTATCCACTATTTAAAACTACTAATAAAGTCATAATTTCAAAATTAGAGAGAGATTATTTTAGCCACTTAGGAAAACAGGCAGCAGTGATGTCAGGTAATGGATAACATTTTATCCAAAACTTGTAAACCTTTAGTAGCGAGAAGTAGTATGAAAACGTACTAATCTCTCTTTATCACCCATTAAGTATCCCACAGTGAGGTACACGCCTCATGTGACTGTACCACCTGAAGCGAATTTATATCTCGTTTTGTGGAGGTAATGAATAATTTATAACATAATTCCCTCACTTCCTCCCAACTTGAAAACGTATTCAACAGACAACAGAGAAATATGATTTCAGAACTCACTGGGTGTCCTCCATAGACTCCTATGTCAGCTGAAAAAAAGTAGTCGAAGAAATTATCAAAAAGCAGGCTAATACTAGGATCAGAAGGCATAATGCAAAGATAAGAGCTACTCATTTTAAAGTTATGGATTAAGTATTGAGAAATGTTTAGGAAAGTCAACGTGGATGACTGCAGAACTCATAAATGTTTTTGACATATACTTGGACCTTTTTCGGTCACAGAAAATCCACATACTGTTGCACATAAATTTTTACATCCGAAATCTAAGAAACTTTTTGGAGTCCAAAATATTACTAAATTTAATCCATAAAAACAGGCTGGTAAATGAAACGCTGATTTTTTTTATCTAAATATGTTTCGATCAGTTCCTCACGTTATATGATTGATCTGTTTATTTTATATTATGTCTAATGCAGGCACTGAACACAACCTCCTAAGCAATATTTTACCTGGTGCTAATAAAACTAGGAAAGTATTTATTGTTGTTGTGTATGAATAAGAATTAACATTTCACACTGTGCATGTCTAATACACTGAAGTGACAAATAAACTGGCATTGGCACGCGTATTCAAATACGGAAATATATAAAGAGGCAGAATACAGCGCTGCGGTCGGCAACGCCTCCATAAGACAATACGTGTCTGGCGCAGTTGTTTAATCGGCTACTGCTGCTTCAATGGCAGGTTATCAAGATTTAAGTGAGTTTGAACGTGGTGTTATAGTCGGCGCACGAGTGATGCGACACAGCATCTCCAAGGTGGCGATGAGGTGGGAATTTTCCCGTACGACCGTTTCAGGAGTGTACCGTGAATATCAGGAATCCGGTAAAACATCAGATCTCCGACATCGCTGGGGCCGGAAAAATATCCTGCAAGAACGGGACCAACGTCAACTAAAGAAAGTCATTTAACGAGACAGAGTGCAACCCTTTCGCAGATTTCTGCAGATTTCAATACTGGGCCATCAAAGGGTCTCGGGGTGCTAACAATTCAACAAAACATAATGTGCTTTAGGAGCCGAAGGCTCACTCGTGTGCCCTGATGACTGCACGACACAAAGCTTTACGCCTCGCCAGGGCCCATCAACATCGACATTGGACTGTTGATGACTGGAAACATATTGCCTGCTCGGACAAGTCTCGTTTCAAGTTGTATCGGGAGGATGGACGTGTATGGGTATGGAGACAACCTTCGTGCGGGGCTTGTGCTGTTCGAGAGATAAGGGACAATAGATACATCCAGATACTTCTCTGACAGGTGACATGTACATAAGCATCCTGTCTGATCACCTACATCCATTCACGCCCATTGCGCACTTCAACGGACTTGAGCAGTTCCAGAAGGACAATGAGACACCTCAAGTGTAGAATTGGTACAGAGTGGCTCCAGGAAGATCCTTCTGAGTTTTATCACTTCCGACAGCCACCAGACTCTCCAGACATTTACATTATTGAGCATATCTGGGATGCCATGCAACATGCTGTTCAGAAGAGATCTCCACCCCCTCGTACTTTGAACGGATTTATGGACAGCCCTGCAGGATTCATGGTGTCAGTTTCCTCCAGCACTACATCAGACATTGTCGATGTTGACGGGCCCAGGCGAGGCGTAAAACTTTGTATCGTGCAGTCATCAGGGCACACGAGTGAGCCTTCGGCTCCGAAAGCACATATCGATGATGTTTTGTTGAATTGTTCGCAACTTGAGACCTGATGAACACATCTGCAAGAGTGTACAAAAAATCAGTATTTTCAATTAATACAGATTTATAAGGTATAACAAAAATGTTATATGTATCAATAAATTATTGCTCACTGATAAATAATTCAATAATTATTTTCAATGATGCCTCAACTATGTATTGGTTGCACATTTTATTATTAGTATTTATGACATTTATTTTATTTGCATAAGAAAACAGGTCAAATGTGCTGTCCAGCACAGTTACTCAGTGCTCTTAAAGCCTTAAGTTGTCAGTATGCTCTCAAAGCTAATTACAAAGTAAAAAAAAAAAACAAAAACAGAAAGTCATTTTTAACAATAAACATTTTATGATGAGAAGTGTTAAAATTTTTGCACCAGTAATTCTTTTATGTTGGTACAACACTCGACGTCGTAAAGACATCTAATTATGTTTTGTGGAGAAAATGAGCCATGAAAACAGTACGTGCAACGTAATGAACCTGTAGGACGACATGGGACAGTACTAGCATATAGTAGGATTTCCATAATGATAGTGTTGAATGAAAGCAGTGAAAAGTTGTGCAACCACATCCAGTCATATTAATGATTGAATCGAAAGATAAACAATTGTTAAACTTAATGGTTTTACTTAAGTACATACTAATTATTTTGTTTATTTGCATTTAACCATGTTTTTGTCATGTCACCAGTTTTCCAAATATCACACAAATTCCCACTGAACAAGTATACAAATGATGAATGTTTTTAGTCCTTTCCTAATAGTATATATAAACACACTCATTTTTTGTTTGTGATTTCTTGTATGCTGCAGTTTATCATAATTAATTTTCTGTTTTTGCATCGTCTCAGC
This sequence comes from Schistocerca cancellata, assembly GCF_023864275.1. Classification (NCBI taxonomy): domain Eukaryota; kingdom Metazoa; phylum Arthropoda; class Insecta; order Orthoptera; family Acrididae; genus Schistocerca; species Schistocerca cancellata. Next base: position 985,792,574 of record NC_064627.1, read on the forward strand.
AGATTACAAATTGTCAAACTCATTTCTATGATGTACAATCTTCGGTATGTCATAATAATTTACACAGCACAAAAGTACTATATAAATATATTTATTTGCAAATTCTGTTATACTAGAGCTTGTTATTGCTATTTAGTATGCATACATATTAATTAGTTTCACATCCACATAGTTAAGCACTGATAACTATCAAATTCTGTTTTGTACTATGAGGTCGCTAAGGAGTTAAAATTAATTTGGATAAACGAATGTATTATTGCTTAGAAGAAATTATTTCTGTCTAATAGTAGAATTATACATTTAATTCATGATTGTTGGTTATCAAACCAGAGTCGCTTGCAGCACCTAACAAGAATATCTTTGACCATAAACTGAATTCAGATCATGTGAATTTCTTTTTATTTCTTATGTCTGACACATTTTCGTAAATGCAGCTCATTATTGTACGTTTTACACATACAACGGTAACCCAAACGTAGTTGTATTAAAATTACGAAAATAAATCATAACATTGTATTACACTTAACTGTAGAAATACAACACACTCTCAAAATCAGGGGATGGGGGATATTAAAAGGAAAATAGTCTTGAGAAAAAACACTTTACACATTAATTCCCAGTCGTTTTAAAATTCGAGAAAAATGCAGTTATTTGTACTTTGATACGTGACAGACAGGCTTGTGGAAATAATAGTGAACTGCTAATAGGTCTTTATACACTGAAGCAGTTTTAATTTACAAAGCAAAATATCTTTTCTGTTTACACTATTATAAATTAAGCAGCGCTAGACTTCAGGCAGCTTAATTCTATTACTAATTTCATCTCGATTTTCTGACACATTTGTAAAAACACTGCCTCACAAAAAAATTGAAGCACCTTCAAGACACAGTAGCTTATTAACGTAACTTCATACGCTTATGCACTGTCAGTGAGAGGTAGAACGGCCAGCAGAGAGCATTAGTGGTGTTGAGTTTAGTGTTTTTATCAGACCTGGTATGGCAAATAAGGGTCATCAAAAGCGGCGTATGTTGTGTGATCACTGTCAAGTGCATGGAGACAGCGTTATCAGAACCCCACAGATTTCGTAATGGGCCTCTTTCTTTGTCTTCATTTAGCTGGCTAGTCTAATCCTGCAGTATCCAGATTTGTGGGCATTCGGATGCGAGAGTGGCTAAGTGTCGAATTGCATGGGGACGTGAGGGAGGACTTACCATCAAGGTTCCTGTCAACCACATCTGACCGCCTCAAGAGAGGAAAGCCGAATTGTGCACAAAGCACATCATAATCCCTTGACATCGACGCCTGACATCCATGAACAAGTAATGGTTTGCTGCAACATTCTGTGTCTTACCATACCATTGGTCAGTGACCAGCAGAAGCGGACTACAGAGTTACCATCCCATCCCTAGGCTGCTGTTAACACCAGAGCACCAATGGCTGCGTTTGGTTTGGTGTCCTGAACAGAAGGCTTGGACTGCTGTTGAATGGGGTCGCACTATGTTCTGCGATGAATCATTGTTCTGCACTGCCGTAGGCGGCCGTCGTCGGCGGGTATGACAGTGACCTGGGGCGATATCTTATCCTTCCAATGTTTTGGAGAGGCAAAGCAGTGTTACTCTTGGTGTCATCGTGTAAATCTTCAGGTCACAGCTGGTAGTGACATTGATGAAACCACAAAGTTGAACGCGTAATTGTAGTTGGAGCTAGACGCATCGGACATTCCATTTCGGAAATCGTTAGGGAATTCAATATTCTGAGATCTACAGTGTCAAGAGTGTGCCGAGAACACCAAAGTTCATACATTACCGCTCACTACGGACAAAGCAGTGGCCGACGGCCTTCAGTTAACAACTGAGAGCAGCTGCGTTTGCGTAGGGTTGTCAGTGATAGCACACAATCAGTACTGCGTGAAATAATCGCAGAAATATGTGTGGGATGTACTACGAACGTATCCGTTAGACCAGTGCGGCGAAATTTGGGTTAATAGGCTATGGCAGCAGACGACCGACGTGAGTTCCTTTGCTAACGACATGTCGCCTGTAGCGCCTCTGCAGGATTCGTGACCATATTGATTGAACCCCGGACGACTGGAAAACCGTGGCCTGTCAGATGAGTCCCGATTTCTGTTGGTAAGAGCTGATGGTAGGGTTCGAGTGTGGCGCAGACCCCACGAAGCCACGGACCCCAAATTGTCAACAAGACACTGTGCAGCTGGCGATGGCTCGATAATGGCGCGAGTTGTGTTTACATGGAATGAAATGAGTTCTTTGGTAGAACTGAACAGATCATTGACTGGAAATAGTCATGTTCGGCTACTTCGAGACCTTTTGCGTTCATTCACGGATTTCATGTTCCAAACAACGCTGGACTTCTTACGGATGATAATGCGCCATGTCACCGGGCCACAACTCTTCACTAGTGGTTCAAGAATTCGAGCGAATGATGTGGTCACCCAGACCGCTTGATATTAATCCTATCGAACATCTATGGGACAAGATCGAGAGGTCAGTTCGTACTCAAGATCCTGCACCGGCAAGACTGTCGCAATTATAGGTGACTAGAGAGGCAGTTTATACGGGGCCGTTGAAACATGTCACTTGATAGCTCCCGTGCGGTTGGCTACACTCCGATTGCGATGTTGCAATAGCTGCCACCGCACACGCCCACAACTCCGAAGTACGTTTTGTAAATGTAAGCTAAAACCAATGTTTATACGTAAGTGCAACAAAATACGTTTTTCTAGCAATGGAGAGGACGACGACGGAGACTAAGCGTTTGATAGTATATTAAACCGGGAAATAACAACTCCTAAAGTTAATGACAATATCTATGAAAAGTCGTCGAAAGTGTTACAGTAATAGTTGCATGTAAAACGTCGTATAATAATGCAAATCTAAGCATACCAAATAACACGCCACCCACACTCATAGAAAGAAATAAAGCAAAGCATACACAGCCTACCTGATTGCAGAGGGAAAAAGAATTAATTCTGTATACCTTTACACTCACCAATTTACGATGTCAGTGGCGCACTTCCATCCAGTTCTCCTTCACCGTCATCGGAATCGGCGCCAAAACCGTTGTCTTCGTAGTCGTCATCATCATCATCATTATCAAGAGAAATCATTAACTGTTCGTTTTCATTTATAATGCCATCTACAGTCTGTGCTTCTCTTATCAGTTTAGCAACATGGTCTACTTTTTTCCTCCATGAGGTAGCGCCTACCGTAGCAAGACCACGTAGCAGTCTTTTCACTTCTGTTATAGTAAAAGTCTTGTTGTTACTTCTAATGTACGCCTTGACTTCACTCCAAACCAATTCAATTCGATTAAAATGACAGAGATAAGGCGGCAGCCTAATTACCAAGTGAACATGTTCACTTGCAATTTCATCTACAATGTATTTAGGAGTCACAGGCTTATTTTGTTTCACGAGCGAGTATAACAGCAGTTTTGTCATGCTCATGTCCGCAGCAGTGTCTCTCGCCTGCAATCACTGCACCACAGTTTCTTTACGGTCACTAGCGGTGGGAGCTTTATCTAAAATCACGGAATGGTACGGTGCATTGTCCATCACAAAAACGGTCGAAACACTAAACTGGAGCAACAAATTTTTAAACCACTGTAGAAACCGTGCGTGGTCCATATCCTCATGATAGTCACCGTCTTTTTTCGATCGAAAAACTAGAGGTCCTTCAGGAACAAAGCCGTTTGAACATCCTGCATAGGCCACAATTAATCAGGATGCTCTTCCTGATGGCTGATGACCGCTGCTATTCGGAGTATCATCTGTCCAGCATTTCTCGACTGATTCTCCGGCGTTGACCCAGGTTTCGTCTAACCATATGACTGAGTGTATGTCCTTTCCTACAATTTTGTGTAAGAAAATGGTACGAGCTGCAACGACATGAGCTTTTTCTAGTAACAGTTTTCGTCCATCTAACTTTTTAAAACGGGAGCCCATACTTTTTAATATCATCTTAAGGGGCTCCGGAAAGGCTCAAAATCATGAAAAGTTCAATTTTTACTTTTTTGCGTTTTCTGAATCTGCAGACTATTACCTTTTAATAGATATACAATTTATTCAGTTCCGAAGACTACAACAATTTTTAAATTTTTTTTGAAATGTGTTCTACATAGGCGTGACCAACTGTGGCGCTGTTAAACCGCTGTCAAATGGTGTTATTATTAACGTCCGTGTTCATCAGGTACATTTTAGTGATGTGAGATAAAGTATGTGTTGTGGCTAACCTATTTTCAGAGACTTAGCAGCACCTGAACTGTCGAAAAAGTGTATTCACGGAAAAACTCAAAACCCCAATGAAAGTGTAAATAGTGTTATATGGTCGAGAATCACCAAGACTGTATTTATTGGAATAGAAACACTTCACTTTGGTGTGTATGATGCTGTTGCGACTTTCAATGATGGCAACATTGTAAGGTGCAAGGTATTTAGAAATATGGGAATGAAGATAGGTTCTAACATGGTACGAGCGATGCTTGCTTTAGACAAGGAACGCCTTCGGGCTGCAGACAGGGCTGTAAAGAGTCTAGAAATACAAGCAAGAGTAAACAGGAGGAGGAACAAGAGGAAGCTGGAGGAGGAGTTTGCAGAGGATGAAGATAATCCATCCTATGGACCTAGAATGCACTAAAAAGTTAATCCAATCTTTGTCGCTCGATTCCCAAAACTTTTATTTTCTCATACTAATTACATGTTTTCTAAGGATCTTCCAAACATATTTGTTTCAAACTTTCAGTAAATGTTACACAGTACCTTCTGCATAATTTAACATAGCCTTTTTCCAAAAAACTGTATATTTTTGAATATATAAATAAAAAATTGCGAAAAAATGTTGTGAATTTTCATTACAATTGAAAAAAAATCATCTTTAATAACTGAACTAAAATTTTGTAAAATCCCTGTGTTAAGTTGTAGTCCATATTCCAATAAATAATCTGTAAAAAGTTCAACTTCCTACCTCAAATACTTTGTGAGGAAAGATGTAATTTATAAGCGTTATTTTAACATTGCAGGTATAGGGCGTTCCGGAGCCCCTTAAGTGATGTTTTCACCCCTGAGAAAACTTCACTTTTTTTTAAAGGAAATTAGCAACTTCGCTATTGTGGGGTATTGTTTCCTTATAGTTCAATATTTATACAGAGGATTTCCAACGACTTGTTGAGTTGTTGCACTATGGCGGGCAAAACGAGGTCCGAGACGATGTTAGGAGGCATCCCATTACTTTTGTCACTTCGTGTCTATGCGAGGCTGTGTTAGAGCGCAGTTCTCATAATGTTGCTCCGCCACTGTTCTAATGGGCGCCAAGCACTTACTCAACAGCAAAGAATGGTAACTTTGTAGTCACATTACAGTACTAGTAGACAAAAATATCGATGCACCTGAAAGAGAGGACACTTCGGTCGCCTTATCGTGGTTTTTTTTCGCGATAATTCACTGACACAGTTGATAGTATATGCACAACTGTCTTGAAATCATTCACAATGTGATGTGTATTCCTTAGCCAGCACTGTACTTATTTACTGTAACGGTACTGTGTTTTGTCCGCAGCTCGTGGTCGTGCGGTAGCGTTCTCGCTTCCCGCGCCCGGGTACCCGGGTTCGATTCCCAGCGGGGTAAGGGATTTTCTCTGCCTCGTGATGACTGGGTGTTGTGTGATGTCCTTCGGTTAGTTAGGTTTAAGTAGTTCTAAGTTCTGGGGGACTGATGACCATAGATGTTAAGTCCCATAGTGCTCAGAGCCATTTGAACCATTTTTGGTACTGCGTTTTCACAATACTTAACAGTCAGAGAGGCCAAGTGCAGTAATATCGTGGTCAGGTAGTACAGTATTGCTGCATTCGGATATTGTTGAGAATAGAGGGCAGTAGTATGTTAAACTGCATGTGAAAGTTCGATATACAAGCAGGTTTCAGTAAATGAAATGTACTATATGTGACTCTTCAAGCTTTTCCAGCGGATGTGTTGTGAATAGTCTTCACGGGTTCTCCGCCGGCTCACGTAGTGCAAATTCCACAATATTTCCTCGGAGCAACTGTGCGACGTCTTCAGTTGTTTTAACCTTGCTGGTGGCTAGGTACGACTGACGGTATCCGCACGTCGACGCCCCGTTTCTCGAACACGTGCGCGAAGAATGCGCAGGCGCGGAAATGGCGCATGCGCAGTGATTTTCCCTATTCAAACTCCCTCTGCCGAAAATAGAGTTTTCTCAGTTTTGCGAGGACTCTTCTGATCCTTGGCACCAAAATACGGCAAAAAGGCCAAAGTGGTGGGTGTCTTCGTATCTTCAATCTGCTTCATAGATTGAAGTCCCCTGGGCCTGAAAACATTACGTATCTGTCTCTCTGAATAACCATTATGTTGGAACACTGTCTTCAAATGTTGTATTTCACTCGGCAGGTTTTCAAGATTAGATACCACATCTGCTCTATGAACTGACGTACATAATGCACTACAGCACTGTGCAGGATGATGGCAGCTTGTGTCTTGCAGATATAGATCTGTATGCGTTGGATTGCGGTAAACGCTGAGACCCAAGGTTCCATCTGCTTTCCTTCATACCGAAACATCAAGAAAAGGTAAAGTATCATCTTTTTCCACTTCCACTGTGAAGATGATATTCGGATGGAGCGAATTCAGATGCTGAAGAAACGTAGGTAGAGTGTCAAGTCCATGTGGCTACACCACAAATCTATTATCCACATACAACAGAAAACAAGAGGGTTTGAGAGTGACTGACTGTAGTGCTTTTTCTTCAGAGTCCTCCATAAAATAATTGGCCACAACAGGAGACAGAGGGCTTCCCATGGCAATACCGTCCACTTGTTCAAAATATTGGTCATGAAATAAGAAGTATGTTGAAGTAAGCACATGTTTAAATAATGCTACTATGTTCTCCTCAAATTTGTTGCTAATGAACTCCACAGAGTCCTGCAAGGGCACCTTTGTAAATAATGACACAACAACGAAACTTACTAACAGATCCGATGATTGCTATCTAAGAGTTTTCAGGCGTGACTAGGGCCTCCCGTCGGGTAGACCGTTCGCTGGGTGCAAGGCTTCCGATTCGACGCTACTTCGGCGACTTGCGCGTCGATGGGGATGAAATGATGAATTAGGACAACGTAACACCCAGCCCCTGAGCGGAGAAAATCTTCGACGCAGGCGTGAATCGAACCCGGACTGAAATTCTGTCGCGCTGACCACTTAGCTGCCGGGAAGGCGACTTACGATGTCTTCAAAATTTCGAATGTGATGGTCGCACTTGCCTACGAGAGGTCCCAATAGTGATATCAGGTATTTGGCAACAAAACAAGTAGGTGCTCCTATGTTACAATGGGACGGAGAGGCATCCCATTCTTATGGATCTTGGGTTGGCCGTAGGGTCTAGGAGGACCTGCAGCCTGTTGACGCAAACCCTTAGCAACTTTCGCTGGAATCGAGCTCTTCCTGATGAGTTCCACAGTCTTTCTCTGGATCCTACCCGTCGGACAACTTTTTAATTTGCTATATGCAGGATCGTCGAGCAGTTTGTATATCTTGCCGTTATATTCTGTGCGTGAGAGAAGCACAGTAGTATTTCCTTTGTCAGCAGGTAAGATGACGTTGTCTTGGTCTTCTCTCAATTATCATAGAGCATTTCTTTCAGCTGAGGTGATGTTAAAATTGGACCTCTTAGATGAAGCTTTAGTCAAGATACTTGCGGAATTTGCACAAATGTGCTATATGTCTTGACAGAAAATAAAAAAATCAGTTAACTCGAATAAATTTTGCAGGAAAGAATAATGAATGAAACAAAACCGATTATAATCGCTTTCTCTGTTGGACTGAGGTCTCGCTCCTGTCATTGCAGTCGTTTATTTGTATCAGCAACATTATATTGCTATGTCAAGACATTGGGCTCTCTGTGCTTAATTGTTTTCAAGTTTGTGTAAATGACTCGCTGAGTTCCTCCGCACTCTCTGAGGAAAACTTTCGAGAGCGGGGTGATACAACGGTAAAGTATCATCTGTTTTTAAATTCTTGTTCTCCTTTGCTACCCTGTTAGTGGTAAATACGCAAGTAAGTTCAGTGACGACGAATTCGCAGTGCTCCACAGGCAACCACAGAAGTTTAATTTCCTTGTACGGTGAGCGCAATATACTTCCCGGAAGATACACGTGTTCCAGTGGTCCAGTTTAATAAATTCCTCAAATGATGTGCCATTAGGTGGGAGGTCAACGTTATTGCTTTCCTAACATCCTAACATTGAATAATAGAATCCGTTTTCCAATTCATTGATGACTTTTGTGATTCTGAATTTATTACTGTGTGATACGGTTCAAAAATGGTTCAAATGGCTCTGAGCGCTATGGGACTTAACTGCTGAGGTCATCAGTTCCCTAGAACTTAGAACTACTTAAACCTAACTAACCTAAGGACATCACACACATCCATGCCCGAGGCAGGATTCGAACCTGCGACCGTAGCGGTCGCGCGGTTCCAGACTGAAGCGCCTAGAACCGCTCGGCCACTACGGCCAGCCACTGTGTGATACGGAGAATGATCTAATAGAATCGCAGATTTGTTTGGTAATTTTTCGATAACGCCCCTATACCACTCTTCGTAATGTCTGGCATTCACCCCAGTATGATAATTTGCACCTCCTTTTTGGCTAAAAAAGCATAACCCAGGATTTTGCACAAACCCATCTTCTACATCTACATGTCTACATATATCCTCCGCTAGCCACCAAGCTGTGTGTTGCGGAGGGCACAATTCTCGCCAGTCATATTTCCCCACCTCTGTTCCACTCGCGGTTCGCGCGAGGGAAAAACAACTGTCTGAACGCCTCAGTACGAGTTCTAATTTCCCTTATCTTTGAATGGTGATCATTGCGCGATTTGAAAGTTGGTGGTAATAATATTTGCTCTACATCCTCGGCGAAGATCGGATTTCGGAATTTAGTGAGCAGCCCCTTCCGTTTAGCGCGTCGTCTATCTGCAAGTGTGACCCTTTTCAAACTTTCTATTAGATTTGTAACGCTCTCGCGATGGCCAAATGTACCAGTCACGAATCTTGCCGCTCTTGTTTGGACCTTCTCAATCTCTTGAATCAGATCCAACTGGTAAGGGTCTCATAAAGACGAACAATACTCTAAGACTGGACGAACTAACGTATTGTAAGCTATTTCCTTTGTTGAAGGACTGCATCGCTTCAGGATTCTACCAATAAACCGCAGTCTAAGAGTTCGCCTTGCCCGTTACTTGTCTAATCTGATCATTCCATTTGAGATCATTTCGAATAGTCACATCCAGATACTTGATGGCTGTTACCTTTTCCAAAGACTGGGCATTTATTTTGTACTCGTACATTAATGGGGATCGTCGCCTTATTATACTCAGTAGGTTACACTTACTAATATTCGGAGATAACTGCCAGTCATTACACCTCGCATTTATTTTCTGCAAATCCTCATTGATTTGTTCACAACTTTTGTGTGATACTACTTTCCTGTAGACTACAGCATCATAGGTAAACAGTCTAATGCCGCTGTCGATACCATCAACCAGATCGTTTATGTAAATCGTAAAAAGCAGCGGCCCTATTACGCTGCCCGGGGCACACGTGAAGTAACGCTTGTTTCTGTTGAAGTCACCCCTAGCTGAGTGGTCAGCGCCACAGACTGTCAATCCTAAGGGCCCGGGTTCGATTCCCGGCTGGGTCGGAGATTTTCCCCGCTCAGGGACTGGATGTTGTGTTGTCCTAATCATCATCATTTCATCCCCATCGACGCGCAAGTCGCCGAAGTGGCGTCAAATCGAAAGACTTGCACCAGGCGAGCGGTCTACCCGACGGGAGGCCCTCGTCACACGCCATTTCATTTCATACCCCATTCAGGATGACGTACTGCTCTCTGTCTGTTAGAAAACTATCTATCCAACCTCATATGTTATCTACATCTACATCTATATACATACTCCGCAATCCACCATACGGTGCGTGGCGGAGGGTACCTCGTACCACAACTAGCGTCTTCTCTCCCTGATTCACTCCCAAACAGAACGAGGGAAAAATGACTGCCTATGTATGCCTCTGTACGAGCCCTAATCTCCCTTATCTTATCTTTGTGGTCTTTCCGTCAAATATAAGTTGGCGGCAGTAAAATTGTACTGTACTGTGTTGTGGGATATATTATGTTTGTGTCTCAATCTTAACTACCAGAGTTGCATAGCATAAAGTACAAAGTATATGTCTAGTGGGTGGACCATGTGAGGAAGATGATGGTCAGATATTTGTTTCACAAGCTATAACCTCCGCCATATTGTGTCATTCATTAATGCTAGTATTTGAAAAAAATTAATTAGTTGTTACGTATGTGATTAGTACTGCAGTCTTATAAAAAAACTAGCATGAATGCTCTTTTAAAAATAATTCAGATTTGTTATCAAAATACAATTAGATAATTTCATTTTTATGCTTCAGAAAATTGCATTTTACCTCAGGAGGTAAATACCCTCATGTTGGGAATCACTGTTTTAGACTGTTCATTATGTTTAACAGATCCTGTAATTCTTCTTCATTCTTGCTGAGAATAGTGATGTTTGAACTTTTCTATATTCTCTCTCAGTCTTTTCAAAAGTGATTTCTTTTTTATTTCATTGCATTTTTCCTGCAGTCATTTTGTCTTGGCTGCTGTGCACTTCCTATTTATTTCATTCCTAAGTGATTTATGTTGCTGGGTTCCTGCCTTTCCCTGAGCATTTTTACACTTTCTTCTTTCGTCAGTCAGTTGAAATATATCTTCTGTTATCCAAGGTTTCTTCACAGTCACCTTCCTTTTACCTATGTTAGTGTTTCCCAAATCTGTGACTGCCCTTGTAAAGGTGTCCATTCCTCTGCAACTGAACTGCCTGCTCTGTATTCCTTTGTCTCAGTATCCACTATCTATCCAACCTCATATGTCATTTACATCTACATCTACATACATACTCCGCTATCCACCATACGGTGCTTGGCGGAGGGTACCTCGTACCACAACTAGCATCTCCTCTCCCTGTTTCACTCCCAAACAGAACGAGGGAAAAATGACTGCCTATGTATGCCTCTGTACGAGCCCTAATCTCTCTTATCTTATCTTTGTGGTCTTTCCGTGAAATATAAGTTGGCGGCAGTAAAATTGTACTGCAGTCAGCCTCAAATTCTGGTTCACTAAATTTCCTCAGTAGCGATTCACGAAAAGAACGCCGCCTTTCCTCTAGAGACTCCTACCCGAGTTCCTGAAGCATTTCCGTAACACTCGCGTGATGATCAAACCTACCAGTAACAAATCTAGCAGCCCGCCTCTGAATTGCTTCTATGTCCTCCTTCAATACGACCTGATAGTGATCCCAAACGCTCGAGCAGTACTCAAGAATAGGTCGTATTAGTGTTTTATGAACGGTCTCCTTTACAGATGACCCATATCTTCCCAAAATTCTACCAATGAACCGAAGACGACTATCCGCCTTCCCCAAAACTGGCATTACATGCTTGTCCCACTTCATATCGCTCTGCAATGTTACGCCCAAATATTTAATCGACGTGACTGTGTCAAGCGCTAAACTAGTAATGGAATATTCAAACATTACGGGATCCTTTTTACTATTCATCTGCATTAACTTACATTTATCTATATTTATCGGATACACCGTAAGTGCGCACTTTTCGGAGCAAGTGACAGTGCGGAACTAAGTAGAACGCCTTTCGAAAGTCGAGAAATATGGCATCAACCTGCGAGCCGGTATGTAGAGCCTGTTGTATATCATGCACAAAGAGGGCCAGCTGTGTCTCGCATGACCGCTGTTTCCTAAAACCGTGCTGATTTCTGCAGATGTGCTTCTCAGAGTCTAGAAAGGTCATTATGTCTGAACACAAAATATGTTCCATGATTCTACAACAAATCGATGTCAGTGAAATTGGCCGGTAATTATGTGCATCCGATTTTCTCCCCTTTTTATAGATTGCTATGACCTGGGCCTTCTTCCAGTCCCGTGGAACTTTCCTCTGTTCCAGTGATCTCTGATAGATGATGGATAAGAATGGCGCTATATTTGTAGCATAGTCAACATAAAATCTTACGGGGATACCGTCTTGGTCAGATGCCTTCCTGGCGTCTAAGGATCTTAACTGTTTTACAATCCCAGATACACTAAACACTATGTCAGCCATCCTTGCGTTTGTTCGACAAATGAAAGGGGGAATGGTGCTGCAGTCCTCTACCGTAAACGCGTTTTTGAAAGCTGGGTTTAAAATTTCGGCCTTCTGTTTATCATCATTCGTTACATTACCCGTACTGTCAGTAAGAGAAGGTATTGAATTATTTGTAGCGTTCATAGATTTTACGTACGACCAAAATTTTTGGGGGTTATTTTTAGAATCTGCAGATAAAATATTGCTTTCAAATTCGTTAGAAGAATCTCTCATTGACCTTTTGACAGCTGCTTTCATTTCGCGTAATTTCTGTTTGTCAGCGGGGCAGTGACTACGTTTAAAACGACTGTGCAAAATTCTCTGGTTTCTCAGCAACTTCCTAGTATGTTTATTGTACCAAGGTGGACTCTTTCCCTCTCCTATATTTTTGCTAGGCACATAGTTCTCTAGCACGTGGTGGACAATACCTCTAACTCCCAAACAAGAAAACTGCACGCATATTTTTTTTTCCCAACTTCCATTGTGGTCGCTAATACCTTCTTCTAAATTAACTTCCTCAAAAAGATCAGGTCTGTTTGTCGCCAAGATATCTAATATGTTTCCATGTTGGTTTTCTAACCAATTGGTCTAGGTTGTATGTTGAGAGCTCTCCAGAATAACTTCACTGGAGTCTTGGCTTCTGCCCCCTGTGATAAACGTGTAATTCTTCGTTCCCAATGTACACATTATAATCCTATTTCAGAACCGGACGGTGTTGAATTCCTCATTCCCAGCCATTCCAATCTCCAACACTTCCTCTGCATTAACGGTACAGATCTTCTGATGCATAAGTCATTTTTTTTGTTTCTGTCATCTGTAGTCTCTGGAGTTATTTGTACCGCGCCAGCTCTCATCAGTGTAATAAACCGTCTACCCAGAGTTTCGACAAGTGCCTTACTTCCTGTAAGAATATGCCTATTTTTCTTGCTGCGCGGTTATTTTCCATCAGAATAGATCATTTGTTTGCTCATGTCAGGAAAGTCTTCCATCTTGAACTTTTCCAATACGGCTGCTCTGTTGCAAACTGCTTTTCCATATAGATGTAGATTCTTGTTCTTATAACTTCCAGTGTCAATTCGCTCAATGTAAACTTCTGTCGCCTGCCGGAACTCTCTTTCGACGATACGTGTTTCCCTACATTCTCCCGAAATTCTCTTCGCTGTACTTTCACTACGTAATACCGAGACATTCAGAAGTTCTTTTTGCAGGCTGTGATACGGAACTGTAGGCGCCCTGCTCTTTTTCGGCCTCAAAATAATTTCGCGCATTGCTCACCGTAGACTTTCCACTACTCCGTGAACGATGCATGGTTTCACACTAGCACATGGCAAAGAATTATGTTACAAGGACTGTCTCACAAGAGTACACAACAACGAATGGGAGCAAGACTGTTTCCTATCTGATGGAAAGCCAGCACCTGTGGCAGAGCGGGTCTAGGCGCTTCAATCCGAACCACGCTGCTGCTACGGTCGCAGGTTCGAATCCTGCCTCGGGCATGGATGTCTGTGATGTTCTAAGTCTAGGGGACTGATGACCTCAGATGTTAAGTCCCATAGTGCTTAGAGCCATTTGAACCATCTCTGACGGAAAGCCCGGATGTAAACACTGCAATAACGAACAGTGGAGTGAAAATACTGTTCAGGTTCCGGCAACATAGCACAGACGAGGACATGGCGCAAAAAGGTGCATAAGAAAATAAATTAAAGTTGTGATATTAGTGCTTTATGTAGATTTATGCGCATAAAAACGTAACAGCTGTAGGCAGCAACAGAGGTTAATACCTATCACTGTCAGGCGAACTGCCGCAATCTACATCCAACATTAGGACAAAACTGATAATCGGAAAGCAACGAAAGTTCGCATGTTGATATCTTTAAACTGAACAAAGGAAATTTTTCTTCTAATTACGGTCTGACTTCAAGGACTTCTCAAAGTCGATATTCACAAAAAAAAAAATGCTTTTCTGTTAATTATTACGTGTATGTCACCCCAATTTCAACTGAAATGTAATATGCTTAGACCAAATAGACGTTGACATTTCCAGAATTCCGTCAAGGTAAAACACATCGACGTTAGTCATGCGATTTAACCAGAATATCAGCTGAAAGACACGGGCCAGTCATTGTGAAATTGATAACAGATGTCAGAGCGACCGGGCGACGCAACATGACATTTCCTGAACCATATCGCCGCCGCTATACCAAGAAAGGCTCCGGTGGGAAGGTCGAGGAGCAACGCTACGAAGAACAGCTGTGCTCAACTTCTACTGACAGTGCATTCGCGGCCGTCATAACAACAAAAGTAACGTGGAAGCATAGTCATGGGTCGTGTTTCGCCGGGAGCCAGCAGACAGCATTAGAGGCAAGACGAAACAGAGGAATTAATTATATAAATATAATTTTGCTTCTTTTATTGACCGTTGAAATCAGTGTGTTTCGTTGCCGTACACTGTCGTCCTCCGTAGCGTGGAAGGGAACGGCAGTTTGTTCCCACGAACGTGGGATCGAAGGAATGCGTTGTTGAATACTGCAAAAACAGCTGCTCTCTGCGTAGACTATTCTCATTACTGTTCACAATCCATTTCAGTTAGTTATAATGTATAGTACCAGGGTCCGATATGAGGGAAAGAAGCTGAAACGTAAGAGTAGCGGGAAAATGTATAAGGAGTGATTAGAAACATTCCGAAGGCTGTACAGCCCAGAATTGGTTCCGTCAGCATTGAGGCAATCATCCCATCGACGCACAAGGTTAAATATACCCGTTTGGTAAATCACCATGCCCTGCTGTGTGCAAAAGTCCGCTACTGCCTGATAGGAGTCGTCGACCCTTAAAGCCCTTTCTTAAGGGACGGAAGGATTGATACTCGCATGGGGAGAGGACTACAGGAGCACCCCTTGTACCGCACCATTCCACAACGATGGTTTAAGACGAACATGCTGCCCCATACACATTCTTCAGTCTCCGGTGAATGTCTGCCGGTGCTTGTCCTTCAACAGCCAAGAAAAGGATAACAGTATGTCGGTCCTATTCGGACGCATTTGATAATAAAGTCATCATAGTTCACGTTCCCGCAGTTACCGCATGCGCATCGGAAGGGCACGAAATCCTCACTAATCCCTTGCCCCATCCCTTGCTCCATATGCGCTGCAGCAACGCCCTCCAACTGAAACTTTCGATCGCCCCTTATAGTTAGATAATGCAGCAGATGTAATTTTTATTAATAGCTGAAATAGGTTTGGTGATAGAATGTAGAATTGCGTTAGCAGCAACAGTTCATTTTGCATCATTACTTGACAATATATAGATAAAAAAATACTGCTGAGATCAACATTCGAGTAAGAATTGACAAAGCCTGTCCTTAAATTAAACGTAGAAGGCTACATTGTAGTAAATGAATAAATAGATCGAGTAAGAATTGACAAAGCCTGTCCTTAAATTATTATAACGTTGCGCATAATGATAGAGAACTGGTCGTTTCCATTAATAATAAACTTAAAGAAGCAGAAGTCCTAATTACTAAGTCAGACAAAGGTTGCTCTTTAGTTATTGCTTATAACTCTGAATATATTTCCAAAACCTTAGATTTCTTGAACGAAAATAATATTTCGGAACTGCACGAGGATCCGACTCTAGTTTTGCAAAAAGAGGTCAGGACAGCCATCAACAGTGCAAATTTCCTACTCAAACCGTTTCCTAAGAAACGGCTCATTAACATGAACCCTCAGCCCTCAAAACTTCGGTCTCAATTTAAAATCCACGAACCTAATCATCCGATACGGCCGATATGTAATAGTATGAACACTGCATACCATGATTTGGCCAAATTTCTACATGAAACTATGAGAAAATTATTCGTTTTTGTGAACAACTTTTCGGTCCCAAATAGTCACACCTTAGTTCAAAAAATAGTTAGTTTCTTTCGGTATCAAAAACCTCTATACTAACGTCCCCGTCAGGATACGCTTACAATCGTAGAAAAAAATTTACGTCGGTTCAAAAAAGATATTTCAGATGAACAAATCACAGACTTCATGAACCTCATCTCAGTCGTAGTCAAGTACAACTATTTCGAATTTAACATTTGTACCAGGAATCCGACGGTCTCGTTATGGGAAGTCCGTTAGCTGGTATCCTTGCTGATATTTTCATCAACTCTCTAGAAGAAATATTATTTAATTGTTTTCCAGATGCGTCACTAGGCATTCTTTCTTATTCCAGATTCATTATGATATTCTAATCATCTACAAAGGACCCGCTGGCGGTGTTGGTCGTATCTTTAACCTATTCAATGATCTTCATGAGAAAATTTCTTTGACTATCGAATTTGAAAATGAGACCTGTCAATTAAATTTCCTTGATTTGAAGCTGACTATAGAAACAAATAAAATCTCTCAATATTTTTCGTAAAGTCACATATATCGGCCAGATCGTTCCTGCACCTTCTACTCATCCACAATCGCATAAAAAAGCCTTCTTTCATTCTGCTGTACTCCGAGCCATTTCCACCCCACTTTCTAAAGAAAACTTCAACAACGAAATGAATTTACTTAAAACAATAGCAGTTAACAACGAATATAAACCTAACATAGTAGATGACGTCCTTAAAAAGAAAACTGGTAAAAGACTTATTACGGTAGGCACTTCTGTTATCGAGTCTAACTCAAAAAAATATTTCTGTATTCCTTTCGTGGGGCCTATCTCTTATCAGATCCACAGCATTCTTCGAAAAAAAATACGATTGCGACGTTGCTTTTTCTACTAATAATAATTTGAAAAAAAACTACATTCATAATTTACATTCTATGCATTCCCCTGTAGAAAATTCTGGTGTCTACAAAATTGTCTGCGATACTTGCTCCTCGTACTATATAGGACAAACAGGACGTGCCTTCACTACCAGATATAAAGAACACTTGCTAAGAAAAAATGTCACTAGCCCCCAAAATTCGTCTTTTGCCGACCATCTTCTAATTACAGGTCATTCACTTAAAGCCATCTGCGATAGCAATATTTTGCACACCGAAAAGAAAGGGCGTAGACTAGATATTCTAGAAGAATTAGAGATTTTCAAGCATTTTGCTCGAAAAGATAGCCTCATCCTTAACGAAGAGCTACAGCTACGTAACAAAAATTTTTTCAACGGTATAAAGCCGTTACTCGATATCTGACTTCGGGTCTCCTTGTGCAGATTGCCGAAATGTTCTTTTCCTTCTAAGGTAGTCCTATGTTTTTCGATTATCAAATGTTTCTTGGTTGCATTTCACGTCAATATCGCTTTCTACAAGTTGTCATTCAGTCCTATCTACATTTTCATAATGATATTTTCATGTTTTATCTTACTGTTATAAGTTTTGATGTAGATAAAATGTTATGTTGTATGCTACTATCAAACAAACATTGTTCCCCATTATATACCAAATACTGTTTATTTATAATCATTTCTGCGTATATTTCAATGTGAAGTAGCCTAATTGTATCTAAGACTACTAGATGGGGCGCTGGTTGCAGTGCCATGTTCACCTGGACGCATTTGTTAATGCGGGCACCTCAGTCCGTTTCGAAACCTGCACCACGCAAGTAACGAGCAGTCCTCAGTGGCTCGCCATCACAGTTTCCTTTATCTTAAATATCTTTGTGACTAGTGCCCTTTTGGCATATTTATTATTTTATAAATGACATATAAGTACTGCCAGTCTTTCACGACGATTCCGTACTTATACTCTATCATACATTTTTAGTCATAATTCTGTGACCATGTTACAGAATATAGACCATTCTTTGTTTTAAATTCTGAGGAAGACACTCCTAGCAGTGTGAAACCAGGTTAATTTGTTAAAAATAGTGACCGAGGGCTGATTTTCTTTCAATTATAAATAGATAAACTTCAATTTCTTTCCCCGTCCTTACTCAGTCCCAGATTCAGCTGTAGTGGACTCGTCTTCGAAGGAAAGTTAAATGTTAATCGTCCTCCTTTCTTTTTATTCGGAGCCTGTGCACACGTTTTCGATGCAGACGTCTGAAAAACCACCCCCTGGGACGTGAGACGGCAGGTTACCCTCCGGTGCCAGCTGGAGTAAAGGACAGTTAGGCACAAACTGCTGGGGACGCCTGACACAAAGACTGCAGGTAGACAGCCAGCCCCAACCACTCACCACCTGTCGTAGCGGACGCCCAACTCCAGCCGTCTAAATATTTGATGCGCAGAAAGCGAGCGGGTCAGCAGGCCACGCCGAAGGGAGCGCGTCTACTCGCCCCCTTGCTGTGTAACTTCTGCGTGGAACCTGTTGCGCTGTACGGAGTCCACAGTTCGCGTGGCTGCTGCGTAGGTACTGCGCACGAAAACTTTCGAAAGTCTCGGTAGTCTTATCATTCCTCCTTGCACCGACTAGCCCGCTTAGTCCATTTACAAAGAGATACAGCACATTATGATTACGAGGGCAAACAGACCAAGCGGAGTGCTCAATGTAAGAACACCGCGTTTAAGGTGATTAGGAAAGGAAAAGACTCTTTCAGTCGCATACTAAATACTGATGAGACGTGGATCCATCACTAAGAACCACAGAGCAAGTAGCAGATAGTAGGGTGGAAACATCTATCTTTGCCTGAGCAAAAAAATTTAAAAAGCCGAAATTCCACAGGAGACTAGATGATCATATGAAAGAGCCTTGCTGATTCAATAGTATTCTAAGGGTAAAACAGTGAATAATGACCTACTGTGAGCTATTACGAGATATGAAATATAAAATCAAAACCAAGGAGAGATTAAAGTTTTCAAATGGAATGTTTTTCTCAGGAGATATCAACGAGCAGTCGGTCTTTCGAAATTTTCGCTCATTCCTTAACCCCAATGGCTTTCATCCTTTTCTTAGACTATAAATAAAAATCTAAATTTTTTATTTCGGTTCGACTTACTTCTGGTTTCGTCAGTCTTCCATTCGTAATATTAATTTCGATATTATTATGATTTTACTATGGAATTTCTTTGCATTAGCTACTACCAAATTAATATTTCTTCTTTGTGATCAACATGGGCGAATGAATTCGCTACGCGTACTCAGCTATCCAGATAACTGGTTCTTGTTTGTAGCAGACGTCTGATGTATCTAGTGGGGTACCTACATTTGTCCACCGGCCAGGAGGGGTCTCGAAATCAGTACCCGACATCGTTATAGAATTGTCTGAGCCATCCATTCCGCTCAGCAATGATCACTACCGATCCTGGCAATTTTCTTTCTTTTTTTTCTTTGGAGTAATCGCTCTTCTGACTGGGACCTGTCACAGAAAAATGTGTGTAAAATCTTATGGGACTTAACTGCTAAGGTCATCAATCCCTAATCTTACACAGTACTTAACCTAACTTATCCTAAGGATAAACACACACACCCATGCCCGAGGTAGCACTCGAACCTCTGCTGGGACCAGCCGGGGACCTGTCACAGATTACTTTCTTGTGCCAGTCTCTTCATCCACAACTGAAGCTAGCACCAAACGTCCTCAGATATTTGTTGGATGTATCCCGATCTCTCTCTCTTCTCCTACAGTTCTTATCCTCTGAAACACCCTGTAGTACTGTGGGAGTTATTAATTTATGTCTTTACACATGTCATATTATTCTGTCACTTAATCTTGTCAGTGTTTTCCGTATGTTCCTTTATTCGTTCATTCTACAGAGGACATCCTCTTTCCTTACCAGTCTACCTAATTTTCAACATCCTTGTATAGTACAACATCTAAAACGGTTCGATTCTCTTCCTGTCCTGTTTTCTCAGTCTATCACTGAATGCTGTCCAATCCTATGGTCCAAATATATATTCTCAGAAATGTCTTCCTCATGTTAAGGCTGATGTTTGAAACTACTAGAATTCTCTTGCCAAGAGGGCCGTCTTTGTCTGTTCTAATCCACTTTTTATGTCCTCCTGGATGCATCCGTATGGATTGTTTTGCTTCCAAGGTAGCAGAATTCCTCCAGTTCGTCTACTTCATGGTCCCCAATTATGATGTTATGTTTATCACTTATCTCGCGTTGCTGCTTCTCATTACTTTCTTTCTTTATTCTCAGTCCATATTTTGTACCTGTTCCATTTTTCGTTCCATTCAAGTTTTGTAATTCATCTTCACTTTCACTGAGGATAGTAATGTCATTGAAAAATCTTATCGATATCCGTATACCCCTGATTTTAATCCCACCCTCGAACCTATCCTTTATTTCCGTCATTGCATCTTCGATGTATAGATTGGACCATAGGGGCGAAAGGCTACATCCCAGAATTACACTCTTTTCCAGTTAAGAACTTCTTTCCCTGTCTTCCATCCCTATTTTTCCCTGTTGCTTTTTATATGTACTGTACATAGCTGCTGTAAGTGACTCATTCGCCATCAAATGTGTGTGAATTCCTAAGGAACCAAACTACTGACGTCATCGGTCCGTAGACTTAAAATAACTTTAACCTACTTATGCTAAGAACAACACACACACCCATGCCCTAGGGAGGACTTCAGCCTCCAGCGCAAGGGGCTGCACAATCCTTGACATGGCGCCTCAGACTGCACGGCCACTCTGTGTGGGAAAAGTCTCTATCTTTTACAAACTGCTAGGTGTGCTATTAAAAGATTTTATTAACAATTTTTTAACTTTATATAAAACATTTAGATCACTCTTCGCCATCCTTGGCTATGTCAGGAATTAACACATACATGTCTTTTAGTTAGGATCAAATAAGAAGTGCAGCCGGCCGGTGTGGCCGTGCGGTTCTAGGCGCTTCAGTCTGGAACCGCGTGACCGCTACGGTCGCAGGTTCGAATCCTGCCTCGGGCATGGATGTGGGTGATGTCATTAGGTTAGTTAGGTTTAAGTGGTTCTAAGTTCTAGGGGACTGATGACCACAGATGTTAAGTCCCATAGTGTTCAGAGCGAAATGAGAAGTGCCATCATTCATATTGCTGTACATAAAATTACGAAACGAATGAATACCGTTATCAGTAGTGAATTTCTCCCCGTTTGACGTTTGTAGAATTTAACGTGTTTTTAATTGGTTCGTTATTTGACCAGTAACATGCCTGCACTCGCCATTTTTTCTCCGCAGTCAGTTTAATGGTACCAAATGAGCAACTTGTAGACCCCTACTAGTTTCAATTTCTTCATGTGGGCAGGGGAATTTTCGTGAGTTTGTATGAATGGTGTCCGATAACAGAATTTCTTAACGTTGGTTCTATCCACTGTGCATTCAGAACAAGCTACATCTGTAGTATCATCTCCATATTATCGTGTGTGAATTAACAAATATTTTAGGGGAATGAATGATTATAAATGTTTCAGTGGCTGAAACCGATTTTAGCGGTTGTTTGTTATCAACGTACATAGTTGGTACTTACGGATAATAAATGTCTGTTATTGCAATATTGTCTTTCGTTAATGAACCAGACAGATCCAAACTGCATCCCTCCCCTTAAACCAACCTGTTGTTTTGATGTAATCAGTGTTAGAAGGGCAATTGAAATCTCTTACCGAGACATTCAATGAAATTTTTCCTATGTACCTTCCTGTATTCCTGAGTTATGAGGTAATGAGAGATTCCACTGCGGCTAAAATTGATGTTAATGACGTCAGTGACAAAATTAAAGTAAATCATGTTTAAATTAATTGCTTATTTACATGTGGCATACACGCTCATAGATACACAGGTAGTTTGGTTTATTTTTAAAGTAATCAGCGATCGCCATCGATGTCGCACTGCACTTGAGGTGTGCCCTTCACGTTATCAAAAATAAAAGGAGGCATACATATGATGACTATAAACCCTTCCTTCATAGTGACACTGCCAGTTTTTCTGTGACCATGAGAACTTTCTGAAAAACACATATGTGGTAGGATGTATAATATTTATTGTTTTCTTTCAAAGATCGCACTTTGTCTGTGTTATTGATTCGGCGTTGATCAAATGCTTTGTTTCCTTTTAGTAATGGGTATATTTCAGTTGTATCTTTCGGAGGAAATTTTATTTGTGTGTATATGGCTATGTCAACAATTTTTGAAGGGTTTATTAGGTTTCGCATCAGTATCTAGTAGTACCGGGTGATCAAAAAGTCAGTATAAATTTGAAAACTTAATAAACCACGGAATAATGTAGATAGAGAGGTAAAAATTGACACACATGCTTGGAATGACATGGGGTTTTATTAGAAACAAAAAAAACAAAGTTCACAAAATGTCCGACAGATGGCGTTGAACAGAAAAACGGCAAGGACTGCGCATGACAATCGTGCATAAAAGGAGCTGTAATGAGAGAGAGAATCAGATGCGCCAGAAGTCGCAGCATGTTGACGTTACATGAAAAGGCGCTTTTAGTGAAGCTGTATTATGAGAATGGGGAATGTGCTAGTTCAACGTTATGATCCTATCGCCATAGGAAGGGGATTCAAACGGGTAAAGGTCCGTTGACAAATGCAGCTGTAGCGAGAATGATTTCTAAGTTCGAAGCCACGGGTTGTTTAGACGATAGACCCCGTAGTGGCCGACCGAGCACAAGGAGTAATGCTACCGAGACAGTTCAGGAAGAAATGGAAACTGCAGCGGGTTCGTCTATGCACGGGGAAGTCAGCGCTCGTGCAGTCGCACGTCGCACCGGCATTTCATACACTATTGTTTGTTTGGCACTTAGGCGTACCCTCCGATGCTATCCGTACAAAATCCGTCGGCATCATGAACTGTTACCTGGCGATTTAGTGAAGCGGAGGGCATTTGCGGTGTGGGCATTTCAAAAGATGGAGGAAGATGACGATTGGTTGAGTAACGTGTTGTGGACCGACGAAGCTCACTTCACGCTTCGAGGGTCTGTCAACGCCCACAACTGCAGAATTTGGGCTACCGAAAATCGTAGATCTGTCGTGGAAACTACATTGCACGACGAGAAAGTCACGGTATGGATTGGATTTACCACAGCTACCGTTATCAGGCCTTTTTTCTTCGAGGAAATGCGTGATTCTGGTTTTATAACTGGTACCGTGACGGGTGAGACATACGCCGAAATGTTACACAATCGCATCATCCCCAGCCGGGCTGATAAACACCTGCTGGAACGTACGATGTTTATGCAGGATGGCTCTCCACCCCATATTGCTAGACGCGTGAAGGATCTCTTGCGCGCGTCGTTTGGTGATGATCGTGTGCTCAGCTGCCACTTTCGTCGCGCTTGGCCTCCCAGGTCCCCAGACCTCAGTCCGTCCGATTATTGGCTTTGGGGTTACCTGAAGTCGCAAGTGTGTCGTGATCGACCGACATCTCTAGGGATGCTGAAAGACAACATCCGACGCCAATGCCTCACCATAACCCCGGACATGCTTTACAGTGCTGTTCACAACATTATTCCTCGACTACAGCTATTGCTGAGGAATTATGGTGGACATATTTTGCATTTCCTGTAAAGAACATCATCATTGCTTTGTCTTACTTTGTTATGCTAATTATTGCTATTCTGATCAGATGAAGGGCCATCTGTCGGACATTTTTTGAACTTTTGTATTTTTTTGGTTCTAATAAAGACACACGTCATTCCAAGCATGTGTGTCAATTTGTACCTCTCTATCTACATTATTCCGTGATTTATTCAGTTTTAAAATTTATACTTTTTGATCACCCGGTAGAATTGAACATATCCTTACCCAGTGGTTCATGTGAGTTAGTGTATCTGAATAACAGGAATTGTGCTGGGAGAGTTGAAGGAATGAGCATTAGCACTCGCTCAAAAGCGAAAATTTTAGTAGTAATGGAGGGCATGTATGCTGCAGTATTATAGGGAAGATTATAGAATTATGGCAAGCCAAGGCGACCCTGGGGGTGCCTAGAGAGGAATGATTAACGGGAAATAAAGTAGAAAATACTGTTGCCGTTCCCGAGGGCAATGTAGCCAAAGATGAGGACAATTTTATAGGATTCTCACTGGCACTGGAATGTATGAACACGTACAAGGAGCCAAGAGCAGAAACCATTGGTATGCTGTGGCCAGCCCAATTTGTCTCAACAAAGAAGAGAACTGACTCGACACATTCGCAAACAAATGGTTCAGATGGCTCTGAGCACTATGGGACTCAACTGCTGTGGACATCAGTCCCCTAAAACTTAGAACTAATTAAACCTAACTAACCTAAGGACATCACACACATCCATGCCCGAGGCAGGATTCGAACCTGCGACCGTAGCAGCAGCGCGGCTCCAGATGGAGCGCCTAGAACCGCACGACCACCGAGGGCCGGCGACACATTCGCAAACTGAAGTACTTGCACTCATTTTGAGCAATTAAGGAACGTAGTCAGAAGAGAGAAAGCATGTACAAGCGACAAGAGGAACCGAATAAAAGCTATGAGAAGCAAAGGCAGGATTTTCAGGATGAGTGAAAAATTAGGTGAGCGGAACCAGAGATTTGACGAAGTGGGGATCAGATTAGATACAGTAGTTGCCGAAAACTGAGTTACTATAGAATATATTCTAAAGGAAAAGGCTGAAGCAAAACCGGAGATGGCGTAAAAATCACTGAAAATGCTAAACGGCAGGGTGAATTAGCAAAGTACAGACAGATATGCAAGAATTAACTTGAGAAGCGAGTAGTGCCGATCGAATATGATTTCACAGTGCATTCCGATGGGGAATCCCCCGGGTAGAGATAAGAGATTAATGGAATAGTATCAGAATTTGTTCTGCGGAGCAGAAGGTATTCGACCGTATCTGCCAGCAAATTGCGAACGGGGAAGATGTGTTGCAGAAGCATGAAAATGATAGTAGAGTGACTGAAAAACTAGAAACACTAGCAGTTGCTGCCTAGCATCTTTCCTTGAGGAGTGAAACTAAATCAGATCCTCCTCCACCATTCTGCTCGATACAACATCATTGAAACTGACGACATTTAGTGTAGGTGGTATTTCGTATCTGTACGCGGGCGTGGCGAACAAATAATACCCACAGGTGCTGAAAATGAAGTTTGTTTGCATCCACCCAAGAGAGGAAGCAATAGTGTGGATGCAGTTTTTAATGAGCAGTTGCAACGTATACGATGATTTTTGAGCAGCATTTCTAAATGAATCCTGGAATCAGAGCATACAAGATAGGGTAAAGCTAAGCAGCCTCAAGAATTATCAGACACAGATCACCACAACTCCATCACAAACTTTAAAGAGAGGGTGAAGCCCATCTAATACTTAGATGCGCCACATGACTATCCAGACTGATCAGGATTTGCCTGACAAAGTTAACTGACCGACTACGATGGAGACTGCGATCGCAGGAATTTAGGCAGGAATTAGGTCATGGTCAAAATTTGGATAACCAAATGGTCGGAGAGTAAATCTCTTCAAAATACAGAGAACCACGAAATCGCAATAACTGTATACGTGACGGATTCGAGGACATGGGTCGTGTGCTCCACGCCATCCTGAAATGACTGGTGGTGTTTTAATGAGAAAATGTAACCAAGAAGCGACGGAAGAAATTAACATCTGAGTGTTTTTGGTTTCGAACTTCCGCCATTGCCCATCGAAATAGTAAGTAGTGAGGATTGCTTTTCCTTCACTATTTCTTTTCTGCTGGCACATCTGTCATCCTAGGTACAGGTGCGGTCAGCCTGTAATTGGAATAATGAAGTGGTACGCCTTCTAAAGAGACACTGTGATTGGTGAACACTGTTACGACGTATAGATCTGTAGGAAGTATGAAAAGTTCGTAGAAGAATACAGGGATTAATATTACATAGTTTCGCAGAGTATCCACGCAGCGGAAGCGTTGCGAATGTGGCAGTACCAGGAATCACTGAACTATTACTGAGTTTATTCTTTTTCTATTGCCAGAAAGGCGTTATATAAGCGAAGTATTTGAACGGAATGGTAATGCTTTGGATGTGATCTGCTGGGGAAGGTTAAGCAAATTACAAATGGTACCCCAAAGCAAAGCCCTTTTATTATCTTGTGTTTCAGAAGAGCTTAGTGTATTTGTCCCTTTATGGAAAGAAATTGTGGATGAAGAAACGATACAAAGAGAGATAAGAGCACAGAAGGTGAAATAACTACAATAAATCAACAAAATGAACATGGAGAGATGGCAGTAACTGACGAATGGACTATGAAGAGTGTCAGTTTTGATATCTTACTATTAATAATTTATTGTATGCTAACTTCTATTGTTTAGCGTGTTTATTTACAGTTCGAAACAGAGCAATGGAAAAAAAATTTGAAAATTGAGAGATGATAACCCCCTATACGATTTTTGATGTATTTTACAGTGTAATCATATGCGTACGTCTTGACAGATAGAGGATTCCAGAGGACCAGGGAGTTCAGTTCCGGGTGACGACATATGCACTAATTGGTAATGAGCTATGTGTTAAGATGTTCTCTTGCAGAATGCAGAGACAGGTATTGATAACTGTCGTTAGAGGGATTAGTTATTGAATGTAGGGTCAGTAGTAGTTGTTAAGTAGTATTTAGAGGTTATTTAGGAAACGAATGTTTTGACCAGAGATCAGAGAGCTTTCATTGTTGGGAAGAGTACGATAGTGATAGTTATGACTTCTCACTGTGATAACATTCCGTGTACAGTCCCACTAAATGACAAAATATTTTATTTAGTTAAGAAAGTCAATGATTTTTGTTTTGTTACACGACACCTTCGTCTGGGGTAACGAACTGCTCCTGTGTCGGTCCAACAAAATGATGTCACTTGAAGAGCAGTACCTGTCAGCTCGATAAATAACTGTATGGAACAGGTGTGAATACTCGGAATGGTAGAACACACATTCAGTGGTGATGTTGTGGAACTCGCAAGCCAACATCTATAAAAGATGAATCTGTGACATCTTACAGCACCAACAGGGCTTTTGGATGAGTTAACCAGACAGGAAACCAAGGCGAATGAAGTCACAGTTGCCCAACGATTATGCCGGCCACTCCAGTCCACTGAGGCTTACAGGCCACGAATGCCCGCATTTGAGATACATTAGCCAGCCTGGCTCACGTATATATACATCCTACCATAGACCCTGGGTCTCAGTAGCATCCAGGTGCACACAATATGCCCAGTGGCACAGCTGACGCCAGCCTGTTACTATGAGAAGAAGACACTTTATAATGTGAGATAAAGCAGGCAGCCACTGCTGACAGATATACTACCAATAGCTGCAGACCTATGCTTCAGATAAACCTGCATACAGTCAAGTTGTCACCTCCACACCATTGGGTCACACTCTGACACCTTGTGCTGACAGCCATCTCACTGGTGAGCTGTGGATTTGAGGCTGGCCCATCTAGCTGCCCAGATGCACCATCACTGGCCACCACCCAGTGTGGGGCTACATTGTTGGCATATATTGCCCAGAGTGGTTGCACGCCATCATCATCAGCCAAACGCCAGACCACAGTTTAACACTGCTTGTCCCAGTGGGCTTTGTACTCCACTCAGAAGCAGGCCAGCAGCAGTGGTTGCTTTGTGTCATCTGTTCCAGTACCCATACTGCCTTGCACTAGCGCTGTGCTGTTGTGTTGAGAAGGCATGCTGCCACCAGCCACACTGTACATGTGCCATCTTCTTGGTGGTCAACTGCTAATGCAAACATGCTGCTGTGACCCTGATTGACTACATGGAAAGATGCCACCAACTACACCTTCAGCATCGATTTCATCACAAAGAGTTTCTTAACCAAGGATGGTTTATTGATGGGCTATCTTTTTACTCTAGCCACCATCATCAGCACTCTGGACCACAAACTTGAGACAGGTGGAGGGTGGGAGAGGGTGTTCTTCATCCTGACCTACCTGCAGCCCACTCCACTGCCACCTAATGGGTCATGACATGACCACTAATTTTGGTGTCAGAAGAGTTTGGTGATGGCAGTGATCTTTAGACATCAATGGCAGCTATCTGTGGAGAGGACGCATCAGCTACTATAGATAATGTCATCAGTGTCAATGCCAGCACAGTGTTTGTTAGAGCACTTACTATTTTGTTGCCATCCGGTGCCATCAGATTGGCACAGGGATTTAAAAGTGATGTTTGAAAGTCTGAGGGACCTTCTGACCTTCCTCAGTTTAGAAGTAATACCAGGGCAGACTATGATGGCATGAAGCCAGTGAAATACATGCAGTGCAACTTTTTAGGCCACAAAGTGCCTTGTACTCAGTCAGTGCATGTTAAATGTAGTATGTGCCAGTGCTATGGCCATTATGCATAGTTATATGACAGTAACAAAGATCTGTCACAAGGTTCAGCACAAAAGGCTGTGTGGTGGAAGGGTTAGTCCAGCAACAGCAACATAACTCACAGCTTGCATTATGACACAAATTTATTGATACAGCTTTCATAAATTACTATATGGACATGAATTAAGCAAATTTATTTCCTTCAGAATGGCTAAGAAACAACAAGTGCTTTATGGACTTACAGCACAAAATTTATGAAATGGTCCACAGTACTCAAAACATTGGTTATCTAGCTACAGTTTAACTGACATGAAGGTTTACCTATAGTTTAGTATTAACAGCAATCCCAAGTAAGGGAACAGATTATATATACTGCAGGGAGAGGTGGGAACTCTTAATGCAATATATTCTATGTTCCTGTAACCCTCCTGGTCTCAACCTTCCTTAGTCATTGTCATCACCCAACTAGACCCTTCCTTGTTCCCATTCCAGCACTACACAGCCCTGTAATCCACCAACACACCGAGTCTTTTCACTTCTCCCCTTTTCCACCACCTCTTCTCTCTTCCCCACCCTCCATCTAACCTCCCAACTGTACCTAGCTGCCCTACCCTCTCTCAGATCATCCTTGTATGCTCCCGAGCAGCACTTCAGTGTCCTCACCACTACCTAGCTATCCCTCCCCCTTCTCCTGCAGTCTCCTCTTTACTCTCACCCAGTTACCTCTCCCATCATACACTGCTGCTGCTGCTGGTGGTGCTCATAGTCTGGGTTCAGCTGCCAGAGACTATAGTCGTATGCATGTGAATTGTGTGTGTGTGTGTGTGTGTGTGTGGTCTATTGTTGACAAAGGCCTCGTTGGCTGAAAGTTTATTTTGTGACAGTCTTTTTGTTGTGCATATCTGTGATTCAGCATCTGCATTATATGGTGAGTAGCAACTATCCTTTTCGTAATACTGTTACATTGCGTCCTGGATTTTCCGTTGTTTGAGTACAGAAAATTTCTGTCCAGCAGGGACTGAAGCATAAAGTAAAGTCTTGGCATTATCTTGTAATGAAGTGAAACTGTAGAAATATACCAATCTGTAGAAATCTAGCATGTTATCAATCACCATTACAGTCCAGACAGAGGAGGTGACATGCTGTCCTGAAAGATGGTGGTGCAGCCCATAGCGAGGCTTTGTCGAAAACTTTAGGTGGCTTGATAAGTTCACTTGCTGACATAAATAGATACCTTGCAGTAAGATACACGTGGCCATGCAAGTCTATTTGTGGCTGTGACACTGGTGATGCAGGAAGAGGTGTGGCACATCAATGACCTCTAACCACTCTGTGCACTCTGCTTGGTGACCTGGCCAGAACACTGTCGTCGCCACCTGCTGGTCGGACCACGTAGTTCTGGAACTTAAGTTTTCCTGCATCGTCCATTCCATAGGAGTGAAGCTTGCAGCAACCCAAACTACTTAGACACTGGTGCGTGATGCCATTGACGCCTGATGTCTAAGGCGACATGGCAGATACATCAAAGTGCTCCATACAAAGGAGCATAGTATGAGTACACATGCGAGAAGTAGATGGAGAACATATGGTTCCTATTTGTGAGGATAACTTCAGCCCTAATGAAGTAGTTTTCGCAAAAAGGTAGCTAGTTACCAACTCGGACATTCTCGTTTTAGACAGGTCACATGTGTTCCTTTGTTGGAAGCAGACCTTCAATATATCTTGAGACAGGTTTCGAAATTCTCGCAAAGAGTCTTTGTATGATCTCACATTCTATATGAGGTTAGCATATAAAGCTCAGAATTTACAATGGTCACCAAATGATTCAAAACAAAGTTTGACTTACCTTGTGTCATGTTGATCTTCTCCAAGTATAAACTGTGTCATGTATGAAATTTTGTGTAGAAAACATTTAATATACTCTGTTGAACTTTAAACAAAAACAGGGCCAAAAAATTTGTTGCAGGCCTTTATCTATTCACTGGTAGATTTACCCCTACTCAGTGTTATAATGTATTGCAGAATCCATAACAATGTTGTCCAACAATTCCGTATACAGAGTCTGTTCATTAACACAGCCAAGCAGAGAGTGACTTTCATTCTCAAAGCAACCAAGGTTGTAGGAATACTGCTGGTATAAACTTACCGTTTTCTTGGTTAAATTACATATTGTTACAGTGGTCATTAATTATGGAAATTTAATTTTTCCGTTCCTGCTATTATTAGTAAAGGCAGTGTTACAAAGAAGTTGTTTTGAAAACGTCATTTACAAATATACATTTTAAAAGTTATTTTTTCTTCAGAGTGTGATTTTAAAGTGTTATTTGTCAGTTTAATGTTATAAAGTTCTAAACAGAATTTTGGTGTTATCAAGAATACTAATCACTTGTATTTTGAAGCTGTAAATTATTAAGAAATTTAAATATTACATGTTTCAATAAAACCTCAGTCCAGCAAGTTTGACCAAATATGGAATGGATTCTGAAGTTTCCACCACCTAGGCTTCTTGATGAGATTTAACTTCTTAAAAACGCAACTAATTTTTGTAACAAGGAATCTTGCAAATATGTATTTCATCTATTTCAGCTCTACTTCTCTTACGTAACAATTTAGATGGTCATTTGTGACTTGTGGTTAAAATTAGACCAAGTGCTATTGTGATTTAAAAGCTTTAATATCAATCAGTTTTGAATTATTCTGTTTTCAAACATGGTAGTAATAATGGCGTGTCAACACACTTTGCTAACTGGGAAAATGTAAGTCGACTTTTATGATGTTATGTAAGTATATGTATACTCGATAGTATATAGAAGAACGTAATTTCAGTTATGTTATTCATTACACCATAGTGCAAAAAATGTCAACTCTAAATACTAATACCCAGGAACATGTGACTTTTTGCTCAAAAACATATCAGGTTCCTTAGTAAATTGAATTAACCTCAGTATAAAGTGTTACAATCTGCATTACATGCAAAAATTCGGTACCTGGAAGCAGTGAAGGGATAGCCATGGAGAAGCTTTTGGTAATGTTTGCTGATTTATTCAACCCTAGTGTGCCACTGCTCGCAACACTCTTAACACAAACAGAATCCTGGTTGGGGATGAAGCTCCCATGCTCAGAAAACTGAGCAAAATACTGCATTGTTTGCAACCAACAACGGAGGAGTTTGTCAGGCAGCAACTGAATGGTGGCGTTATTGAAGAGAGTAATAGTCCTTGGGGAGCACTGCTCGTCATTGTATCCAAAATTCGTCAGATAGAGCCAAAACGTACCGGTTGCATTGTTATGATCGTTATGTAAACGCTAGAACGGTTGCAGATGCGTATCTAACATCACATATAACAAGACTAGATACCTTGTGGCAGTGCAAATTTCCACACTAGATCTAATGAACTGTTACCATCAGTTGGACATTGTGCTGCAGGACAGGCGAAAGACTGTATTTAACATCTGCTGAAGCGATTACTGGTGAATACCATTTGGTCTAGAGAATGAACCAACAAGATTTCAGTGATTGTTAAATGGTAAGTTGAGAAGAGTGAAGTCACATCAGTGCAAAATGTACCTGGATAACATTGTCATCTTTTCTAAGGATATGAAAGAATACACAAACTGGCTAGAATAAATTATTAAGAGGTTGCCTTCAGTGTGTTTAATATCGAGTACTGAGATGCCCTACCTACAATTAACAGAGATGAATTGCCTAGGTCACGTAATTATCCAAGGTGGGATAAAAACTGACTTTAGGTTAATACGCGAATTGTGCGATTTCCTGTCATGACCTACTAGAAAACCGCAACAATCATTTTTACGATTAGCCAATTATTATGGAAGAAGTGTCAAGCGATTTGCTGATGTTCTCAGATTGGTGACATCTGTGTTAAAGAACAGTGTAAAACTGCAGAGGACGGCTGAATCTCTGGCTTTGTATGAGTAATTAAAGGAGGCATTAATAAATACACTCCTGGAAATTGAAATAAGAACACCGTGAATTCATTGTCCCAGGAAGGGGAAACTTTATTGACACATTCCTGGGGTCAGATACATCACATGATCACACTGACAGAACCACAGGCACATAGACACAGGCAACAGAGCATGCACAATGTCGGCACTAGTACAGTGTATATCCACCTTTCGCAGCAATGCAGGCTGCTATTCTCCCATGGAGACGATCGTAGAGATGCTGGATGTAGTCCTGTGGAACGGCTGGCCATGCCATTTCCACCTGGCGCCTCAGTTGGACCAGCGTTCGTGCTGGACGTGCAGACCGCGTGAGACGACGCTTCATCCAGTCCCAAACATGCTCAATTGGGGACAGATCCGGAGATCTTGCTGGCCAGGGTAGTTGACTTACACCTTCTAGAGCACGTTGGATGGCACGGGATACATGCGGACGTGCATTGTCCTGTTGGAACAGCAAGTTCCCTTGCCGGTCTAGGAATGGTAGAACGAAGGGTTCGATGACGGTTTGGATGTACCGTGCACTATTCAGTGTCCCCTCGACGCTCACCAGTGGTGTACGGACAGTGTAGGAGATCGCTCCCCACACCATGATGCCGGGTATTGGCCCTGTGTGCCTCAGTCGTATGCAGTCCTGATTGTGGCGCTCAACTGCACGGCGCCAAACACGCATACGACCATCATTGGCACCAAGGCAGAAGCGACTCTCATCGCTGAAGACGACACGTCTCCATTCGTCCCTCCATTCACGCCTGTCGCGACACCACTGGAGGCGGGCTGCACGTTGTTGGGGCGTGAGCGGAAGACGGCCTAACGGTGTGCGGGACCGTAGCCCAGCTTCATGGAGACGGTTGCGAATGGTACTCGCCGATACCCCAGGAGCAACAGTGTCCCTAATTTGCTGGGAAGTGGCGGTGCGGTCCCCTACGGCACTGCGTAGGATCCTACGGTCTTGGCGTGCATCCGTGCGTCGCTGCGGTCCGGTCCCAGGTCGACGGGCACGTGCACCTTCCGCCGACCACTGGTGACAACATCGATGTACTGTGGAGACCTCACGCCCCACGTGTTGAGCAATTCGGCGGTACGTCCACCCGGCCTCCCGCATGCCCACTATACGCCCTCGCTCAAAGTCCGTCAACTGCACATACGGTTCACGTCCACGCTGTCGCGGCATGCTACCAGTGTTAAAGACTGCGATGGAGCTCCGTATGCCACGGCAAACTGGCTGACACTGACGGCGGCGGTGCACGAATGCTGCGCAGCTAGTGCCATTCGACGGCCAACACCGCGGTTCCTGGTGTGTCCGCTGTGCCGTGCGTGTGATCATTGCTTGTACAGCCCTCTCGCAGTGTCCGGAGCAAGTATGGTGGGTCTGACACACCGGTGTCAATGTGTTCTTTTTTCCATTTCCAGGAGTGTAGCACTATATTCAAATCTCAAATCATGAAGAGGAATTTATCCTGTACTTTGATGCAAAAAATCGTACAGTAGAATGCATTCTTAATTCGAAAGTTAATGGAAAAGAGCGCTAGTAACTTATGTGAAAAGACAGTTAAACTAAGTCAATAAACTACTCAACAACAAAAAATAATGTGTTGAGTTTACTGTATAGTGTCACAGAGTTTTACCTCTATGGCAGGAAATTCAAAACCTTAACCAGCTATAGAGTGTGAAAATAGTCATTGGGGTTGAAGAATCTTTGGATCTTGTTGACTTGATGTGGGTCGAAATTAAGCAAGTCTGGCTTTGAGATGACGGAAAAAACAAGCAGAAAGCTTGCTAATGCAGATGGACTAAGCAGAAAGATTGATGTCATATGAGTGCTTGGCTGAAGTTCGCTGAACTGCATCTCGAGGAAAAGAGGAAAGGCGTGTTGGAGGAAGGTACCAAGCCTTACATTTATCCTATGAATGGCCACTGCAACAGTTATGCCAAGTAATAAGTCTGGTGCCACATACATTTTTGCTTGAAAACAGGATGTTAGGATTCGGGTGGGAAATTGCTAAAAACCGTCTTTGGGTCTATGGGTACTGATAATATCTGGGAAATGAATGGTACAATGGAACAACTAAAGGAAGTGGCAAATAGAAAAGAACTTATTTTAATGATTAATGAAAACCAAATCAGCTGTATGAAATATAAGATAAACTCTTTCGTGTTTGAAGTTAGTTGGATTTAGTCTTTATGGTGATAATCAAAACAAAACCCATCAGTTTAATTCAAGAGAATATAGCTGCCCAAACCCTAACCAACAACGACCATGATAAAAATACACTCCTGGAAATGGAAAAAAGAACACATTGACACCGGTGTGTCAGACCCACCATACTTGCTCCGGACACTGCGAGAGGGCTGTACAAGCAATGATCACACGCACGGCACAGCGGACACACCAGGAACCGCGGTGTTGGCCGTCGAATGGCGCTAGCTGCGCAGCATTTGTGCACCGCCGCCGTCAGTGTCAGCCAGTTTGCCGTGGCATACGGAGCTCCATCGCAGTCTTTAACACTGGTAGCATGCCGCGACAGCGTGGACGTGAACCGTATGTGCAGTTGACGGACTTTGAGCGAGGGCGTATAGTGGGCATGCGGGAGGCCGGGTGGACGTACCGCCGAATTGCTCAACACGTGGGGCGTGAGGTCTCCACAGTACATCGATGTTGTCGCCAGTGGTCGGCGGAAGGTGCACGTGCCCGTCGACCTGGGACCGGACCGCAGCGGCGCACGGATGCACGCCAAGACCGTAGGATCCTACGCAGTGCCGTAGGGGACCGCACCGCCACTTCCCAGCAAATTAGGGACACTGTTGCTCCTGGGGTATCGGCGAGGACCATTCGCAACCGTCTCCATGAAGCTGGGCTACGGTCCCGCACACCGTTAGGCCGTCTTCCGCTCACGCCCCAACATCGTGCAGCCCGCTTCCAGTGGTGTCGCGTCAGGCGTGAATGGAGGGACGAATGGAGACGTGTCGTCTTCAGCGATGAGAGTCGCTTCTGCCTTGGTGCCAATGATGGTCGTATGCGTGTTTGGCGCCGTGCAGGTGAGCGCCACAATCAGGACTGCATACGACCGAGGCACACAGGGCCAACACCCGGCATCATGGTGTGGGGAGCGATCTCCTACACTGGCCGTACACCACTGGTGATCGTCGAAGGGACGGTACATCCAAACCGTCATCGAACCCATCGTCCTACCATTCCTAGACCGGCAAGGGAACTTGCTGTTCCAACAGGACAATGCACGTCCGCATGTATCCCGTGCCACCCAACGTGCTCTAGAAGGTGTAAGTCAACTACCCTGGCCAGCAAGATCTCCGGATCTGTCCCCCATTGAGCATGTTTGGGACTGGATGAAGCGTCGTCTCACGCAGTCTGCACGTCCAGCACGAACGCCGGTCCAACTGAGGCGCCAGGTGGAAATGGCATGACAAGCCGTTCCACAGGACTACATCCAGCATCTCTACGATCGTCTCCATGGGAGAATAGCAGCCTGCATTGCTGCGAAAGGTGGATATACACTGTACTAGTGCCGACATTGTGCATGCTCTGTTGCCTGTGTCTATGTGCCTGTGGTTCTGTCAGTGTGATCATGTGATGTATCTGACCCCAGGAATGTGTCAATAAAGTTTCCCCTTCCTGGGACAATGAATTCACGGTGTTCTTATTTCAATTTCCAGGAGTGTACATGTACCAGGAAGCCTAACTGGTGTCTGTGACTCAATTGCAACGCAGACCTATTCGTAGGCACTGCTTCTTCAAAGTCCATCTGCACAACTTGGTAAAATATCAATACATCGCTGAGGTCCAGTGTGTTCCAGTTTGGTAGGTGTACATTCGTTACATCAGCTGCCCACAGTTACAAGTGCAATTATGACAATTCGTGCAGCTGTAACAGTGGCACTACTGACCCAACATAACATTTACACAAGCATGAATTCTCAGCTCCAAACTACCACAACACTGCTACACTGTGCGCCATATGTGTTATGCTCTCTGCCACGCTGGAGATAAAGACCACAACACTAGGATGGTTCTGGAACTGCTGGTAATTAATAGCCTGATGTTATCCAGGACACATAAATAACGTAAACCCACCAAGAGGTGATCAGTGCCAGTATAGCATGAGTTTTGTTCATTATTTAATATCGTTTAAGACTGTGTGCATCGTACAAGCAAAATATACTTAATCGATACCAGTCAAAATCACTGACTACTCGAGGGTACTCGATTTGATGTTATCTTGACAAGAACAAAAACAAAGCTTTTTATGCCGTAGAGGCGGATCTGCTGTTTGTAGCACATCCGATCTCTTCCAACACTAACCGCATTTCCTCTAAACGATTACGCGTCACCCTCACTGTTAACATTCCTTGGCTGCAGTGATGTCAGATAATCCACTTTCAGAATATTAATTCGCTGCATGCTTTAATGGCCTCCGTGGAGAAAGTCTCAGAATTATAAGCGAAATATTTTACTCTGGATCCTAACTCGAACTATACTTAATTTATTGATGTAGTATTGTTGTTTCTGTTCTACACTGCCTTGGACTATTTCAGCAGGTCGTTCCGTAAACTACATCGCATTTTTATTTTTGGCCCTGCTAGTAGAACTACACGAGGCTTTTATGTTACTAATGCCGCACTCTGGACTCTTACCATGCTGTCTTGCGCCTTTTTGTGGGTAGCTATTCCCTGCTCCGTGACAGTAGCTTCTCGCGGCCGCTGCCGGCTATTTTGAAATCCGATTATTACCCTCAATCAAAATTCAAATATCTTATGAACCCAAGCTCATGTCCCGTTGCGGGTTTCCACCAGTTTTACTTTGATAAAAATTCACATCGTCTATATACAGACATCAAAAAAAGTTTGGTGTCACCTTGATTCGCAGAAGTCCTGAAGACAGACGTCGACTGTGGATATTGTATCACAGAACAGTCCCATTGACTGTTCAGAAAACCGAGCGAGGTGGCGCACTAGTTAGGACACTGGACTCACATTCAGGAGGACGACGGTTCAATGGAACGTCCGGCCATCCTGATCTAGATTTTTCGTGATTTCCTTAATACGCTTCAGCGAATGCTGGGAGGGTTGCTTTGAAAGAGCACGGCCGACTTCCTTCCCCATCCTTCCCTAATCCGAGGAGACTCTGATGACCTCGCAGCTTAGTCTCCTCCCCCAAATCAACCCAACTGTTCAGAGATGTCACTAACCCCCCCCCCCCCCCCCAAACAAAGATATTAACAACCATCCCTGAGCAGCACCTATTAGACGGAGGGGGTCCGACAGCCGATCAGTTCCAGTCATTCCACCAGGAAGGAGGTACACGGCTCGTGTTGTCTGTAGTTCAACCATGCCTAGACGGTCAATACCGTGGTTCGATCGCATCCGCATAGTTACTTTCTGCCAGGAAGGGCTCTCAAAAAGGGAAGTGTCCTGGCTTCTCGGAGTGAACCAAAGCAATGTTGTTCGGACATGGAGGAGATACATAGAGACGGGAACTGTCAATGACACGACTCGCTTAGGCCGCCCAAGGGCTACTACTGCAGTGGATGACCACTACCTATGGATTACGGCTTTGAGGAACCCTGACAGCAACGCCACCATTTGAATAACGCTTTTTGTCCAGTCACAGGACGTCATGTTGCGACTCAAACAGTGCACAATAGGCTGCATGATACGCAACTTCACCCCCGACGTCCATGTCGAGGTTCATCTTTGCAACCACGACACCATGCAGATCGGTACAGATGTATCGAACAAGATGGCGAATGGACCGCTCAGGATTGGCATCACGATCTCTTCACTGATGAGTGTCGCATGGGCCTTCAAGCAGGCAATCGGCGGAGACGTGTTTGGAGGCAACCCGGTTAGGCTGAACGCCTTAGACACACTGTCCAGCGAGTGGAGCAAGGTGGTGGTTCCCTGCTGTTTTGGAGTGGCATTATGTGGGGCCGACGTACGCCGCTGGTGGCCATTGAAGGGGCCGTAACGGCTGTACAATACGTGAATGCCATCCTCCGACCGACGGTGCAACCATATCGGCAGCGTACTGGCGACGCATTCGTCTTCATGGACGACAATTCACGCCCCCATGGTGTACATATTGTGAATGACTTCGTTCAGGATAACGACGTCGCTCGACTAGAATGGACAGGATGTTCTCCAGACATGAAGCTTATCGAACATGCTTGGGATAGATTGAAAAGGGCTCCTTATGGACGACGTGACCCATCTACGGAATCTACTTCGAATCGCCGCTAACGAGTGGGACAATCAGGACCAACAGTGCCTTGATGAACTCGTGGATAGTATGCCATGGCCAATACAGGTATGCATGAATGGAAGAGGACGTGCTACTGGGTATTAGAGGTACCGGTGTGTACAGCAACCTAGACAATCACCTCTGAAGGTGTCGCTGTATGGTGACACAACATGCAATGTGTTGTTTTGATGAGCAATAAAAAGGGCTGAAATGATGTTCATGTTGATCTCTGTTCCAATTTTCTGTACTAGTTCCGGGACTCTCGGAACCGAGGTGATGCAAAACTTTTTTTGATGTGTGTAGATTTTCATTGCCTTCCTCCTCTTAATCATTACTTTGTGTTACGACTGGTTTCATTCATGGAACATCTTCAGGTTGCTGAGACAAACATTTCAAGACTGAAATAGATGAGGTTGTTTTCATTAACCGCAAGTTCCGATTCAGCTGTGGTGCTCAAAATGAGTAGAGCTGTTGCAGTGTGGCATATCAGGCAGTTAACAAACCTGAAAAAGAGCTTATTAAGTAACGCTCGAACATCGCGGGAATTGACTACAGAACTGACAGGTGTATGTAAAAGCGAGCATGGGCACGGTGAATTGGGGTTCGAACGTGGCAGAAACCTAAATTTATCTATGAGATACTAAGATCACCGTCCTAAGACTCCTACAGCCTTTAGTGCTTTCTATAAGAGATGCTAGAACGGAATGCACAGCAATACTTTTGTGTTGTCGTTGATAGTGTATAGTCTTGTACCATGGGAAGCAAGGAGAGGATGTCTTTCTGTAATACAACTGCACACATGTATTAACAGGGTTCTTTATTCATAACAACATGAAGCTACTTATCTTTAATCAATTTCTTGCGGTACAGGCTTTTCCGTAGTAGCCCACATTAGCCTCACTGTTGGTGAAGTACAAGTCCCGCTGTGCACACTACTCTGGTCGCTGTGTGCTGCCTGAGACTGAGACTCTGCGATTGTGACTGTCTGCAGCTGCAACTGACTGGGCTGCGACTGATGGCTGACTGTGTGACTGCCTGGAACTGTGACTGACTCGGCCCTCCAGTCCACGATGGCGATCTAAATATTGGCGGTCGAGATGGCATTGGCGGATCGTTGCTTTCGAGTCTATCTTCGACCTCTCTCCTGATACGCGCGGTTGATTTAGCGCCTATTATCGATCTTCTTGCAACCCCTTTACCAACTGGTGTGCGGGCGAGAGGTGTGCTGGTGACAGCACTATTACAGCACGCAATACATCATGCGGTAGTCGGCTATTGAATCTTACACTATCACCTCCAGGACAATTCCTAGCTGGCCCATAGAAGGCTCCAGTAAATTTAACAGCAGAACTGTAAGATACAGTGACACCCTCAGAGCAGATTAACAGTCATGGCACCAGACTTCGTATTCGGTACGGCACACAGTTTTAATCTGCCAGGTACTTTCATATCAGCGCACACTCCGCTGCAGAGTGAAAATCTCATTCTGGAAACATCCCCTAGACTGTGGCTAAGCTATGTCTCCGTAATATCCTTTCTTCCAGGAGTGCTAGTTCTGCAAGGTTCGCAGAAGAGCTTCGGTGGAGTTTAGAAAGTAGGAGACGAGATACTGGCAGAACTGAAATTGTGAGGACGGCTCGTGAGTCGTGCTTGGGTAGCTCAATTGGTAGACCACTTGCTCGCGAAAGGCAATGTTCCCGAGTTCGAGCCTCGGTACGGCACACAGTTTTAATCTGCCAGGTAATTTCATATCAGCGCACACTCCGCTGGAGAGTGAAAATCTTATTCTGTATATGTAAGCTGTAAAAAATAGAAAAGGTACAGACCACGGTTATCATCGACAATCCAACGGCACACTGGAGCGCACATATCGTATATTGAAGGAGATGTTACGGTACTACATTAACCGCTACCAGTTCAGTTGTCACCGTTGTCACATTCATGTGTAACACACCTCACAGTACCACGGGGTACATCCCATTTGAATTATTCTTCGGTAGGAATCATAACCTGATGGGTTGGCTCCAGAAGAAGCCGGCAAATGTAGTTTGTAATTACGTCATTTATGTGACCAAAATACGGCAAAGGATGAAAATGCTGCATCAGGATTCCCGAGAAACTATACAAGAGCGCAAGGAAAAGAACAAGAAAATTGTGATGAAATCCAGAATTCAAAAGTTTTCCAGAAAAATGTCTACGTGTTGCTATATGAAGAAAGTGTACGAAGGGGACGCAGTAAGGAATTGGCTAGTCAATGGTGAATGGCATATACCGTTGTCACTGTGAAAGAGCCTAATGTGATTATTTGATTACAGGGTAAGAAATGTATAAAAGTACATGCAAATCGATTAAAAGTGTTTCTCTGAAGTAAGAGTACAATCCGTGGGCTGAAAGTCTCTTTCTGTTGCACATGCCAGGTAGACATTCACTCTGGGTGATAAACGTTATCGGAAGCATGTTGATGACCTGCCTCACGGAAAGAGGACCACAGTCTCAAGATGTATGAACACAACAGTTCCAGTCTGCACCGGGAACAAATTACGATAACCACGTTGTAGTCAGCCTACCCAGTACAGCGTGGAGGATTGTTAGCTGTTTCAACCTTAGGGAACGCACTAATTTACCCAGTTGCATCAGTTGAAGGTAAGCACAAGCGAGTGCAAAAGCACGCAGCAGACGATAAACTA
Source organism: Schistocerca cancellata (assembly GCF_023864275.1). NCBI lineage: Eukaryota > Metazoa > Arthropoda > Insecta > Orthoptera > Acrididae > Schistocerca > Schistocerca cancellata. The sequence continues at coordinate 985,833,894 of NC_064627.1, forward strand.
GCGGGTAGGGAAAATTAAGGAAGCAAAAGAGTTAATTGGGCAGTTGGCCAGGCACTAGAACAGCAGGTCAAAATGAGAAACATTAAATTTTACTGGTGAAACTAGCAAGATATGTTTTGGTATACTAGACGAAGAAGATCCTTCATTCTTAAAGGTGAAAATAGGTGTGTTAGAAGAACAAGAGAGTGAGAGAGCTGTTGCGACTGTCTAAAGAAAATAGGTGTGTTAGAAGAACAAGAGAGAGAGAGAGAGAGAGAGAGAGAGAGAGAGAGAGAGAGAGAGCCCGTGCGACGGTTTAAAGAGCAAATAATTATTGTGTGAGCTCACTAACATGGGTAAATCAAGCTGTAATCGCGGTGGGCAAGAATGAGCAGATTATTGCCGAAGGGATCAGAAAACTGAGCGCTCATGTGGACGAATACGAAAACAGTACAAGTAAGAAGGAGCAACATGCCATGGCTAACCATAGCAGAACAACTACAGCAAATTCGAACCATGCTTAATGAATTGGAACGTGAATATGATTTGTTGATTTCTGCCATAGGGAACATGCAGAAGGGTCTCTCGGAGCCACACTTGACGTAAATTTTCCTATTGAACTGGCAGAAGACCAAGGGTATAAGTTACTTTGTATAATAGATTTAGACATACGTACTTTTAGCCATATTACGTTAAGTTATGTTGAACGTACACTTAATCGATAGTAATATACTGGGTGATCGAAAAGTCAGTATAAATTTTAAAACTGAATAATTCACGGAATAATGTAGATAGAGAGGTACAAATTGACACACATGCTTCGAATGACATGGGTCTTTATTAGAACAAAAAAAAAAAAAAAAAAAATACAAAAGTTCAAAAAATGTCCGACAGATGGCGCTTCATCTGATCAGAACAGCAATAATTAGCATAAGAAAGTAAGACAAAGCAAAGATGATGTTCTTTACAGGAAATTCAAAATATGTCCACCATCATTCCTCAGCAATAGCTGTAGTCGGGGAATAATGTTGTGAACAGCACTGTAAAGCATGTCCGGGATTATGGTGAGGCATTGGCGTCGGATGTTGTCTTTCAGCATCCCTAGATATGTCGGTCGATCACGATACACTTGCGACTTCAGGTAACCCCAAAGCCAATAATCGGACGGACTGAGGTCTGGGGACCTGGGAGGCCAAGCGTGACGAAAGTGGCGGCTGAGCACACGATCATCACCAAACGACGCGCGCAAGAGATCTTTCACGCGTCTAGCAATATAGGGTGGAGAGCCATCCTGCATAAACATCGTACGTTCCAGCAGGTGTTTATCAGCCCGGCTGAGGATGATGCGATTCTGTAACATATCGGCGTATGTCTCACCCGTCACGATAGCAGTTAGAAAACCGGAATCATGCATTTCCTCGAAGAAAAAAGGCCCGATAGCTGTAGATGTGGTAAATCCAACCCATACCGTGGCTTTCTCGTCGTGCAATGGAGTTTCCACGACAGTTCTAGGATTTTCGGTAGCCCAAGTTCTGCAGGTGTGGGCGTTGACAGACCCTCGGAGCGTGAAATGAGCTTCGTCGGTCCACAACACGTTACTCAACCAATCGTCATCTTCCGCCGTCTTTTGAAACACCCACACCGCAAATGCCCTCCGCTTCACTAAATCGCCAGGTAACAGTTCATGATGCCGATGGATTTTGTACGGATAGCATCGGAGGGTGCAAAAATGGCTCTGAGCACTATGCGACTTAACTCCTGAGATCATCAGTCGCCTAGAACTTAGAACTAATTAAATCTGAGGACATCACACACATCCATGCCCGAGGCAGGATTCGAACCTGCGACCATAGCGGTCGCTCGGTTCCAGAATGTAGCGCTTACAACCGCACGGCCACTCCGCCCGCTCTGAGGGTACGCCTCAGTGCCAACCAAACAGTAGTGTATGAAATGCCGGTGGGATATGCGACTGCACGAGCGCTGACTTCCCCGTGCATAGACGAACCCGCTACAGTCTTCATTTCTTCCTGAACTGTCTCAGCAGCATTACGCCTTGTGCTCGGTCGGCCACTACGGGGTTCATCGTCTAAACAACCCGTGGCTTCGAACTTCGAAATCATTCTCGCCACAGCTGCATTTGTCAACGGACCTTTACCCGCTCGAATCCCCTTCCTATGGCGATAGGATCATAACGCTGAACTAGCGCATTCCCCATTCTCATAATACAGCTTCACTAAAAGCGCCTTTAGGTAACGTCAATATGCTGCGACTGCTGGCGCATCTGATCCTCTCTCTCTCTCTCTTTTTTTTCCCTTTATTGTGATTTTAAACACCTTATACAAAGGCGGGCTGTCAGCAGCACAATACGCCGCTCTTCAGCCTTGAGTTTGACAACAAGTAGTACATAAAGGTGGCACAGAGAAGACAGTCATAACGGTGGGCAAAAAATGGAGACACTAAAAATCGAAGAAACGTGGAGCCGTTCACGCTGGACGAGAAACATCACTAACACTAGGTGACACGGTGCACATAACATGGATGATGGTGACGGCACGTGAACGGTGGTGGCGTGACGGCGAACAACACTAACACACAAACGAAGGCACACACACGAAACACTGATGGCGATGATCTCCGGCGCGCGAAGATCTTCTCTCTCATTACAGCTCCTTTTATACACGATTGTCATCCACAGTCACTGACGTATTGCTATCCTGCGCCATCTGTTGGACATTTTGTGAACTTTTTTTTGGTTCTAATAAAACCCCATGTCATTCCAAGCATGTGTGTCAATTTTTACCTCTCTATCTGCGTTATTCCGTGGCTTATTAAGTTTTCAAATTTATACTGACTTTTTGATTACCTGGTATATACTCTATATAAGGTTTGGCCGCTGTCAGCTGAATTTCGTAAGACGAAGCGATTATTCACTTATATCAGACCCGAAAAGGAATTCATGGTCATAGATGAAGCGAAGTAACAGTATGTGCAGCTGTCCAACGGGCAACTTCTACGCATAATGGTCACCGTAAGAAGTCAGATATGTAAGTAGAAGTGAGGTCCACGTGCGATCATGTATGATGCATAGCTCTAAAGCTGCAGCCGACAACAGAAATTCCAAGAAAATGCAAACTTGAATACATAATACTGAACGACACTATCTGAATGTAGATACAAAACAGCGACTGCTTGTATGTCGCTCCAAAGGACGAAGGTTTGACTATATTGTGTAACGGCCTACCTCCTACTAACCTCATCTTGCGTGACATAGGCAAGTTAAGTCTTCTAAGTGAATGCAAGGGCTATGGTGCACAGATTATGTTGCAGTCCAACCATATGATACACACCAATACCAGTAAAACAGACGTAGCACCGAAGTTAAATGTAGACACAGAATTTTGTTCAAACTGAAATGGCTCTGAGCACTATGGGACTTAACATCTGAGGTCATCAGTCCCCTAGACTTAGAATTACTTAAACCTAACTAACCTAAGGTCTTTACACACATCCATGCTCGAGGCAGGATTCGAACCTGCGACCGTAGCAGCAGCCCGCGCTGAAGCGCCTAGAACCGCTCGGCCACTCCGGCCGGCTAGAATTTAGTCTATTGGAGAAAGAGAAACGGGAATTCGTTTGTGACCCATGATAAGCTGAAATTTTCTACCAACGTATATGCCCGCAAATATTTAACAACCCAGACTATTGCTAGGAGTTGACATTTTATCATACTGTAGTTCTGTTCGGCTCTGTTAAGGGTCCTATAAATGTATGCTATTGGCAGGGCGATCTCCCTCAGCTATAGGCTTAAGTAAGCGTCGATCTCAGGATTGATCACATGTGTAGTAATGGGAAGTTCCTATTGAATTCATGATACTGTAATATGGGAGGACTGAACAGTTTTTCCTTCAGCTGCTGAAGGCTTCCTCCTGTGATCTTCTTCGCAAGTCATGTAGTGACTTCGTAATTTTACTGAAATTACAAATCGCCGACATTATTGTAACAGGGCCGGTCCCATTCCAGTGCCGGTACCATTCCAAAGTACCGTTATCCATGATGGCGGCCATAACGTCAGAGACACACCCCCCCGCCTACATATACGCGCTAGGCATGAAATGTTTTCATAACACCGCCACCATTCCAAAGCACCGTTATTCGACAACAACAAGGTCGCACCCGGTGTATCCACCACGTGGTGCGTGTCTAGTCCCTATTGCCGTGGCGCGGTGCGAGAGAGAGAGAGAGAGATAGCGTCATCTCTCAATGTCACAACCCCGCGCCTACATACACGCGCTAGGCAGGACCTATATAAATCAGTGCACGGCCCACCTCACTCTCACACTGCTCGTATACTTCGTTCGTCCAGTACTTGTCACGTCTTCGTAATTAAACGTGCAAAAATGAACCGTTCACGATCCGCCAGTGGCAGCAGCAGCAAACGTGCTCATGTGGACGAAGTTCTCTCGTGGTTCTCGTCTGCTGTCCCGCTCGTCGTCAGCTGGACAGTCACCGCCACAAAGTGTAACTGCACTCACTAAGGATACGATATTTTATACGTGATTACTTATTGCCTAAGCCACTTCCTCTTACGTCATCACGTACAATACATTACAATTATTTTACAGAAATACATTTCTTAAATAAAATTTTCAAAACAAAACAAAATTATAAAAACAATCATGATGGTCTGTTCCTGTGAATAAAATAAACGTTTATTAATTTAGTCATCCCATCACCACACGGTCTCTAACTACTAATTTCTCTATTTCTACTTTCTACAGTTGACGTCAACATGCTACTACTACATGCCGTGACCTTTTATAGTAAACTCCTTTCCCTGGCGTCGCTCAGTTGCTGCTATTATCTGTGAACAATTAAAAACATTTGTTGCACATTATTGTAGGTTACTGTAACTCCGAATTTCTCCGATACCCCTTTGATGTTGTGCTTGTTTGACTGGTTATGGCATTGGTCTTCCGCTCCTAGTCTCGTTCTGTCTGTAACGGTAGGCTCAATTCAACGTCATGCTTATCTGTTGAACAAACCAACAGTTAGTTTTGCACGTTACAGCAAGTAAAAATCAGTGATAGTGGTCAAGGTTCATGGCTAGACTTGAGAGCATCTATCATTTGTGGTGACCTTCATTATCATCCTTTAAACTGACAGGCGTGTTGTTTTAGCGTCTCTGCTTAACTCAAATAGTTAAGCCCAGACTCGGCTAGCGTCGCTAATACGTCTCTACAACACTCCTACGGCCCAAATCATCAATAAGCTCTGTCGATCACGCTATTGCGTGCGACCAGCCGCCTGATTTACGTCTTTCTATGACGGCTCAAAACTCGCCTTTTCACACAACATCCTCATCGCAACCATTACGAATTATCCCTGTTTGGTGCGTCCCTATCGCCTAATTTCGATTGACTGGCCACCGGATAATCGTTTTGATCACCGTACTCACACTATCAACACAACTGAGATAACAGGTGCGTCTCGAACACTACTGCGTCGGACAGACCACTTCATAATTATCACCCGAAACACCCACAATCGCCATACGCCGATAACGCAACGGGTGGGTCCTGAACACTACCGCGTCGGACATCATATCCTGCACTCGTCTCAAGAAACGCAACACATTCGGTGGGACGCAATATCCACCTACCACATAACAACAAGGATTTCTTGTTTAATTCTGTTTTGGGTCTCCTTTGACCAATATCTGCTCATAAATGCGTCGCGGAACTCTTGGTATGTTCTACAACCTTTAGCAACACTACGCATACTCTCCGCTGATGCACCTTCCAAGTGCGCACACACAAAGTCAAGTTTGTACATTAACAGCCACTGTGGTGGTAACGTTAGATCAAACTGTCCAATGAACGTTTTTGGATGTGACCTGCACCAGGCGAACGGTCTACCCGACGGGAGGCCCTAGCCACACGACATTTCCATTTTATCCTTATAGTGCCGGAACTTGTGTACCGACAGAAAGTGTTTATAATCAAACTGCCTAGTTTCATCTTTCTGCGGTGGCGTTTCGATGTTTTCATAAACTACCTCCGTGTGCGCCTCCTGGATACCCTGTGGCTCTTGCAAGTGCGAGGTGGATCGCCTAAGCGGGTAGCAATTGCTTGCGCCAGTTGTTCTGCTACTGAACTCCGCCTCCGGCAAATCACTTACTACACGCGGTACCTCCGTACGTGTGACTCGCGGTTCATAGCTGCCCTGAAGTTGTAACGGTCTGGTTTCCAGCATGCGTGCTTCATTATCACGTCGGTTCACAACTCCTGTGACAGATACTGTGTCCCTTTGCCGTACTTCCGAGGTTACGCTGGACGTCACGCCGACGCCACTATGTCGAGATGAGCTGGCGCCTAAGGGAGTCCCCCCACGAATCTTAACGTTTTCTGGGGCTTTCTAAGAAACGCGGTTAAGCTGGTGCAATGACCTATTCCCGTGCGAGGGCGAACAGAGAGGCACGATTGGTGGGTTCAATTTTGAACGGAGTTTCAGTTTGTTCCAGAACATTTTAGGCGCAATAAGGAACAGAATGTTTTAATTGGCTGGAAGAAGCCAGGAAATAATAGTGGGAGCAAACTGTGCTGGTCTAGAGCCACGGGATTGGCCAGCTCGAAAAATAGCGTGGGGGTGCTGATTTTTGCAGAGGGAAGCTTTTGGAGCTGTTATCGAGAGAAGTGTCTTAGCTCCTGTAGCGAGCGTACGTCGTGCTTTCAGCTCTGCTGTAGGAGAGTAAATTATTTTCAATGTGCTGTGCAGAACTTTGAATAAGTCTGCCAGCTGCAACTGAAACTAGTATTCAGTGAGGGGTACTGCCATGTTTTACTGTTAGTGACATGCTGATTTCGCTAATTACGGTTGGGAATACTGTCTCACAGGAAGCAGACAGTAGCAGAGCAATTTCCTTGAGCCACACTTTATTAAAGACGTTACTGGATTCCGCCTTTGGGCTGGTGAGTCCCCTCTTAACGAGTGCGAGACGATTGGAAAGAAAGCAGAATTAGCTTTTGAATAGGAGTTTACGAACAGGATGCCGGTTCGCGAAAATAAATTCATTTTGTTGCAGTTGAGGCTCCTCGATGACGCAGACGCCATCGGCAGCTTGCTGACCTGTCCACGACGCTGCATTTGGTAACGTGATGCTCAGCTTCGGCATTTAATCCGATATTACGCACGCCTGTGATTACCAGAGCTCAGTTTTCCAGCTACGCTCTTACTGAAAATTTGGGAATTGAAGTAGGTTTGTCTGACGTATTTTATGCCGTCTGACAAGGTGAGAGAGTAGAAAATAACAAGTACAGATGCGTTATCCGACCTTAAGAGTTAGTTCTGGAATTTAAGGGCCATTGCCATTACTAGCTTCATTTTATCAATTATAAAGGTATGTCTTTGTTCACTTTGATGTTAGGAAGATAATTGTTAAATAAATGTGTTCAACGCTATCCTTGTTTGTTTAGTAGTGATCAGTTCCCTGAATACTATTTAATTATTAAATATTAATCAAAATTAGAAAAGGGGCAGTTTTAATCAACAGGTTGGGTCTCATAACAGGCCTTCAGCCAGATCCAACGACCCGATCCAGTAGACACAGTGAACAAGTAAAAGCATTCTTGTTAAAACCCCCGAGATTTGGTTGACCTGCCTAGGGTCCCTAATCAGTATTTTATTGAAAGAAACCCTTTCTACATGGCTGACCTTGCCTAGGATATATAGATAGCTGTAATCTTCTGATCAGTAATCACGGCGGCAGTTATTTGTGCGCGGTAAATTCTTTATATTTGTGTTTGTGTATTTATGCTGTGTATTTGTTTCATTGTTTGTATGTATTGCTGGCGCGTCGTTAATTTGTTGTTGTTGGGATTACTGTGTAAGTAGGCTGTTTAGGTTTTTTTTATTGGCAACGCCACATAGCGCTCTGTATGAAAATCACTGGCTGTGCTGTGTGCAGTCTGTGGCTGGTTTGCATTGTTGTTTGCTATTGTAGTGTTGGGCAGCTGGTTGTTAACAGCGCGTAGAGTTGCGCAGTAGGAGGTGAGCCGCCAGCAGTGGTGGATGTGGGGAGAGAAATGGCGGAGTTTTGAGAGCGGATGATCTGGACTTGTGTCCATCAGAGACAGTAAATTTGTAAGACTGGATGTCATGAACTGCTATACATACTATGACTTTTGAAAACTGCTAAGGTTAATACATTGTTTGTTCTCTATCAAAATCTTTCATTTGCTAACTATGCCTATCAGTAGTTAGTGCCTTCAGTAGTTTGAATTATTTAGCTAGCAGTAGTGGCGCTTGTTGTATTGCAGTAGTTCGAGTAACGAAGATTTTTGTGAGGTAAGTCATTTGTGAAAGGTATAGGTTAATGTTAGTCAGGGCCATTCTTTTGTAGGGATTACTGAAAGTCAGATTGCGTTGCGCTAAAAATATTGTGTGTCACTTTAGTGAATGTCTAAGTACGTTCAGTTTTGCTCAGTTGTTTGAAAAGGAAATAATGTGAGAGGTTTATCAGCACAGTAATTCATTCATTTTTCTAAGGGGACGTTACAACTGTGTTGTTTCGTGTTCTCCGTTTTGTCACAGATTGAATAAATATTTTGGATTAGGGAAATAATGAGAGTAATTGGTTAGGAATAGGATCCGCAGAGATCGGGAAGATTTGTGGGATTTGTTGGGTAACCTGTTTGTGAATATTGTAGAGGTATTGGGAGTTAATGATTATAGTGTGTATTTTGTGTAAAGTTTTGTTAGTGTATAACTTTAGTGGGTAAGGAAACATAGATGATTACGAGGGCTAAGGCGCGCTTAATAGAGACAGTTCAGGTCGCAACAGGGGTTGACAGAATGGCAGTCATGAGAGGAAGCAGCGACAGCTTACGCGAATTAGCGGCAGCGGAATTCGAAAGAGAAAACAGCTATTTTCGGGAACGAACAGAGCGCATGGCGTCACCGGACAACATGGAGCATGATGCAGGGATTGGTGGGCCATTGGCGAGTCCAAGAGGTGCAATCAGGCCCATTGAACTGGTGATACTCACGCGCGAGTTCGGCAGTGTGTCACCGCGGGGGCAAACGTCGCCCACGAGAAGCATGAATGGGTTATGTACAGGAGGATCGGAACGGAATAGTCCGACACTGTCGTACCGAGCAGGGTTTGGACCTTACTCGACAGGAGACGGAAGAATGAGCAGGGGATCACCTGTAAGTCATGACAGTAGTTATCATGCGGAAAGGGGAGACTTGGCGGTAGACGGTTCAGGTATCGCTGGATTCTTGGAGTGTATGATGCAGAAGATAGACGCTAGTACGAAAGTGATGCAGGAATGAATTGAAACGTGTAGAAAGGAGAGGCAAGCTAGTCTGGAAAGACTCAGCGAAAAAACACACAGCAGCATACAGGAGTATAGAAAGGAAACCCGGGCGCAGCTTGCCATCATAAAGCGTGAAGCATGCAGTGTGAGGGATGAAGTAAAAGCGTTGCGCGAGAAGTTAGAGCGAGAGATAGCCGAAGCGAAAAGAACCGCCAGTGAGGAGAAAGTAATTGCGCGGAGAGCCAAGAGAATAGCGAGAGAAACGAAGGAGGTCACAGAGAACAAGACCAAGGTCGCAAAACTGTTATAAATAAGCTGCAGACACGAGTGAAAAAGATTGAAGAAACCGTGTCGAGCAGGAAGGAGGAAGCCGGAGAGGCACCACTGATGGCAGAATTTGCCGAAGTTAAACGACAAATCGAGAGCAGGGTAGAGGCACTGTCAGTCGGCAGAACTTCTACAAATACAGGACAAACTGGAGCCGATATTCAGGCGGTATCCACGGAAGAGGTAACCTCGGAAGTACGGCAAAGGGACACAGTATCTGTCACAGGAGTTGTGAACCGACGTGATAATGAAGCACGCATGCTGGAAACCAGACCGTTACAACGTCAGGGCAGCTATGAACCGCAAGTCACACGTACGGAGGTACGGCGCGTGTAGTAAGTGATTTGCCGGAGGCGGAGTTCAGTAGCAGAACAACTGGCGCAAGCAACTGCTACCCGCTTAGGCGATCCACCTCGCACTTGGAAGAGCCACAGGGTATCCAGGAGGCGCACACGGAGGTAGTTTATGAAAACATCGAAACGCCACCGCAGAAAGATGAAACTAGGCAGTTTGATTATAAACACTTTCTGTCGGTACACAAGTTCCGGCACTATAAGGATGATAATAATACGTCACATCCAAAAACGTTCATTGGACAGTTTGATCTAACGTTACCACCACAGTGGCTGTTAATGTACAAACTTGACTTTGTGTGTGCGCACTTGGAAGGTGCATCAGCGGAAAGTATGCGTAGTGTTGCTAAAGGTTGTAGAACATACCAAGAGTTCCGCGACGCATTTATGAGCAGATATTGGTCAAAGGAGACCCAAAACAGAATTAAACAAGAAATCCTTATGACACGTGACTTCGAGAGCTCAGGTTTCCGAAGTGTTGTGTAATTTTTTGAGAACATGCTGAAAAAGAATCAGAATCTGGACGAACCGTGCAGCCCTGGGGAGATTATACGCGTATGCTATATGAAGTTGCCGCTTACATATCAGCAGACGCTAGCTGGCGGATGCGGAAATGAAGTAGAAGCATTTAAGGGCATTCTTAGGGAACTGGAGTTTGCCTATAACGAGCAGCAGGTGCGTGAGAAGAAGAAGCAAATGGAACCGCATGAGGAAGGCCAAGACGGGAATATAGAGAGAAACAGAAACCAGATGAGGAATAACTATGCCGGTAACGGTAACAATAGGGGAAACAACCCACAGTGGCGCGATAATAGAGGACAAAAATTTTCCGCCACAGGAACGTAGGTGGAATCAGGGTAATAATAACTGGAACCCAGCCAATCAAAATGGAAGGGATCAACCAGTGCAGAACTGGAGAGCGAGTGAAGACCGCAATCCAGAACCTGCACAAATAATCGAAATACGTCCGGCGAACCCTGGCCGTACGCAAACTGCGCAAAACAGAGAAGAATGACTAGGGCGGCACACTCGGCAGCGGAAAAACGCGGCCGGGAACGAAGTAGTGTATAATTAGATTAGATTTTTGTGATTTGTTGGCGGTGTTTATTTGTGTTAGTATAGGCAGTGTTTTATTTGTGTTTTGTGATTATTTGTTTTATGTTGTGTGTATTTATTTTTCTATTTTTCATGTGCTTGTCTTATTTTGGTATGGATTGTGTGTATATTATGTGTTTGATGTTAAATTTTGTTGTATGGGGACCACTGGGTCGCTTAGTATAGAAAATTTGCTTCAGCTATGACACAAACAATATTTAGAAGTATTAGATTAATTATAGAAGGGGTTATCTTGTGTAGATAACTTCCTATACAAAATTTTATGGCAAGGCTATTGGACAGGAGAACTTTCAGGGCAAAATCTGGATCTGTGGTGGATGGATTTGGGGTGTGTTGAGCGTGTTGTTATGTGGTAAGTGGATATTGCGTCCCACCGAATGTGTTGCGTTTCTTGAGACGAGTGCAGGATATGATGTCCGACGCGGTAGTGTTCAGGACCCACCCGTTGCGTTATCGGCGTATGGCGATTGTGGGTGTTTCGGGTGATAATTATGAGGTGGTCTGTCCGACACAGTAATGTTCGAGACGCACCTGTTATCTCAATTGTGTTGATAGTGTGAGTACGGTGATCAAAACGATTATCCGGTGGCCAGTCAATCGAAATTAGGCGATAGGGACGCACCAAACATGGATAATTCGTAATGGTTGCGATGAGGATGTTGTGTGAAAAGGCGAGTTTTGAGCCGTCATAGAAAGACGTAAATCAGGCGGCTGGTCGCACGTAATAGCGTGATCGACAGAGCTTATTGATGATTTGGGCCGTAGGAGTGTTGTAGAGACGTATTAGCGACGCTAGCCGAGTCTGGGCTTAACTATTTGAGTTAAGCAGAGACGCTAAAACAACACGCCTGTCAGTTTAAAGGATGATAATGAAGGTCACCACAAAAGATAGATGCTCTCAAGTCTAGCCATGAACCTTGACCACTATCACTGATTTTTACTTGCTGTAACGTGCAAAACTAACTGTTGGTTTGTTCAACAGATAAGCATGACGTTGAATTGAGCCTACCGTTACAGACAGAACGAGACTAGGAGCGGAAGACCAATGCCATAACCAGTCAAACAAGCACAACATCAAAGGGGTATCGGAGAAATTCGGAGTTACAGTAACCTACAATAATGTGCAACAAATGTTTTTAATTGTTCACAGATAATAGCAGCAACTGAGCGACGCCAGGGAAAGGAGTTTACTATAAAAGGTCACGGCATGTAGTAGTAGCATGTTGACGTCAACTGTAGAAAGTAGAAATAGAGAAATTAGTAGTTAGAGACCGTGTGGTGATGGGATGACTAAATTAATAAACGTTTATTTTATTCACAGGAACAGACCATCATGATTGTTTTTATAATTTTGTTTTGTTTTGAAAATTTTATTTAAGAAATGTATTTCTGTAAAATAATTGTAATGTATTGTACGTGATGACGTAAGAGGAAGTGGCTTAGGCAATAAGTAATCACGTATAAAATATCGTATCCTTAGTGAGTGCAGTTACACTTTGTGGCGGTGACTGTCCAGCTGACGACGAGCGGGACAGCAGACGAGAACCACGAGAGAACTTCGTCCACATGAGCACGTTTGCTGCTGCTGCCACTGGCGGATCGTGAACGGTTCATTTTTGCACGTTTAATTACGAAGACGTGACAAGTACTGGACGAACGAAGTATACGAGCAGTGTGAGAGTGAGGTGGGCCGTGCACTGATTTATATAGGTCCTGCCTAGCGCGTGTATGTAGGCGCGGGGTTGTGACATTGAGAGATGACGCTATCTCTCTCTCTCTCTCGCACCGCGCCACGGCAATAGGGACTAGACACGCACCACGTGGTGGATACACCGGGTGCGACCTTGTTGTTGTCGAATAACGGTGCTTTGGAATGGTGGCGGTGTTATGAAAACATTTCATGCCTAGCGCGTATATGTAGGCGGGGGGGTGTGTCTCTGACGTCATGGCCGCCATCATGGATAACGGTACTTTCGAATGGTACCGGCATTGGAATGGGACCGGACCTGTTACAGTTCTGCCGATAGTATCTTACATGTCTCATAAACGGCTTTAAATTTGCGACAGTATTTGGCTATGGGTATTTGTCTATTGCCTCCATCTATGCAGGGCTGGGTTAGTACGTGTCCCACGAATGTAACTTCCTTTGGCAAAAACTCGCATTTATCTACTATCCCTTGTCGCAACTGGTCGAATATTTCTTCTATGCACGCATTGTGCTCGCCTAATGAGGCGCTCACTACAGCAATGTCGTCCAGATATACATATAAAGACTTTGTTCCCCTTTACCATGGTTGGCATAGTATTAATTAAACGCCGATAATAGGATGGAGAAGTTTTAACGACCATTTTATTATGCTCTTAGTGGTCCACTGGTGTGCTAAAGCTGTCTTTTCGCAGACCTTCGCATCAGGTAGTGCCTGATAGTAATATTTAGCAAGGTCCAGAGTTCCTTCATCTTCCCAAAAACTGTCTGGGGGTACACCATATTTAACGACACTTATTTCAGTTTGTAGTAGTCCGCTAATACTCGCCATTTTTGCTTCCCCCTGGCATCTAAGGCGGGGAAAATTCCGGAGGTTGGTGCTTGGTGAAATTATGCCGCCGGCCAACACCCTCTCTACCTCAGATTGTAGCGCTTCTTGTTGCATCTGTGGGATTCGGTACGGTCTCTGGTCTATTATTATGACTTAAGCTTCCGGCAGGAGCGGAATTCGATGCTTTAACAGTGATGTACGAGGGTTGTCCAGAAAGTAATGCATCGCATTTTTTTTTCTCAGCCAAAAACAATGTTACGAAAGCGAAATGTTACGTATGTATTATTTGAAGTCTCCTGAGTCAGCACGCCAAGTTTCCGTCACTTCCGACAGATAAGGTATCTGCGGGACAGTTTCAAAATGGCCTCTGTAGGTGATGCACGTTACAAGCAACGTGCCGTCATTGAATTTCTCACTACAGAGGAAGAAACTGTGGGGAATATGCACAAAAACTTGTGCAAAGTCTCTGGAGCATCTGATCTCGGCCGGCCGGTGTGGCCGAGCGGTTCTAGGCGCTTCAGTCTGGAACCGCGCGACCGCTACGGTCGCAATTTCGAATCCTGCCTCGGGATGTGTGTGGTGTCCTTAGGTTAGTTAGGTTTTAGTAGTTCTAAGTTCTAGGGGACTGATGACCTCAGATGTTAAGTCGCATAGTGCTCAGAGCCATTTGAACCATCTGGTCTCGACAGAAGTACAGTTAGTCGCTGGGCACGGAGGGTGAGGTCATCAGAAGGGGGTTAGGCTGAGCTCCACGATTTGCAGTGGTCAGAGAGACCATCCACGGCTATCACACCTGACCTAGTCCCCTCGAACTTTCAATTGTTTGGGTCATTAAAGGATACCATTCGTGGAAGATATTTTGAAGACGATGTGGAGGTGATTCACACAGTGAATCACTGGCTCCGCCACCAGGTCAAGGGTTGGTAGTTCTAAGTTTTAGGGGTACTATTGGTACCGACAGGGCATGCACGCTCTCATTTTTGCACTGGAGGAAGGCCATAGAACGGGATGGGGATTACGTGGAAAAATAGAGTGTGTAGGTAAAACACCGTTCTTTCATGTGTGTAATTCTCATTATGTTCAATGAAGAATTGTTTAAGAAAAAATGCGGTGCATTACTTTCTGGCAACCGTCGTATGAGAGAGCACATCCCCTGTTACATGGGACACATTATTATATGCACAGTATAGTACCTCAGGTGCTGCTGTCTCTTCGCGATTCAAATGATCTGTTCATGTATTTTCCTTTAGTAAACTCTGACGAGACCGTTGTTCCTGTCTTTCTCGCAGGGGCATGCCTGATTCTGTAACTAGTAGGATGCGGAATTGTCTCCGGAAATACCTCAGGTCTAAGGAACCTGACATCCTAGTCCTCAGTACTCCGTATGCTAGTGTAAATTCTCTGTCTCGAATGGTCACGATTGCTTCGATACATACTCCCCTGGTCTAACTTCCTGGTAGGGAATCAATACTTCTGTCCCTAGTGTGCCAGTTACCAGTACCTTTAAAATTTGTTCTTCTTGCGGGCTGGTCGCTAGTTCTGCATGGCTATCGTTGGCGGGTATTCTCTTTGAAGGCGAGATCTGGCGCTCCAGTTTGTCGCCTCGATTCGACCATTTTGCCCTCGTTCGGTTATCTGTTCTAGCCTGGCCATTGGAGCCTGCGACGGCGCTTGCAGCTTTCGGCAGGTTATCTATATAGAGTGCTTACCCTTACGTAAATTCCGGGGTGAGCCTTAGTGTCGATCCCCTTGACTGCTATCGCCTCTGGGCCTATTTGCCCTTCGAGTGGTAGAACGCTAGGACTCCTGGCTGCTGTACCTCGAGTACTGCCGTATTTCATCACGAAAATATATCTACCTCAGTCAGCCTCCCGTTTGCTATTACTTTTGACTGCGTATTGAGCTATTTGCGCATCTTCTCTGCTTCCTGCAGCCAAACCTGCTCACCTCTTATCCTCAACTCTGTGCATGCGTAATTCCAAACGACCTTATTATTGTCAAGGAATTCTCTGCTCTACAATTCGTCAAATGGCATATGAATGTGAGCATCTACGGCTTGGAACTTAGCTACCCATCTGGTACCAGCTCATGTTTACAGCCGTACTAGCATCTGCTCTTCTTTCCGTATTGGATTGCCTTTCCAATAGATGAGAAAGAAAAAGGACACACGGATGGTGGACCCATCATAATCACATAATTTTTCCTTTGACAGTTCACATTTATTTACAGAACGCATTGTAATAATAAACGGAATACAATATTAAACACTTTAAAGAATGAGCAACAGAAATATTCTTTTTTCTGTTTTACATATGATCGGTTTAAGCCACTTGTCAAAGGCCCCAAGCCACAAGCAAGATATCAGTAATAAATACAAAATTGCCAGATAATTAGGTAAGACATTTCTTTCTTAAAGCAATTTGGCCTTTGAATAATGAAAAGAATTACTCTCCCAAAACCTGAAGAAGAAATCGCCACTTACAGCTCTTAAAAGCGTTTTAAAAAAGAAATTTAAATTAATTTCAATTTTAATCAGACTAGCCGTTGAAAGCAACGTTTGCAGCTTCGATTATTAAATCATAGGCCCAAACACTCAGTCTTCAGAACAGAACAAACAAGAAAGTTTTTAACAGTTACGATCCAGTAAGATTTTCTTTTACATGCCTGGAATGAATACAATATTAAAGTGATGGCAAAGTAATTAGAAAAACATCTCAAATATTGACAACTACAGAAATTAATCTCAAGGTTTCCAAACAGTAGCACAATAAGTATAGCTGAAGTAATCTAATTTAGAAAATCTAAAGCTTAATCATAAATCGGATAATAAAACCCATTTCAGGAGAGATTTAAAACATTTGGCGGAAAAGATTAAGATAAAAGCTTGTAAGTAAGAGCGTAGGCTAAACAAACTTACTTAGGTAATACGTAGCTAGCGCGAACAGCTCCACTAAGGTAATGTCAGGCATCTAACAAGTACTCCCGAAAAACACGATAACGATACGTAACAGCAACAGGTCCCAACGGCCTAGCTCCGTTGCAAACAGTGGGTCGGCAGCTCGTAAGACTAAAAGCTGTTATCAAGCATCACTCAAGAGAAAGATGAGCTAAAAGATAAAACTTAAGAAAATGTAATCCAACCACGCCGTAATAACTTAACGGCATAAGACCTTCAAATCTGGGTAATAATCAAGCACTAAGTCTACTCAAAATTGCAGAGAGCAAACACCGCTTGACAACGTAACCGGTAAAACGATGGCGTAATAAGTGTCTCCCCCAAAACAATTTAAACCAATAGGGTAAAATAATTTATCCAAGAAAAATAGTTAATAAGTCACTTAGGCTACACAGCCAGCGACTTGTTTGCACCAAACTGAAATTTCTATGAGAAGCAGAAGCTTACCTCTAGGAGGTGGTGAGGTGGTGCTGAAATGTGGGCTCTTACAAGTAAGGCTCTCTTCCATGTTACTTAGATTTCAGAACGATGTACAACACAATTTGAACAGCATACATTACTTCGACACGTTTCCTTAAAATAAATCCAAGAACATATCCTAAGGCGTCAGTAACAACCACGGATCTTATGAACAATTCAACAGCGCTATACACCAATTGCATTATATACCAGGTCAACGACAAATTCCCTAACGACTCACAGGAAAATAACACTGATTTGAGCCGGCCGCGGTGGTCTAGCGGTTCTAGGCGCGCGGTCCGGAACCGCGCGGCTGCTACGGTCGCAGGTTCGAATCCTGCCTCGGGTATGGATGTGTGTGATGTCCTTAGGTTAGTTAGGTTTAAGTAGTTCTAAGTTCTAGGGGACTGATGACCACAGATGTTGAGTCCCATAGTGCTCAGAGCCATTTGAACCATTTAACACTGATTTGAAAGTTACCGGATTTCACGTACCACACAGCTTGTCGCGTAAAAAAGTAACATTGACGCAAAACTTCAAGTAGCACTTATAATGGCAAGCAGCCACCAATACACATGCGAAACAAGCACTGACCATTAAATTAAAACGCGTAATTTTTTTTTATTTTTATTTTTTTGAGATCCATAAAGCAGGAGTCACAGAGGCAGGCATATCACAGTGCGAGCGGTGCCAACCGCTGATACACCAAGAAGTCGTCACTCCAAAATTTCAGCTCAATGCAAAACGCCAGCATCAAAAGCGCAGAGCATGGACATAAGAGCCAGCCTCTGTGCCCGAGCGGTTCTAGGCGCTTCAGTCCGGAACCGCGCTGCTGCTAAGGTCACAGGTTCGAATCCTGCCTCGGGCATGGATGTGTGTGGTGTCCTTAGGTTGGTTAGGTTTCAATAGTTCTAAGTCTAAGGGGACTGATGACCTCAGATGTTAAGACCCATAGCACTTAGAGCCATTTGAACCATTTTGACATAAGGGAAGACAATTTAACTGAAGCACACTGAAGGGCGTGGTGAAAACTTGAACTAACCAGTCTCCGCACAAATAGAGGCAACGGCTCCGCAGCCGCCGGGCCGACCAATGTCCGTGTTGCCAACTCACCAAGTACCCAGATATTCCCCACTCTACATGCTCAGGCGTGTTTTCAACACTCCGCGCTAGCGTTAACACACAGGAAGTTCGTGCCACCTAGCGGGGTGCCAGCAAAAAATTTGGGGAAGAAAAGACGAAATGAAACAGTCATGGCTCACCTACCTCTTCATTAGCTATGCTTTTCATCGCCAGTGCCTTCTTGGTATCCTATTTCACGGGGTAAAATTTTATTGCATGTATCTTACGTGTGGAGGACACTGGGACAGTGAACTGTTTCCCCTAAATTCTCGAACATCGACTCTCTTAATAAGTAATCGCGTACGCAAGGGCTTAGGTGGAATTTTCTTAACAGTCCCTACCTTAAGGATAGTCTACTTCCGTCTTTATTCTCAAGCTAAATGTTCTCCTCTGCTACAATTCAAGCATTTTGATTCGATTTTTCGTCCATGACAGGGAACAGTGGCCATCCGATATTTCCCCTTGTTGGACGTAATTGCACATTCTTCGGCTGTGGCTAGATCAGTTGCTTCTGACAGTGTTAATTTCATCGTATAAACCCTGAATTAACAAAGCCCTTCCTAACCTGCCAATTAACGTGTTACTGTCAGAAATTTCTTCCTCCACCGTGACTCTCCTCATGGTTTTCCTAAAGTGATGCTGCGTAGTATCCAAGTGAGAGCCCCACTGAACCACACTTTCTTCCTTTGCCTGCAGACTAGAGAATATAGTGCAACCGTAATAATCAAGAATTCGCTTGTTCACATAATTCTCTAGTAGCCTCTCTACAGCTAAGGGACTGCCTATCTTCGGAGCCTCACTACAGCTAAAGTACTGCCTATCTCTGTCGGAAGCTGTCATAGTGAGCTCTGACCTTGCAGACTTGACAAACTGTTAGATATGCAGCCAGGGTGAGCTTTGAGCACATACTGCTCGTGCTCACGGCGGCGGTGATGTGGTCCAACTACCTCTGGTAAGGTGATCCTCTTGCTCATGGCAGTGGCGTGGTGCGATACCCTCTGGTATGGTGAGCCTCGTGCTCACGGCAGTGGTGCGGTCGATGCCCTCTTTCGTGGTGAACCTCATACTCACAGCGGCGGCCTAGTGCGACTCTCTCTGGTATGGTGAGCCCAATGCTCACAACAGTGGCACGGTGCGATGCCCTCTGGTATTGTGAGCTTTGGGCTCACTGCAATGGCATGTTGTGATGCTCTCTGGTATGGTGAGCCTCGAGCTCATGGTGGCAGCCTGGTGCGATCCCCACTGTTATTGCAAGACTTGTACTCAAGGCGGCAGAGACGGCGTGGTGCGATGTCCTGCAGTGCTGCGAGCCTCAGTCTCATGGCGGTGGCATGGTGGGATTCCTTCTGATGTAGTGAGCCTCGTGCTCAAGGTGATTGTATTTCCTTCTCAAAACTGTCAAGCCGTGCATCTAGACTTGGATCAGGTCGTGTAGCGCTACGCCCCTTATTTCTTCTTCAGAACTGTCAAGCTGTGCACCCAGACTTGGATCAAGGCAGAATTCTGCTGAAGTCCTTTGTTCTTCCTGTACTTGTCCCTGTACTCTGAATCTCCTGTCTCACCTCGTGAGGAAATACTCCCTACATCTGTCACTGTGTTTTTTGTGCCACTTGTCATGTCATGACAAAATGTGAGAAGGACAGCGACCTTACCTCTAACGACGAAATTCGGTTAAGTTAAGTGCTGTGGCCTGTTTACTGATTCCCCGACAAGCTCTGAGTGATGCAGAGTAGGGCTGCTCAGAAAACAGGTGAGAAGCGTTTAACTACCAATGTTACGTCATTGTCTGTAGATGCCCCTGGCACAATTCCCTGGTTACAATTTCCCATCTATGATGAACTAACCTGGTGCCCGTTGCTCGTACCAAATGGTTCAAATGGCTCTAAGCACTATGGGACTTAACATCTGAGGTCATCAGTCCCCTAGACTTAGAACTACTTAAACCTAACTAACCTAAGGACATCACACACATCCTTGCCCGAGGTAGGATTCGAACCTGATACCATAGCAGCAGCGCGGTTCCGGACTGAAGTGCCTAGAATCGCTCGGCCACAGCGGCCGGCTTGCTCGTACAGTTATATCTCCAGAAGTGCAGGAGGGTTCTATTTATGCAGCTCCATTTGGACACCAACCTGCTAGAAGCTTCGATGAAGCTAGTAGCGTGATGTGGTTGGTCACAGTGAATTTCTGTCAATATTTGAAAGTAGCTTCCCTGAAAACATATATTCATAAAGTCCACTAACAAAAACGTAAGGGTTCAATATTAGTCTAAGAATGAAACGGGAAATTTATATAGGTGCCAGAATAAGTTCAAATCAACAAACATATGCTGTACTATTTTGAGGAAAGTTATTAAAATTCGTGACAGAAATTAATTACACAGACAACAAGATTACAAATATGTGGGACGTTTTGAAGTGGCAGAGAGGGCAACCAGTCAGTCTAGAAGATATCACAGCAATTAAACTATATGACAATGTTTTGAGTGGTAATTCACAAGTTGCAAATGTTTTTACCAATGAATTTCTAAAAGTAACTGCAAAAATGGGATTCAGTTGTTCATTTGAAGTAGCGAGAGGACATATTAAAAATCCATTCCACAAAACTTTAAGCAATTAGAAGAAGCACCAACATATTTCACAAAAATTAATGGAATTCATGAAGCCGAATTAGTATTTTTTACCGACGATTGTGTTATAATAAATCTGATCAGAGAGGAGGCAACAGAAGATATCGCCAATGACGTGTTTCAAAGACTTTTTAAGTGGTTCTCGGGAAATGAACTCTCCCTTAATTTCGAGAAAAAAACACACTATATTCAGTTGTGTGTTAGAAATAGAAACATACCAACAACTGACGTAGCACATGAACAGCAGTCAAAAAACAGGGTAGAATTCTCTATGCTTTAGCGTGTAAATATTGATAAAAACATTTACTGGAAGAAGCATATTAGTGAGCTGCTCAAATAATTAAGCTCAGCTGTTCTTTGTATAATTCCGAGTCTTGGAAACAGGTGACTCAGCCTACTGACATATTTTGCATGTTCCCATTCAGTACTGCCTTATGAAATAATTTTCTGCGGTGGCTCATAACTTAAAAAGAAAGTATTGGTTTCACCAGAGCGAGCAGTAAGAAGAAAACGTTGTGTTCCGCCAATGACGTTGTGAAGACTCCTCTTCAAGGAGTTGGACATCTTAACTACACTATCACAATATATATATACTGCCTAATTAAGTTAGTGATAAATAATCCACCACAGTTTGAGAAGAATAATGATATCATACCTATAACACTACAAAAATTCTTTATTATTTATAATTAAAGCTGTCAGTGTCTCAGAAAAGAATTCAATGTTCAAAAACAAAAACTGTAATTATTTGATCAATACCATGAAGTGTCTGACAGGTAGTAAAACAAGTTTTCAATTTAACTTAAAATCATTTCCACTGGGCAACGACTTCTGTTCACCGAACGAATTTTTATTTAAAATATGGCAGCCTGTAAAAAAAATTTAAAAAAACTGATTTTTAAGTGTAGTTGCGTGATTAAGACTAAAAATTATATGTTCATTCATGTTAACGCCAGTCACGTATACACGTCTCATAAACAGATGTGCTCCACATCATTTCGATAAAAGACTGGTTCAAATGTTCTACGGCACATATCCTGACGGAAAAGAAATGCTACACCAAGAAGAAGTTGTTCGATATAAATAAGGTGGTAGACGTGTGTCTTCATCTGGAAGAAGAAGTCTATTCAAATTTCGCGCTAGGCGCATTAGAGTGGTGCTTTAAATACACGATGTGACGGTAGTGAGTGTTGGTTACGTTTGAGGTTGGACTTGATGAGTTGATGTTAGTCAAGAATGTCTTTAAGGCGACAATACACCGTTATTAACAAGTCACTGAGTTGGAATGCAGTCGTATGATACGGCTAACAGAAGCTGGATGTTCCTTCTGCTACATTGCGGAAAGACATGGCAGGAATGTAGCCACTGTGTATGGTTGCTGGCAGGGTGGTTACGAGAATGTAGCACTACCGAGAGGGAAGACCATCGTGTTCAACGTATAGCTTTGGCGCATCGTGTATATTAAAATAAAAAAACAATTATAGATTATTATCAAAATAAAATTTGTTACATACTATTATATACAGTCATATCACCAACTATTTTACATTTCATATCAACACCTCTACCACGAACAAAAATACAAATATTATCATCATGCAATAGTTTACAAGACTTCCTTGTCCTAACACACAGTGGTTTATCAATAAAAAAATTTGTCGGTGTTTCTCCAACACTACGAACTTAAGACAGTGATCATGAACGTCCGATAACCGAAAACATCACGAGGAGGTATCTGCTCCAAAGACGTTGCTGTAGACTTAGTAGTAGTATCAATACGAATTATTGCAACAGTCAACCGACATTGACCGACTGGATTGACAGTAACAGAAAAAGTAAAACCAAAACGACCTCCTCGAAAAACAGTCTGTCCTTTCAAGACATCAATCAAAACGGACGAAATGGTCAAATGGCTCTGAGCACTATGGGACTTAACTTCTAAGGTCATCAGTCCCCTAGAACTTAGAACTACTTAAACCTAACTAACCTAAGGACATCACACACATCCATGCCCCAGGCAGGTTTCGAACCTGCGTCCGTAGCGGTCGCGCGGTTCCAGACTGTAGCGCCTTTAACCGCTTGGCCACCCCGGCCGGCAAAACGGACGAACTGACGTTCGTGGTAGAGGTGTTGATATGAAATGTAAAATAGTTGGTGATATGACTGTATATAATAGTATGTAATAAATTTTATTTTGATAATAATCTATAATTGTTTTTTTTAATTTTAATATACACGTCACAGCAAATAAAGATACCTGTTGGGTCAGCATGAACAATATGAGCAGCAGGTGGTGTCAAACGAGAGCTCATTGGAGGGCAAGGTGCAGGTCAATTGTGTTTTCTAATGAAAGATGGTTCTGCCTCAGTGCCAGTGACGGCCATGTGTTGGTTAGAAGGAGGCCGGTTGATAGCCTTAAAGCAACACGTTTGCGTGCTACACGCACTGGACCTAATGGACTTATGATCTGGAATACGATTTCGTATGACAGTAGGAGCACTCTCGTGGTTATACCACGCACCTTGACTACAAATCTGTACGTCAGACTGGTTTTCCAACAAGATAACGCTCACCGAAATACCGCTGTTGTAATGACCGACCAAGTGCAACAGCCGTGGAACTCCATCCCACAAACTGACATCCGGCACCTGTACAATACAATGCATGCACGTTTGAATGCTTGCTGTCAACATTCTGGCGGTTACACCGTCTATTAATGTACCAGCGTTTCACATTTGCAGTGGCTTTTCTCGCGCTGTCATTGACCTGTGATCTTGTGATGTTAGTCATTAAAATGTGTTACTACACAAATGTATTCCCGAGATTTCATTCATCATCATCATCATCATCATCATCATCATTTAAGACTGATTATGCCTTTCAGCGTTCAGTCTGGAGCATAGCCCCCCTTATACAGTTCCTCCATGATCCCCTATTCAGTGCTGACATTGGTGCCTCTTCTGATGTTAAATCTATTACTTCAAAATCATTCTTAACCGAATCCAGGTACCTTCTCCTTGGTCTGCCCCGACTCCTCCTACCCTCTACTGCTGAACCCATGAGTCTCTTGGGTAACCTTGCTTCTCCCATGCGTGTAACATGACCCAAGCATCTAAGCCTGTTCGCCCTGACTGCTACATCTATAGAGTTCATTCCCAGTTTTTCTTTGATTTCCTCATTGTGGACACCCTCCTGCCATTGTTCCCATCTACTAGTACCTGCAATCATCCTAGCTACTTTCATATCCGTAACCTCAACCTTGTTGATAAGGTAACCTGAATCCACC
This sequence comes from Schistocerca cancellata, assembly GCF_023864275.1. Taxonomy (NCBI): domain Eukaryota; kingdom Metazoa; phylum Arthropoda; class Insecta; order Orthoptera; family Acrididae; genus Schistocerca; species Schistocerca cancellata. The sequence goes on from NC_064627.1 coordinate 985,857,975, forward strand.
CAGCTTTCGCTCCCATACAACAAAGTTGGTCGAAAGATTGAACGCTGCACAGATAACTTAGTCTTGGTACTGACTTCCTTCTTGCAGAAGAGAGTAGATCGTAGCTGAGCGCTCACTGCATTAGCTTTGCTACACCTCGCTTCCAGTTCTTTCACTATGTTGCCATCCTGTGAGAATATGCATCCTAAGTACTTGAAACCGTCCACCTCTTCTAACTTTGTTCCCCCTATTTGTCACTCAATCCCTTTATATTTCTTTCCCACTGACATTACTTTTGTTTTGGAGATGCTAATCTTCATACCATAGTCCTTACATTTCTGATCTAGCTCTGAAATATTACTTTGCAAACTTTCAATCGAATCTGCCATCACAACTAAGTCATCCGCATATGCAAAACTGCTTATTTTGTGTTCACATATCTTAATCTGACCCAGCCAGTCTATTGTTTTCAACATATGATCCATAAATAATATGAACAACAGTGGAGACAGGTTGCAGCCTTGTCTTACCCCTGAAACTACTCTGAACCATGAACTCAATTTACCGTCAACTCTAACTGCTGCCTGACTATCCATGTAAAGACCTTTAATTGCTTGCAAATGTTTGCCTCCTATTCCATAATATTGTAGAACAGACAATAACTTCCTCCTAGGAACCCGGTCATATGCCTTTTCTAGATCTATAAAGCATAGATACAATTCCCTGTTCCACTCATAACACTTCTCCATTATTTGCCGTAAGCTGGAGATCTGGTCCTGACAACCTCTAAGAGGCCTAAACCCACACTGATTTTCATCCAATTGGTCCTCAACTAATACTCGCACTTTCCTTTCAACAATACCTGAGAAGATTTTACCCACAACGCTGATTAAAGAGATACCTCTGTAGTTGTTACAATCTTTTCTGTTTCCATGTTTAAAGAGTGGTGTGATTACTGCTTTTGTCCAGTCTGATGGAACCTGTCCCGACTCCCAGGCCATTTCAATTATCCTGTGTAGCCATTTAAGTCCTGACATTCCACTGTATTTGATGAGTTCCGACTTAATTTCATCCACCCCAGCCGCTTTATTGCACTGCAATCTATTGACCATTTTTTTCCACTTCCTCAAATGTGATCCTATTTCCGTCATCATTACTCTACATTAATTACTTTTTGGTGTTCCGTTTTTTTTCCGTCATTGTATTAACTAGCTTTGTCTACCGACAGGACAGGGGCGGCAGTGCCCCATTCAAGCAGTAACTGCGCGTGTGCTGCTTGCTGCTTGACCCACAGAGCCGCGTCTCGCTGTGTGATCTCGCTGGGCAAGGCGTGGCCGCCGATGGGCCAGCGCTCAATTATGGATGGTGCAGACCGGCTCGCCCCCTCACTAATGCACGGGGTCGACTCACCAGCCGCACAGCCCCCGCCCTGACAACGCGGTTTTATCCTGTCCCAGATCGCTACTACCATCGGCATAGATTCTATGGAAACCAGTCTGATTAGATATTCCTCTGTAGTCACCGAGTCACCAACTCCAGTAGAGTCAAAGTCGTCTCTAAGGGTGGGCAGGAGAGGAATGGGGCGAGGGGCTTGGAGGGGTCACGCTAGTTCAATCTAGAGTGAAGAATTATGCATTTGCCGGATTCTCGTAATACCCTGAAGTGGTTAAAGTGATTATACCAAAACTATAATTTGTGTCGATATTCTCACCTGATTATCAAACACACTTAAAGTATCACCTGATTATCAAATACATTTACAGTATTGGTTAAGAACTAGCAATTCACGTTAAGGGGCTCCGGAACGCCCTATACTTGCAATGTTAAAATAACGCTTATAAATTACATCTTTCCTCACAAAGTATTTGAGATAGGAAGTTGAACTTTTTACAGATTATTTATTGGAATATGGGCTACAACTTAACACAGGGATTTTACAAAATTTTAGTTCAGTTATTAAAGATGATTTTTTTTTCAATTGTAATGAAAATTCACAACATTTTTTTGCAATTTTTTATTTATATATTCAAAAATATACAGTTTTTTGGAAAAAGACTGTGTTAAATTATGCAGAAGGTACTGTGCAACATTTACTGAAAGTTTGAAACAAATATGTTTGGAAGATCCTTAGAAAACATGTAATTAGTATGAGAAAATAAAAGTTTTGGGAATCGAGCGACAAAGATTGGATTAACTTTTTAGTGCATTCCAGGTCCATAGGATGGATTATCTTCATCCTCTGCAAACTCCTCCTCCAGCTTCCTCTTGTTCCTCCTCCTGTTTACTCTTGCTTGTATTTCTAGACTCTTTACAGCCCTGTCTGCAGCCCGAAGGCGTTCCTTGTCTAAAGCAAGCATCGCTCGTACCATGTTAGAACCTATCTTCATTCCCATATTTCTAAATGCCTTGCACCTTACAATGTTGCCACCATTGAAAGTCGCAACAGCAACTTTACTTTTACTCATTATTATACTTCAACAAAACAGAGACTCAAGAAACAGAATTAATTACGAATATTTTCGAGATAACGACAGAGTAAATAAACATGAAACAATCGACAATCACACCAGCGATATATATTGAACCATCACAGGTTAGCCACAACACATACTTTATCTCACATCACTAAAATGTACCTGATGAACACGGACGTTAATAATAACACCATCTGACAGCAGTTTAACAACGCCACAGTGGGTCACGCCCATGTAGAACACATTTCAAAAAAAATTTAAAAATAGTTGTAGTCTTCGGAATTGAATAAATTATATATCTCTTAAAAGGTAAATAGTCTGCATATTCAGAAAACGCAAAAAAGTAAAAATTGAACTTTTCATAATTTTGAGCCTTTCCGGAGCCCCTTAAGCACGGCAAAATTAAACTTTGATTAAACACTGATGTAACAGAAATCATGGGATACCTCCTAATATCGTGTCGGACCTCCTGTTACCAACTGTAGTGCCGCAACTCGACTTGGCAAGGACTCAACAGGTCGTTGGAGGTCACCTGCAGAAACAGTGACCCACACTGCCGCCATAGCCGTCCACAACTACCAAAGTGTTGCCGGTGCAGGATTTTGTATGCGAACTGACTTCTAGATTGTGTCCCATAAATGTTCGAAGGGATACATGTCGGATGACCTGGGTGGCCATATCATTCGCTCGAACTATCCATAATGTTCTTAAAGCCAACTGCGAACAGTTGTGGCCCCATGACAAGGCCCATTCTCATCCATAAAAATGCAGTCCATGAATGGCTGCAAATGGTCTCGAAGTAGCCAAACATAACCACTCCAAGTGAGCGACCGGTTCAATTCGATCAGAGTTCCTACTCCATAAACACAGCCTACACTTTTATGGAGCTATCAAGAGCTTGCACAGTGGCTTATTGTGAACTGGGGTCCATGGGGTCTGTGCCATACTCGAACCCTACCATCAACTCTTACATCTGCATCTACATCTACATCTACATCTACATCTACATCGTACTCTGCAAGCCACCGAACGGTGTGTGGGGGAAACTGAAATCTGACAAAGCCACGATATGGTCACGAGCCCAGGAGAGGCGCTGGAAACGATGTCGTGCTTTTAGCACTCGCATCGGACGGGTGCTGCCATAGCCCATTAGTGCCAAATTTCGGCGTACTATCCAACATTGATTTCTGTGGTTATTTCACGCAGTGTTGCTTGTCTCTCAGCACTCACGACTCTACACAAACGCTGCTGCCCTCGGTCGTTGAATGAAGGTCTTTGGCCACTGCGTTGCAGTAGTGAGAGGTGATGCCTGAAATTTGGCATTCTCAGCACGGACACTGTATACTCGGAATATCGAATTACCTAACGATTTCCCAAATGGAATAACTAGCTCCAACTACCATTCCGGGTTCAAAGTCTGTTAATTCCCATCGTGAAGCCATAATCACATCGGAAACCTTTACACATAAACCACTTGAGTATCGATGACAGCTCCGCCAAAACACTGCTCTTTTAAACTTTGTGTACGCGATGCTACCGTCATCTGTATATGTGCATATCACTGTCCCATGACTTTTGTAGCCTCGGTGTAACCAAAAAACGAATGACTCTTGGACAGACAGGTTGTCTTTCTCTGTTTTGGTGTGAGAAATAAGCCATGACAACTGATTACCGTGTTGTGGTGTGCTACAGTACACTGTACATTCCCCACTGTCAATAATGACATTTCTTTTGGAATGCGTGCCAGAAACTGCCCTGGAATTACGGCATAACTTTTAAAACGTATGGTGGTAACCAAATAAAAAGAGAAAAATGTGTTTTGTAGTGCTCTCTTCTCGATAACAGGAAACCAATGTCGAGTGCTGAGATTGTAACCTCCCCCTCACTTATCGACCTTAATGACAGTAAAAATTAAACCGCGTGTACCTAATGGAAATTTGGGAAAAGCAATCGTCACCGAAGTTAATCTGTCGGTAAAGAGGGAGGATAGGGTTACATCTAAATGAAAGGAAAACTGCAAATGAAATTGGTGGAAATTAATTTTGAAAAGGGGTAAAGTTAATAAAGAAAATAAATGTGCGGTCGTTACGTTAACAATTAACTGCCGTTAATGAGACATTTGAGATCTGGGGAAAATTATGGTCGCCAGTGCTATGGACAGCTACTATAATAACCTAAAAAGAAAGGTTATTGCACATATAATTAACACTAAAAGCGTGGCAAGTGAAGGTTGACACGTGTTCTGTGAAAACTTAATGTTTGTCAGAAGTAATAAATTTTGCTACACTCTGACTTAATTTGGCAAGAGAACTAATAAAACCGGAAAAATTGAAAGTTAATTTAGTGACTGAAATTAATAGTGAGCTTCGTTTCTGGAGTACTACGAAATTCAGTAAAATAAGGTTAGTCTTGGGCTACCTCAACAACCATATCAAAAGCTACTTGAATCTACGCAATTTAGAAATAAGAGATTTAAGTTTGAACTTGAATTAAATGATTCTGAACAATTAACATTAGTAAAATTTTAGTACATACCAAGCTGAGCTGCAGTCACAGGTAGGCTAAAATATGGTAACAAAACTCGCACTCTTAATTTGAGCTTGTGTAATCTAAATATTGTAGCCAGCTATGAATACATTAACTGAACTTTGAAATTAAAGCAGTGAAATCGAATGATATTACTTTAATGCTGGCGTTTGAATTTCAACGACACTCGGGTTCATTTCGGAAAAGGAAGGGACCCTGCTTGGTAATGCAATTGGGACACTGAGCAACAAAGGTTCATATTAAGTTGCTGTAATATTGTGAGGCAAATGGAACAATTTTAAAAGCTGAGGTCTGCCATACAGTTCTAAAACTTTACATGCTTCCAGTCTTCTCCTTGTTGGTTGATTGAAGGTTTGAAGTCGTCGGTCGAGGAAGTGGCGACAGTCACTCACTGTCGGCCGTCGCCTTCTTCTCGACACGGTCGCTAGGCGAAACGGGCTCTTGATGTGCGCCAGCTAATGTTTCCCGTCCGCGACACCGTGTCAGAAACTATCATAGCAAGTCGAACGCAATTACATGCTGCCAAACCCCGAAAGCGCGGCGACTCGCGGGAGCGTCACTCAACACACCTACTCCACCGCCCTACTCCAGCCAAACTCTCCTCTGCCCGCGGTCCACGCGGCCGAGTTGACACTACCAAAGATCCTAAACACTTTGGTTCTCCACGCGACCTATCGATGTAATCGTTCGATAGCATAGTTTTCCCTAAGCAATACCCAGAGTAAAAATACAGCCGGCCGGAGTGGCCGAGCGGTTCTAGGCGCTACAGTCAGGAACCGCGCGACCGCTACGGTCGCAGGTTCGAATCCTGCCTCGGGCATGGATGTGTGTGACGTTCTTAGGTTAGTTAGGTTTAAGTAGTTCTAAGTTCTAGGGGACTGATGACCTCAGAAGTTAAGTCCCATAGTGTTCAGAGCCATTTGAACCATTTTTAGCAGAAATACAAATAATATTTACAAAACAAACCGATTATACATCGAAATAAATGCATAAATATATACGTACAAATAGTAAAACAATTACAATGTATAAAGACAGAGAAATGTCATATCTTCAGGTAACAAAATAAGGAAAAGAAATTTAAAGTACAATAGATGGAAATAGGAGGATATGCATTTCCGGCGTTACAAGATGACGATCAGCTGTGCTAGATCAGTTCAGACAAGGGACGGAACTGCATGTTCTCGACTGCAGATGCTCTGACGTCATCCCTTCCGACCCACTGAGTGCTACGTTACTCACAACACCAGGTCAGTATTTTTCTTCGAATGAATGTGTAGCATAACATGCAAGCGTAGAGTGTGAGGGATTTTTTAGGTGAAGTTGATGTAATGGACATCTACGTAAGTAAATAGCTAATTCTGAATCTTTTTACATAACATAACATACGAAACATAAAGTAAGAAATCAGTGATAAATTGTGTTACTGATGTGCAATAAGTCTAAATAAAGCAGTTACGAGACCCATTGCAGTCCGTCTGTAACAGCAACTGAGACAATAGTGCCTTGTCTACGTCCTCGCTGCTACTGGCCTGCGCTGATCAGTGTGTCGTGTGTCGGTGCCACGTTTTTTGTAGGACAGAAAATTTATCGAATATAATTTTGTAGATGAGACAACCAACTAGAAAAGATACTTTAAAGTTCGAATTTGAGGGAAATTTTGCACATTACAAAGCATATGAGGAGAAAATTTCATAGCAGAAGCACTCCGTACTGAGGCCACGAGTGGACTACCGGGACCATCCAACCGCCGTGTCATCCTCATAGGAGGACGCAGATAGGAGATGTGTGGGGCCAGCATACCGCTCTCCCGGGCGTTATGATGGCATTCTTGACCGAAGCCGCTACTATTCTGTCGAGTAGCTCCTCAATTGGTATCGCAAGGCTGAGTACACCCCGAAAAATGGCAACAGCGCATGGCGGCTGGATGGTCACCCATCCAAGTGCCGGCCACGCCCAACAGCGCTTAACTCGGTGATCTCACGGGAACCGGTGTATCCACTGCAGCAAGGCCGTTACCATAGAAGAAGCAGTAAAGCTAACTTGTAAATATGTCATCTTATTAATTAATTGTTCGACAGAAGCTGCATTGAGGTAGTATTTTCTTCACAACGCTAGTTTCTGGCGTTGCCCATCATCAACGGTATCTCTATTACGCTAAAGACATATATTTCTTACAATAAGTTACTTACAGTTTTAAGTATCTGTAATCAGTTGATTGTAATTCGATTTACTTTTTATGTAACGCTCTCTAGTGTATCCCAGTAAAAATATTTCGTAACGATCACGTAATAATACTATTAAATATTTTATTTACATACATATGTAATCACAATAAGGATTTTTTTTTTACAAAATGTTTGCTGTTGTCATAGGCAATTGCTGTATATGCAAAGATTAATGGAAACTCTGATTTGCATTATCTCTGTTAGCAGAACAAAGAAATTTATTTTCATTAAACTAGGGGAAAGTTCCTTTGGGGAGGTTCCTCAATTTTGGAGAGGTCTGATATTTCTGTCAAGTAAATTGTGCCATCATGTGACGAAAATTGGAACTAGGGAACAAGCTCGTGACGGACCCTGGAAGCCCACGTTCTCAACAGAGCGCCATTGTATTGTGTTGTTAGAAGCAGGAAAGCATTGTTCACTTTCATGAAGGCTTTTGTTGTTGTTATAAAGCTGGAAATAATTGTAAGAGGTGAGTACATGATTAAATAGTTACACTGCATTAAATCTACACCACTTTACGATTTCAATGACTCAATAGTTTCGTTGTTCACGAACTGAGAAGTGCAGTAATGGGACACGTTTTGTCAGCACGTTTGAGAAGTCTGAGATTCCTATTATGGGGCTCCAAAAATTGGATCCCAAGTTGTTTGCGATAACACTAGGTTCGTCTGTGTGTATGTTTAATCACGTTTGCTTTCTATAGAATTAATTTTAGATAAAACTTACTTATATATCTGTAAACATGTTTTCATTTTGTGTGCAGAATGGCATATCAAAGAAAGATTTTGATAGAAAGAGTCCTAACAATGATCTACATTACTTTTGAAGATGGCACCTAGAAAACACTGGGACCCCAAACGAATGAAGGCTGCCATTTTCACTATGGGCAGTAAAGAACTGGGGAGCCATAAAGCTAAGCAAAATTGGAATGCTAAGGTAACAAATGCCCTGATGAATATATGGACACAAAATTAGGAGAGAACTGGAAGACGATTTGGAGAATTACTGCATCCAAACGAAACAACGATTCTGTGGTCTCCTAGAAAAGATGTCCGAAGGCTTGATTATTAGACTGCTATAAAAGTAACATTGAAAATCCATTTTCGAAAGCAAAACCTCAAGCTAGTAAAAAATGGCTACGCAACTTCCTAAGAAGGAATCTCCAACTCTCTGTTAGGTCTCCCCAAGGGCTTCCATTCGCCAGACCTAAGGATTTCACTGATGAAGCTCTCAGCAAGCTTTTTGGCAGTTATGAGCCGGCCTTAGCTTCAGTCAAGAGCAGCCCAACCATATTGTTTAACTGTAACGAAATTGGTATCAGAGTTGTGCAACACAGGCACACTAAAATTGTTGCACTGAAGGAGAAAAAGCAAATTGCTTCTCTACATCTTGCTGAAAGGGGTTGAAAGGTATATACGTAGGGTAAAATTTTGTAAGATAATTTTTTATTGAACCAGAGATGGTCAAATGATTGTGTAGTAGCGTCGCTGCTCAACAGCGAGCGCTAGTTCAACGTGTTATGGGTAATGTGTTAGAATAACTTTAGATAGAGAGATGTATGGAGGACTCTTTTAAGTGTAAAGACGTGTTGTATATGTGTACTCGATATGTACTTACTCGCTACGGGCAGTAATGATTTTTTATTTGCAGGATACCATACTGGAAATAATTAAGGTAAGGAAAATTTTTTTGTTACCAATGCAGTGTGAGTATTCATAAGTGATGATTATGACAATGTGTAGCACTCACATCCAATGATTTTGTAAAGCTAATTGGTAATGTATAATCAGTTTATAGTGTGTTAATTATGAGCATTATTAATTTTCAAAGAGTCAAAATACAAGTTTTAAAGCCAGTGCCATACTGTTACTTAACACACGTCAATACCAGTTCCCAGATCCATTTCGTTTCCGATTAACCATTTTGCTAAAGAAGTTACTGTCTCAGTCATATTCGATTTAATTAAAATGTTTGCTAAGCAAAAGCTACATGCTAACTATACAGTTCAAAGTACTAACAGAGAGCAGTGCGAAGAGCGTAACCATTGAGCAGACAAAGGTAAGAAACTTTATTATTTCAGGGATAGCATTCATTAAGCACAGGGACCATTATTTTCAAACTGATCAAATTTTGTTTTATTGCCAGGGTCAATTTCAAATGAATAGTGTAGCACCTGATTCAGCTTTTGTGCTGGGTACATTCATGAGTTTTGGTTTGGTTAAAAGTTATTGACAGTTTTCATTCTCGCAGTCAGAAAAGCTCAGTATAGGGCAAAGCGCATAAGCGACGAGATAAAATACACGTTCGCATGCCATTCCCAGTCTAACAGCTGTGTTTCAGACTACTGTCAGTTACGTAATTTGAATCAAATTTCAAACGTACAGGTTTTAGGGTGCACTCGTTACTGCAGTGACATGTATGAGGCCTTTGGGGCATTGCATACCGCCTCTGATCATCTTCCCAGGGAAGGATATGAAGCTGGAATTAATGGAGGATGCTCCTCTAGGTTCTATTTATACATGCCATCCTTCAGGATGGATTAAAACAGACACTTCTACACAACGGTTTCGCCACTTCTAGCCCCGTGCGATCCCAACGAGAGATGACACTGCGGTTCTCGTGGTGGATGGACACTACACCCATGTCAGAAATACTGACGCCATTAATTTGCCCAGAGTAACCACATCTCCATCGTATCTCTCCGGTCTCATAGGACGAAATGCAGCTATTGGACGTTTAGTTTATGGGGCCACTAAAGACATTTTATGCTCAAGAGATTGAGAGCTGGATCAAGTGCCATGTTGGTCGTGTTGTAACTGTGTGCCAAGTAAGCGACGTCTTTCGAAAAGCTTGTGTACCGGGCAGTGACAGCAGAAATAGCAGCAAATGATTTCCGGAAGGTAGGCCAATTCCCATGCAACTATCAGAACTCCCGGCCACATTAATTTGGTGTTGTGGAAGAACTGGCTGGTACTGCTGAGAACAGTCCATCTGCAAGTGAGGATCCACAAGAAGGAACTCCGTGGGCATCTCAAAAAAATGCCGTTGCTGAAACACTGGAATCTGAAGAAAGTGTTGTTCCTCAAACTCCAAGATCCGGATTTGTCAAGGCAATTGACATCAGCCTTCTTCCAAAAATTAAATCCAAGTACGTTCCAGGAGATCCCGCAGTGGTTTTGTTCAGCTGATATCTTGGTCTCCTTTAAGCATAAGTTACAGGACTCAAAACGAAAATGGCAACATCGAAGCAATTTGGTAATGCAGGACGTGATAATCTCGGCGCACAAAACCAGGCACCTGGACGTAGCAAAGCGACTGGCAAGAAACTGAGGATCATTGAATCTTCATCGGAGTTCGAAGCAGATGAAACTGAACTGTCTGATGAAAGCGAAGAGAGCGGCGCCAATGAAGACGCGGAGTGCATTTATTGTGAAGGGCTCTTCCCAGACGAACACAATTCGGTGCTCAAAATGCGCGAAATGGACACATGCAGCAAGAGAAATGTTTATGACAGGTGTCGTTAAAGATGATGCAGATTACAAATATCTGATTACTTGGTTTGTGTACAATGATCGTAAGACTTCCCATAATTATGAACGCATTTCCAAGAGAGACAGTTTTGCAATGTTATTTCTTTTGGAGCATATAGAATTTATATGCATTACAAGAGCAGAAATTGAACACACATCATCATTCTAAGGTGTTAAATAAAGTATATTTGGTGTTTGTGCTAACATAAATGGTTTTCAGTTTCTTCTACAGCCTACTTAATTTTGTTTTTAGATCGGTCTTTTCGTTAAAATAATATCAAGATGGTTCGACGTATACGTAAAAAATTATATTTCTTCCAAGATATTCAGTAAATTGCCTTTCTGGGTTATTCGTAGGACTGACAGACATTGTGTCATGTCACTGGCTGCGTTGTTTTGTTTTGTTAAGTGTGTACTAAGCGAAGGCAGGTTCGTGACAGGTTCTTAGTAAAGCTAAACGCTGATTATGTAATTGGAATACATCTGTCGATTTAAATAGTACTGTGAATATAAAAATGAAGAATTCAGAATGTTGTCACACAGTCATCTAATCATGAAGGAGAACATGTAAGTTTAAACATTGTAATGGAAATATAGGAGAAGTTAAGGTCACTCATGCAGATGTTGGGCTTGTAATAGTCAGGATGTTTGAAGTACCATTTGAAATATTCACAGAGCAGATTAATTCAACTATAAAAGCGTATGGGACAAGTGTAATGTAGTACGCCCCCGGTAGCTGAGTGGTTAGCGCGACAGACTATCAACCCTAAGGGTCCGGGTTCGATTCCCGACTGGGTGGCAGATTTTTCTCTGCTCAGGGACTACGTGTTGTGTTGTCCTAACCATTTCATCCCCATAGACGTGCAAGTCGCCGAAGTGGCGTCAAATCGAAAGAATTGCACCCGGCGAACGGTCTACCCGACGGGAGGCCCTAGTCGTACATTTATTTAGTGTGATGTGATGCCGCAGAAAAGTGAATGAATTTCTGTACCCCGTTGCAAAATATGTCAGACAAGTGAAAATAGATCTACAAAAGCATATAGTGTTTTATGTATAACTATGTGGATGTTGGGCTATAAGAATGCATGACGGACTACTGCACATGTGTTCAGGTTAGGTCTTAATCGGCCATGTATGCTCAGGGTGTATACAGCTAAGGATTACGCAACTCTCAGTAGAAGAAGCAATCATTCCAATGCAGATGTCAACTTTACCAGCGGCTTATGCAGCGGTAATTCGCGCGAACACCGTAGTGGAATCAAATGTTGCGATGGACACAAGCAGTGAGATAAACGATAGCGCTCATGACACAGTAAATGAAATCATAATTACGGAAAAAATCTATCCAGATCTCATCCTTCCCCGCACACACACACACACACACACACAAGAATAGAGATTAACTGTGACGCAGAACGTGAAAAACGTAGCGTGATGAGAAAGCAATTTTTGTGCAAGATCCAAGTTTAGCTTCAGAAAATTGCGAACGTAAAGAATTCTGGGCGTCTTTATAAGGAGACAAAGACCAGAATTGTTTAAGGCGAAATAATCCCTCTCTTCACTGCATGTTATGAACTATACAGATCAGATGCTGACCTCGAAAAAGGTGGGAATGGTTTTGTGTGAGAGTTCGTAACAGGCAACAACCTATTCCTTGAAATGAAGTAGTACATAGTTAAAGGCTTAAGGTTGATTGATACGTGGGGAGAACAAGGACGGTACACTGCCCGGATTCATGCACATCACCAAGCACTCAGCAAGTCGCGTTGATATAATATACACAACAGCATGCGTGAAAACTCATGTCTTGAAAACTGAAATATGGTCCACCATGAGACATGAGGCATACACAGGGTGTTTCAGACATTTTACGTCAAATTGAAACAGGTGATAAGAGATCCACAACCGATTATATTGAGATGGGAAACCATTGATCCGAAATGCATATTTATTGTGTTACGGAAATACGTAGCGTACACCGCATAACAACAACGTAGCTCATTGTAATTGTTCAAAGCGACAACCTCCAGTCTCAATGCATGTATTGCAACGGCGCACACAGTTCTGCTGCAGCCGGCCGCGGTGGCCGTGCGGTTCTGGCGCTGCAGTCCGGAACCGCAGGACTGCTACGGTCGCAGGTTCGAATCCTGCCTCGGGCATGGGTGTGTGTGATGTCCTTAGGTTAGTTAGGTTTAATTAGTTCTAAGTTCTAGGGGACTTATGACCTAAGATGTTGAGTCCCATAGTGCTCAGAGCCATTTGAACCATTTGAACACAGTTCTGCCGCACTCTCGTAAAGATCCCGGGTGTGTGTTGTACACTGGACCAGGCAGCAGGTGATAAACAATTCACAGCCATTTCCACTGTACACAACTTAGCTCACACCATGTGTTTCATGCGACGACCGCATGCAACTCGTCGACGCATTAACTTGTCCTGCACATCTACCACTATCCCTGGTGTCACCTGACCATTGTATCAGGCAACATGTGATGTGTCCATGGTGAGGTGTGTTACTACGTACAGTGCATGACATATAGTCAGAGATGGAACGTTACTTGTCTGGAGAGTTGGGAGACATGCATTTAAAGTACGTTGCGGCAGTATGCAGTTCCCGTAAAGCAGCGCGAATGTACGGAGAACGCTTTCCCAACAGAGTCATCATAAATGGAAGAAGTTTACCTCCGTGGGTACCAGCTTATGAGAAACGGGGTCGTTCATGCCAGAGAGAGGCGACCACTAAAGACATGTCCGACCACCGAACTTTGAAGAGGTGGTGCTAGATCGTGTGGCCGAGCACTTAGCAATAAGCACCCGTCAACTTGACCGCGTAACGCACACTGCGAAGGACACAATAGGAGAGTACTTGTGGAACAGATATTACAACCCTATCATAAAAAAACATATGCAAGCACTGGAAACAACGTATTTTGAGCCTCGCATTCAATTCTGTCAATGGATTTTCCATGGCAGTGCTGTTGTGCTGTACTTCGTACAGTGTGTATTCCTCATGGATGAGGCTTCAGTCACCTGCTATGGCGATTTCGGTTTGGTGGGGTTTTGACGGTATTTGGTTTGTGGGGATGGCAATTTCAACAGGTATATCTGGAATGAGGATAATCCTCATGTCACACACATATGAGGCCACTAGCAACGATTATCTGTCAACCTATGGGCGGGCATAGCCCGAGATTGCCCAATAGAACCATATCTGCTGCCTCCCCGTCTGATTGGAAGGAGACGTCCGGTCTCACAGCCAGGGCGATTGCGGTATATCACTGCTCTTTCTTCCTCTGGGGCTACGTCGAGAAGTTGGTGTATGAAACCCTCTTAGAAATAGGTGAAGACCTGCTTGCTAGTGTCCAAGCTGCCTGTCTCGTGGTACAACAGACATCAGGGATCTTTGAGAGAGTGTGGCAGAACTTCATACACCGCTGCCATGCATGTATTGAGACTGGCGGTCGTCACTTTGAACAAGTACTACGAGTCGCGTTGTTGTCATGTGTATGTACACAAAACAAAATATATGCATTTCCGACCATTGGTTCCCTGCCTCAATGTAATCGGTTGTCGACCCACTGTCACCTGTTTTAATTTGACCCAGAAGGTATGAGACACCCTTTACATAAACCTGATGCCTCCAACAATACGTAGAGAGCGCGATAAAAATTTCTCCTTATACAATTTCGCAGTAACACGGCAGTTAAAATGTCCCAAACCACCGATACGAAAATCGATGATAAATTATTCACGCGAGAAAAATATTTGTCAAAAAAGGGCAAATGAATTATTCTATCGGTGCTAACTGGAGTGATAATAATTAAAAACTATGTGAAAATCAAACGAATTCAAGCCAAAATCTTAACAATATAACGGCAAGAGCTCGAAGGCTGCATAATTAGGGCCCGACATCAAAATGCGGTGCCAGGAGAACAAACTTGAGAATGCCTTGTGGAATGCGAAAGCAAGTGCAAGAATAAAGAAACAATAAACGAGATAAAATCTACGGGTGGAAGGTTACTGACAAAACAGTACGACATCAAGCAAGAAATACATAACCACCTTAAAGATTGCCAAAAGAGTTACTAACATAAGGGAGCAAAATGACCTCGTAACCGAACCGTCAGAAAGAGTCGGTCGGTGCGTCTGTAATGAAGTAATGAGACACCGAAAACGACATGCCAAATGACTTTCAGGAAGGAACAATAGTTTTATTTCCGAGACATCCGGCAGGGGAATGAATATCAAATTTAAGACCTCTAACAATCCTAAATTGTGACTATAAAATATCTGCACATACTGTAAATGAAAGAGTAAAATCAGTGATGAACACTATGACAGGAATCGCATCAATCAGATGTGGGCAAAGACAGAACCATCCACAAAACACTATGTCAGTACAGGGGTATCATATCGACCACTGAAGTTTGTAAAATAAAATTTGTATTGATATTGGTGGACTTCGAAAAAGTATTCGGCGGAGTAAACACTCCTACCTCTACCACATTGTGCAAGATACGATCTTTCCACGACGTTTTATTGACATCATAAATAAATTCTCAAAAGCGTCACATACTAAATTATAATAAACGATCAACTTCAGCAGGCCAATCGAAATCTATAGTGCAGGAAGAGAACGATACCCGGTGTCGATGGCACTCGCTGCCATTACAATGACTCTCCTTCTTAGCCCAAATAATAATAATGCGTGTTCAGCGGATAGAATGCAAGACGTATGCCGATGACGTTGGGGTTCTGGTAAAGCACTGCAGCGAAATAGTAAAATCATTACAAAAAATAAATAAGTAAAAACTAGCATCAGGCTCGAAACTTGACAGAAATAAGTCTTGAATAATGAATGTTGGTGGTAGATTAGAAGCTCTCGCCAAAGGAAGTTAAACAGATTACCAGTAATTCACGCGTAATATATGGCACACAGTTCCGATAAATCACAGAAAAATACCCACTACAGTACAAGACAACATACTGAACACGAACTAAGGATTTTTGGCGAAATACATGGGGTGGAGTTAGTGAACATCTAAATAACGTCCAAAATAAACTTTGTGATACAAGTCCTGCTACGGTCGGAAGACGTGGCCAAAAGAATTTCATCCGCTTTCGGTCACTTCGTTAGCTGCAGACGTATACGAGGTGCGTTCAATAACTGATGCAACACATTTTTTTCTGAAAGCAGGTTAGTTTTATTCAGGTTCCCATACACCATATTTATTTTTATACATTTACTCGTGTCCTGACCATAACATACATATATAGCCGATAGACAGCAATTTACAAACAATTCAAGTACATGATTTAATTCCATATGACATTAATTTACAAACAGTATATGTACATGACTAAATTCCATATGACATCCAAAATTCCGCCGTTTGAACTGCTGTATCACTGGCGATAGCCAGATCGTCCACTGGGCATGGGGCTGGGGAGTTTCTACAGTTGAACAGGTGTTGATGATTTTGCTGTTCGCCACATTCCTATGGTTCATCTCCTGGGGCGAAACTCCATTTCTTCAAATTGACCTTGCACCGGGATACACCAGTTCTCAGCCTGTTGAGGACCTTCCATGTTTTATATGGGAGGTGACGTCCTTTAGCAAGTCCTCCTTTAGGGTTGCTCCAGTACCTCTCTGATGGTGAGTTACGCCAAAGCTGTATTCGACGATTTGCAAGTGACGTTAAAAGTAGTTCCGTTGAACGGAGGAAACTCTTTCTTGATCTTAATCTTGATTGTTGTTATTCACATCCGAACAAGGGGTATCTTGGATCTGTCTCCTGTTTTCGCTTCTCTTTTTCTGCTGCTGTTCTTCTTCTGATATGTGGAGGTGCTACGCCCACGAGATGATATATTTTGTTAATAGGAGTTGCCCGCAAGCAGCCAGTGACAATGTGTCGTGTTTCATTAAGGCAAATGTCCACTTGTTTGGCACGGTTGGAGTTCTGCCACACTGGTGCTGCATATTCAGCAGCGGAGAAGCATAAGGACAATGCAGATGTTCGAAGAACATCTGGTTGTGCGCCCCAATTGTTACCCGTCAGTTACCGAATGATGTTGTTCCTAGGAGATACTTTCATTTTTGTGTCCTTGCATTGGACTTTGAAGGTGAGGGGACGGTCTAGCTTTACTCCCAGGTAATTTGGGGTATCGTAGTTGGTCAGTTGTTGTCCTCTCCACGTTATGTTTAGATTCCTTGTAGTCTCTCTGTTCCGCAAATGGAAAGCACACACAATTAGAGAGATTTGGTTTCGGGGAATTGTTATCATAATAGGCAGACAGTGTTTGAAGAAAGGAAAGAGCATCCCCGCAGATCGTTCGGTTAATGTCGTGAAAAACCAAACGATCGGGCGTACCCTGGGCAACGCTGGAAGATATTCCAGCGGCAAATCTTTCTACCATCAGAACACTACATCTGATACACCATATTATTCACCATCTTTTGGCTACAAAACCCTATTTTTCAATTGAATCTCCGTTCAATATGGCAGTCTTACACCTTCTTACTGAGAATCTCTGTGTGCCCGTGTGGTACCACTCTACTGATCGACGTCGAACCAACACCTCGCTGCATCAAGAATCTCCCCATCATCCACATACTGCTTCCCGTGGAGTGCATCCTTCGTTGGAGAAAACAGATGGAGGTCTCCTGTTAGGCGCCGAGGAAACCGACGGGCACCCAAACTGGTGCACGAGTGATTCACAACTACCACCAGAGACGTACAACTGAGTGGCAGAGGTTGATCACTTCAAATGAGAGTGTTCGCACGTTCCAGCATTGCAGGAATCACAGGCGTGTGCGGCCTGCCGGCATGTGGGAGGACGGTCAGGTTTGCGTGACCTTGTTGCGACGATGACAAGCCTCCTCGCCCAAAGACTCACCGGGCTTTTGTTCACTGTCTTGTGTCCGTAGACATTCTGCAAACGCCTAGGAATATCTGCGATGCTCTGATTTTCCTCCAAAAGAAACTCAGTCACGGTTCTCTTCTTTGAACGCGTGTCTGTTACAGACGCTATTTTGCAGGCTACATACTGCGCCGCCTCCTGTGCAAACTTCATGAAACTATAGGGGATGAAGCGGGAGTATTCCGTGATGTACCACAACAAATTGCTCATTTTTTAACCAAAATCTGAAAAAAATGTGCTGCTTTTTTTATTAAACGCCCCTCATATCTGAAGTGAAACGTGAAACGCTGACGTTGACTACATACAGGTGTTTCAAAAATGACCGGTATATTTGAAACGGCAATAAAAACTAAACGAGGAGCGATAGAAATACACCGTTTGTTGCAATATGCTTGGGACAACAGTACATATTCAGGCGGACAAACTTTCGAAATTACAGTAGTTACAATTTTCAACAACAGATGGCGCTGCAAGTGATGTGAAAGATATAGAAGACAACGCAGTCTGTGGGTGCGCCATTCTGTACGTCATCTTTCTGCTCTAAGCGTGTGCTGTTCACAACGTGCAAGTGTGCTGTAGACAACATGGTTTATTCCTTAGAACAGAGGATTTTTCTGGTGTTGGAATTCCACCACCTAGAACACAGTGTTGTTGCAACAAGACGAAGTTTTCAACGGAGGTTTAATGCAACCAAAGGACCGAAAAGCGATACAATAAAGGATCTGTTTGAAAAATTTCAACAGACTGGGAACGTGACGGATGAACGTGCTGGAAAGGTAGGGCGACCGCGTACGGCAACCACAGAGGGCAACGCGCAGCTAGTGCAGCAGGTGATCCAACAGCGGCCTCGGGTTTCCGTTCGCTGTGTTGCAGCTGCGGTCCAAATGACACCAACGTCCACGTCTCGTCTCATGCGCCAGAGTTTACACCTCTATCCATACAAAATTCAAATGCGGCAACCCCTCAGCGCCGCTACCATTGCTGCACGAGAGACATTCGCTAACGATATAGTGCATAGGATTGATGACGGCGATATGCATGTGGGCAGCATTTGGTTTACGGACGAAGCTTAGTTTTACCTGGATGGCTTCGTCAATAAACAGAACTGGCGCATATGGGGAACCGAAAAGCCCCATGTTGCAGTCCCATCGTCCCTGCATCCTCAAAAAGTACTGGTCTGGGCCGCCATTTCTTCCTAAGGAATCATTGGCCCATTTTTCAGATCCGAAACGATTACTGCATCACGCTATCTGGACATTCTTCGTGAATTTGTGGCGGTACAAACTGACTTAGACGACACTGCGAACACCTCGTGGTTTATGCAAGATGGTGCCCGGCCACATCGCACGGCCGACGTCTTTAATTTCCTGAATGAATATTTTGATGATCGTGTGATTGCTTTGGGCTATCCGAAACATACAGGAGGCGGCGTGGATTGGCCTCCCTATTCGCCAGACATGACCCCTGTGACTTCTTTCTGTGGGGACACTTGAAAGACCAGGTGTACCGCCAGAATCCGGAAACAATTGAACAGCTGAAGCAGTACATCTCATCTGCATGTGAAGCCATTCCGCCAGACACGTTGTCAAAGGTTTCGGGTAATTTCATTCAGAGACTACGCCATATTATTGCTACGCATGGTGGATATGTGGAAAATATCGTACTATAGAGTTTCCCAGACCGCAGCGCCATCTGTTGTTGAAAATTGTAACTACTGTAATTTCGAAAGTTTGTCTGCCTGAAAATGTACTGTTGTCCCAAGCATATTGCAACAAACGGTGTATTTCTATCGCTGCTCGTTTAGTTTTTATTGCCGTTTCAAATATACTGGTCATTTTTGAAACACCCTGTATAATGGCACTATAAACCTTACAGATATGTAGAACGAAGGGCAAACGCTGTGCATCTGTCAAATGTGCTAACGGCGGAAGAAGTGACCTAGTAAAATGCCGGTATCTCTATTAAATGAAATACCACCGGCTACTCTTGTCTCCCTCCTACCCCCTCCCCCCTCCCAACTCCCCCAGTAGATGTCCACTGCATCCCGAACGAATTATACTGTCTGAAATACTTCCTCATGGAATGTGTTTATACTACGAGGGCTACCCAGAAAGTAAAGCATTTGTTTTCTCAGCCGAAAACAATGCTACGAATGAGAAACGTTACGTATGTATTATTTAAAGTCTCCTGAGTGAGCACGCCACGTTTCCATCACTTCCGACACATAGCGTAGCTGCAGGACAGCTTCAAAATGGCGTTGCAAGCGATGTGCCGTCATTGAATTTCTCACTGCAGTGAAAGAAACTGTGGGTAATATTCACAAACGCTTGTGTAAAGTCTATGGAGCATCTGCTGTCGACAGAAGCACAGTTACTCGCTGGTCTCGGAGGTTGAGGTCAACACCGACTCAAAGGAAGGCCGCGGCGCTTGTTCGTGACGTCACGTCAGCTAGGCACGGCGAACGCCTGGTCTGTTGCAGGCAGAAACGCCTGGGCGTGCTTATCTCTATAAATCTCTTATTTTTGGACAAAATGTTTGGTATTGTTTTGGATTCTGCAGTTTTATTTAGATCAAAGATTTTCTTACTATCGTAAAGCTACAAATGAAGATCATAGTCCTGTATTACTGGTACTGAATCCTGTCGAAACAAACGTAGATCAATATGAGAAGATGCTTTGCCCCACTGCGAGCTTCGGAAATTTTACATTCAAGTAACTATATTTACTTGATGCATTCTGTTATCGAAACTTACGCCAACCCCCTTACGATGAACTCGTTTTTTATTTATTTTCGTTTGATATCGTCACTGGAAATGTGAACTAATTTACATGTGTAAATGTCCAACTGTTGCCAGTCATTAGATTACAGTCGTTTTCAACGAAATGAATTCTAAACAGGAAACAAAATAGCTTCATACATCGAAAATACTGCTGAGCTTAAACTTTTTTAAACATGCACATTAGAAAAGATAAATATTCCCCTCTTGCTACTGAAAGGAGAAACTTAATAAGATAAAGAAATTTTATTTGATAAAACAAGTATCTCTCTTTTGCCTCTTCTTCTGTCCCCCACCCTCACCCCCAACGTGTACAATCGCAAGACATTTCATTAACATTCAGTGCTCCTCACCCCATAGTCAACCAAGATACCTAAGAAGAGCACCAATATGTTCACAGTTTCTTGTAAAAGAAACCCAGTACAAACGTAACTTCCTCAGATTTACAAATAAGGTAAAGAAGCACGAATTCTGTTGCTGCTGCACCATGAAGTTGTGTTTGTATGTCAATCCTTAAAACAGGTGGAAATTTAAGTTCAGGAGTACACTCTTTGTTAAGAAGTGTAATGAATTGCACAATTAATTGATTGCAGAAATCTCTCAGAACAATGTGTGTTGGTACACTACCGCCAATAGTTTCACATTTTCCTGTGTCAGAGAGGGAGACACCACCATTATGAGTATGCCTGCAACAGACCTGGCGTTCGCCGTGCCTAGCTGACGTGACGTCACGAACAAGCGCCGAGGCCTTCCTTTGAGTCGGTGTTGGTGAGGTCATCAGAAGGCGGTTCGATGAATCTCCACTATTTGCAGCGGTCGGGGAGATCAGCCACGGCTGTGACAGTGCAGCGAGCTGATGTTGTCATTCGCGATTCGTGGAAGACATTTTGAGGACGATGAGGAGGTGATTCTCACAGTGAAGCACTGGCTCCGCCAGGGATTGGTACCGACAGGACATACACGTCTTTGTTTCGTGCTGGAGGAAGGCCATAGAACGGAATGGAGCTTACGTGGAAAAATATGGTGTGTAGGTAAAACAGTGTTCTTTCGTGTGTGTAATTCCCATTACGTCCAATAAAAAATTGTTGAAGAAAAAAATGCGGTGCATTACTTTCTGGGCAACCATCGTAAAATAATAACTTCTGAGAAACATATGATCAAAGTGAAAGAGGTGTACAAGAATGTAATGCAAAATGAAAGTCAGAATATCACAGCAGCAGACAGCACCTCAAGATGCGAAGATCGCGACTCGCAAGTCAACTCGTAGAATGTCAAAAGATGAAATCCCATTATCTACAGATACTTCAAGAATAATTTAACATTACAAAGGAAAAATCACAACTCCGGTGATTCTACTATTGCAACAAATTGTATCATTTCAAGTCCGCATGAACACGCAAAATTTAGCGGAAGTATGCAGATAAAAAGCAATCACGAAAAGCTTGCCTAACCACCGCAGCTCAAATAAATGAAATTAACGATACGCTATAATCAAATTTAAGTAACGCTTTTGTCCATTTACCAGTTGATCCCCTATACAAGGATCCAATACTTACAGGGTGCAGCGGAAGAATGCTGAAAGGTGCCCTTAATTGTACCGTGCTCCCTGCGAACACTGAGGGGGGGATGTTACTAACAGCAGTGGTGAAATACCAATTGTGTTAATGTGATGTACTAGCGTGGTTCTCGCTCAATCACTGTTCGAAAAATTCTTTTGTTTCTATGTTTCCCTCCTACCAAGGTAAATTTGTAACACAAACGCACATCTCTATGAACTCCGCCCGTACTGGAAGCATCATAAAAACACTCTCACGCTCTCATTCACACACACACACACACACACACACACACATTTACAGGGAATAGTGGGAATAATATAGGCTGTGCAGAGATGAATAAACGAACAAACCGCTTTGCACTTTTGCATAGACTACTTGTAACTGTGGCGGTGCGAAATGTCAAACGGGATAAACGCGCTTCAGCATGATAGGGAACCAAATGTGCTTAACATTCATGGAATGAATTCAAATGACACATTTAAAATGACAGTCGCCCCGTTTGGTTTTGCGAGGAAGACTTGACTGACTTCATCAAGCACTTATCATCGTCCTATGTAGCGATTTACGCGTGTGCGAACGTTCTACTTGCGATATTATAGTTGTAATCTAGACACTGTTGACATTGGAAACCCGAATTCTTCTATTATCTCTGATATGATCTGACCTACGTTTCTTACATTGATTGCAATCGCACTTTCAAAGTCGATTATCTAGTGACGTGCTGCCATCTTCAATGCACGCCTGCCTGTAAGCGACTGCTCAGATCTCATGTCTGCACTCACACCATAAGCAAACTTCTAACTGTGCAAGTAGACTGTATACGTTTTTTTATTGGTAACGCCACATAGCGCTCTGTATGAAAATCACTGGCTGTGCTGTGTGCAGTCTGTGGCTGGTTTGCATTGTTGTTGGCTATTGTAGTGTTGGGCAGCTGGATGTGAACAGCGCGTAGCGCTGTGCAGTTGGAGGTGAGCCGCCAGCAGTGGTGGATGTGAGGGGAGAGATGGAGTTTTGAAATTTGTAATACTGGATATCATTAACTGCTATATACATTATGACTTTTGAACACTACTGAGGTAAATACATTGTTTGTTCTCTATTAAAATCTTTCATTTGCTAACTATGCCTATCAGTAGTTAGTGCCTTCCGTAGTTTGAATCTTTTATTTAGCTGGCAGTAGTGGCGCTCGCTGTATTGCAGTAGTTCGAGTAACCAAGATTTTTGGTGAGGTAAGTGATTTGTGAAACGTATAGGTTAATGTTAGTCAGGGCCATTCTTTTGTAAGGATTTTTGAAAGTCAGATTGCGTTGCGCTAAAAATATTGTGTGTCAGTTTAAGCACAGTCATGTATAATTGTTCTAAGGGGACGTTTCAACTGCTGCAATCTGGTGTTGCACGCGGCTTCTCCCATGATTTTTTCGTTTGTGATACACAGATGTGTTATTTTTCAGCAGAAAACTACACTTATTGTGAATAGCGAAAAATTACAGGGCTCATTAGTAAGCCGTGCCAGTTCGTATCGATAACGCTTCTCTACAGCTATCTACGAGGCCTGTTCACAAAGAAAGTGTACTAGATTTTTATTGTACTTTATTTTTTGAAAGAAGTGTATTTAAAAAATTATAGGATGTTGTTGATACACTTGCTGACTATTTTTCCACTTAATCGCCATCCTGTTAAGTACATGCGGTGAGCCATGGTTCAAGGTTCCTTACATTCTCTTCTAAGAACTCTCCCACTAGCTCTTCCTCCCATTTCAAATCCCTTTCTGCACCTGCTCTTTGGCTGAATATTTAATTCCACTAATGTGTTCCTTTAGGGAGGTGTAAAGATGGTAATCTGAAGGCGCGACGTCAGGGGAGTATGGAGATGGTTCAAAACATCCCTACCAGATGAGTCCATGAGCACCGTGTTGACCAAGGCTGTTTGAGGACGGATACTGTCTTGCAACAGGAACACACTTCTATTCAGCATTCGCATCCTTTTTTTTTTTTTTTACTCCTTTTCTAGTTTTTTGGGGGTCTCGCAACATCATTGTGCATAGCTAGTCTCCCCCCGAGGCAGAAATTCGACCACAATGATATGTTTTGGCTCCCGAAACAAAGACGCCATGATTTTTTTACCCGTAATTGTGGTTTGATTCTTTTCTGGCAGATGAGAAACAGGTGTACGGCCACTGTGACGACTGCCTTTTTGTTTCAGGCGTGTAATGAGCCACCCACGTTTCACCTCGTGTCACAATAATCAAGACCTCACCTTCCTATTCAAGTAGCTCAAGAAACTTATAGGCACTCTTAACTCGATTTTTCTTCTGCTGCTCTGCCAGCTGTGTTGGGGCCCATCTTGGGCACAGTTTCTGGTGTCCCAACGTTTTTGTGAGTGTCTCGTTTAAAAGTTCTGGAGAGTTATGGGAAAACCGCAGAAATTTCATCCACTGTCAATTGGCGGTCTTCACGAACAGTTTTCTCAGTTATTTGCACCAATTTATCAGTCAAAACGAGAGGTCTTCTACTCCTCTATTCGTTATGCCTCCATTAAACTCCCAACATCACATAACCACACTCGTTCTCTTCTACACATCTACGTGGTTACTCTGCTAGTCACAATAAAGTGCCTGGCAGAGGGTTCAATGAACCACCTTCAAGCTGTCTCTCTGCCGTTCCACTCTCGAACGGTATGCGGGAAAAACGAGCACTTAAATTTTTCTGTACGAGCCCTGATTTCTCTTATTTTATCGTGATGTTCATTTCTCCCTATGTAGGTGGGTGCGAACAGAATGTTTTCGCAATCGGAGGACAAAACTGGTGATTGAAATTCATGAGAAGATCCCGTCGCAACGAAAAACGCCTTTGTTTTAATGATTGCCACTCTAATTCACGTATCATGTCTGTGGCACTATCTCCCCTATTTCGTGATAATACAAAACGAGCTGCCCTTCTTTCTACTTTTTCGATGTCATCCGTCAGTCCTACCTGATATGGATCCCACACCGCACAGCAATACTCCAGAATAGGGCGGACAAGCGTGGTGTAAGCTGTCTCTTTGGTAGACTTGTTGCGCTTTCTAAGTGTTCTGCCAGTGAATCTCAGTCTTTGGTTTGCTCTACGCACAATATTATCTATGTGATAGTTCCAATTTAGGTTATTTGTAATTGTAATCGCTAAGTATTTAGTTGAATTTACAGCCTTCAGATTTGTGTGACGTATCGCGTAATCGAAATTTAGCTGATTTCTTTTAGTACTCATGTGAATAACTTCACACTTTTTCCTTATTCTTGTTCAATTGCCACTTTTCCCACCATACAGGTATCTTATCTAAATCATTTTTCAAGTCGTTTTGATCATCTTATGACTTTACAAGACGGGTAAATGACAGCATCATCTGCAAACAATCTAAGACGGCTACTCAGATTGTCTCCTATGTCGTTAATATATATCAGGAACAATAGAGGGCCTGTAACACTTCCTTGGGGATCGCCGGATGTTACTTCTGTTTCACTCCATGGCTTTCCGTCTATTAATACGAACTGTGACCTTTCTGACAGGACATCACGAATCCAGTCGCACAATTGAGCCAATACTCCGTAGGCACGCAGTTTGGTTAGAAGACGCTTGTGAGGAACGGTGTCGTAACACTCATGCCGTAAACAGTTTTGATTCGCGAAAAAATTTCGGTAGATATTATTCCCTCCGTGAGAATGAAGCTGGTCACAGCACATATCTCGCACTTGGCGGGATTTCCTACCAACATTTTTCACGCCGCTGTCTACTACAATTTGATTTTACGTGCAATAGTGTTCCTGCGAGGCTCGCTCTTTTCAGGGGATCCCCTTATACGTCTGTGCTGTCAAGACATAAAAAAAAAAGAAAACTACAGTCCGTTATGGTCACAGTAGACTTAATTTCTGATCATGCCTTGTATGCTTGCCCCGGAACATGTTCGACAGCGTCTCCCGAGGGGGCGTGGCCTGTCTGAGGGGTTCTGTTTACGAACTCGGAAGGGAGAAGACACGAAGAGGCAGCGCCGTCAGCGCCGCATAGCGGGACAATGTGGAGACACGAGGGGAAGCGGGCATGCTACTCGGCTCCAGTACACATCAGGCTAAGTGGCTAGAGATGGGCAAAACTGTTCTTTTCAGAGATTGGATCAGAACTGTTCACTCCCTGAAATGAATTAGCTCTTTTTCATGACTCACCACTCATTTACAATAGAAAATAAATGGAAGGCACATTGCCCTTTAAACTTGGTTTATTCCAGTACTATACCTGTATTTTGATCTTATTTGATCCTATTTTGAAGTAACATAGATAATGAGTAAGAATTTTGTATTGTTTATTGAAATTTCCACGATATGACAAAGTTTTTGATTATTGATTTATTTTGCACTATCATGGTTTTTTGGGTGATCGGAAAATGTTGTAACTTGAGATTTACATTAACAATATATTTGGCTATAATGTATTAAAATTTCATTAACCTCATACAAATACATCACAAGCCATATATTTTTAAAGTAACGTTTCCTTCCGAAGACGCCTAAAATCGCAAAATCCGTACCAGAATAAGAAAAAAAAATATAAATTTGACTGTAAAACGAAAGTGCTGCATATAGCCTTAAGCAGAATAAAACAAGGAAAATATTGATGTATCACTTTTTGCGATACGTTTATCGGTTCGCTCGTAATTAAAGCGTAAATTCGAGTGTCCATAATAAAAATCCTATAGTAAGAGGAGTCATCAGGAACCTAATCTAATCAGTTTAAACAAATAAAAATAAAATAAAAACAATTGATGTATACATAACATAATAATGTAATATACATAGTGGTATTACTACGAAGAACAATATCCAGTAGGGACGAACTCCGATGCAGAGGCGCTGAGTCGAGCAGGTCGAGCCGCGAGCTGTATTACTGCGTGAGCTGAGACCGCAGAGACCAGAGTGACACCTGAGTCGCTTTGCTCAACGCTCTGGCTAGAGTCGAGACAGTGGGGTGAGCGTTGAACGGGCGAGTTCCGAGGGTGGGGTGAGCGGTGAACTCACCCGCTCCGAGACAAATCGTCCGTTCCCTTGCGAGCAGGTTGTTGCAAGTAGTTCCTATGTTATCCGCTAGGTGGCTCTCTGTCCTGTTGCTCGCATCAACTGCCCAGAGGGCAGGACGTGCGACTGAAACGATCGCCGACAGAGTGCGATGCGAAGTTAAGCTGCGCCAGACACTGCACGCGGCAGACGACGCACAGAGACGGCACGGCATATGTGAAACACAAAATCCAATGGGGCACTGCACAATGCAGGCAGCCAAGGCAGAAGCAGGGCAGAGGCCGGCGCCGGCTGTGTTGTGTGCCGTGCACTGTGCTCTGACCAGCAGAGGCGCTGCTGATAAGCTCCGTCTCTCTCTCTCTCTCTCTCTCTCTCTCTCTCTCTCTCTGCCGTGGGAAACGTTTGGAGCTACCGTTCTTTTTTTCTGAATCACTGATTGTTCACTCCTTTCAAAGATTCAACTCTATGAATTAGTTCAAGAGCAGATCCCCCATCTCTATAAGTGGCGCGATCGTCTGCAAGCAGTGGTTGGGAGCACCTGTGAACTGGCTGTGGAAATGTGTTGGCTCCACCTTCTACAAACGCGGTCGTCATAAGAACGAGAGAATTTAGTGAGCACGGTTCTGGACATTTGCTCCTTCATTCGTGTGGTCTGCAAAGTACCTGTGGATATCTGCATTGGCCGGCCGCTGTGGTCGAGCAGTTCTAGGCGCTTCAGTCCTGAACCGTGCTGCTGCTACAGCCACAGGTTCGAATCCTTCCTCGGGCATGGATGTGTGTGATGTGCTTAGGTTAGTGAGGTTTAAGTAGTTCTATGTCTAGCGGACTGATGACCTCAGATGTTAAGTCCCATAGTGCTCAGAGCCATTTGAACCATTTGAACCTTGTTGTGCAAGTGGTGGCAATGGTCCTTTTTGACATGGAGCTATTTCGCGTTCCCAATGTTGCAGGCCTGAAATCTTGAATTATTTGACGCCTGTTTTGTTGCTTAAAGCTTCACAAGGTAATTCAATTGTCTTATATGCGTTTATAGTTTGGGCTATTGTAACTAAATAGCTTGGTGTTTATCAAAGCTTTAAATTAGTTATTGTTATCAAATTTGCGAGTTTTGCGGATCCTCACTAGTCAACGATTCCAAGTTCAACTTCTGAACAGCTTTCACAACGTTCCTGAGTTTCTTGGATCCCTATAAGCAAAGTAGTTTGCCTTGTGTTTAAATTTCAGATATTCATTTCACTGACGTGTTCAATGTGGATTTTATTTTTTACCTAGTTTATTAATTATGAAGTAAAATCGGTTTATTGCCAGTACTGGGAGATTATAATTAAACGTTCCCTGTTTCACACGTTGTAACACAGAAACTAATTACCGTACGAGTTCTCAACTTGGCAGCAGTAATATCCAGAGTATGGGATGCATGATTTCAATGCTTCACAGCGTCCAGTTACAAGTATGGCCACCAGGTGCCATGAGAAGTCATCGTGATTCATAGTCTCACACATCTGACTGGTCGCATTGCACTTGTTGACGTGTCAACATGAGCCTGGACAAAAGGAGCAGCTCTGTTATCGAAACAACAGTAATGCTGCAGCTTCACTTAGAAAATATCGCCGGCTGAAAGGATTACAGAAGGGTCCTCCTTCTTCACGTGCTGTCCAGAGCGTGGTGAAGAAGTTCGAATGAACCGCTCTCCACTTTCTCGCAAGGCCTGAAGTTGACAATGGCTGGCCCTGGACTGTCCTATGGACAGACGAAGCTCATTTTTCTACGACGGGTGAGGTGAACACACAGAACTGCCGAGTGTGGGGGTCTTCATCTCCAGTCACTGAGCAAGAAGTTCCTCTGCATGGTGAACGTGTCACCGTATGGTGTGGCTTCACGGCTACGTTCATCACTGGCCCGTTCTTTTTTCAACAGGTTGGCGTTCAAGGACCACAGACGTGCAATGTGACTCGCCAGCGTTGCTGCAATGTGCTTATTGTGGGGAAGGCGAAACAAAGACTGCGCTTTGTTGGCAGAACACTTAGAAGATGCGACAAACCCACTAAAGAGACAGCCTACATTAAGCCCGGTCCACACGCAACGATCTGTCTGCGCAGACATTGGCGCAGATGTCTGTACATGCAAAAGATCGCTGCAAATGTGGTGTGTTCACACGACACAAACCACAATCTACTACTCGCCCGCCATCTGTCGGTGTAGAAAAGAAATATCAGTGGCAAGAGACTACGATCCCCGTAAACGTCAAAAATTTAATTCAGTTATTTTGAAATATAGAAATGGAGGAAGTTCTGTTGTGGCCAGTGTTCGCAACTTATGTTGCAAAAAACATTCAGACCAACTGCAGGTTACAGAGAAAGCGGTCAGAATGGTGTAGACAGCGGCTGCTGAAGCGAAAGCAGTTTTCTCACGTAAATTTACTGCGAGAGTTGCAGGGCGAACCTAACGACTGTCGAAATTATTTGCGGATGGATGTCGAAACTTATAATTATCTCTTAAAGCTTGTAAACCCTCATATTATGAGAAAAAAATACTTGTATGAGAAGGGCAATTTCTCCTCAGGAACGGCTGGCGGTAACGTTAAGATTCCTAGCAACAGCAAGGAGCTACACGGATTTGGAATTTTCAACTGCAATATCGAAACAAGCGTTGAGTGAAATAATACCCAACACATGTGAAGCTATTTACGCTGTCCTGAAGGATGAGTTCATGAAGGCAAGTCAAGTAAATTAAGTCTGTCAAGTTACAGATAATATTTTTGGTGTTGTAGACGTGTTTGAAACACAGTAGGCCAATATTATTAGTGATTATATACCTACATGGCCAATGAGCTATGGTTTACTTTGTTTCTGAGAAACAGCTGTTTCGCGTCAGATTTGCGGCGATCTCCTGTCCACACGCTCCAACTTGTCTGCGCAGATGTGGTTTGAACCCACAGATTTGAGAGGTTTCGCTCAAACCTCCAACTCCAACTTCAAGGTTTGCACACACCTCAGGTTGGTGCAAATCTTCTGTCCACACGCAACGATCTGTCTGCGCAGATGTGATGTGCGCAGACATTTGCGCAGACAGATCGTTGCGTGTGGACGGGCCTTTACACTTGTCCGTCCTCTGCTGGAATATTGCTGCGCAGTATGGGATCCTTACCAGGTACGATTGACAGGAGGACATCGAAAAAGTGGAAGGAAGGGCAGCTCATTCCGTGTTATCGCGCAATAGTGGAGAGAGTGTCACTGATATGATACGCGAGTTGGGGTGGCAGTCACTGAAACAGAGGCGGTTTTCTTTGCGGTGAGATCTATTTACGAAATTTCAATCACCAACTTTCTTTTCCGGATGCGTAAATACAGGGTGATTCAAAAAGAATACCACGACTTTAGGAATTTAAAACTCTGCAACGACAAAAGGCAGAGCTAAGCACTATCTGTCGGCGAATTAAGGGAGCTATAAAGTTTCATTTAGTTGTACATTTGTTCGCTTGAGGCGCTGTTGACTAGGCGTCAGCGTCAGTTGATGCTAAGATGGCGACCGCTCAACAGAAAGCTTTTTGTGTTATTGAGTACGGCAGAAGTGAATCGACGACAGTTGTTCAGCGTGCATTTTGAACGAAGTATGGTGTTAAACCTCCTGATAGGTGGTGTATTAAACGTTGGTATAAACAGTTTACAGATAATGGGTGTTTGTGCAAAGGGAAAAGTTCTGGACGGCCGAGAACGAGTGATGAAAATGTAGCACGCATCCAGAATTAGAGAATTGGCTGTTCCCTCAGCTCGAACAAGAAGCACAACAATTCATATTTCAGCAGGATGGAGCGCCACCACATTGGCACTTATCTGTCCGTAACTACCGGAACGTCAACTACCCGAGGCGATGGATCGGCCGCCAGGCAGCCCGTGACAGAGCACTTCATCACTGGCCTCCAAGAAGCCCTGATCTTACCCCCTGCGATTTTTTCTTATGGGGGTATGTTAAGGATATGGTGTTTCGGCCATCTCTCCCAGCCACCATTGATGATTTGAAACGAGAAATAACAGCAGCTATCCAAACTGTTACGCCTGATATGCTACAGAGAGTGTGGAATGAGTTGGAGTATCGGGTTGATATTACTCGAGTGTCTGGGGGGGGGCCATATTGAACATCTCTGAACTTGTTTTTGAGTGAAAAAAAAACCTTTTTAAATACTCTTTGTAATGATGTATAACAGAAGGTTATATTATGTTTCTTTCATTAAATACACATTTTTAAAGTTGTGGTATTCTTTTTGAATCACCCTGTATTTTGTTGACAACCACCTACGTAGGGAGATGTGATTACCATAATAAAATAAGAGAAATCAGAGCTCGAACGGAAAGATTTAGTGGCTCCTTTTTCCCACGCGCCATTCGAGAGTGGAATGGTAGAGGAGCAGTATGAAGATGGTTCGATGATCCCTCTGCCAGGCACTTAAGTGTGAATTGCAGAGTAACCATGTAGATGTACATGTAGATGCTTCGCCAGCATGTCATATCGTACTGAACGAGAGGCGCATTGAACTCAACAGTTTTCATGCAAGATGGAGCCCCAGCGCACATAGCTCGTGAAGTTCACCTGCTTCTCCGAAACACATTTGGAAACGATCGAATTACCAGCCGGACGTTTACAAACGCTTGGCCAGCACGATCACTTGATCTCACTCTCCGTGATTTCTGGTTGTGGTGCTACCTGAAGGACAGGGTTTACCAGGGGAACATTCACACATATGCTGATCTCAAGCGCAGCGTATGAAGAGAGGTAGCCAGCATACCTACGGACACGCTTCTTTTTGCTGTGCAGAATGCAATCCTGCGCTTTCAGACTCTTCTGGACACTGGTTGGCGCCAGACCGAGCCCCTTTTTTTAAGTAGAAATGGTACCAGTATGTTATGGTATGAGGTACCGTGGCAGGACATTAAAAGTGTTTCAGTTGAAATGATTCTGTATTATTTCTCTTCCCCATGTCCTTAGCATTAATACTGTAAGTAGGCTGTTTAGGTTCTTATATTGGTAACGCCGCCGCCACGTAGCGCTCTATGTATGAAAATCACTGTCTGTGCTGTGTGCAGTCTGTGGCTAGTTTGCATTGTTGTCTGCCATTGTAGTTTTTGGCAGCGGCAGCTGGATGTGAACAGCGCGTAGCGTTGCTCAGTAGGAGGTGAGCCGCCAGCAGTGGTGGATGTGGGGAGAGAAATGGCGGAGATTTGAAATTTGTAAGACTGGATGGCATATATATTATGATTATTAAGGTAAATACATTGTTTGTTCTCTATTAAAATCTTTCATTTGCTGACTATGCCTATCAGTAGTTAGTGCCTTCAGTAGCTTGAATCTTTTATTTAGTGGGCAGTAGTGGCGCTCGCTGCATTGCAGTAGTTAGAGTAACGAAGATTTTTGGTGAGGTAAGTGATTTGTGAAAGGTACAGGTTAATGTTAGTCAGGGCCATTCCTTTGTAGGGATTTCTGAAAGTCAGATTGCGTTGCGCTAAAAAATATTGTGTGTCAGTTTAAGCAAAGTCCTGTATAAATGTTCAAAGGGGACGTTTCATAATACTACCAAGTTTTTTCCTCGTACGGTAATTAATTTCCGTGATTTGACGTGTTAAATAGGGAAAGTTTCCTTATAACTACCTGGTATTTAAGGTGGTTATTAGTTCTTGCCGAAGTGCTTAAGATTCACTGAAGAGAATGCTCTGGTTGTTGTGGAAAGTTGTTATTTTTAGTTTAATAAATTCCTTTCTGAATGTCATAGTGCGGCCAGTGTCTGCGGGAACTTAGATGAGGAGCCACGTGGCATGGGATATGCAGTATCGGTGACCAGCCCTGGATTCTCCTTGGGTGCATTATCGGCTTATTGTGCAATATTTTTCCCGTCCTCTAAGCACGTTTTGTTTGAATTGTACGCTTTTTGGCAGCTGTGTGTGCTTTGATTCAGTTAATACAGCTCTGGAATGA
Source organism: Schistocerca cancellata (assembly GCF_023864275.1). Classification (NCBI taxonomy): domain Eukaryota; kingdom Metazoa; phylum Arthropoda; class Insecta; order Orthoptera; family Acrididae; genus Schistocerca; species Schistocerca cancellata. Next base: position 985,890,997 of record NC_064627.1, read on the forward strand.
GTGCATCAAATTTTGTTATTTCATTCGAATGATGTTTATTTCGCCGCCTCGCACTTCGAGTGCTATCTCCTCGCTCACTACTGCCTAGTTTACACGACGACACTAGATTGCGGGCAACTGCGCTACCGACCACTGCGCATGCGCGCCTCGCGTTTGTGCAACTCGTCGGTGAAACTAAACAGTTTCGGCGTGATCCAACTTTGGCGACTCTAGTTGCATGAGTTTTAAGGTTATGTGTGTTTGTAGAATGTAGACAAGCTGAAATATGAAGTGGGGAACGGAGAATAATGTTCGCTTTTTGTATATATAACCTTTGCATAGGTATTTGTGGGATTTCATTGATGCTGATTATAAAAATTAGCAACATATTACTGCTCCTGAGACCGTCATGAGCGAACAGAACATAGATTCAGAATGAGATTTTCACTCTGCAGCGGAGTGTGCGCTGATATGAAACTTCCTGGCAGATTAAAACTGTGTGCCCGACCGAGACTCGAACTCGGGACCTTTGCCTTTCGCGGGCAAGCGCTCCACCAACTGAGCCACCGAAGCTCGACTCACGTCCGGTACTCACAGCTTTACTTCTGCCAGTACCTCGTCTCCTACCTTCCAAACTTTACAGAAGCTCTCCTGCGAACCTTGCAGAACCAGCACTCCTGAAAGAAAGGATATTGCGGAGACATGGCTTAGCCACAGCCTGAGGGATGTTTCCAGAATGAGATTTTCACTCTACAGCGGAATGTGCGCTGATATGCTGTGAGCACCGGACGTGAGTCATGCTTCCGTGGCTCAGTTGGTGGAGCGCTTGCCCGCGAAAGGCAAAGGTCCCGAGTTCGAGTCTCGGTCGGGCACACAGTTTTAATCTGCCAGGAAGTTTCATATCAGCGCACACTCCGCTGCAGAGTGAAAATCTCATTCTGGAAACATCCCCCAGGCTGTGGCTAAGCCATGTCTCCGCAATATCCTTTCTTTCAGGAGTGCTGGTTCTGCAAGGTTCGCAGGAGAGCTTCTGTAAAGTTTGGAAGGTAGGAGACGAGGTACTGGCAGAAGTAAAGCTGTGAGTACCGGACGTGAGTCGTGCTTCGGTGGCTCAATTGGTGGAGCGCTTGCCCGCGAAAGGCAAAGGTCCCGAGTTCGAGTCTCGGTCGGGCACTCAGTTTTAATCTCCCAGGAAGTTTCAGAACATAGATTGTTTGACACTATATTAGCTGCAGGGCTAAATGTATTCAATTAGAAGCACATATACAACTGAATTAAGAAAAATACAAGCAAATGTAATTCAAGCTTGTAAGGGGTCCGCAGGCCCTTACTACTAGGTTTGCACTCACACAGGTCGACAGGGCAACTATCGATAGGGTGTCGGGTCGCGAGAGCGAGAGTTGAGTCAGGCAGTGTGTGTCTGTTGTAGGTTCCCGCGAGGCGGGCAGAGCTGAGCAGAAGCCAGCAATTGATAGAAATTACCGACAAAGGGAGTGGCCATCGTCGCGGTCCAACCCCTTTGTGTTAGTATTATGCGGGAAAGTGAGAAAGTATAATTAACAGAGTGATTCAGTGATATTTATGTGCCGTTATTGAGATTCCGCGTCTACCGCGCCGGCATTATTTGGATTTGCAGTGTTGGATTGCAGTGTTGGATTGCAGTGATTGGATTAGCGTGTGACGATATTGAATAACGGAGAAGCCTGTGCTGAGATTAGCCGTAATTAGAAGTGTATGACGAAGGCAGTGGCTGTCCTCCTTTTCTTGTGTTTTTGAGACGAATATAGATCTTGATTAGCGAAGCTGTGTTGGTGTTCTTCTTGTTACCAGGCATTTCATTATTACAGCATTTGAGAAGGACAGAATGGAATGTAACAACTCCTGAGCAGTCCATTCCGATTGCCAGCCCCATTAGGTACACGGTCACATTAATTAATTATTATCCTTTTGGGCTGCTAATCAGATCCCAAGCGAGCGGGAATGTAAAATTAATAATAGGACGTGTTACACCCTTGGCTTACCGTGAAAGGACTAGTGCAATTTTCGGACGAATAATAAGAACACTAGGTAATTTTATCTTGCTTAACGCGAGAAAATATTTTTTCATTTTGGATCGAGACAGAGCATAAACTTTAAAATCGCGACAAGGAACAGTGCATTACTGAACAATACGAAGTAATAGCATCTTACGATTGTGACTAAACTGTTTTTTCTTGCCATATTTGATAAGAATAATAGTGTCGATAAACTGTGTTAAAATGTGCAAACGCGTAAATTCGCGCGAAAAACTGTGAAAAGTGAACACCAAAGAAAGACACGTGTGAACAGTAAAATAGTAAAACGAGCCAAGAATTCGTCACGAACGCTTTTACAGAAGTGTTTAATAATGACATTATGACTGAAATTGCTTTTTGAACGGTGAAAATCGGACAACTTTAGGTGGACCTATAAACTGTTACGCAGACGACAATATATTGTGGCGACGCAATTGTTGAGTGACGTCACTAGACCCGTGTAGCAGCGGCGCCAAAGAGCTTCAATCCGCGAGGTGATTTCACACGTCATCCCAGCTACCTGTCCAAGGAGTAGCTTAGTCGCAGACGCACTACACCGAGCGCCGCCCGTCATCTAGCGGCCGGACTACAAACTACGCCCGCCTGCAGCGCCACGGAGCGGACGGCTGAGAACTACGACGGCTCGCCACAGCAAGCAGAGCAACTACATGTGGCTCCAGCGGCAGTACAGCGCCACGCCCACTTCAAACGTCAAAACATCGCGACTCGCGGTAACGTCGGTTGGTGAGTGAAGACGACTGGTTGGCATAACATTTAATTGCAGTGTGCAATCTTCGCGGTAAATAAACAATTTTTTTTACATTAGGGAAAGTGCTCAATTGTAGTAATTTCTGAAAAGTTTGCGAGATATACTCTGAAATATACCATACTCACTTAAGCATACTGTGTTGTTTCAATGGTAATTATACAGGTATGCTCATTGTTTTTGGGGATTTTACATTTATAGATGTAATGAATGGTGCGATTTATCTTATTTAAAACATTTTGCATAAATTGTGTATGTGAATAGTGATATTCGAAATTATTAAGTTTTGAGGGTTGTTATGTTCGGTACTCATGCATATTGTATCAAATTGAGATTAACTGAGAATACTGCAGGTACTGTTTAATTAGTTTCATGGTAAATAGGAGTGTTTTGGGTGGCTAGAGGTTATTTTATATTACTTGCCTGTGCATTAAGAATAAACCAAACATGTCTACTGAAGATAAGCAGGTTTGTGAGGCAGTAGTTGAAAGGAAAGGGATAGGACAGGAAGACAGAGATGATTCAGGAATCAGTGGTTGTGGATTGTCATTAGATAGCCCTTTAGCACATTCAACTAGTTATCCCGAGACACCGGGACGAACGACGAGAGATAAGCCAGTTTCAGAGGGTGCAGATATAAGGTCGATATTGGCAGCCTTGCTAAAAGAAAATAACGCATCATTAGAGAAAAGTCTCAGAGAATCATTAGAGAAAAGTTCACAAGAAACAAGAGAATCATTAAAGGATTTACAAGAAACTAATGCATCATTAGAGAAAAGTTCACAAGAAATAAGAGAATCACTAAAGGATTTACAAGGAAACCACGCATCATTAAAGGAAGAATTACAAGAAACTAGAGAAGAGGGAAGAATATCCCGAGAATCATTAGAGAAAAGTCTCAGAGAATCATTAGAGAAAAGTTTACGAGAAAACCACGCATCATTAAAGGAAGAGTTACAAGAAACTAGGGAAGAGGGAAGAATAGTCCGAGAGTCATTAGAGAAAGGTTTGCAAGAGATCCAAACATCGCAAATGAAGATGGAAGGTAATCTGAAGAAGGAAATGCAGGAGTTACAAGAACGAAAGAGAATGGACATCGACGAGAGAGAGAGTAAGCTACAGAAGAATATAGACCAAGTCCAGGGAGAAGTGGAGAAGCTGGAATGAAAGTTGACAAAAAAGATCGAAGACGATGTTGAAGAAGCTAAAGCCGAATTTGGAGAAAAGATCACCGAGGTGACGCAAATGCAGAAACAATGCAATGATGCGGTTAAGGGGATAGGAGATAGGCAAAACCAACTGGCTGTCAATCTGAGAAATGCTATAGCCGTGCAACGAGAAGAGGATAACAAAAGGGTAGCAATGGAGGTCCAGCAATTACAACAGGGAATACAGCAATTGGAGAGCAAGACAGAAGAAATTGATAAACGAATTAGCAGTGCCACTTTAACCGTTGGGGAAGGTAAAGTCGTTACCTTAATGAGCAGTGATAATCGGTGCGTCCAAAACAGTGCAGGGCAGAAATTTAGACCGAAAGGAGGGTTGCACCCAATGATATTTATGAAATGGTTAAAAGGAGTTTTACCAGCACATCTTAGAGACTCGGACAAGATTCAATTTGCAGTAGATAGAATGGAAGGAGAAGCCTTCACTTGGGGAGTGAGGAAGAAGGAAGGGGCTACTAGTTTTGATCAATTTGAAGGAGAATTCTTGAAGAAATACTAGTCCAAAAGTCATCAGTGTGCAGCAATTGAGGACCTACTACACTGCAAGTCACTTAGTACATGGAGAGGAACGTTGAGAGAGTTTGCCGAACATTTGTGGGAATTGAATGAGACTTTGGAACAACCCCTGAGCGATGACGTAATGATATCCGCAATAAAAAGAAGATTGAGCTGGAAAATGCAAGAAACTGTATCCGGGAGCCTGATTAAAGATAGGGAAGCCTTGATGGAGATACTGGAGCAATTGGAGTCTGTTCGATCACAGGAATACAATCAAGCTAATGATCAAAACCGAGGGGGAAGTAATGACCCAAGGAATGGCTTTGGTATTTCGTCTAATTATAGAGGAAGAGGTGGTGGCCATAGGTACAGGAACCATGGTGGTGAATGGCAATGGAGAAATGATTGGAGAAGGAGTGAAGGACCAAGAGATCATGAGAGAGGATGGGATAGGCGAATGGATAACACAGTGCACATAGAAGAGGCGGAGAGACCAGAAAACTGAGTGGCACTCCAGATGAGGTCCGGTCAGGAGTGAGAACTACAAGGACCAGAGTAAACCTACTAAGACACGACAATGGTGGAGATCTGAGAGAAGATCTACTGGAGGAAAACAGTAGGATTCCCAGAGAACCCATGCTACCCATGATAGGGATCAAACTATGTGGACTGAATATCGACGCATTAGTCGATACAGGAAGTGAAGCATGTGCAACATCCAAGAGGTTATATGAACAGGTACTAAAAACAAATAATAGCTTGCCTAGTTTCCCGGTGAGTGGAGTGAGAATTGTGAATGCGTTGGGTGCAAGGAGTAAACCTATTAAAGAACAAGTGTTGATTACCTTCGAGATAGAGGGAGAAGAATACGAAGCAACATTTTTGGTGGTGGCTGGACTGAACACATCAGTTATTTTAGGGATAGATTGGTTGAATGAAGTTGATGCAGTAGTGAGTTTTGATGAGGGTACTATCAAGGTCAAAGGATGAAAGGGAGAAGAGAAGAGGTTAAAGTTTGCTGAGGGGAGTGCAATCGAAGAAGAGGAGGAATTCAGAAGAATAAATTTATGTCATGAAGAGGAACCCACCATGGGATACGGGGAAGAGGAACTGGAAGAAGAAGTGTTGATATACCTTGAAGGATTAGCACGAGAGGATAGACATAAAGGGGATAAGATCAGTAAAAAGTTGGAAGAGATGACACACCTAGATGAGGGAACTAAGATAAAATTAGCCACAGTATTATACAGGCATTGTAAAGTATTTTCTCAACGGCCAGGTATCATGAAAGGGGTGGAGTGTAAGCTAAAGATAAAGAACCATAAACCGTTCAATATAAAACAATATTCCATTCCCCAGGCGAAACGAAGAGCCGTAGATGAGGAGATACAGAGGATGATGGACCTTGGTGTTATAGAAAGGGCCAACAGTCAATATAACAACCCCCTATTTGTTGTTGATAAAAAGGATGGAAAGGTGAGGATAGTTCTGGATGCACGAACAGTGAATAAAATCATCGAGCCGGAATGGGACAAACCTGAGACTATAGAAGAACTGATTCAAAAATTCCGAGGAGCAAAGGTGCTTAGTAGTATCGACTTAACTGCTGGTTACTGGCAAATACCATTGGCCCCAGAGTCCCGCCAGTATACAGCATTTACTTATGGAGGAAGGTGCTATCAATTTAGGGTGTTGCCATTTGGGCTTAATGTGTCAGTGTCTGAATTCATAAGAGCTATGGATAAGATACTAGGCGAGGAGTTGCTTAAAAAGGTCACCGTCTACGTGGATGACCTCTTGATAGCGAGCAAATCATGGGAAGAACATTTGGATAGATTGGATGCAATCTTGGCAGCTTTTGAAACTGCAGGGGTAACTGTAAACCTAAACAAGTCAGAATTTGGCAAATCAAAGATAAAATTCCTGGGCCATATAATATCCGAGGAGGGTATCTATCCTGATCCTAGTAAAATGGAGGCTATTAGAAATTTTCCGGCCCCCCATAGTAAGAAGCAGTTGCGAGCATTCTTTGGGGTTTGTGAGTTTTATAGAAAATTTGTCAAAGGATCTGTACTTAATGCCCCGAATATGAGGGAATTGACCAAGGCGAGGATGCCGTGGCATTGGAATGCAGAGTGCCAAACCGAGTTTGAGAATATCCAGGAAGCACTATATAGTGCAGACATATTGTACCACCCGGATTTTTCCAAGGATTTTTATTTAGGAGCAGACAGCTCTGACTATGGACTAGGAATACATCTGTACCAGATGGAGAGGAGCGGAAATGGTGAGAGTGTAAGAACGATAGCGTTCGGTAGCACAAGTTTAAATGCTTGGGAGAGGAAATACTCGATTACTGAAAGGGAGGCATTGGCAATTGTGTGAGGATTTAAGCGTTTCCGGTATTATTTGGCCGGGAGGCATGTGAAAGTAGTGACTGACCATAAGGCCCTTACATTTCTGACGACAAGCAAGTTGAGGCATAGCAGACTAACGCGATGGGCCCTGGCATTACAGGACTATGACTTCGAGATAATTTATGAACCAGGGGCAACACATATAATACCTGATGCTTTATCAAGATTACCAGCAGACTCGAGAGGAATGTTGGTGGACAGGCCAGAAAGAGAAGGAGTTAGAATTAACCTGATGAAGGGAGTACAGTATGAAGAATTCATAAGGAAGTTCCTAAAGAATGTGCACAGGGAACAGAACGAGGATGAGAAATTAAAGATGATTAAAAACAAATACAGGTGTGCAGGAGAGGAAAGAATTCGCACATTTTATTATATTCATAATGGGATACTTTATAAAAGAAACAAAGAGAGTGAGGAGAACTGGAAACTCTGTGTGCCTGAGCATGTGGTAGAAAAATTAATTTGGTATACGCACTATAGTAATGCGCATTATGGACCGAAGAAGTGTCTGGAAAAGTTGAAGGTAGATTGTGCATTCAACAACATGGGAAGGCGTATACGCAAGATACTAAGTACATGTGACACCTGTCAAAAATCTAAAACGACTACTGTACAGCACAAAGGATATATGCTTCCAATTGTACCAACGGCAATTAAGGACATAGTTGCAGTGGATCTCTTTGGGCCACTTCCTGCCTCACGAGGGAATTACACACAAATCTTAGTAGTGGAAGAACTGGTTTCCAAGTACATAAAATTTTACCCATTGAAGAAAGCTACTAGTAGAGCCATCATTAACCATTTTGAGAAAGACTATTTTCAAAAGGTGTGTATTCCTAAGCGAATTTTGAGTGATAATGGGTCACAGTTCAGGTCAAAGGAATGGACAGAGATGCTAAGTGAGCACGGAATAGAGCAAATTGCCATTTCTAGGTATAGGCCAGCTTCTAACCCAGCGGAACGAACAATGAAGGAATTGAACCGTTTATGCCGGACCTACTGTCATAGGAAGCATGGTTCATGGAAAGAATATCTGGAAGAATTTGAGCGGGTTAGGAATCACCTCCCACATGATTCTACAGGGTTTGCTCCATGTGAAGTATTGCTCAATCAAGAACCCGATAGTATCTTTCGTGAGTTGGTAGTCTACCCACCAGGAAGTTCATTGACCTGGGAAAGGAAATTGGAGCTGGTGGAATTAAGTATGAAGGAGAAGGCTAGGAAAAGACAGGAAAGACACGACAAGCTAGTGAAACCGATAAATTACCGAGTGGGAGACCTGGTATTAGTAAAGGTTCATGCTAGATCAAAGAAAATAAACTCTGAAATACATAAGTTTAACCACGTTTATAAGGGACCGTACAGGATTATAAAAATTGGTCATCCTAACATGGTGGAGTTGGAATATGCACGGACAAAGAGAGTGCATGGTAAGGAGCACGTGGAAAACATAAAAAGGTATTACTCCCACGAGAGTAGAAATGACCCAGATGAGGAAGAGGAACTCGATTAGGGCCAATGTCTGAACTGAGAGTGTTCAAGCTCCTTGATGTAGTGGGGAAGGACATGGTTAGAACATTTAGCTGTAAAATGGACATTGAAAGAGGGAAAGGTTTATTTACATTGTGTTTTGTGATGTATTACAATTAGAATTGCATATTTCATGTCGAAGATTATCTAAGAATGAGTATAAAACTTGTCATAACTAATTTGTAGTATAGTAATTCAGATGTCCTGTGTTTAAGTAATAATTTTGAGTGTATATGTTGTGTGTTTCATTCAATATTGGACTAGAGAGGACTATTGCTTGGTGATATAAAAATTGTAATTTGGACAATGCCATGATTGTGAGATGTAATAACCTTTTGTAAAAATTATTGTGGAGGCAGCCCACTACCGGAGTCGAGGGATTATTTGATGAATTGTAATTTCATTAATTATTAACACTGAGTGTTTGTTCAAATGTAGCAATGTTTCATTCCCTTGCCGATTCTTTTTCGCCTGCGGCTCTAAAGAAGTTTTCGAGGGCGGGGATGTAAGGGGTCCGCAGGCCCTTACTACTAGGTTTGCACTCACACAGGTCGACAGGGCAACTATCGATAGGGTGTCGGGTCGCGAGAGCGAGAGTTGAGTCAGGCAGTGTGTGTGTGTTGTAGGTTCCCGCGAGGCGGGCAGAGCTGAGCAGAAGCCAGCAATTGATAGAAATTACCGACAAAGGGAGTGGCCATCGTCGCGGTCCAACCCCTTTGTGTTAGTATTATGCGGGAAAGTGAGAAAGTATAATTAACAGAGTGATTCAGTGATATTTATGTGCCGTTATTGAGATTCCGCGTCTACCGCGCCGGCATTATTTGGATTTGCAGTGTTGGATTGCAGTGTTGGATTGCAGTGATTGGATTAGCGTGTGACGATATTGAATAACGGAGAAGCCTGTGCTGAGATTAGCCGTAATTAGAAGTGTATGACGAAGGCAGTGGCTGTCCTCCTTTTCTTGTGTTTTTGAGACGAATATAGATCTTGATTAGCGAAGCTGTGTTGGTGTTCTTCTTGTTACCAGGCATTTCATTATTACAGCATTTGAGAAGGACAGAATGGAATGTAACAACTCCTGAGCAGTCCATTCCGATTGCCAGCCCCATTAGGTACACGGTCACATTAATTAATTATTATCCTTTTGGGCTGCTAATCAGATCCCAAGCGAGCGGGAATGTAAAATTAATAATAGGACGTGTTACACCCTGTAGAAATGTTCTTGTCTACAAGATTAAAATCCCATCGTTCGAGTTGGCCCACTTTTTTTTAAGGAATATTGTTTCCAGGAGAGGAGGCTACGAAAATCAAGAAGCTGCAATCTTTATTCAATATTCATCTATTTAAAACGTAGCAGCAGTGCTCCCCATTCACATATGTTTGAATTTTGAAATGTTGCACTGTACAGATCTATCTTCAACAGAGTAGTTTGCAAATCACTCTCTTTTTAATGTGGCCTGCTTCGAATAATTACTGCTGTTAAAGTTAATAATTATTACTGTTAATAATTATTGGTGTTAATGAAAAAGCGTCATCACCAACTGAAACCGCATCTTATAGCAAGCCGAGTGTTCTCGATTGTAATGCATGCAATGTAATACGTAATTTCAGTTCTGGCGACAGTGCTTCATGCATTACTATATCTTTATTCCTTATCGCATAATTAACGCTATTTAGAAGAAATGTTAACAGTTCTGGTGACATTCTAAGATAACTAAAAAAACTTCTTGGGTCTGCCGTTACAAATTATTTCAGCAAGGATACTGAGCAGTCGAACTGACATCTTTTCTTCATCCAGTCACGAATCGAAACACGCTTCTTATTTTTTTCTTGTTCAGTGATTCCACTCGACAAGCTTTAACTCCATCACAACTCGTGCGACGTGCAGCAGCCAAAACGTTCATTTCAGACACGACTCAGGAACCCACAACACGACGAAACTGAAGTATATACTGGTTTCGCCGTGTCTACAGTTAAATATTAAACCATTTGCGTGCAACTCATTCCACGCAACGAGTGGCGCAACCCAATCTCGTCATGTAAACTAGGCTTACTTTTCAGTTAACCATTTCGCTACACTCAGGTTCTGCCTTCTTGCTGGTGCTAGTATCCTACAGTTCGTGTGACCATGCCTGAGAAACCGAAATATAATAAACCCAGCACTGTCGACGCAAGGTACTTATCTCACTCGCGCACAACCTCCATTGCACTCTTAAATCACTATTAATAAGATGAACATGAGTCAAAAGAAGTTTAGATAAGGCGCGAAGAATTTCATTTTGTTATTTGTAGAGGATAAGTGTGATTAGCTTGTTAACTGTCCAGGGCACTGGCTTACCTCACAGGGGGAAGCGGGGAAGCGCTTGGAGCATCCTGATCTTGCCCGGCGGCGTCAGTAAGGCGACAGGGCTGCCCCCAACGGCTGTTTGCTGAATCAACAGCGGCCGTGTCGCGCCTAATTGCCAGGGACGGACAGCGTGGGCTGCCTAAGCGGCAGGGGCGGGTTTCTAGCGTCACGCTGACAGCCGCGTCAGCTCTGCAGTGCTGTGGACTGCCTCAGGAATTTAAAATAGCAGGGATCATCGCTAATCGCTGCATAGTTTAAAAATATGGATTCGTGATTTCCTGTCAGAAAGGTCACAGTTCGTAGTAATAGAAGGAAAGTCATCGAGTAAAACATAAGTAATATCCAGTGTTCTCCAAGGAAGTGTTATAGGCCTTCTATTATTCCTGATCTATATTAACGATATAAGAGACAATCTGAGTAGCCGTCTTAGATTGTTTGCAGATGATGCTCTCACTTACCGTCTTGTAAAGTCATCAGATGATCAAAACGAATTGCAAAATTATTTAGATAAGATATCTGTATGGTGCGAAAAGTGGCAATTGTGAAGTTATTCACGTGAGTACGAAAAGAATTCCACTAAATTTAGATTACGCGATAAGTCAGACAAATCTGAAGGCTGTAAATTCAACAAAATTTTAGAGATTACAATTACAAATAATCAAAATTGGAACTAAATGGTTCAAATGGCTCTGAGCACTATGGGACTTAACATCTGAAGTCATCAGTCCCCTAGAACTTAGAACTACTTAAACCTAACTAACCTAAGGACAGCACACACATCCATGCCCGAGGCAGGATTCGAACCTCCGACCGTAGCGGTCGCGCGGTTCCAGACTGAAGCACCTAGAACCGCTCGTCCACACCGGCCGGCTAAATTGGAACTATCACATACATAAATGTTGAGGGTAGAGCTAACCAAAGACTGCGATTCATTGGCAGAACACTTAGAAGGTGCAACAGCACACACATCCATGCCCGAGGCAGGATTCGAACCTCCGACCGTAGCGGTCGCGCGGTTCCAGACTGAAGCACCTAGAACCGCTCGTCCACACCGGCCGGCTAAATTGGAAATATCACACACATAAATGTTGAGGGTAGAGCTAACAAAAGACTGCGATTCATTGGCAGAACACTTACAAGGTGCAACAGGGCTACTAAAAAGACTGCTTACACCACGCTTGTCCATCCTGTTCTGGAGTATTGCTGTGCGATGGGGGATCCGCATCAGTTGGGACTGACGAGTCATATCGAAAAAGTACATAGAAGGGCGGCTCGTTTTGTATTATCACGAAATAGGGGAGATAGTCCCACACACATGATACGTGAATTAGAATGGCAATCATTAAAACAATGGCGTTTTTCGTTGCGACGGAAGCTTCTCATGAAATTTGCATCACCAGTTTTCTCCTCCGACTGCGGAAACATTCTGTTGGCACCCACCTACATAGGGGGAAATGATCATCGCGATAAAATAAGAGAAATCAAGGCTCGCACAGAAAAATGTAAGTGCACGTTTTTCCCGCGCGCCTTTCGATAGTGGAACGGCAGAGAGACAGCTTGAATGTGGTTCATTGAGCCCTCTGCCAGGCAGTTTATTGTGAATAGCAGAGTAATCACGTAGATGTAGATGTAGATGTGATCTAAGAAACTATGGACGTTAAATAATTACGATGTACATTAGATTAGACATAACAATTATTCCATAGATCCACGCTGAGAAGATCTTCAAGTAGAGTTTTAAAACTGCCATAGCTACCGTAGACTATCATAAGTAAGGACAGACTACTATATGCCGGCTGCGATGGTCTAGCGGTTCTAGGCGCTCAGTCCGGGACCGCGCGACTGCTACGGTCGCAGGTTCGAATCCTGCCTCGGGCATGGATGTGTGTGATGTTCTTATGTTAGTTAGTTTTAAGTAGTTCTAAGTTCTAGGGGACTGATGACCACAGATGTTAAGTCCCATAGTGCTCAGAGCCATTTGAACCATTTTTTTGACAAACTACTATATTTTTTTTTCCAGTAGCCATAGTCAGGTAAAATAGAAATCGTATTATCTGTGTGTCAGCTGTATTGCATACCTATCAGACGTTACCTCATAGCAACTCTTTGTTTGCATGATCGATTAGTGTCTTACTAGATTCCCTTGAAACATGAAGAGGTGAATTGTCCAGAAACTGAGTGAGGACATATAAAGATCTACATAACGTATGGAATATTTTTGTTCTACATAGTTATCCTCCTGTGTGTTACTTAGAAATGAACAGTATGTGTAGGAAAATTAAAATTGTCAATTTTTAACTCCGCTTCTATTCGAAAACTGTTGATATGTAACGTGAAGCAGATGGATATTGAAGTAAAATTATATATATATATATATATATATATATATATATATATATATATATATATATATTAAAACTGAAGAAACTGCAAAAAGGTGGGAATTTAAGGAGAGGGAGAGTTTCAGGGAGAGCATAAGAGAACAATTGACAGGCATGGCGGAAAGAAATACAGTAGAAGAAGAATGGGTAGCTTTGAGGGATGAAGGAGTGAAGGCAGCAGAGGATCAAGTAGGTAAAAACACGAGGGCCAGTAGCAATCCTTGGGTGACAGAAGAAATATTGAATTTATTTGAAAATATAAAAATGTAGTAAATGAAGCAGGCAAAAGGAATACAAACGTCTCAAAAATGAGATCTACAGGAAGTGCAAAATGGCTAAGCAGACATGGCTAGAGGACAAATGTAAGGCTGTAGAGGCTTATCTCACTAGGGGTAAGATAGATACTGCCTACAGGAAAATTAAAGAGACCTTTGGAGAAATGAGAACCACTTGTATGAATATCAAGAGCTCAGATGGAAACCCAGTTCTAAGCAAAGAAGGGAAAGCAGAAAGGTGGAAGGAGTACATAGAGGGTCTATACAACGGCGATGTACTTGAGAGCAATGTTATAGAAATGGAAGAGGATGTAGATGAAAATGAAATGGGAGATATGATACTGCGTGAAGAGTTTGATAGAGCACTGAAAGACCTAAGTCGAAACAAGGCCCCGGGAGTAGAAAACATTCCATTAGAACTACTGACAGCCTTGGGAGAGCCAGTCCTGACAAAACTCTACCATCTGGCGAGCAAAATGTATGAGACAGGTGAAATATGCTCAGACTTCAAGAAGAATATAATAATTCCAATCCCAAAGAAAGCAGGTGTTGACAGATGTGAAAATTACCGAACTATCAGTATAAAAAGTCACAGCTGCAAAATACTAACACGAATTCTTTACAGACGAATGGAAAAACTAGTAGAAGCCGACCTCGGGGAAGATCAGTTTGGATGCCGTAGAAATGTTGGAACACGTGAGGCAATACTGACCCTACGAATTTTTTTAGAAGCTAGATTAAGAAAAGGCAAACCTACGTTTCTAGCAGTTGTAGACTTAGAGAAAGCTTTTGATAATGTTGACTGGAATACTCTCTTTCAAATTCTGAAAGTGGCAGGGGTGAAATACAGGGAGCGAAAGGCTATTTACAATTTGTACAGAAACCAGATGACAGTTATAAGAGTCGAGGTGCATGAAAGGGAAACAGTGATTGGGAAGGGAGTAAGACAGGGTTGTAGCCTCTCCCCGATGTTGTTTAATTTGTATATTGAACATGAAAGGGGAACAGTGATTGGGAAGGGAGTAAGACAGGGTTGTAGCCTCTCCCCGATGTTGTTTAATTTGTATATTGAACAAGCAGTAAAAGAAACAAAAGAAAAATTCGGAGTAGGTATTAAAATCCATGGAGAAGAAATAAAAACTTTGAAGTTCGCCGATTACATTGTAATTCTGTCAGACAGCAAAGGACTTGGAAGAGCAATTGAATGGAATGGACAGTGTCTTGAAAGGAGGGTATAAGATGAACATCAACAAAAGCAAAACAAGGATAATGGAATGTAGTCGAATTAAGTCGGGTGATGCAGAGGGAATTAGATTAGGAAATGAGACACTTGAAGTAGTAAAGGAGTTTTGCTATTTGGGGAGCAAAATAACTGATGATGGTCGAGGTAGAGAGGATATAAAATGTAGACTGGCAATGGCAAGGAAAGCGTTTCTGAAGAAGAGAAATTTGTTAACATCAAGTATAGATTTAAGTGTCAGGAAGTCGTTTCTGAAAGTATTTGTATGGAGTGTATCCATGTACGGAAGTTAAACATGGACGATAAATAGTTTGGACAAGAAGAGAATAGAAACTTTCGAAATGTGGTGCTACAGAAGAATGCTGAAGATTAGATGGGTAGATCACATAACTAATGAGGAGGTATTAAATAGGACTGGGGAGAAGAGGAGTTTGTGGCACAACTTGACTAGAAGAAGGGGTCGGCTGGTAGGACATGTTCTGAGGCATCAAGGGATCACCAGTGCGGGGAAGGGCAGCGCGGAGGGTAAAAATCGTAGAGGGAGACCAAAAGATGAACACACTAAGCAGATTCAGAAGGATGTAGGCTGCAGTACGTACTGAGAGATGAAGAAGCTTGCACAGGATAGAGTAGCATGGAGAGCTGCATCAAACCAGTATCAGGACTGAAGACCACAACAATATATATATATGGCGCTATGGTATTAGTCATATACCGCTAGAAAATTCAATTTCCTAAAAAGTAAAAGTAAAGAAATGCCGTAAAACAAAAACGTATCAAACGTTACTTCAATACTTCATCGACCTTATGTAAAACATGTTACTGTTATTCGTAATCAGCTTTCGGACTTATCAGTAATAGCAGGAAACTCTTGCCTTTGATTATGATAAAGATCATATTATTGAGTATAAATCAAAAATAATAATTGTGCAGAATAATTTATATTTGTGCATATAAACTGCACATGTATCAAAAGTAATAAAATCGCAGAAATTACGCATCAGCTAATTTTTGTTGCTTATAAAGCGTAGTTTATACTTTGTAAATGTATTAAGTATATGATGGACTAACACTGAGTGACATGTGGTTCTAATTAAGTCCAAAACAAAACAAAAAAAACAAGAAACAAAGACAATTCCTCGTTTCCCAGTTTCCCTCTGACATACTAAGTAATGCTTCTTTCACTGCCAATGCTACCAACAGTATCGGTAATTCTACCAGTTACTACGTCATTTATTTACTGTACCACAACTACTGAACTGCAGTTTTTAGAGCGCAACTCTACCTTCAAGGTTGTAGAAATGTAAAACATGTCATAATTTCTATTATTTTTGCGGACTACTTTGAAATTCCAATTGAATAGCCTATTGATTACACTACTGGAGAAAAATAGGAAAGAGGACATAGTTTGACTAGCATTTCTAAGAATTACACCAACAAGATGTATAAATCTGCCTAAAATGAACATTCTACGACTGTTCTAAATGTTTGACAATTGACAGACTGTTAGCATTAAAGAACTCCATAACATCGCTGACAAATTAATATGACGTGAAGCCGCACTCAGTGGATTCAGTGCCTCGAAACGAAGGCTTCTATATACAGGGTGAGTCACCTAACGTTACCGCTGGATATATTTCGTAAACCACATCAAATACTGACGAACCGATTCCACAGACCGAACGTGAGGAGAGGGGCTAGTGTAATTGTTTAATACAAACCATACAAAAGTGCACGGAAGTATGTTTTTTTAACACAAACCTACGTTTTTTTAAATGGAACGACGTTAGTTTTGTTAGAACATCTGAACATATAAACAAATACTTAATCAGTGCCGTTTGTTGCATTGTAAAATGTTAATTACATCCGAAGATATTGTAACCTAAAGTTGACGCTTGAAACCTCCGACGTTCAGTTGCGTGTTGTAACAAAGACGGGCCACGGTCGGCGAGCAGCATCTGCAGGGACATGTTTACGATGACGACCGTGAATCTACGGAACATGCATTACTGGTCCGTGGACAATCCTCGCTGGCTCAGACAGGTAGAGCGACAGCGACCGTGGACTGTAAATGTATGGTGCGGAATCATTGGCGACCACCTCATTGGTCCTCACTTCATTGCAGGGGCCCAAACAGCTGCAACATACATCGCGTTTCTACAGAATGATCTGCCAACGTTGCTCGAAAATGTCCCACTTGGAAACGCGTCGACGTATGTGGTATCAGCATGATGGTGCACGTGCACATTCCGCAATTAACACTAGGCTGACCTTTGACAGGATGTTCGACGGGCGTTTCATAGGACGTGGAGGACGCATAAATTGGCCAGCCCGTTCTCCTGATCTTACACCTCTGGACTTCTTTCTGTGGGGTACGTTAAAGGAGAATGTGTACCGTGACGTGCCTACAACCCCAGAGGATATGAAACAACGTATCGTGGCAGCCTGCGGCGGCATTACACCAGATGTACAGCGGCGTGTACGACGTTCATTACGCCACAGATTGCAATTGTGTGCAGCAAATGATGGCCACCACATTGAACATCTATTGGCCTGACATGTCGGGACACTCTCTGTTCCACTCCGTAATTGAAAACGGAAACCATGTGTGTACGTGTACCTCACCCCTCATGGTAATGTACATGTGCGTCAGTGAAAAAGACCAATAAAAAGGTGTTAGCATGTGGGCGTAATGTGTTGTTCCAGTTTCTTCTGTACCTAAGGTCCATCACCGTTCCCTTTGGACCCCTACGTAATTTGGTGCTCTCCGATACACACGATCGAACAGCGGAGGAGTGGTACTCAAGCGTCAACTTTTAGGTTACAATATCTCCGGATGAAATTAACATTTTACAATGCAAGAAATGGCGCTGATTACGTATTTGTTTATATGTTCAGATGTGCTAACAAAACTAACGGGGTTCCATTAAAAAAACGGCCAGGATCGTATTTCTTTGTGAATCTCTGAGAAGTAGTCATATATCTGCTCTTATTTACTTAAATGTAGTTAGCATATGGCGCAACGCATTTACTAATTTGTCACTCTTTCTTTCACAGATCATCGGTAATTTATTGCTCTTTGTTGTAATTGTGTTTGTTCCATTTTTGCTTCGTCTTTGTTTCATCTTGTGCTTAATTTTGATTTGTGAAAAATGCCGCGAAAAACTGTTAACAGTACATCGCGATGTGCAATGAATGAAATAGTTGACTCGAATAATTTGTCCGATAATACTTGCGACACTCAGTGTAATAATGATAATCCTCCATTTAAAGACAATCTGTGCGTACCGATCACTAATATAGATTTTGATCCTAATGCTGGGCAAACAAATGTCCAGAGTAAATGTAACAATTGATGACGCGGCACGTTCCGTTACAATGAACGCTGTCCAGTTTGACACGCCTAATTTGCAAAATTTACGTAGCAAACAGATAATTGTTTCTAACGAAGGTGAACAATATTCACAAAACCGTCAAGTTTATTTGATTCCGGTGTAGTGACCAACAGCGCACATTTAATTGGCAAACCTTTTCAAGAATTACAGAATGACCAAATGGTTACAGAAAACGTGACAAATGCAGATACATCATCACGCAGCACTGAGAATAGAGTAGGTAATGTTAGCATGGATCAAGTTATGGTATTATTCCTACAAATTAATCAATCGAAGAAACAACTTAATGAAAAACAAGACAACCTTAATGAAAATTTCAAACAGTTAAGTGAAAAACACGACAACCTAAATGAACAGAACAAACAACTTAGTGAACAGATTACAGCCGTTGCCGCGCAATGTCATGATACTAAAGAACAATTACGTAAGGAAATTAAGGCTTGTGCTAGGAGGAATAGTGAAGAAATTAGATCTGTGACTCAAGAATTAAGTAATACACATGCAGCCACAACTAAATTACTTAGAGATGAAATTAGTGCAGTTGATAAACAATGTTCTGAAAACGCAACACAGTTACGCAACGAGTTTAAATTAATGTCAGCAGAACTTTCACGCACACTGGATGCAAAAGTAGACGCGAAATTTGACCAACAGAACAGCCAAATTGACGAACGTTTTAATTACCACCTACAAAACAGTGAAACGCGTTACAGTAAATTTATACAGGAACAGAATAAAGTAAAGCGACAAGTCATGGAAACAATTACTGAACAGAGTCAGGAAGATAAGCGTAAATTGTTTACGAAAGCAAAAACATACGTAGACAACAATATTGCTACAGTATCAGACGAAATCAAACAGTTGAACTCCGAATTGCGTGATGAAACCTCCGATCTTAGAATAAAAACAGACACACACACATCAGACTTTCAGACAATGACCAACAGACTTGAAAAGTTGGAACTAATACAGGATCCCGATGCCATCAAAGCAGACGTTAAAAAATTGAACAAAACCACACGTTAAATACACAAATTAATGCTTGTGATAGTAAAAACGATGATCAGGTAAAAGCACTGAATGATGAATTGGCCAGTCGTATTGACGTTATCGAAAGTAATAATGACACCAAATCAGACGATACGTCACCAGTTTCGCTTAATCAAACACCCGAATTCCAAAATTTACAGCAGACGATCAGTGAGATAGGTTCGTCTAATAATGTACTACGTAAATATTGTCATCTTTACAGCACGAAGTGACGGAGATGAAAAATATTTCAGCCGTTAACTCATTACAGCATACGCCACTTTCCGAACATTTGTCAGACTCACACAGCCAGTGTAATTTTGGTAATTTACAGAGAGTACGTGACTTAGATTCCGAACAGACACAGATAAATAGATTCTCATGCAATCCTGAACCTGCTCACACATTCAGAGACGATAACGTTGTCTATAAGCAATTTTTATCCGTAAAAAATCTAAGGTATTTAAAAATGACAGAACACAAAAACATCGTTTGGACTGGATACGACAATGGATTTGGACTGGATACAACAATTTACTTTTGAATTTTCATCGGCATTGCCTGTAACGCAGAAACTAAAATTTATTTGCAGTGCGTAAGAGACCTCAGGGGATTTATTACACTTCGATGAGTGTGTGCCGTAGCGTGCACAGGGCCCCGAGCTGTAGTAGTGCTATTTCATCTTTAGTTTTCTGCACTGCTGCCTTCTCTTTTACTATCCTTTATGTCTATCAAAACAGCTCTTCAACTATCGATCTATCTATAGTTAGGAATTAGTAAAGAAACACAAGTTTTACCGAAGGTGACAATTTTCATTAGACACTCCAGAATTACCAGCGTAATTTTTAATAACAAACAAAATTTTAATCATCAGTATGTACAAAATTATCAGCAACAGCGAACACATTTTGGCAACAATAAAGGATTTTCACCTCAACAGTAACAAAACCAGCCGGTTAGCATCCCTAACCAACTATGTAAAGTGCAAGGTCAACCAAGCTTTAATGTTTCTCCGCCTACACGTATAGCGTCGGCTCCGCCAAATAGTAACGCACAGCAACAAGGAAATCACTACGTACAGAAAACACATCATTTCAACTCGTATCGCAACGCGCCGTATAGCAATGATTATCATGACAGACGTAAAAGTAATGAGCACAATTTTCAGCGTGCGTTTAATAACAGTCGGTCTTACCAGCAGCAGAATCATCCGCAACAACAAATTATCATGAATGAACCAGACAGTAGATATCATCCCGAACGTAATACGTCAGGACAAAATAACAGAACAGTACAAATAGTCGAAATGCCACAGCATCCTCCCGCAAATAATAGCACGTGGTGGTGGTGGTGGTTGTTGGGATGTTTAAGGGGGACTAAACAGCTAAGGTCATCAGTCCCCCATTCCAAAAACAAGCGAGACAAAGTCGCAGAGCAGATAAAACCCCAAGGGGAAGGAGACTGCCCCCCCCCCCAGGTGCTAAAGAACACAAATTAGGCAACGAACACTACAGGAAAGAAGAGTACAGACGAACACCAGGCAGAAAGAAATAGAAGAAAAGAAGATGGCTGGAGACTGATTGACTGACCACGACAACAAAAAAGGGAAAGAGTCAACCATCCGATGAGACACCAAAACAGCAACAAATATGGAGAGACGCGAGGACAAAAGACACAGAAACGGAAAAGTGCAGGACCCCCCCTAAATGGATCCCTAAAAAGGACTAGCACGGATAAAATGTAAAACATTGTCAGCCATGGAGGCATCGTCGCATAAAATCAAAGGCAAGGTGCCCGGGAAATTAAAAGACTGCCGAAGGGTGCGCAGTCGGGGACACTCCAATAAAATGTGGGCGACCGTCAGCCGGGACCCACACCGACACAGGGGGGGATCCTCCTGACGCAAAAGATGGCCGTGCATCAGGTATGTATGGCCGATGCGGAGCCGACACAGGATAACAGAGTCCCTGCGAGAAGACTGCAGGGAGGAGCGCCACACATCGGACCACATCCCAAGCACCTTACGGCGCAACACCAGCTGCTGATCGGGAGCCGTGAGGCCGATCTCCAAAGCTGGGGTGTCGAGCGCCCCTTTGGCCAGCTTGTCAACACGTTCGTTCCCCGGGATGCCAACATGACCTGGCGTCCAAACCAAGACCACCGAACGTCCAGAATGGGCAATGGCGGAAACAGACTCCTGAATAGAGGACACCAGAGGAGAAGAGGGATAGCAGCGGTCGATGGCCTGAAGGCTGCTCAGGGAGTCACTGCAGATGACGACGGACCTACCTGAGCAGAAACGCATATGCTCAAGAGCGCGCAAGATGGCCACCAGCTCTGCAGTAAAAATACTGCAGCCAGCCGGCAAGGAGCGTTGCTCAACATGGGCAGCGTGAGCAAAAGCGTAGGCAGTGCGACCATCAACCAGGGAACCATCAGTGTAGACAGTCTCACAGTCCGAAAATGAGGCGAGGAGCGCAAGAAAACGGCGACGGAGGGCGACAGGCGGAACCGAGTCCTTGGGTCCCTGTGCCAAGTCCAGACGGACGGACGGCCGGGACAAACACCAGGGAGGCGTAGGTGCACGGTCCCGGAAGGGAGGCAGAAGAGGGAACGACCCCAGTTCTGACAGCGGGGACTGGACACGGACAGCTACGGAAAGCCCAGACTTAGGTCGCCATTCGGGCAGATGGAGGACCATGGCAGGGAAAAGCAGGCGACGATTGGGATGGCCTGGCGAGCAATGAACGTGGACAGCATAGTCGGCGAGCAGTCGATGGCGGTGAATCTGCAGCGGGGGAACCCCGGCCTCCACCAGTAGACTATCCACGGGGCTGGTACGAAAAGCGCCAGTTGCAAGCCGAACCCCACAGTGGTGTATGGGGTCTAACAACTTCAACACTGAGGGTGATGCAGACCCATAGGCCGGGCTCCCATAATCAAGCCGGGACTGCACAAGGGCTCTGTACAATCGCAGCAGCGTGCAGCGATCTGCACCCCAAGACGTATGGCTAAGGCAGCGGAGGGCGTTGAGGTGCCGCCAGCATTTTTGCTTCAGCTGAGTAATATGAGGAACCCATGTGAGCCGGGCATCAAACATGAGTCCCAAGAAGCGGCAAGTGTCCACCACTTCAAGCAGGTGGCCGTCGAGGTAAAGTTCAGGATGAGGGTGGACCGTCCGACGCCTGCAGAAGTGCATAACTCGAGTCTTGGCTGCAGAGAACTGAAAACCATGAGTCAGAGTCCATGATGCTGCCTTGTGAACGGCGACTTGCAGCCTGCGTTCGGCGACTCCCGTAGTCGTGGAGCTAAATGAGATGCAGAAGTCGTCGGCATACAAAGAAGGAGACACCGACGACCCCACGGCTGCAGCCAGACCATTAATGACCACTAGAAATAAGGAGACGCTCAACACCGAGCCCTGCAGGACCCCATTTTCCTGTATATAAGATGAACTAGAGGCGGCACCGACTTGCACCCGGAAAGAGCGGCGCAATAAAAAGGTTTGAAGAAAAGCCGGGAGCCGACCACGAAGACCCCACTCATACAACGTGGCGA
Organism: Schistocerca cancellata; assembly: GCF_023864275.1. Lineage (NCBI taxonomy): Eukaryota > Metazoa > Arthropoda > Insecta > Orthoptera > Acrididae > Schistocerca > Schistocerca cancellata. The sequence continues at coordinate 985,913,692 of NC_064627.1, forward strand.
GGATGTGATGCCTCCATGTGGTGTCATATGCCTTCCGCAGATCGAAAAATACAGCAACGAGATGCTGATGTCGGGCAATGGCCGTACGGATAGCAGATTCTAGCCGCACCAAATTGTCCGTGGCAGACTGGCCCCGACAGAAGCCACCCTGGGATGGAGCGAGGAGACCGCGCGACTCAAGGACCCAACACAAACGCCGCCCCACCATACGTTCGAGCAATTTGCACAAAACGTTGGTGAGGGTAATGGGACGATAGCTGTCCACCGCCTGTGGGTCCGCACCGGGCTTCAAGATGGGGACAATAACACCCTCTCGCCATTGCGACGGGAACACGCCCTCGCTCCAAATGCGGTTAAAGATGGTGAGGATGTGTCTCTGGCAGTCCCTGGAGAGATGCTTCAGCATCTGTGCGTGGATGCAGTCTGGGCCTGGTGCTGTATCAGGGCAATCGGCGAGGGCAGCGAGGAATTCCCTCTCGCTGAAAGGAGCATTGTATTCTTCAGAACGACACATGCGGAACGATAACGACGTCTGCTCGGCACGCTCCTTGAGAGAGCGAAAGGTGGGGGGATAAGTTGCAGTCGCAGAGCTCTTAGCGAAGTGCGCAGCAAGCCGTTCAGCAATGGCGGCAGCGTCCGTGCAGACAGCCACGGCCAGGGAGATCCCAGGGACACCCGTAGGGGTCTGGGATCCATAAATCCGCCGGATCCGGGACCACACGAGCGAGGGGGAGACACGGGAGCCCAGGGATGAGACGTACCTCTCCCAGCACTCCTGCTTACGCCGTGCAATAAGACGACGGGCGAAGGCACGGAGCCTCTTAAAGGCGATGAGGGTCTCCAGAGATGGGTGCCGCCTATGACGCTGAAGAGCCCGCCTACGGTCGCGAATAGCCTCAGCAATCTCCGGCGACCACCAGGGGACAGCCTTCCTCCGAGGGAGGCCAGAAGAACGGGGGATGGAAGCCTCGGCCGCTGAAATGATGGACGTGGTTAAAACACGGACCACCTCGTCAATGTCACCCTGTGGGGGAGACTCAATGGTTGCAGCGGAAATAAAAGCCGGCCAGTCAGCCCTGTGGAGAGCCCACCGGGGCAGGCGGCCAGAAGAATGACACTGGGGCAGTGACAAATAGATGGGAAAATGGTCACTACCACACAGGTCAGGATGCACTCTCCAGTGGAGGGATGGGACAAGTCCAGGGCTGCAAATAGAGAGATCGATGGCCGAGAACGAGCCATGGGCCACACTGAAATGCGTGGGAGCACCGGTGTTCAAGAGGCTAAGGTCGAGCTGAGCCAACACATGCTCCACGGCCCGACCGCGGTCATCGGAAACAGTCCCACCACATAGAGGGTTGTGGGCATTGAAATCGCCCAGCAGCAAAAAAGGTGGCGGCAGTTGGGCTATCAGAGCAGCCAGGACATGCTGCGTGACAGCACCATCAGGTGGAAGGTAAATACTGCAGACGGTAATAGCCCGTGGCGTCCACACCCGAACAGCGACAGCCTCTAAAGCTGTATGTAGAGGTACAAACTCGCTGTGAAGAGAGTTAAGGACATATATGCAGACGCCACCAGACACCCGTGCATAAGCTGCCCGGTTCTTAAAATAACCCCGATAGCCACGGAGGGCGGGGGTTCGCATTGCTGGAAACCAAGTTTCCTGCAGAGCAATGCAAAGGAAAGGATGACGGCTGATAAGTTGGCGGAGCTCAGCTAGATGGTGGAAGAAACCGCTGCAGTTCCACTGGAAGATGGTATTAGCCATGGATGGGAAAGGCGTGAAGGGACTGGGGAGGCAGATTACGCCTCCGGGGCCCCTGCTGCTACTGAGTCACCACCTGGACAACAGCTATCTATTGCATCCGAGGGACTGGCGAGATCCATGTCCTCAGCGGACGCCAGAATCTCCACCTCGTCCTCAGACGCAGAGCTTGCAGGAAGTGGTGGAATGGGTGCCACCGCAATGTCGGTAGCCTTGGGGAGTTTCTTCTTCTTCTGCTTATCGCGCTGTGCCTGTGGTGGTTTAGGCTGGGAGGGCGTCACTGGGTCAGTCTCAGGGACAGACGACGACCGTGTGTCCTGACGACCAGGGACCGGCGGTTGTTTAAGCCACTTGCGGCTTTCGGCCTTGGTACCGGTCGGAACTTGGGAAGGGAGGTCCCCAAGGGACCCCTTCCTTACGAGAGTAGCCGAAGAAGTCTTACGCTTCTCCGGCGGGGAAGGGGGAACTGATGTCCCCGATGGGTGGGGGGGTGTTGCTCCTGAAGTAGATGGAGCAGGAGCAACAGTGGGTTTAGTGCCCCCCACCATCAAGGGGGCAGGTGTGGGACTTCGACTCTGAGAGCTGACTGGAGCGGATGGAACTGTAGCAGGAGTGACAGTTGCGGCATAAGAAGCTGTCATGCGCACTGGATGAAGCCGATCATATTTCCGCTTTGCCTCAGTGTACATCAGGCGGTCGAGAGTCTTGATTTCCATGATCTTCCGCTCCCTCTGCAGAATCGGACAGTCTGGCGAGCAAGGCGGATGGTGCGCACCACAGTTCACACAGATTGGAGGCGGGGCACAGGGATGATCAGGATGGGATGGTCGACCGCAATCGCGACAGACGAGGTCGGAAGCACAGCGTGAAGACATATGGCCGAACTTCCAACACTTGAAGCACCGCATCGGGGGAGGGATATAAGGCTTGACATCACAACGGTACACCATCACCTTGACCTTCTCAGGTAACGTGTCACCCTCGAAGGCCAAGATGAAGGCACCGGTGGCAACTTGACGATCCCTCGGACCCCGGTGGACGCGCCGGACGAAATGGACACCGCGGCGCTCCAAGTTGGCGCGCAGCTCGTCATCGGACTGTAAAAGGAGATCCCTGTGGAAGATAATGCCCTGGACCATATTCAGACTTTTATGGGGCGTGATAGTGACGGAGACATCCCCCAGCTTAGTACAAGCGAGCAAGGCCCGCGACTGGGCTGAGGATGCCGTTTTTATCAACACCGATCGGGACCGCATCTTGGACAAGCCCTCCACCTCCCCAAACTTGTCCTCTAAATGTTCTACAAAGAACTGAGGCTTCACGGACATAAAAGATTCCCCATCAGCTCTGGTACAGACAAGATATCTGGGCGAATACGTCTCACTTTCATGCAATGCCTTTCGTTCCTCCCATGGTGTGGCGAGGGAGGGGAACGATTTGGGGTCATACACATTAGCCTTAAAGTGAGCTTTGGAACGCTTAGAGACTGCTGACGGCTGGCCGCCAGCGAGAGATGATGTACTACGCTTCATTGCGGGTCATCCGCCCTGATGCCACCTACTCCGACCAAGGGCCCTCCCCACGGGCGCCACCCAGCCACAGCAAAGGCCACCTGGCAGGATGGCCATTGCCGGGAGTCCCGATGCCCCAGGGAGATTGGCACCTACTCCTTGGCATACGTGGGGAGTTAACGGCGCAGGCATCAGTAGAGCGATCCCTGTGTTGTCAGGGGGCTACAACCAAGAGGGTACATGGCGGCCCCACCACAACGGACTGGCTACCGTGCTGGATGTTAGGTGACATGTGGTCCATGGGCGTCGTCAGTGCAGAAAATGGCCCTGCACAGTGCTTGGCAGAAAGTGCACGCAGGAGCGTATCCATGCCCAAGCGATGGAGAGCGGGCAGGACTGCAATGCAACGACGAATAAGATGGCGAAAGTTCTCAACACAACATGGACACAATGCACCAAGTAAGGCGCCCTTCCCCAATCGGCTCGCTCTTCGGAAAAATTTTGAGATATGGAGATCAAACCCGACAGGGGACCATCACATAAGGCCGAAACATTTGAGACTCCTTTTAGTCGCCTCTTACGACAGGCAGGAATACCGCGGGCCTATTCTAACCCCCGAACCCGCCGGGGGGGGGGGGGGGGGGATAGCACGTCAGAAAGAATTTGACTAGATACAGTACAAGTTGCATCTTGCAGCAACGCAAGCAATACTTTTGACACACAGAATCTTGTTCACGAAAATGTTATTACTTTTGACGACATGCGAAACACTCTTTAGCAGGAAAGACCAGTTATTCAAAAAAGCATTTCACACCCTGTCATTGAAGTAAAGATTGGATCATCCAAATTTTCAGCAGTAATCGATTCTGGATCACCTACGTCAGTTATAAATGAGGGAACTTTCAACGAATGTAACAAAGAGAATACCTATCCTACGTTACCATTAGGCAAAACTAAAGTAAAAGGAGCAGTATCTGGTAAAGGAGTAGATGTAAAATTACAGACGCATTTATCATTTTGTACTGCAGGTCATACGTTTCACTCAAATTTTTGGATTGTTCCCTTATTGATAACACACGTTATTTTAGGGACGAATTTTCTGGTACAACACGACGCAATTATTGACTTTCAAAATTCCTATTTAATGTTAAAGGATGAAAATGTACAACTGGCATTAGAATTTCAGCACTCTTTAACTGTAGAAGGACAAACAATTAATCTTACAGAGGTCATTTGTGCTTCACGTAACATATACTGTCATTCCACATTGTCCACAGATACGTACGTACACAACTATAATACTCCAGACGAAGCCGACTATGACGTTATACAGATGATTTCTGATAAAGTTAAACAGAGCAGTGCAAATACAGACGACAAACGCACGCAACTACGCAAAATTCTTTTACAGCAAGCTCCAGTTTTTGACAACGTCCCTGGTACTATGTCCAGTTTTATGTATGAATTTCAAGTTAAACAGCACGACACATTTAAAGCCAAACATTATCCCATTCCGTATATTCACAGAGAACAAGTTAAGAATGAATTGCAAGCTATGCTTGACTAAGGAATTATTGAACCGGCAGTTAGTCCGTACATAAACCCACTCCATATTGTTAAGAAAAAGGATGGTTCACTTCACCTCGTACTTGATTCGCGCCACATCAATGACATTATTATTAATGAAACAGATCGCCCACAGACACCAGAAGAACTTCTACAGAAATTTCATGGTACTGCTATTTATTCCACATTAGATTTGAAATCGGGATTTTGGCAAATTCAGCTCCATCCGAACTGCAGAAAGTACACGGCTTTTCTCTGTTTTGGTGACTGTTGCCGGCCGCGGTGGTCTCGCGGTTAAGGCTCTCAGTCCGGAACCGCGCGATTGCTACGGTCGCAGGTTCGAATCCTGCCTCGGGCATGGATGTGTGTGATGTCCTTAGGTTAGTTAGGTTTAAGTAGTTCTAAGTTCTAGGGGACTGATGACCACAGATGTTAAGTCCCATAGTGCTCAGAGCCATTTGAACCATTTTTTTGGTGACTGTTATCAATTTTGTAAATTACCGTTCGGTTTAACTATTTCTTCAGCAGCATTTATTCGCGGTTTGAATACTATTCTTCCGACAGAACTAAAAGCCAGAATCACAACGTATGTAGACGACATTCTTATTGCAGAAGCTAACTGGTCTGAACACAATCTGATTCTTGAACAACTGTTACGAACTTTTCGTGCACAAGGACTCACAGTTAATCTCAGTAAATCGCACTTTGGCAAAACTTCTATAAAATTTCTTGGACATGTAATTTCAGCAGAAGGAAAAACTTCAAGCTTTACGTGACATTACTGTTCCTACGACGAAGAAACAACTACGCAGCTTTTTGGGTTTAATTAACTGTTTTCGTAAATTTATTCATTACTCTGCCTTAGATTGTGTCAATTGACGGGTAAAAACGCTATTTGGTCCTGGGATAGCCAAGCACATTCTGAATTTGTAAATCTGAAATAAGATTTGTTGAATGCACCACTTTTATCACATCCAGATCTTACTAGAAATTTTTCCATTGCCACCGACAGTTCTAACACCGCTTTAGGCGTACACATATTTCAGGAAATTGAAGAAGATGGTTCTAAAGTAATTAAAAACATCGCCTTTGCGAGTCGCATTCTGTCACCTGCTGAACGCAATTATTCTGTCACAGAACTTGAAACATTATGTGTTGTATGGGCATTTACGAGATTTCGGCTTTTTCTTTATGGAAGACATACGACCGTTTACACAGATCATAGAGCGATACAGTTTTTACTTTCAGCAAAATTTACACACGACAGATTAAGCAGATGGAAACTTTATTTATAGGAATTTAATTTTACAATTGTTCATATTCCCGGTACGCAAAATATTGTAGCAGACGCACTATTCAGTTCTGTCAGCAACAATCAGCAAGACATCGGAACCAACTTCTGCCAAGCAAATTTTAGCGTCATGTATATTCAACAAGTTGCATTTGAAAATTTCATTTCGTCGTCATTACGAGACATAGCACAAGAGCAGAGTAAAGACAACGTATGGAAAAAAATTAAACACCTTTGGCAAGATAGGAATAATGTTACCATTAGAAACCTTTACACTGTACGCAATAACATTCTGTTTCGCCGCTCTCACCCTGACAGCAACAATTGGTTACTATGTATTCCTGATGAGCTTGTTAACAAATTAATTTGGTATACTCATTTAAGTTACGCACATTATGGAGCCAGAAAATGTTTTCTTATACTGAGACAGAACTGTTATTTTGCCAACATGGAGAAACGTATTCGACGAGTTTTAGCGTCATGTAAAATCTGCCAGAAAGCTAAGTCAGACACGACTTTACATATTCCTCCGTTACATCCCATTGTACCTGTTAAATTGAGACACATTGACGCTGTAGACATTTTTGGTCCGATTCCCAGAACTAATAGAGGTTTTTGTTACATCTTTGTCGCTGTTGAACTCACTTCGAAATTTGTTACGTTCACTCCGTTACGTAAAGCTATGCTAAATCTGTTTCGAATGCATTTGTAAAACATTTTCTATTTCGTGTAGGGTATGTATTGAAAGTAATTTCCGACAATGGATCACAGTTTCGATCTGCTTTATGGACACGTATGTTACGAACAAGAAACATTTCCCCGATTTATATACCCAAGTATCACGCTTCTTCGAACCCTTGTGAACGACTAATGAAAGAAATTGGTAAACTATGTAGAATATACTGCTATAAAAAACATATTGATTGGGACACACACATACTGTCATTCCAGGATGTAATTAACTCCATACCGCCGGCCGGTGTGGCCGTGCGGTTCTAGGCGCTTCAGTCTGGAACCGCGTGACCGCTATGGTCGCAGGTTCGAATCCTGCTTCGGGCATGGATGTGTGTGATGTCCTTAGGTTAGTTAGGTTTAATTAGTTCTAAGTTCTAGGCGACTGATGACCTCAGCAGTTAAGTCGCATAGTGCTCAGAGCCATTTGAACCATTTTTAACTCCATACCAAATGAATCCACTGTTATACTGAAAAATGTTGAACCACCTAACAAAATTAAAGAATTAGTATCCTTTCTTGCATCTCGTCGACTACGGCACCATGAAATAATTGACATTGCGCTGAACAACATCAAACGAGCCGCAGAGCGCCGGAGAAGACAGGAAAATAGGTTTGTACACGTCGTGACTTTCACATTGGACTGAAGATATTAGTACGCACACATTATTTATCCAACAGAGGAAAGAGTAGATGCAGTAAATTTGAGCTTCTATATTCAGGTCCGTACAGAATTCGCAGCATTCCTCACCCCAATGTAGTACACGTCGAAACTCTGAGAACCAGAAAAAGTGAAGGCATCACCGTGTCTCCAATATTAAACCCTTTATTGAATGAACATACTTTATGATTTATCACACTGAATGCCATTTCCTGATTTTTATATGACCACTTATGGAATTATATTTATATGAACACTTACTGATGATTATCCTATTTTTTCTTGGCAAGTGCCCGGCAAAGTAAGGTTAGCAGGTCGCTTTTTTTGTCGTTACACATCAGACCGAGCACATTTTTCCAGATAAACTTACATATTTTATGACCACTTAAGCAATTATATTTATGTGACTACTTACTGATGATTATCATATTTTTCCTTGGCAAGTGCCCGGCAAGGTAAGGTTAGCAGGTCGCTTTTCTTATCGTTACACATCAGACCATGCACATTTTTCCAGATAAACTTACATATTTTATGACCAATTATGCAATTCTATCTAGTGACATATTAATTTTATCAAATTCTCTCTCCATTAAAGTCTTCAACTCTCGCCTCTATCAACTACACAACATACAAGCTGAACACAAAGAAAGTCATTTCTTGCCGTTATATATCAGACTGTGCACATTTTACATTTTTCGTGTATGTAAGATTGATTTCCTGTTTTGTTTGTATGTACTACGAAATCTTTAACATATAACAAACACCAGTTGACTTTGACATTTTGCCTTATGATATCTCAACAGCTTGACTACTTTACATTTTTTGCTACTAAATTATGATACTCAGTGTACATTTTTTTTTTTTTTTTGCACCTGAACACTCTTTATGTTTTTGACATAATTCACTATCTGTCATGCTATGCTGTATGCTTAATTATATCACTAGAAACCAGTTTTTATTTAATGGGTATGTGATTTAAATGCAAGATATTAATCCCTATTCATCATTTTCAGAAAGCAATAACGTGTAAAAGAAATAAGTTGAACAAACCACAGTGGATTACTATGAAATGGGAATTTCACCTTCGGAATGAACGAAAGAAAATGTAATACCAAGTCATGAAGAGTAAATGGATCAGAATTAACAAGCATTAACAAGAATATACTATACACATCGTATGACAGCAGTCTTGACTAATTATTTTTCTTTCAGAATACAAGGCGATTGATGCAAGTTGTCAGACAGAACTACACATCTTAGTTTTAGTGATGAAATATGATAGAAACAAGAAACTCTTTAGTATGAATAGTTGTATGAAGTAAATGGTAATATGAATAATGAATAATGAAGTGTCTTTTTTGCAGATGATATAAATGATGATGAATAGTTATATGAAGAATATGGTAATATGAATAATGAAGTTTTTCTTTGCAGGTGATGATAGTGATGAATTTTATATGGCCACTTAATGCACCACTTTTAAGTTTTTCTTTGCAGATGAGAATAATGATGAAGTTTATATATTTACTGTTAGTTAAGAAATGCTATGTAGTTATTTAAGTATTTGTTGCAGTTCGTTTTGACAGTATGTATTATATCACATGGTATAATGACTGAATGTTTTGGAAAGGACAGCTAGAGTACATACATATTGAGTACACGTTTCATTACCTGTTAATTCAAAGTTCACTACTTTTCAGCATAATATGCATTTCTTCTTTCAGCTTAATAATCCATTTTGTATTTTTTCCAGGAGAAGCTATTCATGAAAGTAATGTGCTATAAGCAGTTAGTTATTAAACCTGTTCTAGTACTTGCATTTTTATTACCCATTTGTGTGTGTCATTCATGAATGTGATCACATATACTCTACTTGTTCATAACCTTGCTACAGCTGACTCATGACGAATGACATTACTAATCCTTATTTGCAGCAATCAGTCAAAAGCAAATATTTTCATGCCCCAGCAAGTAATTATCGATCCCAACGCAATGCATTGCTGGCACAAAGAAATGTATTACCAGTCCCAAATAATGCTACTAGGTTAATAGATATTTATAGTACTAAATATAATGCAGATTTGTCAGATGTATTGAATCCATTATATCTATGTATTATTGGAACACAGACCTTGAGTAACAGTTATAGTGTGTTACATTTTAAATATGTCTTATGTCACTTGAATGATGAGTTCTGAGTAATACTAAATGATGTTTTGTAATAATGCATAAATGCTATGCCAATAATTTCTGTTATACTCTATAAATGCTATGCCAATAATTAACTCTCATTTTGAATGATGACTTCTGAATAATACTGAATAATGTTTTATAAAACTATATGAATACCTTTTAATTGGCCAATGAATGCCACTGTTTCTTATATTTTAAATTTGTCTTATGTCACTTACATGCTATTATATATGAATACCAGTAGCCTGATGCTACACTCATTAACTCTCCTTTTGAATGAGGACTTCTGAATAATGCATAAAATTGTTTGTAACTGGCCAATGAGTGCCAATGATTACTATAACTAGATGAATTATGTTAATGCTATGCCATTAATTAACTCTTACTTTGAATGATGACTTCTGAATAATGCATAAAAATGGTTTGTAACTAGCCAATGAGTGCCAATGCTTACTATAACTAGATGAATTATGTTAATGCTATGCCATTAATTAACTCTTGCTTTGAATGATGACTTCTGAATAATGCATAAAAATGGTTTGTAACTGGCCAAAGAGTGCCAATGCTTACAATAACTAGATGAATTATGTTAATGGTATGCCATTAATTAACTCTTGCTTTGAATGATCACTTCTGAATAATGCATAAAAATGGTGTGTAACTGGCCAATGAGTGCCAATATTTAGTGTAATCAGATGACTTATGAATAATGTTCTGTAATACTCCATACATAGTACAGAAATGTTTAGTAACTAGGAAATGGGTGCCAACAATTACTCAAATCGGTTGAAAGAATAGTGTAATTCTCTATGATGACTAGCATAAGACTTAATGTCCTTCAACTTCTGACCTAATTACCAGAAATTACTGCAATATCCGTTTGTCCTGTGTATCCTTATGATCATGTAGCACCATATTTGGTTTTTGCACTAATTCTGCGTTGGTAAAAAACTGTGGTGTTGACAGATCATGCTGTCCACCACCTTGAACGATGGAGATGTTATTATGGTCCCACTGTTTGGTGTACCTAATGTACTACCAAAATGATAACATTGAATATTAAAACAACATTTCAGTGTCTTGGCTACACTGATTAATACTTCAGGGAAGAGAACTTCAGATTGTCTCACTTGGTGTTGTGCTTGTGTAGCCTTTCAGTGCATCTACGTGCAACCTACTGCACTACAACCATGATGCAATCCTTCCGTTTCCTATTCTAGTTCTTGTAAAATGGTAAAAAAATATATACAGTGTGTGTGTACTTTATGTCTTTTGTTAGTATGTTTTGTACTCATTGCGTATCCTAGTTCTTGTAAAATGGTAAAAAATATATATAGTGCATGTGCACTTTATGTCATTTGTTAATGTGTTTTGTACTCATTGCGTATACATTTTGTCATTGCTTGATATTTGACATTGCTTGATATGTTCTGCACTCAGTGCATGTGCACTCTATTTTATTTCATGTTCTGCACTTATATATATGTACATACACTGTGACTGTAAACTTAGTTAATTAAGTAGATTGTAGAAAAATTTGATTCTCATGACAAGTCCAATTGACTCACCATCGCTGCCAAATTTTTGCCCCCCCCCCCCCCCCCCCCCAGTGGAGGGTTATAAGTGTAACCTCCCCACAAAAAAAAAAATCTTAATAAATAATGATATGAATATTATTCTAATTTTCTGTAACCTCAGAACAAAATTTCTTTCCCATTTAATGTGCCCACAAAATTCCTTTTTCATTTAATGTAAACTCAAAACAGGAAAATTCCAAAACCTCTCAACAGTAAAAATTATAATTATGTCGTTCACATTCAGTGTAACGGCCCAATTAAAAAAAATAAATTCAGTAACCTGGTAATAAAACAATGTAACTAACCTCTCAATTATATTGTCGCTCACTTATGACTTTTCAATAATTCACTGTGAATTTAACCTGGTAAATTTTGGATGACAGCAGTGCTGCATCATGGCCCTGAAAGATCATTTTGAATAAAAAAAGGAAAAATTCTTACCTCAATGAAGTCGCCGGATATATCTGTTGTTACAATAAATTTTATGGCGTAGCTCTGTGAAATGCTGGCTGACCTATCTGTCATTTATGAAAGAAAGCAATGATTTTTCTATTGCAATGATCGGGATGATCATGGATGGGAGAAATTAGTAAATTCTTTAAATTGAAATGAATGGTTGTTAAAAGTTACTTTTTATGAGGAAGATTATTATTACGAGAGTTTTAAAACATTTACATGTGACTTGAGGTAACATTACTACATATGCACGAGGCTGCTTTTTACCTTGTACAATAATACTCAGGCTCCGGCTTCGCTGTACCGCGACTGGGCCAGTCAACACGATACACCAGACCAGACCAGAGCAGACTCCAGACAAGCAAACTTATTGCTACAGCTACAGAGTTCCTACTGCAGTCAACACTGCTCTCTGGTCAGAAACCTTGCATATCGCAGGTAGCGCTTGAGCAATACATCGAAATTACATCTGCTCGGACCTCTTACAACAGGCTGTTCCAGCTCGTCGGCTCCGTTGTGAGCCGCGGAGCGCTCCGAGCTCCAGGGAGCCCTGTCGCTCGCTGTGGCCATTCCAGTGGGCCGGCACGCCGGCCCGTGGCACGGCTGGCTGTGGCAGGCGGCAAGGCAAGCGTTTTGATGTGCCAGCTGCGTCTCACAAGATCGACAACCTCATACCCTTAGCTGCTAAGACGTGGTGACATGCTACACCAGGAAATACGATGTTCAGAAAATAAATAAGAAACAACTGTTTTACAAGAAATTGCATACTAAATTTATTGGGCCTCTGCAGCTTGACATTTTCTTTTCATTACAAGAGAGGAAATATCAGGCGTCAAAGTGTTTGCAGCGTTAATCCGGAGGATGGCCTTCATTGTTGCATCCTGAAGACACGATCGTTCCTTACCTTTTACTCTTTTCATTGCTGAGGAAAGCTGCTCACAATAATATGTAGATCCAAACATGCACACGATCTGAGCGGCATTGTTGTGAAGCTTGGGAAATGTTTTTTAGCTGTAATGAACGATACCATCGTGACAAATCCAACGTGTTGTAGTACCTCTTTTTCAACATAGTTGAATTTTGCAAATCAATAATCTCCAATTGAAGGGACAATGACAAGTCACCCGGGGAAACTGAAAAAGGAGTGCTAAACACCTTAAGTTGAATTTCCGAACTAGTGAGGTCTCGGAGTCGTGTTTCAAACGACGTAATGAGCTACTTTAACTTTGCTTGGTAATCGCCGAAAGTAGTACCTTCAGATAGTTTTAAAGAAGCAAGACGAATGAAGAACGTTAAATGTCCATCACTCATCTGCCTCTCAAATAAACGTAACTTTTCCATGAACGCTTTGATCTGGTCGTGCATGTCAACGATTAGCTGCCCTTTGCCCTCCAATGACAGATTTTAATTTTCGGATGCATAGTTATGCCACCTAGGAACGCCAGTTCTGATATCAATTTTATATCTTTCAGACAACGCATTCAGGAATATTTTCTCACGAATGGCAAAGAAAACATCAAGAACTTTTCCCCGACTCAACCAACGAACTGTACTGTGGTAAGGTATATCCCCATACTCCGCTTCCTTATCTTTCAGGAATCCTTTGAATTGGCGATGATTCATACCGTGACGCCGCACAAAATTCACACTTCACGACATCTTTCATTACGCCACCTAGCTCTACTGTTTCAGCACACAGTCCCTCTTGGTGAATAAAACAATGAAGAGTCAAAATGTCTTTCCCGAACTCGTCCCTGAGTTTATTTTTCAAACGAGAAGCAAAACCTTGGTGGCGTCTGATCATTTGTGGTGTACCGTCTGTCGCTACAGAATGGAGCTTATCCCACGGTAAATTCATATTGTCCACTGATTCACAAACAGCTTCAAAAATGTCACATAGTGTTCCGGTGTAATCGAGTGGTACCTCATCCAAGAGTTCTTCAGTTACTTGCAGCCCCATGTCAACACCACGCACAAAGACTGCAAGCTGAGCACAGTTCGATATGTCGGTGCTTTCGTCAAGCGCTAGCGAAAATGCAAAAAAAGCTCTCCGCCTTTTTTCTGAGCTGTGTCTCTAAATCCGCTGCCATGTCCATGATTCGAAGAGACATTGTTTGCTTCGACAGGCAAACCCCTTCAACTGCCTGCACCTCCCTTGTAAACAAACATTCTGCAACTGCTACCATGCACGTTTTTATGAGTGGTCCCACCGAAAACGGCTTGCCACTCTTCGCGATAATGTGAGGGACCCTGTAGCTTGCTCGAATTGCAGATTCGGTAGTGTTTTCATCGCTCTCATTCACCTGAAAATTATAAACGCATTACTGAACACGAACTATGTTGCATGTTTTGATACCCTCCGTATTACGAAACCGTTTTTAAACTTACGTCTCCTGGTATGTCGTTCTTAAGCCTGGCTACCTGTTCTCTGCGTGCAACATCTTCTACCTGACCGTAGTGCGCTGCGTGAAGACATGTACAATGTCGTTGTATATTGTACCTCTTCACAGAATTAAATACTTTATGACATACAAGACAATGCGGACGACCATCCCTCTCAATGAATATAAAGGTATCCTCCAATAGAGGTACAGGGCTCCCGCGGCTAATCATAGATGTCATTGAAGACGGATTATTGCGTCAGTTGCGGCTGCACACGGCCAGGGGGCAGTGAGTTCGCTTGCCCCCTCCACACAGGCTCCGAGCTGCCACAGTGAGCGCTCCGGAGCGCTCCGGCTCTCTGGAGCTCGGTTGGAACAGCCTGTCTTTTTGGAAATAATGAAGAACGAAGGGAGATCTCCGAGAAGTAAAGAAAGTATTGTCTGCAAAATACTGCAGTAAAACAAACCCTGTCCTTTCCTTGTGTTATCCCACTATGTTTTTGTGTACCCTTGGGTACTTCCTGTCTTTATGTGTTTATCTGATGAGAGTTACTTTGTAGAATTTTTCTGATAATATGTTATTTACTTTGTAAAGATGTTTAGACATTATTTATTCTGTTTTGTTTTAATGCTCATGTGTGAAGTTGGTGTTCCAAAATTTATTCTGATCTTTTATGTATTTACTTATGTCATAATTCCTGTAACACTGATGTATATGTTTATTTCTATTCTTTTGTAAAGCCTGTGTTACTACAAATGTTATCTGTATTGTTATGTTCTTTAATGATGTATTTTGTACCTTTGTTATTGTATTCTTATGTCATAAAATTGTAATTGACACCAGTTCATCATATTATTAACTTGTAAGTTACATTTCACTGCACACGTTTCTGTTGGTCATAGTATATGGACAATATGTGAGAAGTTGGGACTGTTAGTGTTTGCACATGTGTTAATATTTCAGCAAGGGACTGGATAACAGCATTGCTGGTTCTAAGGACATTTCAAAAAAATGTTTGTGAGTACACAAGTGGTGGTTTATGTACTTGCTATATTCTCCGCAAGACTCTTCAATGGTGATTGTGCACCTGCACAGTCACAACGGATGGCTGCTAGCCATCTCTACAAGGACTACAGTGGGTCTACACCTTTGATGACTCACCAATACCATTATTTCTACAAGGACTGCAGTGGGTCTGCACCTCTGGTGGCCCACCAATACGATAATCTCTATGAGGAATACAGTGGGTCTGCTCTGTGATGACCTACCTGCCAATATGCTTCAAAACTTCGACTGACTCTGCTGTGGGTTTGCTCTGGTGTGGCCCATTACCTGTCTGCATGTCAAGAGTCAGCACTGTCTTTCCGTTGGAAGGACAACACTACTTCTTCAAGACTGCATGGAAATCCACTACTTCCGTGTGCATTTTCTTTTACTGCTCAGACTTTGAGAAAAACACTGCAATTTTACTGTGATGAACGATCAGGACTGTCTTTATGGACTATGAGAAAATTTTAGCTTTTGACCAACATAGTATCAATAAGTGTGTGCATTTGATTTCTTTGTTATTGTAATTATGAAATTTTTTTTCAAATCTGTATTGGCCACTGCCCAAAACAATTTGTAAAATATTTTGTGGGGAGCATGGGGGCTATGTAAGTAGACTGTTTAGGTTTTCTTATTGGTAACGCCACGTAGCGCTCCGTATGAAAATCACTGGCTGTGCTGTGTGTAGTCTGTGGCTGGTTTGCAATGTTGTTGGCTACTGTAGTGTTGGGCAGTTGGCTGTTAACAGCGCATAGCTTTGCGCAGTTGGAGGTGAGCCGCCAGCAGTGGTGGATGTGGGGAGAGAAATGGCGGAATTTTGAAATTTGTAAGACTGGATATCATGAACTGCTATATATACACTCCTGGAAATGGAAAAAAGAACACATTGACACCGGTGTGTCAGACCCACCATACTTGCTCCGGACACTGCGAGAGGGCTGTACAAGCAATGATCACACCCACAGCACAGCGGACACACCAGGAACCGCGGTGTTGGCCGTCGAATGGCGCTAGCTGCGCAGCATTTGTGCACCGCCGCCGTCAGTGTCAGCCAGTTTGCCGTGGCATACGAAGCTCCATCGCAGTCTTTAACACCGGTAGCATGCCGCGACAGCGTGGACGTGAACCGTATGTGCAGTTGACGGACTTTGAGCGAGGGCGGATAGTGGGCATGTGGGAGGCCGGGTGGACGTACCGCCGAATTGCTCAACACGTGGGGCGTGAGGTCTCCACAGTATATCGATGTTGTCGCCAGTGGTCGGCGGAAGGTGCACGTGCCCGTCGACCTGGGACCGGACCGCAGCGACGCACGGATGCACGCCAAGGCCGTAGGATCCTACGCAGTGCCGTAGGGGACCGCACCGCCACTTCCCAGCAAATTAGGGACACTGTTGCTCCTGGGGTATCGGCGAGGACCATTCGCAACCGTCTCCATGCAACTGGGCTACGGTCCCGCACACCGTTAGGCCGTCTTCCGCTCACGCCCCAACATCGTGCAGCCCGCCTCCTGTGGTGTCGCGACAGGCGTGAATGGAGGGACGAATGGAGACGTGTCGTCTTCAGCGATGAGAGTCGCTTCTGCCTTGGTGCCAATGATGGTCGTATGCGTGTTTGGCGCCGTGCAGGTGAGCGCCACGATCAGGACTGCATACGACCGAGGCACACACGGCCAACACCCGGCATCATGGTGTGGGGAGCGATCTCCTACACTGGCCGTACACCACTGGTGATCGTCGAGGGGACACTGAATAGTGCACGGTACGTCCAAACCGTCATCGAACCCATCGTTCTACCATTCCTAGACCGGCAAGGGAACTTGCTGTTCCAACAGGACAATGCACGTCCGCATGTATCCCGTGCCACCCAACGTGCTCTAGAAGGTGTAAGTCAACTACTCTGGCCAGCAAGATCTCCGGATCTGTCCCCCATTGAGCATGTTTGGGACTGGATGAAGCATGGTCTCACGCGGTATGCACGTCCAGCACGAACGCTGGTCCAACTGAGGCGCCAGGTGGAAATGGCATGGCAAGCCGTTCCACAGGACTACATCCAGCATCTCTACGATCGTCTCCATGGGAGAATAGCAGCCTGCATTGCTGCGAAAGGTGGATATACACTGTACTAGTGCCGACATTGTGCATGCTCTGTTGCCTGTGTCTATGTGCCTGTGGTTCTGTCAGTGTGATCATGTGATGTATCTGACCCCAGGAATGTGTCAATAAAGTTTCCCCTTCCTGGGACAATGAATTCACGGTGTTCTTATTTCAATTTCCAGGAGTGTATTATGACTTTTGATGACTATTAAGGTAAATACATTGTTTGTTCTCTATCAAAATCTTTCATTTGCTAACTATGCCTATCAGTAGTTAGTGCCTTCAGTAGTTTGAATCTTTTATTTAGCTGGCAGTAGTGGCACTCGCTGTATTGCAGTAGTTCGAGTAACGAAGATTTTTGGTGAGGTAAGTGATTTGTGAAAGGTATAGGTTAACGTTAGTCAGGGCCATTATTTTGTAGGGATTATTGAAAGTCAGATTGCGTTGCGCTAAAAATATTGTGTGTCAGTTGAAGCACAGTCATGTATAATTTTTCTAAGGGGACGTTTCAAAATTATGCTAAGGACAAACACACACACCCATGCCTGAGGGAGGACTCGAGCCCCCGCCGGCATATCAGTGATGAGGTTTATGGGCCCACAGCACTCTGTCAAATTTGTTCCTATTGGACAATGGATGCTACGAAATTGGATGTGTGCCATCGGTCCAACTTCGTCAGACGGCGTAGAAGCATTCACACAGCCATTTTCACTCCCACGCCATAGTTCCCATACTGCCAGTTAAAACTCTTAAGGCCACGCAGGCGAGCTTGCAGTAACCCCATATCTGTTTACATTTCCAGGTTCACTGTCTCTTTGGTGCTATGTACGAGCAGGGACTTCTAACGTGAAAACTATCAAAAATTGAGACTTCCACCTTAGATATTGCTAGGAGAGTCAGGAAAAAGTAAATGTTTTAGAGAATGGAGAATGAAGTTATTGAGGTAATAGGAAAGAAATGAAGGTGACAAAGATATATAATAAGATGAATGGATGGTAGATAAAGCAAAGATCTTTGCTGTATTCTAGAAGAGTGGCACAGTGGCCTGGTGGAAAGTAGGTAGATGGCATTAGGAAGCACGCAGGAGCAACATGGATCTGAAGAACTGAAAACCTTAATGTACAAAAGAATCTGAGAGAGGCATTTGTCCAGTCATCGAGTATCGACTGGCTGATAATGATGATGATATTTAATCAAAAGTGGAGAGAATCTTTAATCCTATCCTACACCATTTTATGTCGAGCTTGTCCTCCTTGACCATACAATTTCAGTAATCCCGTTTGGCTTTGTATGTCTGGTATACTACAACTATGTCGCGGTATTTATTCGCCATTTTACTCAAGACTTTCCTTACAGTATCAGTAGCTTTTCTCTGGATCGCTAATTGCCATGAACGGTCTAGGTTTTCTTGCTTCTATCACATTTTGCAGTACGTAAATTGTATTTCTGGTACTATCACTGAGACTGACTTTTCCAACTGTAATTACACAAAAAATGGTTCAAATGGCTCTGAGCACTATTGGACTTAACTTCTGGGGTCATCAATCCCCTAGAACGTAGAACTACTTAAACCTAACTAACCTAAGGACATCACACACACCCATGCCCGAGGCAGGATTCGAAACTGCGACCGTAGCGGACGCGCGGTTCCAGACTGTAGCGCCTAGAACCGCTCAGCTATCCCGGCCGGCCTAGTTACACATATAATGGTAGTTAGCAATTAAGAAGTGTGTGACATTCGAACAATTTGCGACGGTTATCCCACTTTTCCCTCATATTTTCTTCAGTATTGCGAAAATAATGTTCTCAAGGAG
Source organism: Schistocerca cancellata (assembly GCF_023864275.1). Lineage (NCBI taxonomy): Eukaryota > Metazoa > Arthropoda > Insecta > Orthoptera > Acrididae > Schistocerca > Schistocerca cancellata. Next base: position 985,932,783 of record NC_064627.1, read on the forward strand.
ATAGGAAAATAAGTCTCCTATACTGCATACGTTTTGGAATTAGATCAAATAACCAGTTAGTTGACGATGCGAGTTTTTACTAAACCAATGGAAGATGGATTGTACTGGCCTCAACCAGGCATTGAAATAACTAACATTGTGATCTAGGATGCTTTATTGGACAGTTTACATATATAAATCACTGTAGTGTCTCATCGATAGTATAATGCCGCCTTTAAGTAACCTATTAGATGTTACGCGGAAACTGATATCAGTAATCGTCTTAGGGATTAACAAGCCGCTTCAGCTGTATTTAATATGTCTATTATCAGATCCTAACCGGTTTAGTGCCACTAAAAATCACATCAACAGGTGACATACAACTAAGCCATATCAGTGAGCAAAGTAACCTGGAACATGGAACCCAACATTCGTTGTCAGACCTAATCAATAAACCACTAAATGACAGTGCGTCAATGAAGCAAAATCATCAGGGCCTAGGGATCCAAGTCCAAAATGTCATATGTGCTAAGTAACCCGGCGTTTGGAACCCAACGTTCGTTGTCAGACCAACGTGCTCCGGGAATGCGCACGGACTAAAGTTGCGGCTCCACCGATCATTTTGGACTTGGATACCTAGGCCCAACTGATTTTTATTCGTTGACATACCTCCAATTCGCGGTTTATTGGTTTGGTCTGATAGCGAATGTTGGCTTCCTTGTTCCAGGATACTTAGCTCTTACAACATAATAAAGTTCACCAACCATTTTGGACTTGGATCCCTATGAAAGTGTGATTTTGATTCTTTGATGTACCTCCATGTGTCATCAGTCTTCTGACTGGTTTGATGGGGCCTGCCACGAAATACTCTCCTGTGCCGACCTTCTAATCTCAGAGTAGAACTTGCAAATTTCGTCGTCCATTATTTGCTGGATGTGTTCCAATATCTGTCTTCCTCTACAGTTTTTACCCTCTGCAGTGCTCTCTTGTACATGCAAAATACTTCCTGAGACTTAACAATGCCCTATCATCCTGTCCCTTCTTCCTGTCACTGTTAACCATGTGTTCCTATCCTCGAAACTGATCATTCCTTACCTTATTAATCCACATAATTTTCGCTACGGTTCAAATGCGTCGTTTTGTTCTGTGGTTTCCACACAATCCACATTTCACTACTATAGAATGTTGTGCTCCAAACGTACATTCTCAGAAATTTCTTCCTCAAATTATGGGCTATGTTTGATACTAGTAGATTTCTATAGGCCAGGAATGCCGTTTTTGTGTGCTAGTCTGCTTTTCATGTACCCTTGCCCCGTCCGTTGTATGTTATTTTGTTGCCTAGGTAGTAGAATTCCTTAACGTCATCTACTTCATGATCATCAATTCTGATGTTAAGATTAAGTCTCAGACTGTTCTCTGCTACTTCTCGTTACTTCCGTGTCCTCTAATTCTTCTGGATAGCAATGCCATCAACGAATCTCATCATTGATGTCCTTTCACTTTGCATTTTAATCCCACTCTTTAGCCATCCTTTTATTTCCATTTATTCTTCGATGTGTTATTGCTATCGTAGTCTGAAATCTACTTTCACCTCTACAAATCTTGAGGGCGCCTCCGTGTGGGCGCTGATAACCTCGCTGTTGTGCGCCCTAAAACAGCAATCATCATTACAAATCTTGAAACCACATTTCTTTATTTCTTTTCCATGAGTTATATTTGGATTGTGTGTGTGTGTTTGTGTTTGACTGATGAAGCAAACCACGGCGCATCGTGCAACCTACAACTCCTTCTCTGATAAGAAAGGTAACTATCCACTGTGACGACAGACACTTATTGCAAGACATGCTTCCAATGCACTGCTCCTACCCTAGCGGCATTTGATTCGCCTGCGCCGTGCACCACGATTTGAAATCAACGAATTTAAAACGTGTGCACTGCACTCTCGGTTAGTAAATCATTTGATTGTTGGACTATCTACTTCTCAACTGGCAGAAATTTGAAGACTTCAAGCTGACAGTGCTTTGTGGCCAACGACTGCCACTAATAATAATAATAATAATAATAATAATAATAATAATAGTAATAATAGCGTCTATAATATTGTGTACAGCACTATAGTAGCACGTACATAGTTACTGTTTTGTCGTGCTCTCAACTACTTTATATATCTGTTTCCAGGTGACTAATGAAGTAATTTCTGGTCTATTTCAGGAACTATCTACAGCTTGTTGAGATGTTTAGCTTTTGTTAGATGTGTGTCTCACTTTTACCGTCATCGATGCGGTAGAAAAAACACAGTATGTGTGTGTGGTGTGGGGACTATGTGAGGAAGAAGATGTTCATACATTCATTTCGTAAGATGTAACCTACACTACACGGTGTCACTCATTGAGTACTTGAGAAAAAGGAGATTATTGGTAACATATACACTGAAGCGCCGAAGAAACTGGTATAGGCACAGAGATAGGTCAACAGGCGAATACAGCGCTGTGGCCGGCAACGCTTATAGAAGACAACAAGCGTCTGGAGCAGTTTTTAGATCGGTTACTGCTGCTACAATGACAGGTTGTCAAGATTTAAGCGATTTTGGACGTGGTGTAACAGTCGACGCTCGAACGACGGGACACAGCGTCTCCGAGGTAGCGATGAAGTGGTGATTTTTCTGTACGACCATTTCACGAGTGTACCGTGAATATCTGGAATCCGGTAAAACATCCTACTCCGACACTGTTGCTGCCGGAAAAAGGTCCTTCAAAAACTGGACCAACGACGATTGAGAAGAATCGTTCAACGTGGCAGAAGAGCAAGCCTCCCGCAAATTGCTGCAGATTTCAGTGCTGGGCCATCAATAAGTATTAGCGTGCGAACCATTCAACGAAACATCATCGATACGGGCTTTCGGAGTAGGAGGCCCACTCGTGTACCCTTGTTGACTGCACGACACAAAGCTTTACGCCTCGCCTGGGCCCCTCAACACCGACATTAGACTGTTGATGCCTGATAATACGAGCCTCTTTTCAAATTGTATCGAGCGGATGGATGTGTACGGGTATGGAGAGAACCTCATGAATCCATGAACCCTACATGGCAGCAGGGGACTGTTCAAGCTGGTGAAGGCTCTGTAATGGTGTGAGGCGTGTGCAGTTGGAGTGATATGGGACCCCTGATACGTCTAGATACGACTCTGACAAGTGACATGTACGTAAGCATCCTGTCTGATCACCTGTATCCATTCATGCCCATTGTATATTAGGACGGAAATATAATTTTTCGGTTTCTGCTGTTAATAACAGGAAATTTGAGAAAGAATTTATCTTGAAAATTTTTTTTACATAAGCGCATTTACAAGTTTATATTCTTCAGAATGTGAGTTTTTAAGATTTATTCATTAATTTAACGATATAAAATTCTGAACAGAATTCAGGCGTCATCCAGAAATCAAGGAGAAATTACAGTTCTTCTTGCACAAATTTTAAATGAATAGATGAAGCTTTAACTGTAACAACGTATGATAAGGCGAGTAAAAATATTTTTATTCATTCTATCAGAATTTTATCAAGATTCTGAGTAAATTTTCTTTCTATACGTGTTTGTTTCGTTTTACCCAATTTTAAAACAAAGGCTAAGAATTTTCTGAAGCAGCACTCCCGCTGATTTTCGCTACGAGCTGCCACTGATACTTACATATAGAATGACGGACAAAAATCGCAACACCAAAAAATAATTTATGCAGAGTAATGTAACTTTGGGAATACATTTGTCTAGGTAACATATTTAAGTGATTGACACTGCAAGATCACAGGTTAAGGCAAACGGGAGATAAAGCATTGCAAACGTGAAGTGGCGTTCCATTAATAACCGGTGTATCTGCCAGAATGTTGAAAGCAAGCAGGCAAACGTCCACGAATTGTGGTGCAAATATGCAGCATTTCAGTTTGTGGGATGGAGTTCCATGCCTGTTGCACTTGGTCGGTCAAAACAAGGACGGCTAATGTCCCATAGTTGTTTGATAGGAGACGCATCTGGTGATCGAGCAGGCCAAGGCAACATGTCGACATCCTGTAGCGTATGTTGGGTTACTAGAACGGTATATGAGCAAGAGTTATATGACCAGACCGATGTACAAATTTTCAGTCAGTTTGCGTGAGATAACCACGAGAGTACTCTTGCTGTCGCATGAAATCGCACTCCACATTATAGTTCCAGATGTAGATCCAGTGTGTCTAGCATGCAGAGAGTTTGGTTGCAGAGCATCGTGTGACCTCCTTCTGACCAACACACGGCCATCACTGACAACGTCGCATAACCAGCTGTCTTCAGGAAACATAACAGACCTCCACCTTGACCTCCAATGAGCTCTCGTTTGACACCGCCGAAGTCGCAACTTGTTGTGGTTTGGAGTCAGTGGAATGCCCGCTACAGGCATCTGAGCCGGAGCTGTCCTTGAAGTAACAGATTTGTAACACTTCGTTGTGTCACTGTGGTGCCAACTGCTGTTCAAATTGCTGCTGCAGGCGCAGTACGATCCTCTAGAACCATATGCCGCACATGAAGGTATTCCCTCTCGGTAGTGCCACGTTGCCTTCTGGGGCCTGGACTTCTTGCTACCTTACATTCTCGTGACCAGCGCTGACAGTAATCACGTGCAGTGGCTAGATTCAAGTCAAGTATTTCGCCAACATCCCAGAAGGAACATCTGTCGTCTTGTATCCCCATTACACGACATCATTCAAACTCTGTGAAGAGTGAAATTTCCTGGCAGATTAAAACTGTGTGCCGGACCGAGACTCGAACTCGGGACCTTTGCCTTTCGCGGGCAAGTGCTCTACCATCTGAGCTACCCAAGCGCGACTCACGCCTCGTCCTCACAGCTTTACTTCTACCAGTACCTCGTCTCCTACCTTCCAAACTTTACAGAAGCTCTCCTGCGAACCTTGCAGGACTAGCACTCCTGAAAGGAAGGATATTGCGGAGAGATGGCTTAGCCACAACCTAGGGGATGTTTCCAGAATGAGATTTCCGAGTTCGAGTCTCGGTATGGCATACAGTTTTAATCTGCCAGGAAGTTTCACATCAGCGCACATTCCGCTGCAGAGTGAAAATCTCATTCTGTGAAGAGTCTTTGTTGCCCTAAAAGCATTCTTGACTAACATCAGCTTAACACCTCCAGTCTCAAAGGTAACTAATGCTGGTGACCATTAAGGAGTTTATTTTAAGTAAACCTAATCTGTATCCTCATATTGACGTTGATAGCGCCACTCTTATGCGACTGTCGCGAAATCTGACAGATATCATCCTTGAAATGTAGAAACATCCCATCAACTTTCTTTTATGTCGCCCAAATCCTTTTCGGTGTTGAGATTTTTTTCTGTTAGTATATTTCATGTGATACACACCAGCCCTAACATCTACTAAGCAACCATTTGACTCAGCAATATATGGATCACCATAATTATTAGGAGCGACAGACACGATCCTGTAAATATGGTAATACAAAAGCGCCGTTTATGAGATAATGGCAAATGTGTGGTTGAGTGGTGCCATTGATTTGAGTATGAAATATTGTCGTAGGTGGTACACTTGTAATTGAAACGTAAACTTTACGATTAGGTCACAGCCGGCTACTGTGGCAGAGCGGTTCTAGGCACTTCAGTCCGGAACCGCGGTGCTGCTACCGTCGCAGGTTCGAATCCTGCCTCGGGCATGGATGTGTGTGATGTCCTTAGGTTAGTTAAGTTTAAGTAGTTCTCAGTTCTAGGGGACTGATGACCTCAGAAGTTAACTCCTATAGTGCTCAGAGCTATTTGAACCATTTGATTAGGTCCCCATGTAATTGTACTCACATTTCACCGACGGCTTAACCTAACAACAAGTGCTATCTTAACAACAAGTACAACAAGTTACTTCAGCACGTAACTCGTTAAAATTTTATGTTAACTTGTAACTGTTGTAGGCGGTGTTCCAGGTTCGTCCTTGAATTTGGATACGATACTACACTGTTAACTGAGTTACGAATTACTTGAAACACTCTCGAATCATCTTATAGATCTTACCAAAACTATACAATCCGCTCTTCCAATCATTCAACTTCATCAAAGGGCATGTCTTAAACTTCTCTTATGAGATGACTCGGGCAGAAAGATCCAGAATATTAAGGTCGGGTGATCTTGGAGGCAAAGCCACAGGATCTTCTCCACGTCGCGAGCTTGGGACGCAACCAGCTCCAGGTCTCGTGTCTCGCTCCACTCCCACCAGTTTCTGACCTGCGATGTTTGGAAATCACTTTCACGAAGGATGTACGCAAAACAGTTGCAGCAAACTATCGACGGTTGCTACGGATCATACGCGCAATGGTGCTCCAGAACCTACTCCGGGACTTGAATCAGCTACAACTTGTTGAACACTTGAACCTTTACGTGGCATCAAAACTCAACCACGTGGCACAGGTCCTCCCATTACCGCTGCAGATAGGTCGCCGGCTTCAGGCGGCCTTCAGTTACTGCGTTTCCGCAGGTGATATATTTAAAGTACGATACGACACTCTTACTCTCCCATTGCACAAAGGGGGGCTGGAACTGGTCAGCTTCAGGGCGAGAGCAGCTGCCCCTTACATGAGCACCATGAGGAAACGATGGAAAAGTCAACATACCTCTCTCACAGGTCGCTTACTACAGGTTACACTTCCCACAGGTGTTGGTTGCGCACGTCGCACCACAGCTCTCCAATGTGTCGACCTTCATTCTTGATTACAGCTATGTCATCTCGAACCTCCCCGCCACACGTCCACCAAAGACGAATGATTTTTATACGAACCTTCTGCGGGATGTTATCCATAACGTGGTGGAAAACAAGTACCCTACGGTTCATTGGCCAAGAGTGTGGAAAACGGTACACCACAACTTTCTGTCGTAGACGGTGCGTTCGAGGTGGTATCAGATCGGCAACAAAAAATATGCGACACGACAGCGACTTCACGCTACTGGACTGGCAGACTCATCTTATTGCCCAGATCGTCACCTCTTGGGTACCGAATGTCCGCATCTCGTGGTCGTGTGGTAGCTTCTCGCTTCCCGCGCCCGGTTTCCCGGGTTCGATTCCCGGCGGCGTCAGGGATTTTCTCTGCCTCGTGATGACTGGGTGTTGTGTGATGTCCTTAGGTTAGTTAGGTTTAAGTAGTTCTAAGTTCTAGGGGACTGATGACCATAGATGTTAAGTCCCATAGTGCCCAGAGCCATTTGAACCATTTTTGGGATACCGATGAACATGGTTTTGCATGCGTATCTTCGTCCGTAGTCTGGCGACTAACACAGAAGATATTGGCTTGTTACCTCCGGGTCACGCCTGATATGATTGACCCTCAGACCCTCCTCTGTCCTGATGAATCTTACTTTCCGCCGCATAATATCATGCGCTTATATGGTTCAAAGGAATTACCGTCGCCTATATCTTAAGCGACGGAGAGAAAGAGCAGCTTGATTACTGGTGGTTCTTACAAAATGCTCACAATGCCCCCGAACGCACACCGAGATACCGTACGCTCTTCGCAAATTATTTACGCAGTGTTTTCGTTAACCCCCCACTCACTTGGGGAGTGCCAAGCTGCAGTTAATGTTCTAGAGAAGGAAGAAACAGGCTACTTCAAGGATTGTTGGTTTCCTTGGGGCACTAACGAGGCAGAATGTCTCCGTTGCAGATACCCTTCGAAGGCGCTGTTGGAGATATCAGATAGCGGTGGCGAAGTACCAAATGGAGCCAGTAACGTTTATTGAAGAACATTTTTAGCTGGAATTCCATTAGTGATTTACATTTTTTATATTTTTTGTTTACTCTTTGAATGCCACCTTTGTTATTGTAACACTCAGTTACTAGAGTTATCATTTGTTCACGTTTACTAAATGTAATCATGTAAAAAAGAAAAATAATAAAAAAAGTGTTTAGCGTTGCCACGTCTGGATCACAGGGTCCCGGGTTCGATTCCCGACCGGGGCGAGGATTTTTCTCCTCCCAAGAGCTGGGTGTTTGTGTTGTCTTCATCATTTTATCATCATTCGGGAAAATGGCGAGACTGGACTGTGAACAGATTGGGACTTTGTACGGGGGATGACAACCGGGTCGTTGAGCGCCCCACAAACGAAACATCATCACATCATCATGCATCTTGAATCATATTGCTGTGTTTGATGTCGTCTTGAATTAACAGCAAAATGTGACAGTGCCCCAGCATGCGTGTACGACTTCCCCCAACCATAGACCAAGGGGGAAACTTGGTGGGGGCTAAATAGAAAAACTTACTTTTCAAATAAATTTGTACTGACTAGGACTACATTTCACACTGAAGTCAATAGCGATTCGTAACCACACGTTCCCAGTTTTTCTACTCTATTTCTTCTATTACCATATATTTTCTCGCTATTAATTGTGATGCTCTTCGTCTAATACACACTTTGCAGGCCACCCTATGGTACATGGCGTAGGGTGCCTTATACCACTACCAGACTTTGCCTTTCCTGTTCCACTCGCTATCAGAGCGAGGAGAAAACAGCTATCTGTATCCCTCCGTATGGGCCCCAGTTTCCCTTGCCCTACTTCGTGGTGCTCACTGAAAATGTCCGCTGGCGGCAGTAGGATCGTTCTGCATCACCTTCAAATGCCGGTTTTACGAGTTTTCTATGTAGTGCTCCGCAAAAAGAGCATCGGCTATCCTCCAGGAATTCCGTTTGAGTTCACTAACCATCTTCATAATACCCGCGTGTTGATGGAGCCTACTGGTAATGTATCCAGCAGCCCATCTCCGAATTGCTTGGATGTCTTCCTGTAATCCTACCTGATGTAAGACTCAGACATTCGAGCTCTAGTGTTCTATACGCGGTCTTCATTACATACAAACAACACTTTCTCGAAATTCTCCCGATAAACCGAAGCCGACCGTTTCCCTTCGCTACTACAATACTGACACGGTTGTTACATTTCATATCGTTTTGCAACGTTCCCCCCCCCCTCTCCCCCCTAGATATTTAACCGACCTGACTCCCAAGCAGCGCACTACTAATGCTGTTTTCTGAAATTACGGAATTGTCTTTAGTACTCATCTGCATTAACTAATTTTTTTTTTTTTTTTTTTTTTTTTTTTTTTTTTTACATTTAGAGCAAGGTCCCATTGTTCACAGCAACTTGAAATTTTATCTAACTCATGTTATATCCTCCTACAGTCATTCAACGATGACACATTCTCATACACCACAGCTGCATCAGCAAACAGCATTAGACTGATACGCACCCTGTCCGTCAGATCATTTATGCATGAGTATACAGCAGTGGTCGTCGAACTGCGGCCCGCTGGATGCTTACGGCCCGAATCAAGTATTCGTGTGGCCCGCGATTCTCAGCCGTATTTTATAACAATATGCATCTGACAACTAATAGCCGAACCCAAAATGTCAGTTAATGTTAAGTGCTGTAGTTTTCTTGCTCAGTAACAAAAATGTACTTTCACAGCTAGTTACGATTTTAAGATGTGCTTAATTTTTATCGATGTTGATCAATTCGTCCATGAGCTAAGTAAAATTGGCCGCTTAACTCAGGGGTATAGGGTTCAAGTAGCGCGGTCACTGCTGTGTTACAGCGGGAAAAGTTTATTGTTTTGTCTTTCAGTACGAATAACTCACGTGTGCGAGCGTCTCGTAGCGATCAGCTGCTACGGTGTGAATTTTGAGGCAGAAGTAATATGGATTTGTGAATGCACGTTACAGAGACGGTCATCTTCAAATGTGGTACTTACCTGCATCAAGCAACATCTTATAACACAGTGCAAAGAGTAGAAGAAAACTGACGTTCAAATCATATGTCATAGTGTCTCATATCGAATAATGCTTTGAAACATAAGTACAGCTACTTTTATTCACCAATTAACCATCCGTTCGCAGAGACAACACAGAACTTAGTTAGGCAAAGCTATGCTACTACTTTGCGGTCACTGAGGGTGCATCAATCTGAAATAGAGAACAGCAGGCACGAAGCGGTCTGAATGATACCGATGTTTAACTATCTATACATGTGGGCCAGCTGCCAACTTATCGCGCCCTTACCACAACTAGTCTACTGGACGCTTGCAACATTCCAATTAGTATAGTTTACCAATTAATAATAAGACTGGTACATATGCGGCCCGAAGTGTCGTCCCCCTGGCTCTTGAGCCAAAACTTTTGACTACCACTGGTATACAGAGAGTAATAGCGGTCCATTCACTCTTCCCGGCAGGACTCCTGACAAAGCCCTTATATCTGATGAACATTCGCCGTCGCGGGCGAGGTACTGTGTTTTGTTACTTAAGAAATCTTTGAGCTGCTTACATATACGAGACTCTGTCCACATCCTCCTGCCTTCGTTAACAGTCTGCAGTTGAGAACCACGTCGCAAGCTTTCCGGGACTTTGCCTGTCGCTATTTATCCATAGTCCCCTATCTTGGAAGAAAAGAGAAAGCGATGCTTTTTAAAATGGTTGAAATGGCTCTGAGCACTATGGAACTTAACTGCTGAGGTCATCAGTCCCCTAGAACTTAGAACTACTTAAACCTAACTAATCTAAGGACATCATACACATCCATGCCCGAGGCAAGATTCGAACCTGCGACCGTAGCGGTCGCGCGGTTCCAGACTGTAGCACCTAGAACCGCTCGGCCACTCCGGCCTGCTATGCTTTTTAAATTCATGCTGATTTGTGGGCAGAAGTCTTTTCTTCTCAGAGTTATTGTATTCAAATATGTTCAAGAATTTTGCAGCAAACCGATGTTAAGGAAGTCGATCTGTAATTCTGAGGGTCCATACTTTTCCTTTCTTATGTACAAGAGTCTGCAGCGCGCGGTCGGTTGGGGTTCTGAGCTGGGCGCTATTCACGATAAATGCACATTAAGTAAGGGGCCAATGCCGTAAAGCATTCTCTGTAAAAACGAATTGTCATCCAATCGGGATCTGGCAGTTTATTTCTTTTGTAATCTTTCAGTTGCTTCTGTGCGCCAGGGATACCGATTACTATGCCTCCATACGGAAGTCAGTGCGACTTTGGAATGACGTTACGTTTGCAGATGATTTCTCCTATCTTCTTGTGCCACACCCTGTACATTTGCTTAGGCATAAGACATATTAACTTGCGAAATGAGACTGTAAACTTTCTATTTAATTTATCTATAAACGAATACTGAATATTCTCTTCCAAAGCCTTCTCCTCGTGTAACGTTTCCTTAAGGCATCGTATTGAACTAATGAGCAATACTGACTGTTGGTTGGCCCAGCGGTGAAATGATAAATTTGAAGTAATGGAAGTGAATCTAATTAAATTCCAAAATAAACTAAGTGTGTACTCAGTGAAAATTATTTAAATGAAACTCAATACCGAACGTTACGCAACATCAAGAGTTATTTCTAACTTACAATAACCACAACATAAAATACTGTTCGACTCGTAAGAAAATATCGTTTAAGATTACCTCCACTATTCACTGTAAACTAATCTGCTTGCTTAGCACAACACCTGAAAAGTCTGACTACGTACTCTTCGCTCACAAGAAAGTAAAGTGAGGTCTACCCGGAAAAAAAGTGACCTGCCTTATGCTCAGCATGCTACTTTGTGTCTGGTGTACTGACGTTCTCGAAAGCAAACTGAAATCAGCAAATGCATCAGGTAAAGAAAAATAATCTACTCACTACTAGATTTTTCTTTGTTTGCCAGAAAAATTCCGTGGCTGCGTGTGGCATAAGGTGCAATATTTAAAACTTTACTAAGAATGGTGGTCGAGGGATTTAGTTTAATGGAAAGAGTTCTTGAAAAATTAAACTCTGATTATTCTCAAAAAAGACTGTACAACGTAAGAAGACTCTAACGATAACGAAATTCATTTATTACAAAAATTACAGACATTTGAACCAGCTGAGCCGGACCTGCCTGGACGAGCGGTTCTGGGCACTTCAGTCTGGAACCGCGCGACCACTACGGTCGCAGGTTCGAATCCTGCTTGGGGCATCGATGTGTGTGATGTCCTTAGGTTAGTTAAGTTTAAGTAGTTCTAATTTCTAGGTGACTGATGACCACAGATGTTTAAGTCCCATAGTGTTCAGAGCCATTTGAACCATTTTGAACCAGCTGAGTTATTTGTGAAATAATGAAAGCAAAGAGATCACATTGATACTAATCACGAATATTTAATTATCTGATGGAGTAACATTTTCATGAATTAATAGTTCTGACAAACAAAAAATTCCATCTTGCTCATGCATCGGTTACCTTGAAATATTCCCCCAAAAATCTTCTCTCTCCATACAGTCAAGAAAATATCTTTACAAACAAGTTTTCATCTATGTAACAATGTATTCCAGACAAATGAAATGAAATGAGTGTATGGCGTCAGTGGCCGGGAGTTCCCAGGTGGGAAGTTTGACACCGAAGTGTAAGTCTTCTTGAGTGCGACTCCACATTGGGTGACTTGCGCGTCGACAATGGGAATGAAATGATGATGAGGACAGCACAACACCCAGTGCCTGAGGGGTGAAATTCTCCCACCCCAGCCGGCACTCGAACCCGGGCCCCCGTGCGTGGCATTCCAACTCACTGACCGTTCAGTTAATGGGGCGGATTATTCCAGATAATTTCGCCCAGATTCACAAATATAAGATCTCCTTCTCTAAAACTCAGCTGGTCACTACTGTACCTCTAATAAGAATGCCGTAACGCTGCACAACTGCTTGGAACCAAGCGCACACGGATTACAATAAATAGTCATTCTTATTCACTCCTCGTGTAGCGCACTCGTGCTTCTTTGTCCCAGTACAGTAAAAGTGAAATATTTGCAATGGCAGTAAACCTAACGAGATTAATATACACTACTGGTCATTAAAATTGCTACACCACAAAGTTGACGTGCTACAGACGCGAAATTTAACCGACAGGAAGAAGATGCTGTGATATGCAAATGATTAGCTTTTCAGAGCATTCACACAAGGCTGGCGCCGGTGGCAACACCGAAAACGTGCTGACATGAGGAAAGTTTCCAACCGATTTCTCATACACAAACAGCAATTGACAGGCGTTGCCTGGTGAAACGTTGTTGTGATGCCTCGTGTAAGGAGGAGAAATGCGTACCATACGTTTCCGACTTTGATAGAGGTCGGATTGTAGCCTATCGCGATTGCGGTTTATCGTATCGCGACATTGCTGCTCGCGTTGGTCGAGTTCCAATGACTGTTAGCAGAATATGGAACCGGTGGGTTCAGGAGGGTAATACGGAACGCCGTGCTGGATCCCAACGGCCTCGTATCACTAGTAGTCGAGATGACAGGCATCTTATCCGCATGGCTGTAACGGATCGTGCAGCCACGTCTCGATCCCTGAGTCAACAGATGGGGACGTTTGCAAGACAACAACCATCTGCACGAACAGTTCGACGACGTTTGCAGCAGCATGGACTATGAGCTCGGAGACCATGGCTGCGGTTACCCTTGACGCTGCATCGCAGACACGAGCGCCTGAGATGATAAACTCAACGACGAACCTGGGTGCACGAATGGCAATACGTCATTTTTTCGGATGAATCTGGGTTCTGTTTACAGTATCATGATGGTCGCATCCGTGTTTGACGGCATCGCGGTGAACGCACATTGGAAGCGTTTATTCGTCATCGCCATACTGGTGTATCGCCCGGCGTGATGGTATGGCGTGCCACTGGTTACACGTCTCGGTAACCTCTTGTTCGCATTGACGGCACTTTGAACAGTGGACGTTACATTTCAGATGTGTTACGACCCGTGGCTTTACCCTTCATTCGATCCCTGCGAAACCCTACGTTTCAGTAGGATAATGCACGACCGCATGTTGCAGGGGCCTTTCTGGATACAGAAAATGTTCGACTGCTAGCCTGGCCAGCACATTCTCCAGATCTCTCACCATTTCCAAACGTCTGGTCAATGGTGGTCGAGCAACTGACTCGTCACAATACGCCAGTCACTACTCTTGATGAACTGTGGTATCGTGTTGAAGCTGCTTGCGCAGCTGTACCTGTACACGCCATCCAAGCTCTGTTTGACACAATGCTCAGGCATATCAAGGGTGTTATTACGGCCAGAGGTGGTTGTTCTGGGTGCTGATTTCTCAGGATACTTGCACCCAAATTGCGTGAAAATGTAATCACATGTCAGTTCTAGTATAATATATTTGTCCAATGAATACCTGTTTATCATCTGCGTTTCATGTTGGCGTAGCAATTTTAATGGCCAGTAGTGTAGTCCCCCCCCCCCCCCCCATGAACCATGGACCTTGCCGTTGGTGGGGAGGCTTGCGTGCCTCAGCGATACAGATAGCCGTACCGTAGGTGCAACCACAACGGAGGGGTATCTGTTGAGAGGCCGGACAAACGTGTGGTTCCTGAAGAGGGGCAGCAGCCTTTTCAGTAGTTGCAGGGGCAACAGTCTGGATGATTGACTGATCTGGCCTTGTAACATTAACCAAAACGGCCTTGCTGTGCTGGTACTGCGAACAGCTGAAAGCAAGGGGAAACTACAGCCGTAATTTTTCCCGAGGACATGCAGCTCTACTGTATGATTAAATGATGATGGCGTCTTCTTGGGTAAAATATTCCGGAGGTAAAATAGTCCCCCATTCGGATCTCCGGGCGGGGACTACTCAAGAGGATGTCGTTATCAGGAGAAAGAAAACTGGCGTTCTACGGATCGGAGCGTGGAATGTCAGATCCCTTAATCGGGCAGGTAGGTTAGAAAAATTAAAAAGGGAAATGGTTAGGTTAAAGTTATATATAGTGGGAATTAGTGAAGTTCGGTGGCAGGAGGAACAAGACTTCTGGTCAGGTGACTACAGGGTTATAAACACAAAGTCAAATAGGGGTAAAGCAGGAGTAGGTTTAATAATGAATAGGAAAATAGGAATGCGGGTAAGCTACTACAAACAGCATAGTGAACGCAATATTGTGGCCAAGGTAGATACGAAGCCCACACCTACTACAGTAGTACAAGTTTATATGCCAACTAGCTCTGCAGATGACGAAGAAATTGAAGAAATGTATGATGAAATAAAAGAAATTATTCGGATAGTGAAGGGAGACGAAAATTTAATAGTCATGGGTGACTGGAATTCGAGTGTAGGAAAAGGGAGAGAAGGAAACGTAGTAGGTGAATATGGATTGGGGCTAAGAAATGAAAGAGGAAGCCGCCTGGTAGAATTTTGCACAGAGCACAACTTAATCATAGCTAACACTTGGTTTAAGAATCATGATAGAAGGTTGTATACATGGAAGAACCCTGGAGATACTAAAAGGTATCAGATAGATTATATAATGGTAAGACAGAGATTTAGGAACCAGGTTTTAAATTGTAAGACATTTCCAGGGGCAGATGTGGACTCTGACCACAATCTATTGGTTATGACCTGTAGATCAAAACTGAAGAAACTGCAAAAAGGTGGGAATTTAAGGAGATGGGACCTGGATAAACTGAAAGAACCAGAGGTTGTACAGAGTTTCAGGGAGAGCATAAGGGAACAGTTGACAGGAATGGGGGAAAGAAATACAGTAGAAGAAGAATGGGTAGCTTTGAGGGATGAAGTAGTGAAGGTAGCAGAGGATCAAGTAGGTAAAAAGACGAGGGCTAGTAGAAATCCTTGGGTAACAGAAGAAATATTGAATTTAATTGATGAAAGGAGAAAATATAAAAATGCAGTAAATGAAGCAGGCAAAAAGGAATACAAACGTCTCAAAAATGAGATCGACAGGAAGTGCAGAATGGCTAAGCAGGGATGGCTAGAGGACAAATGTAAGGATGTAGAGGCTTATCTCACTAGGGGTAAGATAGATACTGCCTACAGGAAAATTAAAGAGACCTTTGGAGATACGAGAACCACTTGTATGAACATCAAGAGCTCAGATGGAAACCCAGTTCTAAGCAAAGAAGGGAAAGCAGAAAGGTGGAAGGAGTATACAGAGGGTCTATACAAGGGCGATGTACTTGAGGACAATATTATGGAAATGGAAGAGGATGTAGATGAAGATGAAATGGGAGATACGATACTGCCTGAAGAGTTTGACAGAGCACTGAAAGACCTGAGTCGAAACAAGGCCTCCGGAGTAGACAACATTCCAGTAGAACTACTGACGGCCTTGGGAGAGCCAGTCCTGACAAAACTCTACCATCTGGTGAGCAAGATGTATGAGACAGGCGAAATACCCTCAGACTTCAAGAAGAATATAATCATTCCAATCCCAAAGAAAGCAGGTGTTGACAGATGTGAAAATTACCGAACTATCAGTTTAAAAAGTCACAGCTGCAAAATACTAACGCGAATTCTTTACAGATGAATGGAAAAACTAGTAGAAGCCGACCTCGGGGAAGATCAGTTTGGATTCCGTAGAAATACTGGAACACGTGAGGCAATACTGACCTTACGACTTATCTTAGAAGAAAGATTAAGGAAAGGCAAACCTACGTTTCTAGCATTTGTAGACTTAGAGAAAGCTTTTGACAATGTTGACTGGAATACTCTCTTTCAAATTCTAAAGGTGGCAGGGGTAAAATACAGGGAGCGAAAGGCTATTTACAATTTGTACAGAAACCAGATGGCAGTTATAAGAGTCGAGGGGCATGAGAGGGAAGCAGTGGTTGGGAAGGGAGTGAGACAGGGTTGTAGCCTCTCCCCAATGTTATTCAATCTCTATATTGAGCAAGCAGTAAAGGAAACAAAAGAAAAATTTGGAGTAGGTATTAAAATCCATGGAGAAGAAATAAAAACTTTGAGGTTCGCCGATGACATTGTAATTCTGTCAGAGACAGCAAAGGACTTGGAAGAGCAGTTGAACGGAATGGATGGTGTCTTGAAGGGAGGATATAAGATGAACATCAACAAAAGCAAAACGAGGATAATGGAATGTAGTCGAATTAAGTCGGGTGATGCTGAGGGTATTAGATTCGGAAATGAGACACTTAAAGTAGTAAAGGAGTTTTGCTATTTGGGGAGCAAAATAACTGATGATGGTCGAAGTAGAGAGGATATAAAATGTAGACTGGCAATGGCAAGGAAAGCGTTTCTGAAGAAGAGAAATTTGTTAACGTCGAGTATAGATTTAAGTGTCAGGAAATCATTTCTGAAAGTATATGTATGGAGTGTAGCCATGTATGGAAGTGAAACATGGACGGTAAATAGTTTGGACAAGAAGAGAATAGAAGCTTTTGAAATGTGGTGCTACAGAAGAATGCTGAAGATTAGATGGGTAGATCACATAACTAATGAGGAAGTATTGAATAGGATTGGGGAGAAGAGAAGTTTGTGGCACAACTTGACCAGAAGAAGGGATCGGTTGGTAGGACATGTTCTGAGGCATCAAGGGATCACCAATTTAGTATTGGAAGGCAGCGTGGAGGGTAAAAATCGTAGGGGGAGACCAAGAGATGAATACACTAAGCAGATTCAGAAGGATGTAGGTTGCAGTAGGTATTGGGAGATGAAGAAGCTTGCACAGGATAGAGTAGCATGGAGAGCTGCATCAAACCAGTCTCAGGACTGAAGACAACAACAACAACAACAACAGTGTAGTCTGTGTTAATTTTGGCATTGCGTTACATTAGTTAATTACGTTAGAACTGAGAATTTTTCACTTAAGGAATCCGGGTCGGAATGAATATTCGCTAATTACCTACTCAATCACGAACGTGAGAATTTTTAAATTGTCCTTAATCAAATATTTCTGTTTCCTCGGGCCTTTAATTTCGAGGCAGTTGGCAGCGGGGATCGAGGTGAACCAGACCCATTAATCAGCGCGCGGCTGCCGAGGCCCCACCGTTTCTTTATTAAGGCGGCGGCGCGCCTGCCGCGGCGCGATAGCGCCTCAACAATTAGCCCAAGTGCTGGCCGACCTGCTAATGGGCGCGGCATTTCGCAACTACTCCAAACTTCCCAAGATATACTGCGAAAAATAAACCCAAGTTTTAATTATTTTTACTGGGGGAAACACAACGGCAGTTTGCCGGCACCACGAAACACTGGAGCGCTCCCTCCTGCGATCCGCGGGCGCGAGGGCATTAGTGATGACGTCAGGCGAGCACAACAGTTTGACAGCCGAACAATGGCGCGAAATTAAATACTTTATTTTCCCTCACGTGCGACGGTTTGCTGTATTCGAAACTCATTTGACAGATTCATTAGTTTTCTGCTCGTTTGTTTCGGAGTAATCAGGACCTTTTGTTTTATAAATCGTGAAATTTTCGGCAGTGTACAGTGAAAAATAACCCCTTTTGTTGCCGTACTGAAAGTGATCGATTCTAATACAGCTAACTCAACTTCAACAAACACACGAAAGATGTAGGTGAAAATACTATCTTCATCTACGTATATATGACTATTATACACTTCCCTCGTAAGTGCTTGGCCGATTGTTCGTCGTTCAAATTTAACAAGGGGAAGCCACAATGTTTTGAACGCGTATTTGCTGCAAACTTTGTACACACGTAGTACTCCATGAGGACAACAAAAAGTGTAAGCAGTAGCGCGTACTTCTCAAGCGTTATTGAGAAAATCGCAAAATAATTTCGGTCGTCAAATATGTACCTGTGCGTGGCCATTTTTACCAGGAAGCGGCGGCAGCCGCGTGGCTAGCGATCAAGCCCCGCAATCGCTGGATCGATGGATCGAGTTCCGTTCGTCAGTTTGTTTTATTTCTAACACAGTCATGTTCTTTACTGTTTATATTACAACTGATGTAATGGGAAAAATACGTGTAATCGGATAAACTTTTATTAATTTTACAATGTTATTTGGCAGTCTACAAATTTAGATTATCACAAATAATATAATGTTCGTAACTATCGGCTAGTAAACGACCAAACGGATAAAGTGATACTGAAAATGTATGCTTGTCCGTGATTTGAAAAATTCCTTATACCTGGAAGGAGCCCGAAACTACTTGTTACGTCCAAGTTTTGACCGGCACAGACGGCTTTCGAAAGACGTAAAATTAATCGTCGCTTTCGATATTGCGAGTACAAGTTGTAGGATGTGGTATTTTTCGTAAAAACATGGAAAACATAAAGTTAAACGGCACCAGCTGCATTGAATAAATGCTATGTTTCCGCATACACAAGGTCTTTTGAGGTTTTCCGTGAAAAACAAACCTCGTTAACATTAGCAAAAACGTCTCTTTCAGACGATAATTTCGAAGCAAACAATGCGTAAGGCAGCATTTTCTTAAACACAGTATCGACTGTAATTTAATAGCGTCTTCACGAGAAGCAATTTCTCGTTCTCTTTCGATTAAATACGAACTATTTTGAAGACACGGACAAGCATACATTTTCAGTATCTCTTTATGCGTTTGGTCGTTTGCTAGACGATAGTTATGAATATTATATAATTTGTGATAGTAAAAATTTGTAGACTTCCAAATAACATTGTAAATTTACTAAAAGTTCATCCGATTACACGTATTTTTCCCATTATATCAATTGTAATATAAATAGTAAATAAAATGACTGTGTTAGAAATATAAGAAACGGAACTCGATCCATCGATCCAGCGATTACGGAGCTTGAACGCTACTCACTCGGCTGCCGCCGCTTCCTGGTAAAAATGGCCACGCACAGGTACATATTTGACGACCGAAATTATTTTGCGATTTTCTCAATAATGCTTGAGAAGTACGCGCTACTGCTTACACATTTTGTTGTCCTCATGGACTACTACTAGTGTACGAAGTTTACTGTAAATCCGCGTTCCAAACGTTGTGGCCTCCCCTTGTATGTTTATTTTCTACCTTTCAACTCTCATGTGGGAAAAAGGAACACCAAAATCTTTCCGTAGAAGCTACAGTTACTCTTATTTACTTTTATAATGATCATTTTTTCCTTTGTTGATGGGAGTGAACAAAATATTTTCGTATTCTGAGGATAAAGTTGCTGATTGAAATTTCATGAAAAAATCGCTCCGCATTGAGAGACGTCGTTATCTTCCGGCGTAATACACGCCAAAAGAGAAAAAAAAACCATATCACGAAGGAATCATCCGAATGGGACAGTAATAGGTAGACGTGATGTGCGTGTGCAGACAAAAATATGATTACAATTTCAGAAAAACTGAATGATTCATTCAAGAGAGCCGGCCGGGGTGACCGAGCGGTTATAGGCGCTCCAGTGTGGAACCGCGCAACCGCTACGGTCGCAGGTTCGAATCCCGCCACGGGCATGGGTGTGTGTGATGTCCTTAGGTTAGTTAGGTTTAAGTAGTTCTAAGTCCAGGGGACTGATGACCTCAGATGTTAAGTCCCATAGTGCTCAGACGCATTTGAACCATTCAAGAGAATAAGATGCACGAATTGAGCAAGTCAGAAACGTTTTTGTCCACCTCTGGTCCTTACACAAGCAGTCGACTGATAGAGTTGTTGGAACTCCTTCCGACTGATGTGGTGCCAAATTCTGTCCAATTGCGGCGGATTAATAGCTGCAGATTAATAAACACCTTCCTCGGTACAGCGTTTTTTCACCATCCTTTGCTCTGCATTCGTAGGTACTATGTAGACGATGTTAAAAGCAGCGGTGAAGAAAACCATCGTCCGTACTTACGTTTGTGCAGTCCGCAAAAACTCGGTAGCTGTATGTCCTGTAATATCTTATAACAAAATTTCGAGTGGAGGGCGACTGCTTTATCTTTTTTGAATAATGTCAAAATGCGACAAAGTCTCTATATTGGCTTGAGAAGCAAAACTAAACCATCTGCCCACATTTACACTACTGGCTAATGTCACTAAACCTCAGCTCACAGTTACTGCAGTTTCGTACACACGCAAGACAGCCAGAAATGTACTCCAGTTCTACCCGAATTGTTACGCGATTTCACAGTCTATAATCTGCTACAATATGTGAGTTCACATTCGGTACTTTTCAGTGGATGCTTTAAAAGAAGTTGTTCGCCCAAAAAATGTCCCGTATTCGAATACTGAACACGGCACGAGGTATTTCACTACACAAAGGCCAAGAGTTCACAGGCGTTTATCTCTCCAACAAATTACTTCTCAACGCTAGAATTTTCACCATCTGTCCGTAAATGCATCTGCTTTCACGGCGATATAAACCTAACGCGAAATAACAGTACCTTCTTTATTTTACACGTAACTTTTTCGGACACATTCAACATGACCTGTGCGTCAGACAGCGAGAGCACGACTGCCAAATGCCGTTGCTCACAGAGCATATACTACTTGATAGAGCGTGGGAAAGACTTCACTCCGATGGGATGATCAAATGAACAGCCAGTCAGATCAATCTTTCAAGATCATATTTACGCCTAAACTGTTTTACTCCAATCAACATTCTCAGATTCATTTATGTCATTTTATGCTACAAATATTGATAAAATGTTCCACCAAACCAAACGAAACAAAAACTATTTTTGAAATAACTTTAGAAGAACATTACCCCACAAATAATTATTCTGGCTGCCTTCTTACAAAAACAAGCACACTTGGACATACGTCGTCAGCAAGTAGGGAGAACTACAGCTTTCGTTGCAACAGCTTTTTTCAGACTTCCCCATGACCAAGTTACATAATGTTTAACAGGAGATTTACTCACACAAAAAACAAATAGTTCTCAAATGAATATTGACTATTAGTGAAGTTTGTATTATGAAAACGAAAAACGTTGAACGTATAAAAAATCTAACACATTGACCTTGTAAGCGTATTGTCATATCGCTGGCTTAGTTGTGGAGTATCTTTGCAGGCAGCCGCGTCTGTAGTGAATCGAGCACAGGACAGCAAACTGTTATGTTGTGTAGTGTGTAGCTCTGCTTGTAGAAGCATTGTTAGTATTCAGGTTGAAGTGTTGCTACAAGTGCTATTATAGTAAAGTGATGACATATGGAAATAGTTCAGAGGAAAGTGCGTCTAGAAGTAATTGAAAATGAGCAGTGGCGTTAATAACGTATTTATTTATCCTCTCGTTACGTGTCGCATAGCATCGATCATCCGCGCCGTGTTCGGTCTCCAAGAATGAACAAATGTGAATCAGCAATACTATTTACCACAAAAGAGTGCAATCAAGTGCCAGTGATTTGTGTCGAGTGTGAGAACGTGCGTTCGATCATCGCGTTCCGCATCATCAACAATCAGCCGCGCCGCGACGGTTACACGCACGCTCGTACAAGTGAGAACTGAAAACTGAAAAATTAACGTTACGAACAGTGTTATATCATCACTAGTGGCAAGGAGGACTATTACCAGATATCTGTATGTGTGACGAGCGTAAGAACTTTCGTTCGATCATTCGGCTTCCGCATCATCAACAATCACCCGCGTCATGTCGGTTACGCGTACGCTAGTCTGAATTATATTTTGCACTGTTAATCATCAAGATTGTTAATTGGGATAAACATTTATGAATTGGAATGTAAACAGTGCAACCTGCGATTTCCCTTTAATCGTCTCAGAATATAGTTGTTCATACCAGACGTCGAACAGTGTTGTGTTCGCATGCATATTTCGATAGATAAGTTCAGGCGAGCCAACAGCAGTGTGGGCAGAACAGTACGACCGCCGCGGGATACCAGGTACGTGGTGCGGTGGTGTGGTGGTGGTCTAGCGGTTCTAGGTGCCCAGTCCGGAACCGCGGGACTGCTACGGTCGCAGGTTCGAATCCTGCCTCGGGCATGGATGTTTGTGATGTCTTAGGTTAGTTAGGTTTAAGTAGTTCTAAGTTCTAGGGGACTGATGACCACAGATGTCAACTCCGATAGTGCTCAGAGCCATTTGAACCTTTTTTTTTTTGTGGTGGTGTGGACACTGCGCACGGTCAAGAGAAGCAACGGTCACGAAACGACAAACAGTTTAAAGGACCCACCCCCACCCATTCGTACTCCCGGGCGTGTTACAATCTAACATTTTGTAAGCTCCTGTATTAATTACAAATGATAGTAGAAGACAAAATCTTATGCACCCGAACTGACTTTAATCTTACTAGTGTCGGTTTCTGATATTTTAGGTAATTTTCTCTAGTGTTGAAAATACCCCACCCAGAAAGCTGAGATTTTGCAATCGGCTTCTTTTTAATAACAAAAGGCTACATATTAAGTTTTATCGTAATCGAATAATATTTAGTTTCGTTTATTTAGATTCTTAGGGGCTTGAATATTCTGTCGCTGGAACTGACACAAGTAGCGCTTCCCACGGTCGTGCTAGCGGCAGGTGCGAGTTAATCACGCCGAGATACAAGCGGCAGTCACCGCCACCGGCTCCAAACCTACGAGCCCGTACTGCATTAAAATACTATAGCGGATTGACTCGCGACGTTATACAATTGGCACTTTAGCTCGTGAAAATCCAGAGCTGGTTGGAGGACGCTGCCCAAAATGCTCCAAACGCTCTGTGTTATGGAGAAATCCGGAAACCTCGCTGGCCAAGGTAGGTTTCCGCTAGCATGACGATAAGCAGCAGAAACTCTTGCGTATATGGGCGGGCGTTACCTAGGGTGAAATGTAAGTCCAGGATGGATTGACTTGAAGGGCAAGAAAACGTCTTCGCTGGTTTTCGGGGCTCAGTCCCAAGCGGGACTCGTTAGTGAATACAATTCTACTGCAGTCAACGAGGTTGCTGGTCTAAACGCGTCTGGAGATGTTCCGGACAGCGGTGGGATACCAACCTGACTGTTACGCCCCATATGGCCTGACAACCAGGATTCATGATCTGGAGTGCTGTTTTACTTCATAGCATGACCCCTTTGATTTTCATCCTGGAACCCTTATAGGACAGCGATGCGTCAACGATTTTCTGCGCACCGTTGTGTTGCCCTTCATGGGAAGCCATCCTGGGCTTAGATTTCAGGAAGAGAATGCCCGCCTGCACACTGCGATAATCTCTAGTGCTCGTCCTCATGACTGCAAAACCCTACCTTGGCCAGCGAGATCTCCGGATCTCTCCCCAATTGAGAAAGTTTGGAGCAGTAGGACAGGGCCTCCAATCAGCTCTGGATTTTGACGATCGAACGAGTCAGTTGGGCAGATACTGGCCCGGTATCCATCATCAGGACATCCAACATCACTGTCAATGAATGTTAAGCCGAATAACTGTTCTCATAATTACCAGAGGTGGAGCAGTGCGTTATTGATTTGTTCTTTCTCATCATCCAGTTTCTCTGAAATTGTAGTGATATACTTGACTGTACATGTACATCATATCTACCGATTACCGTTGCTTTCGAGCAATTGCTTCGCTGTGTGTCTTTTTTTTTTGTCTTAGAGTGTACACTCTCCCCCCTTTTTTAAGATAATACAAAATTAGCTGTTCTTCTTTGTACTTTTTCAGTGTGCTCCGCCAGTCTTATCTGGTAAGAATCCCACACCGCGCAGCAGTACTTCAGAAGAGGACGGACAAGAGCAATGCAGGTAGTCTGTCTACATCTGCATCTACATCTACGTCTACATCTACATCCATACACCGCAAGCCACCTGACGGTGTGTGGTGGAGGGCAATCTGAGTACCTCTATCGGTTCTCCCTTCTATTCCAGTCTCGTATTGTCCGTGGAAAGAAAGATTGTCGGTATGCCTCTGTGTGGGCTCTAATCTCTCTGATTTTATCCTCATAGTCTCTTCGCGAGATATACGTAGGAGGGAGCAATATACTGCTTGACTCCTCTGGGAAGGTATGTTCTCCAAACTTCAACAAAAGCCCATACCGAGCTACTGAGCGTCTCTCTTGCAGACTCTTCCACTGGAGTTTGTCTATCATCTCCGTAACGCTTTCGCGATTACTAAATGATGCTGTCACGAAGCGTGCTGCTCTCCGTTGGATCTTCTCTCTCTCTTCTATCAACCCTATCTGGTACGGATCCCACACCGGTGAGCAGTATTCAAGCAGTGGGCGAACAAGTCTACTGTAACCTACTTCCTTCGTTTTCGGATTGCATTTCCTTAGGATTCTTCCAATGAATCTCAGTCTGGCATCTGCTTTGCCGACGATTAATTTTATATGGTCATTCCATTTTAAATCACTCCTAATGACTACTCCCAGATATGGAATTAACTGCTTCCAGTTGCTGCCCCTGCTATATTGTAGCTAAATGATAAAGGATCTTTCTTTCTATGTATTCGCAGCAGATTACACTTGCGTACATTCAGATTGAATTGCCATTCCCTGCACCATGCGTCAATTCGTTGCAGATCCTCCTGCATTTCTGTACAATTTTCCATTGTTACAACCTCTCGATATACTACAGCATCATCCGCTAAAAGCCTCAGTGAACTTCTGATGTTATCCACAAGGTCATTTATATACATTGATAATAGCAACGGTCCTACGAAACTCCCCTGCGGCACACCTGAAAACACTCTTGCTTCGGAAGAGTGCGGCAGGTCCCGGCGGAGGTTCGAGTACTCCCTCGGGCATGGGTGTGTGTGTGTGTGTCCGTAGGATAATTTAGGTTAAGTAATGTGTAAGCTTAGGGACTGATGACCTTAGCAGTTAAGTCCCATAAGATTTCACACACATTTGAACATTTTTTTTAAAAACTTCGGAAGACTTCTCTCCATTTTTGAACGACATGCTGCGTTCTGTTATCTAGGAACTCTTCAATCCAGTCACACAATTGGTCTGATAGTCCATATGCTCTTACTTTGTTCATTAAACGACTGTGGGGAACTGTATCAAACGCCTTGTGGAAGTCAAGAAACACAGCATCTACTGGGAATCCGTGTCTATGGCCCTCTGAGTGTCGTGGACGAATAGCGCGAGCTGGGTTGCACACAATGCGCTTTGTAAATTTTCTGCCAATAAAACACAACCTTTGGTTGGTTTTCCCTAAACATTTTCTATTTTATGATTCCCGTTTTAGTTTTTCACAGTGGCAATCCCTAGGTATTCAGCTGAATTGATAGATTCTAAGTTTGTATCTTTTACCATTTAACTGTAATTTAAGTGGTTCATTTCAGTATTCATGTGAACGACTTCACACTTTTTACAGTTTCTAGTCAATTCTCACTTTTCGCACCAAACAGTTCTCTTGCCCAAATCTGGGGTTCTCAAACGTCTTTGCTCTGGGTCCCCCTTAGCGAGAAAAATAGTATAGCCCCCTACCCGGTGCAGCCTATTTTCTTGGTAAAAATAGCCATTTTTTATATTTTCTTTGCCTTATTCTCAGTTATACCAAATTCAGTTTGAAGGATTCCACTCAACAGAAACCAGGACTCTAAATGAATTATTATAACAGTTATACCGAACAAATTGTTTATCTCTATCACATACTTATTTATACAAAAACTATGAAAAGTACAATATTTACAATTCAGCAAACAAGGATTAGAAGAGCATTAAGAACTTAAATTACAAACTTCAGTGTGATGGACAAGCATTTTTTTGAGAATAAAGAGTCTCAAGACTCCGTTTGATAGCAGAAAGAATCACTCGAAGTTCTTTACTTACATTTAGGTCTGAACAGTAGTTGGACTTCATAGTTGCTAACGCTGAAAAGCCAATCTCGTACATGCATGTTGTTGCAAAAGATTTCACGATCTTCATTGCATTTTGGCTCAGCGTTGCGACTTCCTGGCTAATTTGTATCCAAAACTCCAACAAAGACATTTCATTAAATTTGCTCTCCAGTGGAATAGCACAAATGAGATGACTAAGTTGTTCAAGGTCTTCTACATATAGACATGATGGTCCCGGAGCTTTTCTGAATGTATTTTTAATCCAATTAAATTTATACAAATCGTCGCTGAATTGCTTTTAGCATTGCAAGATGACGAAGAAGGCAGCCTTTTATCTCCACTGAAAGTATCGGATTTTCTACATCCTCCAACAGTGGCACTAGAATGGTAAACATATATAGCATGTCATTATCCATTTGGTTTTGCCACAGTTCTAATTTCTCTATGGAAGGTTTCACTTTTTCATTCCAAGACAGCACGGTTGCGTGTACGGAAAAGTGTTAAGAACAGTTAGTTTCTCGAAAATTTCAGTGAGATAAGCCATTTCAGTAGAAAATCTTCTTTGCTGAAACAGTTGCCAGAGAGGGACTTTTTTTTTTTTTTTTGAAGAAAAAGAATACATAATTCCTCAGTTCAAACGTTCTTTTCAGTACTTTACCGCTTGGAAGCCATCAGTCATGACTAAATCAGAGCAGTTGTGTTCAGCATCCATGTTCTCACATAGAGCTTTAAAAAGCCTTGAATTTTATAGATTTTTCCGTAATTATCTTAACTGTCTCTTTAAACGTTTGAAGCATGTACTGTCTCCTGGTTAAGATTTACTGAAAAATCGACAGAATAATTTTTGATCTGTGTGGTAAACTGAAAGTACAGTAGCAAACGAAAGATATCATCTGAAGCGAGTGATAAAAAGTGGTCAGCGACGTTGATGAACAATGACATATGAATGTGTCTTCTTTGATTCTGACTCAAAAAGACATTAATAAATACTATTCTTTCCTTCTTTTATCCAGAGAACAAACGCTGACTCTAGCTCTCTTAAGATTACTGCTGGGTTAGACGGACGTGATTGTAATAGTTCCTATTGAAATACAGATCTGTCAACGAAAATTGAATGCATATGTTTCTCGATGGGGTGAGCCTTTAGTAAACCATAATTTTGTTTTTTTATTCCAAAGATGTTTTCCTGCAGTTGTAGCATCATCAGTGGGCTTTTATTTTATGGCTGTTGAACATAAAGAATGTTCATTACTGTTCGTAAACACGTAAACATTAGTTTTTAAATCGTAATTACAGATTTCGAAGAAACACTTAAAATTATGAATTCATATCTGTTTAACACATGATGTGGTTTTCAACTGTTCCTCTGTCAGCCATCTTGTTTTTACACTTTCAACTGTTCCACTGCCCGTCATCTTGGTTTTACAGCTGGTAAACAGTGAAACAATGACAGTGACAGCTCAATAACACAGTGAAGAAAAATGAGGTAAACAGAAAACGGAAGTGAAACATACTGTAAATACACACACACACACACACACACACACACAACCTTCCATGTAGAATTCATTAATTTCAAGCATTGCTTAAATAATTTGTCTACCTTAAGTTGTATATGGCTGCAGATGACAAACTGAAAGAAATCAGTCACTGTAAAGACATAACACATTAGGAAAACCACACCATGTGGTAAAACGGTATGAAGTCATAATTTTAGGTGTTTCTTCAAAAATATGTATTTACGGTTAAAAAACTAATATTTACAAGTATACAAACAGTAAAGAATATTCTTTATGTTTAACAGCCATAAAATAAAAGCCCACTGATGATGCTACAACTGCAGTGAAACATCTTTGGGATGAAAAACTAAAGGCGGACCCCACCCAGAAACATATGTATTGTTAAAGCAAACACGGACGAAAAAGCTCCAACCTCAAGATGAATAATTGCTTTTAGAGTACTGTGGTGTATTTGATAATTATAAAAAAATTCTTTTATTTGTAATATAGTGACCTCACCTAAGATTTTTAACACAGTTTTATGTAGCTTCAGTCCTCTATTGTTGGCCGACTTTGCTATCCAGAATGGTATTCTTCCGAAATATGAAAAGGTGAGTATCAACAAAAATTCAAAAAGTGCTGTGATGGTGAAAAGCACGGTGGAAGCCATGTGGGTTAGGAGTGAGATTTGAATGGCCCATGGTAAAAAATACAAACTTAACAAATACGTTTATTTTTTGCATTTGAGATTGGTAGCGTGTATTGGATACTTGTAATTGCAGTTCTTTAGAGAACGAGTTGACGCCTATGTTATGGAGTGTAATACGAAGCCTACAAAATAGTAAGCTTAGACGCTTAGGTCGGGGTAGGGCTGTGAATAGTACTGTTCCTGAATCACATACTATTGCCTCAGAGTTGTTAATTTGACTAATATCCAGTTTACGGATGAGGAAACGTTACGTTTGAACAAGCGGCCAGGTCAGTCACTTCTTCTGCCTATGACTGAGAGCGATGTGGCAAACTTGATCGCTGAAGTTAAGGCGGCATGCACATACAGCAAATTGAATTACCTTGAAGAGACGTTACTTGCAGTCAAAATGCAGGAACTGTTAGCTAAGGAGCGTCTCAGAGCTAAGGGCAGTAGGGCTAGGCATAGTAAGCAACGGGTTTTGGCGGGCATCAGTGGTAAATTACGTAGAGGAAACGTTTTAATAATAAAAGTCGACAAAGGAAATACGTTATTCGTCTTATCAGAGGCAATGAACAGGCAAAAGGTCTTGAATTTTTTGATATGTAAAGGGCATGCGACAGATAGATAAGAATCCTACAAAGTTTCTGAATGTGGCTTTAAAAAAGAAAATAGATGGTTTGCAGTTCTTAATGTCTCCAAGGGAAAAACGGATACATATATGTATGAATCCAAATTTGCCTGGTCTTAGCGCGCAGCTGAAGATACGTTCAGCTAAAAGAAGTGTACATCTTCTAATTGACGGAAGAGGTTCTCCACCTACCCGTCCGTTATTCGTCTTATCAGAAGCAATGAACAGGCAAAAGGTCTTGAATTTTTTGACAAGTAAGGGCATGCGACAGATCGATAAGAATCCTACAAAGTTTCTGAATGCGGCTTTAAAAAAGAAAATAGATGGTTTGCAGTTCTTAATGTCTCCAAGGGAAAAACGGAGACATATATATATATATGAATCCAAATTTGCCTGGTCTTAGCGCGCAGCTGAAGATACGTTCAGCTAAAAGAAGTGTACATCTTCTAATTGACGGAAGAGGTTCTCCACCTACCCGTCTTGACAAGTTTCTTTTTCAGGAGCTGTAAGGAATGTAAAAGTTCAGTAGTAATTCTAGTGTAATGAACAGTGCGGATTTTGCACCTGGATACCAGAAGCTTAAAATATCATGTGATATGGTAATGGCTTCTTTCGATATTGTGAATTTGTACATCAATATTCCAATCCAGAAAACCCTTTCCCTTATCAAGAATAACGTTTTATATAATGCCGCAATGACCAACGGGGAGCTAACTGAGTATCTTGATCTCTTCCGCTTCAGTCTGTCATACAATTAATTTGGTTTTGATAATAAGATGGCCTTGCTACGGCCAATTGCCTCTCAGGCATACTGGCTTCATTTTTGTTAATAATTTGAAGAGTAGAATTTTTAAACTGAATCAGGATCTTCCTGACGACATTGTTTTTTATAAAAGAAATTGTTGATCATGTTTTCATGATTGTGAAGGGCATTTACGACAAGGTTGTGTAAATTTTAATTTATTCAGTGAGCAGCACCCAAAGATTAAGTATGCGTTGGAAGTTGAATTGCATAGGAAACAGTTATCTGGATCTGCTTATTACAAGACATGATGAGTCCCATGGCTTCTCAATTTTTCGGAAGCCAACGCAGTCTGATGCCATAGTATGCAATGATTCCACTCATCCCACTAGACACAACGTAGCCTACTGTCGTACTATGTTAGCACGACTGTTCAATTTGGCTCTAAATGAGGACGAAGTTAATAAAGAGTTAAATATTTTGAAGAAAGTTGCGCTGGCTAATGGCTATAAGCAATCACTGGTCTCCGGTTTGTACAGGAAGCATTACCAGGTGACACCGCCACGGATAGATGATATAGAAAGTACCTAATGTTGCAGTATAGGGGATTAATCTCCGAAAAGTTTGCCCGCTCCTTCCCAAAATGATTTAGGGTAGCATTCCGTACGAGGGGGCAACTAAGGTATAAGCTGAAACATAGGCTTGGCGAGCTGAGAGGGGCTCAGGTGGATGGTAAAAATAATTCATCCAGCGTATGTAAGTTGCAGTGTGGATCATGTGAATCATTTTATATTGGACAAACGTGCAGAAGTTTTGTTCCCTCCTTCAAAGAACATACAGGTCCTTCTAATAGGACCGCTTTTGGACAGCACTTAAAATATGAGGGTCATCGTGTTGTACTATAGACAATACACCTAAAGTTTTGCGTCAAGCATGGAAAGCTATGCAGTTGGATATTTTGGAGGAACTTGAGATTTTCAAGAGCAAAATAAAGGAACCGGATAAAGTGTTGAACGAACAAGTTGATTTTCAGTTTAGTCGGTTCTTTGCTTTGTTCCAAAATGATGTATAGTTTATATTCTTGCCCCCTACCACCAACCCTGTTGTTACTTCCACCAACGCCTGGGCCATGAACTAATGTTCTCAATTACTGCTCTTCAAGCCTATTTACTTACGACAAAGTTCATTCAATCTTTAACTAAGGATAAACGTACAAGTATAATAACAAACTTCCTTGGTTTTTTGTAAAAACAGTGGTCGTACCGACATATGCTGTCGAGAGCGCTCAGCTTACCGTATTCGCCATCACAGCGATCACGGAATATTGATTAAAAATACAGACAGGTTACAAAGTGAATATTAGCAACAGTGTAATACACCTTTACCTCCGGACGTGTGGTGGCTAGCGTTGCTATCTCTAGATCATGGAATCCCGGGTTCGATTCCCAGCCAGGTTGAGGATTTTCTCTGTCCGGGCACTGGGTGTTTGTATTGTCTTCATCTTTTCATCATCATCCTCATAATTCGTGACAGTGGCTAGATTGAACACTGAAAAAAATTGGACTGTGAAAAAAATTGGACTGTGAAAAAAATTGAACTGCGAAAAAATTGGACTGCGAAAAAAATTGGACTGCGAAAAAAATTGGGACTTTGTTCGAGCGCTGATGACCGCGCAGTTGAGCGCCCCACAAACCAAACATCATTATTTACATACAGACGAATCCATTTCTGAGTGATATCCCTGAGAACTTTATTAATTCATCCTGTACTGAAATTTATTGCTCTGATGTGTGTAGAAGTAATTTACACAAATCATTTGTGCTTTTTCCCACAAATAATTAAAAATATTGATATGGCATCAGAGTGGTGTTGGCGTCATAATAGTGTTTGAGTATTAACGTGATGTTCTAGAAATAATATCAGTTTTTAATCCAAGGATTACTGATAGTAACGGTAACTTTCATTCGCATCGGAACCATGACGCAATACACTACGCAAACACGATACAACACGTCACAAGCACTTTATCTGTGGGTGGGGTATGTTCTTTAGGGGTCAGAGCCTCCTGATGCATCATGCAATGAGTCCATGATGCATCAGGAGCTACAGTCTTAGCTTTAGCTTGCAGTCCACAATGAGTTTCATACACTGAGCGATCTCCATCTGTGCATACTCTAAGGCACCTATTCCACGGAATCCAGTTTTAATTAAAAAAGTATTGATTATGTGAAACAGGCTGTGAACTGTAGCTGTTTGCAGTATCGGCTCACAGAAAAGCAGTTCCTCTCGAATGTTAAACCCATCAACGAAACCATTGTATGTAATTAAATGAGCATCTTTATGAATACCATTCGCCTCCTTCACATGACGATCAAAACAGATGTTACCCGATTTATCGATTAACTACTCTAGTCAATCCTCAAAAAGGTATAAGATTCTTCCTCGCACTGGGTAATTAGAGACAGGAAATTTTTTCAACTGTTGTGAAAATGAGTCACCAATCATTGCTGATACTATATCAATCAAATCTGTTAAAACCTGAGTTTCTGTAACCATGTGTGGTTTCGCATACCACACTCTCCTTGAACGCCATTCGCCCCAACCCTGACTATTGCGCCCCACAGTTTGAAAACCGCTTTTCTAAGTCACGAAACTAGACATTGTCTATGGAGTAGGCTATTTAGTATTGACCAATGTTTTCAATGTAAATGTCTTTATCGAAGAAATTAACCCTCCGATAGTCGTGCCCCTTTTCCTCCTATCTGTAGTTGTGTTGCACCACTGGGATGCTTTCTCAAGCTTTGTCACTAAAAATAATTTCCTAGTGTCTGAGAGCTTTGTAATTCCACGTTTAAAATGGGAAACAATAAATTATATGTAAATACTAGAGTCTATTGCATTTGACCTAGGTTAGACGATTAGATACGCTACGCCTCTGAAGTGATATGGACCGCGGCCGCAGTAGTGGTGCCTTCTAGCGCAACGGAACTCAGGAGGCTTGGCGAGACGATTAATGTAACAAGGTTGACCGGTTTCAGCTGCTAATCAGCCACCATCAGAACAAAAGAACAGAAAAGACAGGGTGCAAGTAATCAACTGAAAATATGAAGTAAAAATGAAACTCTCAAGGAAGTTTACGATTGGTCAATAAGCAATAAAGTGACACTGAACATAAACAAAACTAATGCCATGAATTTCAGTTTGAAGAGGGAAAATGACAATGTTAAACTAAATGTAGATGGCACCTCTATAGACTGTGTAACAAAAGCAGAATTTCTAGGAATGACTATTCATTCTCAGTTGAAGTAATGTGAACACACAAAGGTACTTGAAAACAGAATGTCATCGGCATTTTATGCCCTTAGAATCCTATCATCAGTGTGTAACATGCAGTGCCTTTTAGTTACATACTATTCATATGTACACTCAATTCTTACCTATGGCATTTTTTGGGGGGGGGGGGGGGCAAATGTACAAAGTATGGTCACAATTTTCAAACTCCAGAAAAGAGCCATGAGAATAGTAACCACAAATAGTAGTCGAGCTCATTGTTCTTTTCAAAACACCAGGGATTTTAACTGCTCCGTGTGAATACACTAACCAATCAGTTGTATACATCAAAAGTTAAATTGGTAATTACTGCACAAACAGCTCTGTCCATGACCATGGAACAAGAGCTAGACTCAACTTACGTCCCACCGGAGGTTCCAGTCCTCCCTCGGGCATGGGTGTGTATGTTATTCTTAGTATAAGTAAGTATAAGTTAGTTTACGTAGTGTGTAAGTTGGGGACCGATGACCTGAGCAGTTTGGTCCCTTAGAAATTCGCATTATAATGCAGATGGGTGAAGGAAAATGTAGAGTCTCTTTAATAGTTAATAACTTTGGAAGAAAATTACATATCTTTGCAATTTTGTGCATTTGCGTAGTCCACTGTTTTCTCAACAGATCTTGGTGCTCGTTTTCCAGCAGATGACAATGCATGAATAAAGTTAGATAGTCGTCTGGTCTGAGAAACGCAAATCTGTACTGAATTGGTACTGGAAGTACGAAAACATGATGGAAGTACAATGGAAATGGCGTAATGTGTACAGAACTCAGCCACCAACACGTACAACAATTTATGGTATTCGGGATAAATTTGAAGGCGATGATACTATGATACTGTTCAAGATGCGCATAAGGCAAGGTCTGGCAGATCAAAAAGTCAAGTCCAGCTTCCAGCATTGCTGCGTTGCAACATTTTAGTAGGCCACCTGAAAAATCTGTGAAGGAGAATGCACATTAAAGTGGGGTGAGCCGATCATTCGTACGACGAATCTCATAGATTGCAAAACGGAAAGTGTATATTCCAAGATCATTCCATGCTATGAACGAGGCGGCCACTGCAAGTGGTTTGAAGGCATGCTTTGTGAGGATGAACGGTTTGCAGGGTTGGTTATCGAGTCTGGCGAGGGGCAGTTCAAACAGAACGGTACTGTAAATCGCCACAACTGCGTGTGCTGGCCTCCCGAGGATTCTCATGTTCACTTGTTAATGTGTGATGTGGTCCGTCATCACGCGGCTTAAAACATGGAACATAGGGCCGTGACGAAATTACTCCACCTGGTACGATTTCTAGAAAGTGTCTTCACTTCACTCCAGGTTTTCCCATCCTCTGTAGCTTCTCTCTCGATCGTCCTTTTCCAAGTTTGTTTGGGACGACCACGTTTTCTTCTTAAGGGGCTCCGGAACGCCCTATACTTGCAATGTTAAAATAACGCTTATAAATTACATCTTTCCTCACAAAGTATTTGAGGTAGGAAGTTGAACTTTTTACAGATTATTTATTGGAATATGGGCTACAACTTAACACAGGGATTTTACAAAATTTTAGTTCAGTTATTAAAGATGATTTTTTTTCAATTGTAATGAAAATTCACAACATTTTTTGCAATTTTTTATTTATATATTCAAAAATATACAGTTTTTTGGGAAAAGGCTGTGTTAAATTATGCAGAACGTACTGTGTAACATTTACTGAAAGTTTGAAACAAATATGTTTGGAAGATCCTTAGAAAACATGTAATTAGTATGAGAAAATAAAAGTTTTGGGAATCGAGCGACAAAGATTGGATTTACTTTTTAGTGCATTCCAGGTCCATAGGATGGATTATCTTCATCCTCTGCAAACTCCTCCTCCAGCTTCCTCTTGTTCCTCCTCCTGTTTACTCTTGCTTGTATTTCTAGACTCTTTACAGCCCTGTCTGCAGCCTGAAGGTGTTCCTTGTCTAAAGCAAGCATCGCTCGTACCATGTTAGAATGTTATTATTTACAGTAATAACGCATACCTTTGGCTTTCCAACATTTCTCCTTTTCTTAAAAGCCTTCACAGGATTTCTAATAGCTTTACTTTTACTCATTATTATACTTCAACAAAACAGAGACTCAAGAAACAGAATTAATTACGAATATTTTCGAGATAACGACAGGGTAAACAAACATGAAACAATCGACAATCACACCAGCGATATATATTGAACCATCACAGGTTAGCCACAACACATACTTTATCTCACATCACTAAAATGTACCTGATGAACACGGACGTTAATAATAACACCATTTGACAGCAGTTTAACAGCGCCACAGTGGGTCACGCCCATGTAGAACACATTTCAAAAAAAATTTAAAAATAGTTGTAGTCTTCAGAATTGAATAAATTATATATCTATTAAAAGGTAATAGTCTGCAGATTCAGAAAACGCAAAAAAGTAAAAATTGAACTTTTTATGATTTTGAGCCTTTCCGGAGCCCCTTAAGGGTTCCAATCCAACGCCACCCTTTCAACAGCTCCATCTGGTTTCCTCAATGTATGTTCCATTTTCTTTCCTTAATTTGTATATTGATTGGTTGCTGATTTGTCTCCCTCCAAAGATCTTCATTTGTCTTTATATCTGGCCATCTCACATTTAAAATACGCCGGAGAAAGCGGTTGATAAAAACTTGGAGCTAGTTTCTGATGTGGTTAGTCACCTTCCAGGTTTCGCAACCATACAACACAACAGCCTTCACATTGCTATTGAAAAGGCGGAGTTTGGTCTTCTTTGAGATATTCATATTTCTCCAAATAGGGTACAGTTGTACAAACGCATCATTTGCTCTACGGATGCAACTACGGACGTCCTCTTCAGCGCCTTCTGTAGTCGTGACTACACTTCCGAGATAGAGGAAAGATAGGACCTGTTCTATGTCATTTATGGCCAGCCTGTTCGTGATGGTCGAATTTATCCATATTTTTTTTTGGTTTTGGGAACATTTATCTTGAGGCCTGCAACTTCTGCCTCTCTCTGTAACCTGGCCAGTTGCTCTTCGATGCCTCGATATCGTTGTGCCAGTAAGCAGATGTCTGTGAAATCTAGATCTTCGAGCCTATCTCGCATCCCTCACTACACACCCCTCTTCCGTCCCCCCGTCACTCTCTTCATCACATGGTCCATAGTTTTCCATTATGTAGTACTTGACATTCATAGGCTTCATACATTTCCTTGATTATGTTAATAATCTTCGCCCGAATGCCATATTTTGCAAGTGTATCCCACATGACTCCTCGATCCATTATGTAGTACTTGACATTCACAGGCTTCATACATTTCCTCTAATGCCATATTTTGCAAGTGTATCCCACATGACTCTTCGATTCAAAGTCAATGAAGGTAAGTAGAGCGTGTGTTACCACTCCGCAATTTGTCCCAGAATAATTATGAGGGTACTGATAAGGTCCACATACCTTCGATATCTTCTAAAACCCGCCTGCTCTCTCCTCAGTTGTGCTTCCACAGAATCCTTAATGCGGTTTAAAATGATCCTCGGAGGTACCTTACTCGGTACTGACAATAGGGTAATGACCCATCAGTCATCACACGGTTTGATTGGCTCAGTCTTCTTTTAAGATACCGTAACTGGTGACGTGTATCTTAATACGCAGCAAACAATGAATTTTCCTGCAATCGCAGCGGTGTTTGGAAATAAAAAATGTTACCTGCAACGAGATATCGCTCTGCCTAATGCAACGTGACGCGAATCGACGTCGGTTCTGCAACATAAATTGTCCATCTACCTCGATACTGCTTGATATCTGCACACGTAACTCCTGACTGCAGCTGCTTAAGAGATCTCAGTAAAGCAGTGTTGAAGAAACTGAGATTTCGTAACTACACGTCGTAGGCCGCTATAAGTACAAAAGGCTCAAAATAGTCTTGTGAACTCTAAAGAACAAATCGGAAATGGGTTTCTGTTCAATTTCTAAGTTCAAAGGTCCTTTTAAACTTGCATTAGGATTTTTTTATTGCTATTAAACAAGATCATCAGCCCACATGTGTTCAAATTATTAACGTTCCTGTTCACAGTCGTCGTCACACTCAAACAACCAGAACTTTTCCTATCCAGTTCCGGAATCATTTACGAGAGTAACACAGTCAATAAACTGCTATTTACTGCTGCACTCGGCATTCAGTGGTTGTCTTTAAATAAAGTTTTTGCTCGCCATA
This sequence comes from Schistocerca cancellata, assembly GCF_023864275.1. Taxonomy (NCBI): domain Eukaryota; kingdom Metazoa; phylum Arthropoda; class Insecta; order Orthoptera; family Acrididae; genus Schistocerca; species Schistocerca cancellata. Next base: position 985,970,306 of record NC_064627.1, read on the forward strand.
AATACTCAGTAAAAAAAAATTACTTAGTACCGCCACGCTTTTAGTTCAAGGTTTACACAAGCAATTTTCTCCAGAACAAAATATCTTTCGACTCTTAAAATTTCACAAATAGTTACTGGTAAACACCAGCTACCTTTATCACTGTACCGAAATGCGGGAGTCACAATATCACTTCATTTTACACATAATGCGTTCGGACACTTTCAACATGACCGGCTCCTTCGAAAGCTTGTCCACCACTTCCTTCTTCTCTTCTGCCTGTACAAGCCCCTCTGTCTCATGCGTTAAGTGGCAAACCGTCTCACTTCTTATTGGCTGTGCAGAATTACGGCCAATCAGAACTGACTTTCAGGGCGCGGCTCGCGCCAATATCTACCAAGAACCAATCACTGCTATCAGCTCACTGACGTCATTAAAATAAGGAACTCAAAACTCTCTTGTTAAACAAATAAATGTACTTTACGTCTGGAATTTAACTATATAGTCGCAAACGTTCTAGCTGTCTCTTATACATTCAAAATGCTTGGACATTCGTCATTCACTAGTAGGGGAACAACTAGTGGATTCGTTCCCACGATACAAAGCTGGAACCTTGCAAGTTCCTATAGAGAATTACAAACTGAAAATTTAATATTGGCGAATGTCCCACGTACACTCACACAAGTACTCTCTTTCAAGTACTCTCACCCTAAAACAAAACATAAATATCTACTTGAAATTCTTAAAGTTATTACTACAGCAAAATTACGAAAGGTTTTCTTAAATGAGAACTTTCCAAATTTGAATCTAAACACTGAAGGTGTTATCATATCTTTTCAAATAGTCACAGTTGGTGAACTATTAATATATATATATATATATATATATATATATATATATATATATATATATATATATTGATTTAGTTTTTTAAGTGTCGGATAATTACGTTTTTTACTGACTTTTCTTTTTTCTTTGTATCTTCCAAATTATGACAGTTATTGACTTCAGATTTTGACAGATTGTTCCTTTACACAACAGAAGGTTATGTACCTAATATGAAGTTCCTCAGGCAATTTGTAGATCAGTTATTAATTTTTATAGTTCCAGAGAAAGTAACTACTCTGTAAGCGCCTCTCCGCTACTTTCACACGCTGCAGTCAGCCATTTGGTCATGACGCACGTCTGCAGGACACAGCTCGCCCGTTGCCGATCGTATAAGATTCTGACTGCTTACACTGGGGTCCACATACATTCATACAAGAAATCTTTAATAGACAAATTGGCGATCGTGCCCTAGCTGCGACCCCTTAAGGGGGACACTTTGAACACATGAAGCAACATTTCACCATGTGAGAAATGTAAAGGTTTTTTTTTTCATTAATACTATCATAGGGTCTCTGCATTTTTCTGGACCACTCTGTTTATGAATGCTTAAGGGTGATAACAGAGAGTTGTATTTTTATTAATTAATGGCAAATTTAGGTGTTTTTCTAGTAACAGCTTTAACCGTGAACGTGCGTAACCTCTCTCTGCGTCAAAATGCATCTCTTAAGGTTCTCAAGCTGTGTGGAGGTCCTTACTACGTAATTTTCAAGACTGAGCAATGCCACGACGTGCGTATCAGTGGCTTCAACTCAGATGAATTTTGGAAAGAATAAATGCCGCCTCCTATCTTTTCAGTAGCTTATTTACTTCACCAGTTTTCATTTGGATGCACAGATTCATGTCAGGGCTCAGCTGCTAGTCGAAAGACAGTAAATGCGATATTGCCATCACAATAAAGTACTTCGAGAGCCATATGAGACTCTGATATGGATCTGTGTTTCCAAACTGTGGCGTCTGCGTCTCCTTAGAGTTGACGCAACTCGGTGGTAATGGTTGTTCCAGTCGGTATGACGTGGAACGGCGTCCGTCGCTCACGACAACGCCACCCTGTAACTAGTAGAAAAACATAAACTCCTCGCGTGGTTTGGTCGTATTTCAGATGCCGTCTTTCGTGATTAACGTCAATATTTCGATAGAGCGGTGCGTCATAATGTGTAGCCGCTCTTGCTTCTTCACTGATATGCGTGGCAATTGCACCCCTCGATGACGTGATAACTGGCTTGACCTGAAATTGTGACCACCAGTTTTTTCTTTTGTTGTGAGTCCGCGACAGACTTTTCTGCTTGAGCGAACTGGCTAACTGTAGTTCTTCTTTTTATTATTCCCGGTTAGATAATGCATGTTGAGTATTAATAATATGAAGTCTTGAATCTTCAATCCATCACTCAAGTCGTGGCCACATATGGACTTGCGAGGATGTTAAGTTTACAAGTTTGTTATTCCGTCGTCAAGACGTCGCTACGTCGCGTGTTCAATAACTACACGACATAATTCCAGAGGTTACATATACTTAAGCAATGTTCAGAATGCGTCGTAATCTTGGGACTAACCGATGACTGTGCACTGTTAAATAATTATAAATTCACTTTTCACTTCATAATATTATAGTAGACAATTAATTTTCACTAATACACCTGATGATGTCTATTCAATTATGTAGGCGACACGAAGAATTAAAGTTGGAATCCAATTTTATTGTTCCTCGTAATTAATTGTCCCTACACTGAGCACGCACACCGATTTCTCACTTATGGAATTGCTTCCGTTTGCATCAGTAACCATTTCGTTGACGACAACTTCTGACAAGCCGACGCAATTGTACGTTCTTTGTGTTGGACCTTGTATGTTACCTACTCGAGACTAATAATTGTTTGTCTCTCGGAGATCTTTCTTTTTCAATGTCCTTGAATGTTCGTACTTATTCAGTATCAAGAAGTCTAAGTCCCATCACACATCTCGTATGATTTAACTTCGTCACGAATCTCCGTATCCCGTTATCTTGCTAACGGTAAAGATGACTCTGCTTTAGTATGACTTCTGAATAATGCTTCAGTCTATATCGCTAAACTTTCAAACTTTCGATTAGCATAAAACAATCTTACATGCATGCTACGATCGCAATAGTACTAGAGAGCGACTAGATAGCAACTGAAGCTAACATTTCCATTTCCGAGTTACACTGTAGTCACATCGAACTTCCTTTTCGATGCGGCTACAACTCTTTTCTATGGGAAATGTTATCTTTGGGCAATTTACCATCTGGGCTTTAACATTCGTTATTAATTAATGTGCAAGTCTTTTTTTGATGTTTTTGTTGCGTATCCTATCATATTCTTTCATTCGGTCTCTATTTCATGACAAATTTATTATTCACACTGTTAGGACGACTAATTTTCCTACTTCTTTTACAACAAGGGGTTGCTTATTAGGTTTTCTGTAATTGGGGTGTTACAAAACGTACACTGGCGAAGTCAACGGGCTACTGCAGAGCCGATAGGAGGAATTTCTTCTTATTCCTTCTGTTGGTTTCACTTGTAACTTCCCCCTTCCTAATCGGCCTTTTGGATTGCGATATAACTGACCGTGATCGCACATGCCTTATTAAATTATTACAGTGAGTATGGCTATCGTTACCGAAGGCAAATAGCTCGGGTTAGTTGGAGGAAAGTGTACAACAGACCCTTCTGAAGGAAGAATATAGTCTAAACTTAAGTTAAATACCGATGATAATTTTGAAATGGGTGGAATATAGCGCAATCGCTCACGAACCACATAGGAGGGAAAAGGGTACTACGTAAAATTTACTGCAAAAATTACTGATAATACAAAGAAAACACTGATTAGCTGAATAGGGGATAATTAAACTGTCACCAGCCCTCTGGGGCAATGAACCTCCAGAATCTTAGCAAAGCTACTGGCAAAGAAATTTAGGCAAAGAATCAGTGGCGTGGCAACAGAAGGTTTTCAAGTTTTTCCACAACACAACAGTTTACGAGGAAATAAATGAACCAGAAAGCATTGAATTTGCAGTAGCTTATTCTGAAATACTAAATTTTGAAAGTAAAGTTAAATAGAGTTAGTGGTTAAATAAATGTAACTAAAACTTTATGTGAAAAAACTTACTTTCCGTAACCTCAGTGTAACGTAATCTAAAATTTAGAAAAAGGCAAGGAATTTGCTTTTGGTTATTGAAGGACTGAATAAAATTTAATTTAAGCAAATCAGCAGCTGATTTCACTTTTAATAAAACAACAATAAGAGGCATACCAAACCAGCAGGAGTCACTCGCTAAGCTAAACATAGAAAAATGGAAAGTGCACTCTTAATTTGTGCTCTATCTTTAGTTATTAGTTTTGCCAGTGAAATTTTACGTTACTTTAAGTGAACAAAGTTAATACTCAAAACTCCAAATTAGTTAAGCCTCTGTTATGCAATACGAGAATGAACAGTTGTTACTGAGGCAGTAAATTTAGACTGAAACTGCTCATTAGCAAACACACAAAACTGCCAGTAAACACACCACCGGGCATTAAAATTGGTACACCACAAAGATGACGTGCTACAGACGCGAAATTAAACCGACAGGAAGAAGATGCTGTGATACGCAAGTTATTAGCTTTTCAGAGCATTCACACAAGGTTGGCGCTGGTGGCGACACCTACAACGTGCTGACATGAGGAAAGTTTCCAACCGATTTCTCATGCACAAACAGCATTTCACCGGCGTTGCGTGGTGAAACGTTGTTGTGATGCCTCGTGTAAGGAGGAGAAATGCGTACCATCACATTTCCGACTTTGATAAAGGTCGGATTGTAGCCTATCGCGATTGCAGTTCATCGTATCACGACATTGCTGCTCGCGTTGTTCGAGATCCAATGACTGTTAGCAGAATATGGAATCGGTGGATCCCAACGGCCTCGTATCACTAGCAGTCGAGATGACAGGCATCTTATCCGCATGACTGTAACGGATCGTGCAGCCACGTCTCGATCACTGAGTCAACAGATGGGGACGTTTGCAAGACAACAACCATCTGCACGAACAGTTAGACGATGTTTCTAGCAGCATGGACTATCAGCTCGTAGACCATGGCTGCAGTTACCCTTGACGCTGCATCACAGACAGGAGCGCCTGCGATGGCGTACTCGCCGGCCGCGGTGGTCTCGCGGTTCTAGGCGCTCAGTCCGGAACCGTGCGACTGCTACGGTCGCAGGTTCGAATCCTGCCTCGGGCATGGATGTGTGTGATGTCCTAAGGTTAGTTAGGTTTAAGTAGTTCTAAGTTCTAGGGAACTGATGACCACAGATGTTAAGTCCCATAGTGCTCAGAGCCATTTTAACCATTTTTTTATGATGTACTCAACGACGAACCTGGGTGCACGAATGGCAAAACGTCATTTTTTCGGATGAATTAAGGTTCTGTTTACAGCATCATGATGGTTGCATCCGTGTTTGGCGACATCGCGGTGAACGCACATTGGATGCGCGTATTCGTCATCGCCATACTGGCATATCACCCGGCGTGATGGTATGGGGTGCCACTGGTTACACGTCTCGGTCACGTGTTGTTCGCATTGACGGCAGTTTGAACAGTGGACGTTACATTTCAGATGTGTTACGACCCGTGGCTCTACCCTTCATTCGATCCCTGTGATACCCTACATTTCAGCAGGATAATGCACAACCGCAAGTTGTAGGTCCTGTACGGGCCTTTCTGGATACACAAAATGTTCGACTGCTGCCCTGGCCAGCACATTCTGCAGATCTCTCACCAAGTGAAAACGCCAGGTCAATGGTGGCCGAGCTACTGGCTCGTCACAATACGCCAGTCACTACTCTTGATGAACTGTGGTATCGTGTTGAAGCTGCATGGGCAGCTGTACCTATACACTCCATCCAAGCTCTGTTTGACTCAATGCCCAGGCGTATCAAGGCCGTTATTACGGGCAGAGGTGGTTGTTCTGGGTACTGATTTCTCAGGATCTATGCAGTCAAATTGCGTGAAAATGTAATCACATGTCAGTTCTGGTATAATATATTTCTCCAATGAATACCCGTTTATTATCTGCATTTCTGTTTGGTGTAGCAATGTTAATGGCCAGTAGTGTGGTTAATTAGTTTTCATATTCTTACGTCACTCGGTGATTGCAAGGAAAGGAAAGGGACCCTGCCCGGTAATAACGTCGGAGGACAATGACAACACAGGTGCCCTACAAGTTTTAACTATTGCAACTTATTATACAAGTTGGTCATATTTTGTAAAAGAAATGTCACTGGGTAATGCCTACGTAAGTTTATAATTCTTCAGTTAACGGTCTTACGATATTGTAGCTGTGCGGGCGACGAAGAAAGCAGCCGACGACATGCTGAGCTGCCGCTGGTGTTGCTGTTGGATGAGAATCCTGAGTCGTGTCCAGAGCCACGGATATTTACGGGACAGGCAACAGTTTGAACTGCTGCTTACTCCGCCTGTCCACTCTTACCGTGTTCTCAACACGCACGGGTTAACGGATCAGGGGTGCCTACACTGGTGCGATCAAAACTACGCCCAACCAACACTTCCGCACTCTTTCGTTACTCGAGCTGCTCTGCCTCCTCTCTGTTCGCAACGATACAGAGGCTCTCCATATGCAAAGATAAAACAACAGCACAGGTACTGTCATTTAGTCACTGCTATCGATACGTTTAAATAAAGTTCTTTGGCTATTCAGGGTTGTTTCAAAAATAAGGTTCCCACATTTTCTTAGATACAAGGAATTTTTTATTCGAAAAACGATTACACCATTGGAAACGTTGGTCTTTAAGCTATTTTTCCATATATTCCCCATTTTTTTCTATGCATTTTTTCTGTTGAGTAATCCACTTTTGAATTCCTACCTCAAAGAAGTCCGCCAACAACCCGGTGAGAAACTTGGAAACTTCTTCTTGCAACTCATCGTCCGCCTGGAATCGTACACCTCCTAGGTGCTCCATCAGTTTCGGAAACAGATGGAAATCGCTGGGTGCCAAATCGGGACTGTATGGGGGGGGGGGTCAATGACATCCCCGCCAAATTTGTCGATTTACTCATTCGTTTGTTGCGACACATGTGGGCGGGCATCGTCGTGGTGCAGCCTTACGCCTTTGCTGAGTTTTCCCCTACGACGATTTTGGATTGCCCAGCTGAGCTTTTTCAAGGTCTCGCAATAAGCTTTGGAGTTTATGGTGTACCTCTAGGCATAAACTCATTGAGCAGTACACCACGGCGGTCCCAAAACACCGATGCCATGACTTTTCCTGCTGACAGCTGCTGCTTAAACTTCTTTGGTGGTGGCGATCTGGTGTATTTCCATTGGCGCGATTGTTGTTTTGTTCCCGCAGTAACGTAATGGCATCACGATTCATCCCCGGTAACAATGGAATCAAGGAAGTCCTCCTTATTCTCGTCGCATTCACTCCGAAACTTCCGAGCACAGCCGACGCGCTGCGGTTTGTGGACTTCCGAAAGAATGTGCGGCACCCAGCGCGCGCACACCTTGTGGTAGCCTAGTTTTTCACTCAATATCTTGTCAATTGAAGCTTCAGAAGCCCCATGAATTTGAGCAGCCAGTTGCCGGATGGTGATTCGCCGAACTTCGAGCAGGATTTGGTCAACCTTCGTCACAACTTCGTCGGAGACAGACGGCCTCCCACTTCGTTGCTCGTCGTGGACGTCCGTACGGCCATTGGCAAACTCCCTAAACAATTTGCGGACGTGTTGAATGCTTATACACGTTTCCCCACACACTTCACTCAATTGCCGATGATTTTCTACAGGTGGTAACTTTCCTGCGTTGAAAATAGGATGACCGCACGAATTTCACACCTGGTGGTGACGGCGATGGCGGGCTCCATAACTTAATGGCTGTCAGGCCGGTACTGACCGTTGCAGAGCCACGCTGGTTGTTGGAATCGGCGGAGGGGGATCCGGCGAACACGGTGCTGTTGCCAGATTTCGCATTGCACCATGCACGGTAAGGGTACAGAGTTGGAGACCGTACTTTTGAAACAACGTATTTACAATCAGCTATATACAGTCAGAAATAAATACACTATTACATCGACTACTTATTAAATACAGTTTCTGTAATAAAGCTTAGAGATTCACAATCAGAAGTACAGTTCAAGTTATCAACGGATATTAAGCGGCGAAAATTTTTGAATGGTGTAGAAAGTATTTTATCTGTATTTTCGGTGTTACATACAGTCTTGGTTTTCCCAACGACGGCATTTAACTTTACCACTACTTCAGACGATTCGTTCGACCAGGTCCAGTGAAAGGCTACACTTTCACACTGTCTCAAAAGTTTTAACCTCATATTGAAGGAATATCTGTTTATGATATTACTTGTGAATTCATTGAACATAAGGTCGGGCAGTCTCCTGTTACATAGATACTATTAATAAATGTAATTTTTTACATCATCTGCAACTGGTATATTTTTAAAAGCCCCATTATTGAAAGTCAGTAGCTATTAATGTTTTAGAAAATGTGAAGTTTAAGCGGAAACCTATTGCAAGATGCAAGTACGCCATACCTACGTGTCTGTCTTTGTAGAACCTTGGTCTCCTACATCACCTGCCTCCACCCTTCTCTGTCCTTCACTTTCATTCTCCAGTTCCTGACTGCTATTGCTTTGAGATCCTCTTCCGTATCTTCAGACCACCTTTTCAGGGATGTTCTACAAACACTTTATTAACATTCCGAATTTCTGGTATTCATCGTACGTGCCAGTCCAGCTTATTATTGCTAGCTTGATTTTCATTACAATGTTCATCTGTCCAAAAAGTGTCTGGAGTTCTGCGTTTGTCCTTATTCTCTAGCTTTCTTACTTTCTCACTACTTCCGATCCACATATTGCTATAGGGGAAATACAGAAGCGTCCGATCTTACCCGTCGGCTTTGACCCATGACGTCACAAATACCGCGGAAACGACTATAAACAATTCCAATATGGCGGATATAAAAACATCGCATACGTATTGTAAACACTGAAATACACAAGTTTCACAAAAAGCCTAATGACTGTAACGGGACAAGCGTGGGAAATTAGGGGTTTTTGGGTGCGGAGAAACTAAATATACAGAAATGTAGCCACCGACCGCCATTCAAAACCACGCAAAACAACGAAATAAATCAACATCACAAAACTGACCAAATACCAAAAAACACATTCCTATCCATAATCGGACACTTCCCTTAACCTATATAGCTCAACAGAACCTACCGATCACATCCCCCAATAGAAAACTAAGAAACGAAAGCTTCCCTTACACCTACATACATCGGCACTTATGCAGTTTAGCAGGTACGGAAAAAATTTTTCATTTTTTTTCAAAATTTGATCATCATGTGTCGTTATGCGGTGGGGGGAGTCTGCAGTGCCCCCCCATCCCCCCACAGGCTTCATTAGTGTCAAATCAATATTTTCGAATCATAGGCGGCCGCTGCCGCGGCCGCATTCCAAAAAAAAAACTCCCAACCTAACCTCAAGTGGGCTACGCTACAGATCAATATGTTCATCAAATTGCTTCATATTACGTATACATGTTCATTAGTGTCAAATCAATATTTTCGAATCATAGGCGGCCGCTGCCGCGGCCGCATTCCAAAAAAAAAAAACTCCCAACCTAACCTCAAGTGGGCTACGCTACAGATCAATATGTTCATCAAATTGCTTCATATTACGTATACATGTTCATTAGTGTCAAATCAATATTTTCGAATCATAGGCGGCCGCTGCCGCGGCCGCATTCCAAAAAAAAACTCCCAACCTAACCTCGTATTCAGGGCTACGCTACAGATCAATGTGTAGGTCCCTTACGTCACGGGTCAAAGCCGACGCGTGAGATCGGATGTTTCCAACCTATACCCAATACACAAAACATACATAAATAACAAAAAAAAAAAAAAAAAAACGGAACTTACCTCAAAAAAGTTCCAGCTCCACAAACTAGATTGGCCACCACAATCACACACAAATGCACACACGCACGCACACACACACGCACACACACACACACACACACACACACACACATACAAAAACACACACACACACACCAACGAAAAAATACTGAACTAAAATAAAAACCCAACCCACCCAAACGTCAACCCCCTCCCCCACAACTCCAAAATACAACACACAAACACTATACAACAAAATAAACCACCCACCCACCTACCCAGCCCACCCTAACTAACCACTTTCGGTCTATACATTTTACCCACAGCCCTTAAAAAAACCCGAAGAATGCAATAGCCCTCTGGGACACTCTTCCGCCAACAGTACTCATCTAAATGAGACTGAAGGTTGGAAGAGCGCCTCTTCCCCCTCCCAAGAACTGACTTAACCGCTCCCCACATCCCCTCAATTGTGTTAGTGCAAGCCCCAGTATCATAATTCTTAAACTCTAGACTGTGGTTCACTACTAAATGATTAAATCCCCTCTCACCCAACCCCCTATATGAAGAAAACGCATCTGAAACTACTGTGGACCCCGGCTCTACATACTCCTCAATTAACCCCACTAATTCAGGCTTCGACCTCCCCTCCACAACCCTAAAAACACATTCAGTACCCCCACCCCCCTGAACAACAGCCCCCCACACCCAAAGACCAGCCACAGACTTCCCCCTCCCATACTTCCTTTTACCAAACTGCGACTCATCCACCTCCACAACCACCCCATGCCCACCCAACTTACCCCTGTACTTAATAAATTCGGAACACACCTCACGACAAAAGGAATACCAGTCTAAAACAGTCCTCTCACTCACACCAGTCTCAAACGCGCAAAAACTCTGCCCGCAACTATAACAAAAATAATACGTAATAAGCACAATCTCACGCATGGCCAATCTAGACTTCTCGAACCAGGTACCACGCCTTACAGAACGCCATACGCCATCTTTCCGGCAACACGACATGTATCCGTCCCTGGTCCGAGAGTCCGGAACTTTAACCAATTTCATAGGTTCACGGCACACACCGCACTTCACGACCTCGGCAATTAAGCCAAATAGCTGAAGAAATTTAATCAGCTCTAAAGCTGTCTCCCCCATCATCGCCCTCAACCGAACACTGTTAAGGCGGTCTTTCATATCCATTCCTGAACAAAAAACCACAACCAAATACACTCAATAACAAACTCACCCGACGTACAGCAATGAGCATCAAATTAACCATTAACTCACTAATAGAAATTCCGCTTCAAATCCAACACCTGAGCAACAGAAAACTGACCCCACCACACGAAACAAACGAAACAAACGAAAACCATGAACACACCACCAGAGAGCACGACAAACAAAAACAAGACATCTACAAACACGCCACAATCGCAAATCAAACTCCGCGCCGTAATGACGTCACACACCACAACACGCTTACGTCACGGGTCAAAGCCGACGGCTAAGATCGGACGCTTCTGTTGACCCGCTATAGGTGTTAATGTAGTCAAATATATTTTGATTATTCTATTGCTACTAACATTTCTGGACTTGACTATATTTTGCAAGGAATAACAGCATCGTTTCCACTTGCTATCCTTTGTTGAGTTTCTGCTGCTGACCTGTTATCTTCTGTTATTATCGAACCTAGATTTTTAAATACACCCACTCTTTGATACTTCTCCTCATTCATCTATCCCTACCAAGATCTCCAGTTGTAATATACTTTGTTTCAACTATTTTCACTTCCTGTCCTAAATTACACGCCGTTCCTTCTATGTAGCATAATTAATCTTCAATACCTGACATTCCTAGCAGTTGAACATTACCAGCGTACGCCACTTCCTGGACCTGCCAGTTAAATATTGTTCCCCCTGCTCTTTTTTTGTCAAATTGCTTTCTCTAGTGCTAAGTTAACGAGTAGCATAGAGAACACATCTCCTTGCTCTCCGTACGTTGGACTTTCCTAACTACTAGTACTCTTGCTCTACTCTGACCTTGCAAACTGTTGTTTTGATTGTCAGTTCCGTCAACGTCAGTAATTTTAGGGGTACTCCCAAATCTTTCATAGTTTGGAGACTCTTATTCCTATCTAACTGTCGTATGCCCGTTTAGTTAATTAGTTGTACAACTGACGTAGTTGCTTGACATACTCACAAAATTTTTACATTTGTCTTATTAAAAATATATTGTCCATTGTAGATCTATGTCTCCTTAATCCTTTATCCTCATCACACCTATTAGTTGAGAGGGTAAGGTCTTACTAAATACGTTATGTGTTGTATTTAAGAGAACAATCCCACGTTAATTATTGCACTCTGATTTATCGGCTTTCGTATGTAACGGGCATGCTTCTCACCAAAATGGTACTACACATCAAATAGTTCAAACCAATGATATATATTTGATGGAATAGATCGATTGTTATCATATTTTGTCTCAGCAGAACACCCAAATAATTTGCATGATCTTGAATTATTACAAAAGTTGTGGGACGTCAGCACCAAAAATGGCTCAAATGGCTCTGAGCATTATGGGACTTAACTTCTGAGGTCATCAGTGCCATAGAACTTAGAACTACTTAAACCTGGTTAACCTAAGGACATCACACACATCCATGTGCGAGGCAGGATTCGAACCTGCGACCGTAGCGGTCACGCGGTTCCAGACTTTAGCGTCTAGAACCGCTCGGCCACTTCGGCCGGCAGCACCAAAGAGGTCAGCTTACTTAAATGAGAAATCATTTCTTCGGCTTTCATCCTTACCGTAAAAGGGAATTGGTATATTGCAAAAGTAGAAGTAACTAACAGCTCCATTCTGTGTTTATAAGGACTGTCTTCAAAATTATTTATCGCCTTTTCAGATCACTTTACACAAAACCGATTAAACTCTGATGACTAATTCACCATTGTTACAGTGTTACATTAGTACCTAGTTCTTTCTGAGATTGTGCTTTGGTTTTACTGAGTTGAAGTGAGCAAGTAGCGAAGTCACTTCCGTACGTCAGAAATATTTTTCGTTACCAGCATTTAGACAGTAATTGAAAGCCATTTCCTGCCACAGACCGACAAATCACAAGATCACGTACTTATCCTAGATAAAATTAAAATCTCTCCTTGGTGTCGTGAATAGCGTTACAATATAACATTTATGGTGATTCATCCATCAGCTAAGTACCTCATCTCTAACACTGATATACAAGCTGATTGTTCAGAGGGTGCCTCTTCTATGATCAGTCCAGAAGCAGGAACGGTTTAGTTTTCAGTACCTTGGCTTGAGTGCGTTGCACATCCAAGCGCTGGAAGGGTGTAGGGTAAGTCCGGCAGAGTTGGACCACTTTTTTTCTTCGCATAAAATTTGTGTGTTTTTCTACTTTTCTGACTTCTGACAGTACGTTCGTATAGAGTGTCACGTAAACTCAAGTACACTATATTATTGACATACTAACTCTTAAAAGGCAAGAGATATAACAAAATGAAAATATGCATGGTCTATGTCGCCCATAGATGTATGCGTGAGATGGACCAGTCTACTGGGAGAGATGGACCATATAAAAATGGCTATACATAAAAAAAGGTCAATTAAAATTTATTACTATAGTTTGAATTATATTTTAATGAATGCAGCAGAATACAGTTAAATATTTTAGTCCAAAACAATTTTATCAGTTTATCACAAATCTTGATTGAACATTGGCTTTTCTACTGAGTTGTTGGTTTTGTTCGAGCATTAGCCTATCTGTCTCTAACCACAGCAGTTACACCTATTACCAGATGTTGACCATCGTGAATAGGCAACAAACTGAATCCATCAATTGAAGACACAAAGTCTGAAAATGAGTCCGTGATTATATTTTAGCACTTCATTTTACAGCTCGCTCTTAATTACACAAACTCTTACACTTCACTATTACCGGTTTCGGTTGCTTCCGTCTTGAGATCTGTTACAAATGTAGATTTTAAGTACGGATCTAGTTCCACGTTAAGTGTGTCAGTATATGTTTTATTGTCAGACGCTCGTTCTGTAATGTGAAGCAATTTTATTTAATGACTACGCATATCGCATTTGAACCGTTACGTTTACGATACTGCTTAATCATCTGCCCCAGCTACAGTACACTCTGATGGCCACAGTTTTCTTACATAAATGCCAGACGCATTCTGATCGTCGCCAACACTTACTATGTACCTACATGTTTATTTTGACGGTGATACTGCATCAGAATACGAGGGCTGTCCAGAAAGTAAGTTACGACTGATCGCGAAATGAAAATCACAGTGAAACGCAGAAATGTTTCATTTGCAACAGTTAGCTACACCTTTCAGGTACTTCTCTACGTAGTCGCCGTTCTGACTCAGACATTCGTCGTAGCGTTGTACCAACTTTCCAATACCCTCATCATAAAAGGCAGCCGCCAGTGCTTTCCGCCAATTCTCTACGCTGGCCTAAAGCTCGTTGTCTGTGCCAAAATGTTGTCTTCATAGCCAGCGGTTCGTTTGAGCAGAGATGAAACTCAGTGGGAGACAATTACGGGCTGTATTGTGGGTAACCAAACATTTCCAATTGAAACGGTGCAGGAACATCTTCATTGCCCCTGCAGAACGAGGCTGAGAATTGTCTTGAAGAAGAAACCGCACGACAGTTATGTAATGTTGGTTGCATAGCTTCAGGGGAAAATTCTCACCAGGCCCTCGTACTTGGTGGGAGACACTATTTTCTATAACATCTTTACGCGCTCACTAAGAGCTCAGGAATGAAAAGAGCGACATAATTCTACCTAGAGTCATACTAGAGACACTGCCCAACACTTCTTTGCAAAGCTTTATCGGGTTTTCATAGACGTTTCCGTTTCGCGACCGGTCGTAACTTACTTTTTGGACAGCCCTCGTATTTTACGGGTGGCTGGTATACATGGCCGTTAATCATGTAAATACTTTTTATCTTTGTTATGTAGCACCATGCCTTTTATAGACTTAGCGTTAACAAACTGAACTTAGTTGGTTATAGCTTCTTTTTTTCTTTCTTTTTTAACAGGTCTGAAGATGGCAGTAACGGAATCCGGTAATAGTGAAGTGTAAGTGTTTTTGTGACCAAGATGGACCAGTAAAATAAAACACTGAATCCAATCGTCATTTTTATTAGCTTCGTAACAGATTTCAACACAGCCAACACATTCAACCTGATCTCATTTATCAATGTTATCTTCGTAATCTTCAATAATTTCTGCATCTGATGGACGTGGTGTGCTATTTGCAATATTTTTCTTATTGAGCTTCTTCAGTCTGTTTTACTCTTTACAAGTACTGCCTTTTCCTGTTTCTTTTTTTGTTATCCCTCTTTTTCTTTACAGCAGACTTCAGGCATTTGGGTACAATTACGGCCTTTCTCTTATCTTTATGCGGGTACATGCCCTTTACTTTGTTAGTCGTTGGATGTCCTAGAATATAGGCTCACAGATTTGGCATTGAAATTACTCTGTAGGGTGCAGAAAAAATTAATGACCACTCCTTATTCCTTTTCTTGAGCAATGATGCTTTGGGATGTGTCTTGAGTAACACGTTCGTCCCAGTCTGAAATGTCTTTGTCCTTTTTAAACTTTCATCATAATCAATTTTTCTCTTTTGAGCTTTTCTTTTAATCACTGATAGTGCCTCTGTGTCACTATCACTGACTTCAGTGTTTCAGTGGAGAACTGTATTTATGTGCAAAGTTTGAACAGGGTATTGGTGGGAGAATGTGCTGCCACACAGTTTGATATGATCTGACATGAACACTCATACAGTGTCACGAAATATGATCCAAACTCTGTTCACACAAACTTGAGTGAACAGTCGTGTTGCAATAAACATCGCATTTCCTAAAGTGATAAGCTATAATTTCTTACGAAACCTATAATAGTGACATTTGACAATTTTTGGTTTAATTTTGACTAACTTTATTGAGTGTTGGTTTCACTCAAATGTGCGAACTGAATGTTAACACTTACAGTGTTGTCTGGGGAATTCATGACAATTAACTCTGAATCCGAATCTCCCAAGGTCACAGATTCGTCATGTGAGAATGGATTTGATATGTAAATTCATCCATCTCCTACAGGTGTATCGAGTACTATTGCAAAACTCTAATATTTAATTTCGAATGTTTCATGTCCTATCCGTGAGCTGAAACCCAAACCAATCCCATGCAAGAGTAGAGTTCATGTATGCCATCAACCCTGAACCAGAACATTGATCCCGATCCTGGTCTCATCTTCCCATCGTCTGCAACGTCGCTCACCACGACCAGCATCGTTCGTTGACGTTTGAAGAGAATAATTTTATGTATTGGATCAGACGATTGTAAAACATCAAAAGTTTTCCTCTATTCAGCACAATTAAAGATATTATGCTAACAAATAAAGAAAACCATTGCGATTCTCAAGGCCTCGATGCGGTATTTTTGCCTGGTTGTCCCGTTATCCATGCTCGAATGAGGAGGCAAGCTGTAAATCCAGGATTGTCTTTTTGTTTTCCAGTGTTGAGAACTGTAGTGGAGACACACACACACACACACACACACACACACACACACACACACCATCACACCATCCAATACCATCATTCACAAAACAAATTTTAAAAAGTGTTATCAGTTTGTTGATATTATACATGTGTGTTAAACAATGAACAGCTATGCGTAGGAGTTCATAATCGACCTTGAGTACTCTTATGTATTCCTAGGGAGGCATGTGTAGTGTAATAAATATGTAATGTACTGAATCGACTGTGAGAAAGCTAAGTGGCAAAGACGTTATCTGAGAGACTCTATGATAATTATATCGTTGACTCGGAATATTACTTTCTCTGTGGTTTACTCGTAACTAAGGTTAACTAGAGTTTTCTGTTCGCTTCTTTTGATATTATGTGGAGAACTGTACAAGAGACACAATAAACCGTTATTATTTCATGAGAACAAAGGTGAGCGACACATCCTTTATTAGTATTTTTGGAAGTATTGAAATAGCAGAATTGTTTCAGATTGAATGCGACGTGTACGGGAAGAGTCGTGGACAACAGCGCTCGAACCTGCAATCTCAACTATGAAATGTTGCTAAAAATACCCAGCCGTCTCTCCCAAGACTCTTCATACGCGCAACAAACAGTAATTCTTTTAACAGCACTATCAGAGACAATTTTATCACGTTGTTACGACCTTTTACTGCGAGCATAATACATCGACAACAGGCAAACAAAAAATAGACAAACACACAAAAGAATCTACCACAGTTGAACAGAGAAACAAAAAATAGACAAACTCTTAAAAGAATCTACCACAGCCTATGGCAATAAATCTTTATGCAGGTACATGCCCTGTACTTTGTTAGTCGTTGCATGTCCTAGAATATAGGCTCCTGGATTTGGCATTGATAATGTCTACCTAAATTATCAATCAATGAAGAATCTAGGGAGGCAAAGATTCGTCAGGAACTATCAGTGATTAAAAGAAAAGCTCAACAGAGAAAAATTTATTATGATGAAAGTTTAAGAAGGGCAAAGACATTTCAGACTGGGACGAAGGTGCTACTCAAGACACATCCCAAAGCATCATTGCTCAAGAAAAGGAATAAGAAGCGATCATTAATTTTTTCTGGACCCTGCAGAGTAATTTCAATGCTAAATCCAAGAGCCTACATTCTAGGACATCCAACGACTAACTAAGTAAAGGGCATGTACCGGCATAAAGATTTAAAGCCATATTCCTCAAAAGACTGATACAGTCAATGATCTACGATAATTGTGAAAAGTTTTATTTTAATTGGCATATTGTGCTAGTGGTATTATGTTATTTGATCTTGTATGTTAGTGTTAAGTGCTTTTAAGGCGATGTTTCTATAATTTAGTAGTTATGAATATAAGCGCTTTGCCATTGAACTTCATACACAGCACATAAAGGAGACTAAGTTAGGGTTGTGTCTATCTATCCTTAACCTAAATGGAATCGAGATGGATATTTATTTGACTCTCTTGAGGAGGAGTTAATCCTTTTGTGATTTGATGTATTAGGAAGTCTTTTGCCCTTGAGATGATTCGGTAGACATGGATATGGGCACGTACACAATGTGGTATCAAAGGTATTCGTGTTATTTAAGTTTTAATTTAATTGTATGATAGTAATAGACCATCCGACAATTGTGAATGTGGGACCATCTGTTTTCTACAGATATTCGGACACAGTGTTTGAAAAGGATTGTTCTGTGGATTTGTATTCATGTGCAATGACTTAAATGGACACATTATTATGTGTGAAAAGTTTGTACAGTGGATGACTTCAGTGTTTCAGTGGAGAACTGTATTTATGTGCCAAGTTTGAACAGGGTATTGGTGGGAGAATGTGCTGCCACATAGTGTGATGTGATCTGACATGAACACTCATACAGTGTCATGAAATATGATCCAAACTCTATTCACACAAACTTGAGTGAACAGTCGTGTTGCAATAAACATCGCATTTCCTAAAGTGATAAGCTATAATTTCTTACGAAACTTATAACAGTGACATTTGACAATTTTTGGTTTAATTTTGACTAACTTTGTTGAGTGTTGGTTTCACTCAACTCTGCGAACTGAATATTAACACATAGTGTTGTCTGGGGAATTCATGACAATTAACTCTAAATCCGAATCTCCCAAGATCACAGATTCGTCATGTGAGAATGGATTTGATATGTAAATTCATCCATCTCCTACAGGTGTATCGAGTACTATTGCAAAACTCTAATATTTAATTTCGAATGTTTCATGTCCTATCCGTGAGCTGAAACCCAAACCAATCCCATGCAAGAGTAGAGTTCATGTATGCCATCAACCCTGAACCATAACATTGATCCCGATCCTGGTCTCATCTTCCCATCGTCTGCAACGTCGCTCACCACGACCAGCATCGTTCGTTGACGTTTGAAGAGAATAATTTTATGTATTGGATCAGAAGATTGTAAAACATCTGAAGTTTTCCTCTATTCAGCACAATTAAAGATAAATGTGTCATTATGCAACCATTGCGATTCTCAATACTGAAGGCCTCGATGCTGTTTTTTGCCTGGTTGTTCCGTTATCCATGCTCGAATGAGGAGGCAAGATATAAATCCAGGATTGTCTTTTTGTTTTCCAGTGTTGAGAACTGTAGTGGAGACACAATCATTCACACACACACACACACACACACACACACACACACACACACACACACACACACACCATCCAATACCATCATTCACAAAACAAATATTAAAAAGTGTTATCAAGAATATACCGCAGTTCATGGTATTATCAACAGAAGGGATTAGCTATATTTCTTCCGAAAGTTTTGTCTGTGTTGCGTTAGGGGTTACCAGCTATGAGGCAGTAATCTTGAAATGTTTAGGTTTAGTAGTAGTGGAGTCCGAAGTTGTGTTGGGGAAGGATTTTGACTTGTGCAGATAACTCTGTTCATGTGATGTACTTGGAATCACTAGGTATTTTGATGAGCTCTGAAGTGGTTGAGATTCTGCTCTTCCATTTGATGAGACAGACATAGCCTCCGACTAATAAGTATAGTCTGAAACTGCGTCCATCCTCAGTGCCTTGAAGCTAAATTTAATTGTGTTCCATCTCTCTCATATTAGAACAAGTGGTCCATCTCTCCCAAATAGTATTGGCTCCCTTCTCCGAACTGTCTCTGAGAGATTGGCCACCGCGATTTCTGTCTGTAGGCAGCGAACTCGGTTACCATGTTAGGTTAGTTTGTGTCTACACATTTGTCAAGCTCGCACCAAAAAACCTTCATCAATGTTGCGCAAACTAAACCTTAATACTAAAATTATGTAACGAAATGATAAAACGTTTTGACTTATGAGAAGAGAGAACGTGGTATTTCTCCAGAACTATCACGAAAATGGCAGCATATTTCTGTGCCACGTTTGTTCACAGAAGAGCTTCCTCGCAAGTAGCTCCAGCGGCGCATTGGTGAAATACACCACTGTTCCGTTTCACCCAGTGATCCACCTCTCACGGACTTGGCCTATGAGGTTGTCAAACCGTTTTGTGGCGATGGCATTCCGAGTGACGTATGCCTTGTAAGTTGCGCGATATGGAACATCTGAATCACAGCTCATGAAAAGCATCAAGTAAATTGTATTCAACAGTATGTAGATAATGCGAACCATGCCAAGAAAGAGAAATTACCGCGTGAAAACAGCACTGTGTAACAGTAGTTTAATGTAGAGGCAGTTGCATCTCCAAGCACAAAAATCAGAAGTGAAGTTTTTATGACACAGGGACGGCATTTTAACATAATCTTATTGCCTTCTTTGGCCACAACATCAAGAAAATGTGTCGCCAAACAGACGAGCAGTATCTAATGCTCAAACGTATTTTACTCTAAACGAAACTACTGACAGGAAGAATAGTTATGTTCTGGATATCTTAGTGGAATCCTTAATTGCAACACGAGCGGAGTCCATGATTTTGTTAACTTTTCTTTAGAAAACAGACGATGCCAGAATTGTGCAAAATCTGATTCACATTAGTAAACGAATTTGCCTCTTGAATTAGTTACACCGTATAAAAGTTCCTGCCAGAATATAAAAGTATATACAAAGTACAGTACTTTCCTTACCACATTTCCCCACAGCCACTAGACAAGGTACTTGACTAAAAGCAACAGTCTTTATCTGTAATAATTTTCCGGTTGTATGCAGATTATGAGACTCATTGCCATAATATGATTCATTTATAAGACAGGCTAAAGAGCTACCAGGTGAAGAAGAACTGTAAGATAAGCTCTATGTAGCAGACGTACACTTCTTCCTGACAGCAGTCCTGAGAGGTGGAATGATCAGAAGAACATGCACAGAGGATCGGTTTGATAGATATGAAGGATGCATTTAAAGTCACAGGAAAACAGTAGCTTGAGCAGTAGATAAAAAATCATAATGAGGAGGACATGACAACCAACAAGAATGTCGATTACCACTTAAAAACGAAACACGCTCATTTTGTATATACACTCCTGGAAATTGAAATAAGAACACCGTGAATTCATTGTCCCAGGAAGGGGAAACTTTATTGACACATTCCTGGGGTCAGATACATCACATGATCACACTGACAGAACCACAGGCACATAGACACAGGCAACAGAGCATGCACAATGTCGGCACTAGTACAGTGTATATCCACCTTTCGCAGCAATGCAGGCTGCTATTCTCCCATGGAGACGATCGTAGAGATGCTGGATGTAGTCCTGTGGAACGGCTTGCCATGCCATTTCCACCTGGCGCCTCAGTTGGACCAGCGTTCGTGCTGGACGTGCAGACCGCGTGAGACGACGCTTCATCCAGTCCCAAACATGCTCAATGGGGGACAGATCCGGAGATCTTGCTGGCCAGGGTAGTTGACTTACACCTTCCAGAGCACGTTGGGTGGCACGCGATACATGCGGACGTGCATTGTCCTGTTGGAACAGCAAGTTCCCTTGCCGGTCTAGGAATGGTAGAACGATGGGTTCGATGACGGTTTGGATGTACCGTGCACTATTCAGTGTCCCCTCGACGATCACCAGTGGTGTACGGCCAGTGTAGGAGATCGCTCCCCACACTATGAGGCCGGGTGTTGGCCCTGTGTGCCTCGGTCGTATGCAGTCCTGATTGTGGCGCTCACCTGCACGGCGCCAAACACGCATACGACCATCATTGGCACCAAGGCAGAAGCGACTCTCATCGCTGAAGACGACACGTCTCCATTCGTCCCTCCATTCACGCCTCTCGCGACACCACTGGAAGCGGGCTGCACGATGTTGGGGCGTGAGCGGAAGACGGCCTAACGGTGTGCGGGACCGTAGCCCAGCTTCATGGAGACGGTTGCGAATGGTCCTCGCCGATACCCCAGGAGCAACAGTGTCCCTAATTTGCTGGGAAGTGGCGGTGCGGTCCCCTACGGCACTGCGTAGGATCCTACGGTCTTGGCGTGCATCCGTGCGTCGCTGCGGTCCGGTCCCAGGTCGACGGGCACGTGCACCTTCCGCCGACCACTGGCGACAACATCGATGTACTGTGGAGACCTCACGCCCCACGTGTTGAGCAATTCGGCGGTACGTCCACCCGGTCTCCCGCATGCCCACTATACGCCCTCGCTCAAAGTCCGTCAACTGCACATACGGTTCACGTCCACGCTGTCGCGGCATGCTACCAGTGTTAAAGACTGCGATGGAGCTCCGTATGCCACGGCAAACTGGCTGACACTGACGGCGGCGGTGCACAAATGCTGCGCAGCTAGCGCCATTCGACGGCCAACACCGCGGTTCCTGGTGTGTCCGCTGTGCCGTGCGTGTGATCATTGCTTGTACAGCCCTCTCGCAGTGTCCGGAGCAAGTATGGTGGGTCTGACACACCGGTGTCAATGTGTTCTTTTTTCCATTTCCGGAAGTGTATAAAACTGAAATGAAACTTCCTGGCAGATTAAAACTGCCTGCCGTACCGAGACTCGAACCTAAGATCTTTGCCTTTCACGGACAACTGCTCTACCGACTGAGCTACCCCATCACCAGTCCTCACAATTCTTCCGCCAGTACCTAGTCTCATACCCTTCAAATTTTACAGAAGCTCACCTGCGGAACTTGTAGAACTAGCACTCCGGGAAAAAGGGATATTGCGGAGACGTGGCGTAGCCACAGGCTGGGGGATGTTTCCAGAACGAAATTTTCACTCTGCAGCGGAGTGTCTGCTAATATGAAACTTCCTGGTAAATTAAAACTGTGTGTGGGACCGAGACTCGAACTCGGGACCTTTGCTTTTCGTGGGCAAGTACATTACCGACTGAGCTGCCTATGCACGAATCTCGAGCCCCTTCTACAACACCACCACGCATTCCACTGCAAAGTAAATTTTTCATTCTGGAATTATAAAACAGCTGATTATGGGAATGCAACGCAGATATTTGTTGGTGAACACTGACTGTAGTGTTGCGACATCTGCCTAACAAATTCATCTCCTCGACTGAAATCTTGACGTTGGAACCTAGATACAGTCAGCGACGAAAATAATTAACGTTCCGATGAGGACATCTCATGCCTAAGGTATCAGCTTTGATAGGTGGCAGCGAAGTCGCTGACGTCAGCTGGACACGTCAGCACGATGTAACAAATAAATAAAATCGCAGTTGTACAGACAAGAAATCCAAACCAAACACAGCTTTTAGTAATGAAGTACGTTCCAGATACTGAAACGTCCCCTTAGAACAATTATACAGGACTGTGCTTAAACTGACACACAATTTATTTTTTTTTTTTTTTTTTTTTTTTTTTAGCGCAACGCAATCTGACTTTCAAAAATCTCTACAAAAGAATGGCCCTGACTAACATTAACCTATACCTTTCACAAATCACTTACCTCACCAAAAATCTTCGTTACTCGAACTATTGCAATACAGCGAGTACCACTACTGCCAGCTAAATAAAAGATTCAAACTACAGAAGGCACTAACTACTGATAGGCATAGTTAGCAAATGAAAGATTTTGATAGAGAACAAACAATGTATTTACCTTAATAATCATAATATATATATAGCAGTTCATGCCATCCAGTCTTACAAATTTCAAATCTCCGCCATTTCTCTCCCCACATCCACCACTGCTGGCGGCTCACCTCCAACTGCGCAACGCTATGCGCTGTTAACATCCAGCTGCCCAACACTACAATGGCACACAACAATGCAAACCAGCCACAGACTGCACACAGCACAGCCAGTGATTTTCATACAGAGCGCTACGTGGTGTTACCAATAAAAAAACCTAAACAGCCTACTTACAATACATGTGCTTATTTAGTGTATTGTATCTTCAAGATGTTGACGTGTATGTGAATTCCTATGGGACCAAACTGCTGAGGTCATCAGTCAGAATTACACACTACTTAAACTAACTTTAACTAACTTATGCTAAGCACAACACACACACCCATGCACGAAGGGGGACTCGAACCTCCGGTGGGAGGGGCCGCGCAAACCGTGCATGACGCGTCAAACCGCGCGGCCACTTCGCGCGGCTATATATTCAAGTAGGTATTATTGTACTGTATGTATGTATGACGTTATTGCAATATTTTCTTAGGTGTTACCATGGTCTGTGTTAAACATGTACAAAAAAACTGGTATCACATGTGATAAATGTTGGGTCAAATAGAGACGTCTTTGTCTATTACCAGTCAGTAAGCAATGTCTTAGAAAGATAATTTAATACTAAGATATTCACAGATATTTTTTGTTTGTTTGCTAGTTTTATTGTTTGTACGACATACATCGTGTAACTGAATTTACTATCTATCGTACGCTTGAATTCAGCGTGTGACTCAAACTTCCCAGACAGTAAGTAGTAGAGAACAGGTTAACACCGTGCTTCAACATCACACATTATTATTGTCTTCATTTTCGTAGACCTGAACCTGAAACGGTCTACGTTTCAGCTTGGTGTTCTATTTAATGTGGTTGATGGTATATCGCACACCTGTTATTGTAACCCCACGCAACAACTAACCGATAGGTAACTATTTGGATATGGCAGTTGAAACAGGAACGTAAAAAGATGTATTTCGATTTCACTCAGTTAACGTCGATCGGTATTTTTTGTGTGGCCGATGTATTTTTGAAATGTTTGGCGTGACCGCCGCCAGCACTCTGCGGTAATCCTTTTGGATTAATTTAATTCTGAAGAGAAATAAATCTGTGTTTACATTAGAACGTTTTTAAAGTCCTGCTGTAACAGAGATACGAATAAATATTCGACGAACAAATCGATCGTCTGAGTACGTGAGGTCGATAACGTGTGATGACCTTGGCGGTGATAACGATATTTAGCCCAACCTACAGGGTCGAGTGTTGGCTACGTAGGGTCCCTAAAAATTACCGACCTAATCCCAATATACTATACGAAGAAAACCTAAGACATTCTTGGTGGTGAAACGTACGTAGAGCTTGTTACTGCATTTCACAACAACGGTTATCACGGAATAATACTTCCATAGAGGCACTATGAATTACGCGTTAGTGCTAGCGTCACTAGCGTTATTAGGTAGCTACTGTCAGAAATACTGCAATAATTATCACCGCACATTTTCTTCTCTCGGTAATTCACTTGCTATGGAAACAGTTTACACACTGAACTAATATGTTTCACCCTATTTAGGTTTGTTTCTCAGCACTGAATTTGTTCTCAAAATGTTGTTTGCTGGTGTGGTCTTGAGTCCAGAGACTGGTTTGATGCAGCTCTCCATGCTACTCTATCCTGTGCAAGCTTCTTCACCTCCCAGTACCTACTGCATCCTACATCCTTCTGAATCTGTTCAGTGTATTCATCTCTTGGTTTCCCTCTAGGATTTTTACAATCCACGCTGCCCACCAATACTAAACTGGTGATCCCTTGATGCTTCAGAATATGTCCTACCAAGCGATCGCTTCTCCTAGTCAAGTTTTGCCACAAACTCCTCCCCAATTCTCTTCAATACATCCTCATAAGTTATGTGATCTACCCATCTAATCTTCAGCATTCTTCTCTAGCACCACATTTCGAGAGCTTCTATTCTCCTCTTGTCTAAACTATTTATCGTCCACGTTTCACTTGCATACTCTATACAAATACTTTCAGAAACGACTTCCTGACACTTAATTCTATAACCGACGTTAACAAATCTCTCTTCTTCAGAAACGCTTCCCTTGCCATTGCCAATCTACATTTTATATCCTCTCTACTTCGACCATCTTCAGTTATTTTGCTCCCCACATAACAAAACTAATTTACTACTTTAAGCGTCTCATTTCCTAATCTAATTCCCTCAGCATCACCCGATTTAATTCGACTACATTCCATTATCCTCGTTTTGCTTTTGTTCATGTTCATGTTCTCGAAATACGCTGTTGAATAATTAGTGTCTACTGAGTTAACTAGACTAATGGCACCGTAGCAGTGACTTCCACGTCGTTTGATCAGAGCGACAACGCATTGCAACACTACTCGAGTACTAGCGCAATAACTCGATGGAAATCCATTTTCTTCGGTTTGAATAAAATCTTTTTAGGTGTTAGATCGATTCTTTATGATTTTAAAGCCGTACATTCGAGCGTCTTTGCAGCGATCCTCTTTGCGACGGCTTAACTGCTGACTGATGAAAACATTTCATTTATAGTTGATTCATAGTTGTTTTGGTCTTTCATAATAACTTGCCCTAGCATTCAAAAGAATAAGAATCAAACAGACGCTCGCAGTGGAAGCCTACTGTCTTGTAGCATTTCTTTCGACGTTCAGCAGCCCGAATTACGTTTTCACCATCTGCAAGTAATGCTGACAGGCAAGGTATATAGGGAACCGCTGTATTGTCAAATACTGAATACTTCAGCTATGAAATCAACAGAGAAGCAACAGATCAACTGACTTCGCAACTCTTCATCGTGATTCAACGTCTTCATTTCAAAGGTACACGCCGCGCGGGGTAGCCATGCGGTGTGGGGCGTCTTGTTACGTTTCGTGCGGCTCCCCCCGTCGGAGGTTCGAGTCCTTCCTCGGGCATGGGTATGTGTGTTGTCCTTAGGATAAGTTAGTTTAAGTTAGATTAAGTAGTGCGTAAGTCTAGGGACCGATGACCTAAACAGTTTGGTGCCATAATCGTTACCATAAATTTCCAAATTTTTCACAGCTACTGAATAGTGATGTGGTGCCTCAGGTCTTCGACGTATTCTGCCATATTAGCCTAATTTTATTCGTAAATTTAGAAACTTTCGTTCTTCTGTCTGTGTCTGAAGAGCTTCATAAAGTAATCTATAGTTACATTACGCAGGGTCCTATATCTTTCTTTGTGGTGAAAAATCTTGTTTCACTTTACAAAGCGCAAAAATGTGGTAATCATTTTGTTTTAAAAGCTCCGATACAGTCACGAATAAAGACAGCGATTCAGTGAGAGAATCCGTTTCGCTCAGTCCATTCGATGATCACAAAACTTTTCATTAGACTACTGACTTCGGTCCATAGCGAACGTCTTTCGATATGTCTGGGAAATCTACACGGAAGTATGGGATATCTCCTAACATCGTGTCGGACGTTCTTTAGCCCTGCGGTAACATGTTTCGAAATATGAAGTTTATGGATGACTGCAAATGGTCCCCAAGTATCCGAGTGTAACATTTCCCGCCAAATATATTCGACGTAAACACGGCCCACACCTTTATAGAGTCACCACCAGCTTGTAGGGTGCCTTGTTGACAATTTGGGTCCAAGACTTCGTGAGGTCTGCGCCACACCCGAATTCTACTATCAGCTCTTACCGCCGGCCGGAGTGGCCGAGCTGTTCTAGGCGATTCAGTCTGGAACCTCGCGACCTCTACGGTCGCAGGTTCGAATCCTGCCTCGGGCATGGATGTGTGTGATGTACTTAGGTTAGTTAGGTTTAAGTAGTTCTAAGTTCTAGGGGACTGATGACCTCAGATGTTAAGTCCCATAGTGCTCAGAGCCATTTGAGCTCTCACCAACTGAAATCTGGACTTATCTGACTGGGCCACAGTTTTCCAGTCATTTAGGGTCCACCCGACATGTCCAGAAGTCGCCCTTTAGGCGATGTGGTGTTGTTAGCAAAGACACTCACTTCTGTCGTCTTCTACCGTAGCCCATTAACGCCACATTTCGCCGCACTGTGGTAACGGATCTGTTCGTCTTTCGTCCCCGGTTGATTTCTGCGGTTATCTCACACAGTTTTGCTTGTCTGTTAGACTGACAACGCAAACGCAAACGCAAACGCTGCTGTCCTCGGTCATTAAGTGAACGCGGCCACTGCGTTGTCCGTGGTGAGAAGTAATGCCAGAAATTTTATATTATCGGCACATTTTTGACGCTATGGATCTCGGAAAGCTGAATTCTCCAACGATTTCCGAAATGGAAATGGAATTTATCATGCTTCTAGCTCCATCTACCATACCGCGTGCAAAGTCTGTTAATTCCTGTCGTGCGGCTAGGATCACGTCCGACAACTTTTCACATGAATCACCTGAGTAGAAATAACAGTTCCGCGAGTGCGCTGCACTTTTATACCTAGTTTACGCGATACTACCGCCATCTGTATATGTGCATACCGCTATCGTATTACTTTTGTCACGTCAGCGTAAACACCACCTACAAGGCTGTGCGGCGAGCGATCTATCGTCAAGGGACTTGTGACAATCGTGACGCCGAACCCTACAGCCGTTATTGCTAGTAGATATGTCCAGATGTTGTCGCTGCTTCTTTATTCAAGCAGCTCCTCAATTTTCCTCATGAGATTGAGTGCACCACGTTCCAGACCTCCCCATCTCAGAAAAAATCGGAGGAGGTATCGGGAATCGAACAGAACCCTTCCACACCGAAAACAGCTACACGAACTCTTCGGCTTATGACACCGAATACAACGACTGAACAATCTATATCATGTAAAAAATAAATCAAAAGACACTAATTCTAGTCTGTGGAAAACGTGAGCTTAAAGATGTGATGAAACATATTTGTTTGAAACATACAAAGAAATATATACTGAGGTAACAAAAGTCATGGGATACCGAGATGCACATATACAGATGACAGTAATATCGCTTGCGCAATGTATAAAAGGGCAGTGCATTGGTGGAGCTGTTATGTGTACTCACATGATTCACGTAAAATAGCTTTCCAACGTGATTATAGCCGCACGACGAGAATTAAAGGCTTTTGATTTCGGAATTGTAGCTGGAACTAGACGCAAGGGAAATTCCATTTCATAAATCGCTGGTATATTCAGTATCCAGAGATCAACAGTGTCAAGAACGTGCCGAGAATTTCAGATTTATGGTATTACCTCTGACCACGGACAACGAAGTGGCCGACGGCCTTCATGTAACGACAGAAAGCAGAGTTGTCAGTGCTAATAGACAAGCAACATTGCGTGAAATAACCAGAGAAATCAATGTCGAACGTACGATGAACTAGTCCGCTAGGACTGTGCGGCTAAATCTGGCATTAATGGGCCATAGCAGTAGACAACAGATGCGAGTGCCTTTGGTAACAGCTCGACATCGCCTGCAGCGCCTCTCCTTGTGATCATACTGGTTTGATTCTAGACGGCTGAGAAACAATGGCTCGGTCTGACGAGTCTCGATTTCAGTTGGTAGGGTTCGAGTGTGATGCAGATCTCACGAAGACACGGACCTAAGTTGCCAATAAAGCATTGTACATACTGGTGGTAGCTGTGGGCTGTGTTTACATGTGATGAAATGGGTCCTCTGGTTGAACTGGACCGATCGTTGACTGGAGACGGCTATCTTCGGCTACTTGGAGACCATTTGCAGCCATTCATCAACTTCACGTTCCAAAAAACATTGAAATTTGTATGGATGACAATGCGCCATGTCGCCGGGTCACAATTGTTCGCAATTGGTTTGAAGAACATTCTGGACAATTCGAGCGAATGATCTGGCCACCCATACCGCTCGACATGAATCTCGTCGAACGTTTATGGGACGTGATCGAGAGGTCATTTCGTGCACAAAACCCTGCAACCGGCAACGCTTTGGAAATATGGACGGCTATACAGGCAGCGTGGCTCAGTATATCTGCAGGGGACTTCCAACGACTCGTTGAGTCCATGACATGTAGAGCAACTGCACTACGCAGAGCAAACTTTGATCTGACACGATATCAGGATACACCCCACTGCTTTTGTCACTTCATTGTACTATCCTAATATAACGAATTTAAAATGGCATCGCGAAGAGATATAAACAAAATTAGACGTGGATCTTCGAAGAGAACTTGTAAAAAGTGGAGACTAGATAGCAGTGCCAGGAGGGTTATCATGTGAACTGCACTACTGCTCACAGCAAACTAAGGTGCAACTACTAAAAAAAACATGTTTATGTGTCGCTACTGTGGCGTTACTGTGGCGTTATCGTACACATATATGAAAAATATGTATGTAAAAATGGGTAAAAATGTACAGTGAGGTAGGAAGAAGCTATCGAAATAGGTTGCTACTGTAAAATACGAAATGAATTAAAAAACCTAAAAAAAATGATTTTTAGTTATTAAGAAGGGAACGAGTATATGACAATTTGTGTTGCCCAAAACGTATGGCTATAACCACAAATATTCGTGTACAATTGGTTTTTACGTAATTTTGTTAGCTCTTTAAACTTGATACATTGGTATTTTATTCTATATAAATGGAAACAAAGTTATGAGGTAATCAAATATTAACTATTCCACAAATTAGCTGCAAACTCTCTTAAGATAGAGTAACAATGTTAAATAATTAGTGCAACATACTGATACTAAAATATCGTCATGCATTCTTCAACGTAGGCAATTCCACAGACGAAGTGGCGCAGCTCAGGATCACAACACTGCACGCGTATAAACACGTAGTTACGAGCAAAACATGAAATTTCAACAAATAGATGAAAGTAAAACACGAATAGTAGCAGAGCAAAACAAATAACTTATTTTATATCCCTGATATTGTACCAGCATGGGGGCAATCTGTAGTGTAGCAAACGCGGAATAAAACTTTAAAAAGCCAAGATCGTTAGGAAAGCCCATATTCCGATAACGATTTCGGTAATACTACGCTACCATCTTCGAATTTGCAATGGATACAGCCAAGCTGATAAGGTTCAAATGGTTCTAAGCACTATGGGAGTGAACATATGAGGTCGTCAGTCCCCTAGACTTAGAACTACTTAAACCTAACTAACCTAAGGACAGCACCCACATCCATGATCGAGGCAGGATTCGAACCTGCGACTGTAGCAGCAGCGCGATTCCAGACAGAAGCGCCTTGAACCGCTCGGTGACAGCGGACGGCACAAACTGATAAGGTAATAGGTTTACAAGGCAACTACAACAATGTACAAAATTAATTGTCCGTATACTCTGGAAAGTAACATACCTTATGCTCTACAAATTCTCATAATCCGCTCCATCTGCAGCCCCAGTACTACGATATTTCCGAACCGGGGCAAAAACTTGATAGTGGCGCCCCCTGCCCATCCTCCCCGGCCATCGAGCGTTCGAGATAGGACATCAAAAATTAATAAAACTATTTTTCAAAAATATGTACATTTTGTAGCGCACATCTTTCGGAAGAGTTTGATGTATAAAATATATATGGTCGAGGAAATCTAAGACATGTTATTTGGTCTTAAGTGTGCCAAAGTGCAGTGCCACACCTCATTACTTAGTATTCTTCTATCGTACGTCACTGTATTTCGCTCTATGGAATTCTAAGGTGTACTTTTTTGTAATGGAGGCCATCAGGGCTATATTCAGAACCATGGAAATTAAAATGTCCTGTGGCATCTCTCCCGCTCCCAGTCGGCTGGTTTGACATCCTATCCTTTTACAAAAACTCACAATTAATACTGGGTGGGATTATTTGTAACTGGGAGAATAAGAGCACCTTTATTGCCTATTAGCTGATATCTTTCTCCTTTGTGTGTCATAAAATTAAATGTAGGAAACGTAAAACCAGTGAAGACAAGAGACAACCAAGACAGTACACATTTCTTCAGTCCTTAGGTGTCAACATTTTTTCTCTCTAACCTTGCTACAGCTTTGCACAGCGAGCTTTCCTTTCTGCGAAATAATCTATTAGCTCATCAAAGTTCATCAAACGTTTTGCTGTATGAAAAATCAAAATTTCGTTGCCTAATACTGAAAAAGCTGTTAATACGAATAGTATCCAAGAGGGTGTGGTTTCTAGATTTTGAAACGTCCCCTTTGAACTATTTATACACGACTGTGCTTAAACTGACACACAATATTATTTAGCGCAACGCAATCTGACTACCAAAGATCCCTGCAAAAGAATGGCCCTGAGTAACATTAAACTATACCTTTCAGAAATCACTTACCTCACAAAAATCTTCGTTACTCGAACTACTGCAATACAGCGAGCGCCACTACTGCCAACTAAATAAAAGATTCAAACTACGGAAGGCACTAACTACTGATAGAGATAGTTAGCAAATGAAAGATATTAATAGAGAACAAACAATGTATTTACCCTAATATCATCACAAGTCATAATATATGTAATTTCAAAACTCCGCCATCTCTCTCCTCACATCCACCACTGCTGGCGGCTCACCTCTAACTGCGCAACGCTACGCGCTGTTAACATCCAGCTGCCCCTCTACAATGGCAGACAACAATGCAAACCAGCCACAGACTGCACACAGCACAGCCAGCGATTTTCATACAGAGAGCGCCACGTGGCGGCGGCGTTACCAATATAAGAACCTAAACAGCCTACTTACATAGCCCCCATGCTCCCCACAAAAAATTTTACAATTTTTTTTTGGCCAGTGGCCAACACAGATTTGAAAATTTTTTTCATAATTACAGTAAGAAAGATATCAAATGCACACACTGATTAATACAATGTTGGTCAAAAGCTAAAATTTTCTCACAGTCCATAAAGACAGTCCTGATCATTCACCACAGTAAAACTGCCGTTTCTTTTATCAAAGTCTGAGCAGTAAAAGACAATGCACACGGAAGTAGTGGATGTCCATGCAGTCTTGAAGAAGTAGTGTTGTCCTTCCAACAGAACGACAGTGCTGACTCTTGACATGCTGACAGGTAATGGGCCACAACAGAGCAAACCCACAGCAGAGTCATTCGAAGTTCTGACGAATATTGGTAGGTAGGTCATCACAGAGCAGACCCACTGCAGTCCTGGTAGAGATTGTGGTATTGGTGGGCCACCAGAGATGCAGACCCACTGTAGTCCATGTAGAGATGGCCAGCAGCCATCTGCTGCGACTGTGCAGGTGCACAATCACCATTGAAGAGTCTTGTGGATAATAGAGCAAGTCCATAACCACCACTTGTGCACTCACAAAGTTTTTGGAATTGTCCTTAGAACCAGCAATGCTGTTATCCAGTCCCTTGCTGAATTAGTAACACACGTGCAAACACTAACAGTCCCAACTTCTCACATAGTGTCCATATAGTATGACCAACAGAAACGTGTGCAGTGAAATGGATGCTTACAAGTTACTTAATTTGATTAACTGGTGTCAGTTACAATTTTATAACATAAAAATACAATAACAAAGGTACAAAATACATCATTAAAACATAACAATACAGATAACATTTGTAGTACAAGCTTTACAAAAGAATTGAAATAACATATACATCAGTGTTACAGGAATTATGACATAAGTAAATACATAAACGATCAGAATAACTTTTGAAACATCAACTTTACACACGAGCATTAAAACAGAATAAATAATGTCTAACATCTTTACAAATTAAATAACATATTATTAATGCCAATTATATTTGAGGATAACAGTATTCCTCATCATAGTGAATGTAGCTTAATATTAAAAGAAAAAAAATTCTATGAAACTACACAGAGACAGGAAGAAAACAACTACACAAGGGTACACAAACACATAGTGGGATAACACAAAAGGAAAGGACAGGGTTTGTTTTCAGTGTAACATTTGGTACTGCAGTCCACCCCAAAACTTCATTCCATATATCTTTCCTCGTATTTCATCCTTTGTTTCCACCAAAAAAATTCTATCTAAGCATGCTTTCTGTATTTATATGTTCACACATTGCTTACCTCATCATTTATTTCCAAGAAAATCCTACCTAAACCTGTTTTCTGTACTTATTTTCGTATAACTTCTCAATGCATTTCTTCCAATTCATCGCAACTCATTCTCTTATATAGTCTACCCCCTCTTAAGCTAACTTAAATCTACTGAGCTCAGATGCTAAACTAAGGGACGAGGCAATGCAGCATCACATAAAACAATTAACGCAAACAGCAATGACAAAAAAAATGGAAAATCGCAAAGCAAGCTACAGTAAATCTAAATTACCAAGCAATGCAACATTACAAATAATATGAGCCAATGTGCAGCAACAATAAAAATAAATCAATAGTAAAACTAGCTTTACAGAGTAATACAAAGTGAAATTTAGTAGCTCTATGCCTGGCAAACGGCAGCAGAAATAACTTATATCTAAACATGACATAGCTCAAGCAGAAAAAATATTACAGTAAAAACAACAATACAGATAAGGGAAATGTATATTCACATCTTAATGTCTATGTAAGGCACTAACTACTGATAGAGATAGTTAGCAAATGAAAGATATTAATAGAGAACAAACAATGTATTTACCTTAATATCATCACAAGTCATAATATATGTAATTTCAAAACTCCGCCATCTCTCTCCTCACATCCACCACTGCTGGTGGCTCACCTCTAACTGCGCAACGCTACGCGCTGTTGACATCCAGCTGCCCCTCTACAATGGCAGACAACAATGCAAACCAGCCACAGACTGCACACAGCACAGCCAGCGATTTTCATACAGAGAGCGCCACGTGGCGGCGGCGTTACCAATATAAGAACCTAAACAGCCTACTTACAATTTGATTACGTCAGTTTTGCCACTGTCTGCTAGATAAAACGAAATAGGTCTTTCTGATCTTGCAGCAATCATAACACACACCAAACAAGCGCGACTGTTTAGCCACAAAGAACAGAACTTACACGGTTGCTAACTGGGGGTAGCGATCTGACAAAAATTTTCTGTCAAAATTTCATTTTCTTGGATACACCGGGGAGATTAGTTTTTAATCTTTCTAACTTGCCATTCCTGTTAGTTATTTATTTCCACTCCGGTAGTCTGAATTTATGGTTTTTGTTAATAATTATAACAACGCTGGTCATTCGTACACCCAATTAACCACATAAAAAACAGCGTTAGGCATTTACCCGTTCGGGCTTATTGGGCTCAGCTCGCTTAGCCCCGTCCCCTTCTGTCTGTGGGAAAGTTTTTTACTTCTAGATGCGCGGG
Source organism: Schistocerca cancellata (assembly GCF_023864275.1). Taxonomy (NCBI): domain Eukaryota; kingdom Metazoa; phylum Arthropoda; class Insecta; order Orthoptera; family Acrididae; genus Schistocerca; species Schistocerca cancellata. Next base: position 986,005,036 of record NC_064627.1, read on the forward strand.
GATTCCCCTGGCAGAGACATCGTGTGCACTATCTACACATTCAAAAGTCAATTGCGATTCGTTCAAAAATCAACTTAGAATGTGTTCAAATATCTTCAGAAACCAAGAAGGATTCGTTTCAAAATCACGTGAATGATCGTTAGGCCAACGTCCGCTGGATGCTAGGCGCTTTGTGAAAAAAGGATATTTCCTTAATAAACATGAATTTGGCGCGGTTGCCCCTTCCCCCCCCCCCTAGATCCGGGCCTGCCTATCTGCGCTATGAATCATGTTACGTCACGTATATGCATGTGAAAATCATGAACATCACTGGATATCGGCACGACAAATAAAAAAAAATACAATCATATGCAAACATAAGGATAGAGTGCAGAATACGAGTGTCCATGCTCACACAACAGCTAACTGCGGACTGAGGTACAGATTAAACACAACAATTACTCCATTAGCCCATCAGGTGTCAGAACCAAACCAAGTTTAGAATAATCTGTACTAAATAATCATTATTTATATACAAGGCAAAATACAAATCAGAAACCGTAGTTACCTTAAAACAACAAATTATTGTAAAAAGTTTTAGAAAATTCTTCAAAGACTCCATTCCAGTAACATGTAAAATTGGTTTATATACTCAATTTATAAAGTACTCCAGTACGTAATCAAGCCAAATATTCTTTGTGTGCTATAAAATGCATTGATGAAACAGGCTCCAAGTTGAGAAATTTGTGGATCTAACAATAAATTCAGAAACTACATCTACTAAGTTTCATATTCCATACCAAGAAATGGCAATATATGCACTTATTGTGGTCTCTTATACACACAAATGCATAATGTCTAGAGACTTCGTAATGTGCCGCTTGATTTCTAGGTGAATTTATGTTATGGCTAGATATCGAATGGGGGCGTTAACCATTTTAATCTACATCATAGGTACTGTGTAAGTTCTTAATATGTGAATAATAGTTTTAATTTATTGGTCTTATTCATACACTTTCAACTTATACCGTATCTCTGACGTAAGTTGAAATGGTTAACGCCCGAACTCAATGTCTAGCCATAACATTAAGTCAGTTAGACATTAGCGACATACCACCATATATTTAGATATCATACCCTAATGATAGTCGTATCATATACAAGACACCATAATTAGTGTATGTATTGCCATTTCTCGGTATGGAATGTTAATACTTAGTGGAGTTTATTCTGAGTTTGTTGATCGAAACACAAATTTCATAACTTGGAACCTGTTTCATATGTGTTGTTACAGAGTATGAAGAATGTTTGGTTTGATTACTTACTGGCCTACGTTATGAACTGATTATATAAACCAGTTTTACATGTTAACAGAATGGAGTACGAAGAATTCCCTAAAACGTTTTATAAAAAATTGTTGTTTTAAGATCACTAACGTTTCTGGTTTACATTACACTTTGTATGTAATTAATGGTTATTTGAAAGCTTTTTTTTTCCAAGTAGCATACGAACAGTTACTTAGTATTGTCTATTCATGCTTATGCTTTGCATATAACGATTCTAAATTGTACTGTCACAGTGCCACCTGGTGGACTTATGGAACAGTTGTTGTGTTTACTTTGCATCTCAGTCCGTAGTCAAGTGTTGTGTGAGCAAGGGCACTTGTATTCAGAGCACTATCCATATGTTTGTATATATTGTTTATTTTTAATTTGACGTGTCGATATCCAGAGGTGGTTTTCACATACATGTTAATGATGTGACACGATACATAGCACTGATGGAGGAGATTATGAGAAATTTTAGAGCACAAGGTGTGTTACATTGCCAGTTGTGTGGGATGTTAATTTTGTACATTACATTGTTATACTTGACTTGTAAACCTATTACTCAGTCAGCTTTGTCCTACCCAATGCGGATCCGAATTTGGTAACGTAGTCTCACCGAAACTAGTTATCGAAATAAATGCTTTACTAGCTATCTTCGCTTTTCTAAGTTTTTCTTCTGAGTAAATTAAATAATTGACTCATAACAATCACAGTACCATCACTTAGGCACTATGGTTTCAGTAAACGGAACATATTACTTAAGTTAACATCGTGAGATTGACAATATCGGGTTCAGTTGTGACTTTGTTTTATTATAAACACGACTTTTTGGAAAATGGTGTTTCCATCTTCAAGTGCACAAGTTTAATTGTCAGCCGCGAGGTGGTCGCATATCATGGACTCCAGATTGCTCTGTGGAACAGGAGAACGTGCTTTTGACGCCATGCTGCCCGCTCGCTCCACTCCGTAAAACAGCGTCAAGTGTGCCTGTTACACAGTGAAGTATGGGGTGCACGCCAAGCGACCACGTGGCAGCTGACTACTAAATTTGTACACCTGAAGATAGGAATATAATTTTCCCGAAACCGGTCGTGTTTATAATACAACAATCTCTCAACTGAAGTGGATATTTTCAGTCTCACCCTGCTGCTCAGTTGCGGAATTTCTTTAAACAACATCTTATTCAATAAATGAAGCGTAGCCACAAGTTAAGACATTGAGCTTCAATATGTATTGCCTGTAAAACAGGAGCATTAAATATACTTAATTTTGTTTGAATCTTCTCTGATTTGGGCTGAATGTTATAATAGCTGAATCATACAACAATTCTAGGTACATTTCAAGAGAGAATGTTGGCGCGTTAGCAGACAATGGAAAAATGAAATCAATACCACTCACTTTATATGGAATTGCGAATGTAACGACAGCTGTTAACCCTAGAAGTGTGCACCAGGATCAGTCTGACCCTGCTTGTTACTGTGCATGCGCCACTACACATACACATCCCACTCCTACGAATGTAAATTCAGCGCTGAGTGATACCTAGCAAGGGACGGACGTTCGAAGACGTGAAACAATGTTCTTAAATTAACTGAGAAATTTTTTTTTGAAGAGTCACTTTGACCCTGCAGTACATATTGTGTAACTGCTCTGTCGGTGAGTGTGAAGTACATTATGTGAAAATGGCACGTGGAAATGACATTTTATTAGTGGAAGATCCTACGTGGCAAGAATTCTTATAAGAACACAATCATACTAGTGACATACTGGTAAGTGACTTTCCTGATGAAAGGGACTCTGAAGCGGATGATCCTGCAGCAGTTGTGGGCAATGGTGACACTAATCAGTCTTCCCGAATTTTCAGACAGCGATGAAGAAAATACAATCGTCCACAGTAAGAATGGCCTCTGCTGAAATACAGCTGTCCCTAATACAAGAGGTCGGGCAGTTGCCGGTAACATTCTAGACTATATTCCAAGAGCGTGGAAATAATGATTGAACGCATTAATGAATAACTGAGAGCATATCAAAATATTTGTGTTATGTGAATTTCATTAAATGAATAGCATCTCCAGCTAATTAACTGCAAATGAAGTCTTTAGATCCGGATCGCTATCAAATTTCATCGTCGAAAAGCTTCCATGACAGTCTGTACTTTGCCTCCAATTTTGGGGTCAACAGAAACATCCGATCTCACGCGTCGGCTTTGACCCGTGACGTAAGGGTGTTGTGGTGTGTGACGTCATTTCAATCTTTATGGTCTATATGTTTTGTCGCTACTCGTTATGTCTAATGAATCAATATTGTTTTTTTCTTTTTTTTATTTGTTTCTTTTTTTTATCTTTTGATTGACCTACACATTGATCTGTAGCGTAGCCCTGAATACGAGGTTAGGTTGGGAGTTTTTTTTTTGGCGGGGGGGGGGGGGGGGGGGGGGGGTCAGGGGGGGGGGCGCAGCCCCCCCCTGCCTGGCCTTGAGTACCACTTGTTTATTATTATCTTTGTTTGCTATCAATGTTAGCAGATTGTTCTTGTGAAACCTTTGTGTGTGTTCTTTTTCTATGTGTTTTCGTCTTTGTAATACGTATGCAACGTTTCTATATCCGCCATATTGGAATTGTCGTTTCCGCTATATTTGTGACGTCATGGGTCAAAGCCGACGGGTTAGATCGGACGCTTCCGTATTTCCCAATTTTGGATGCATTAATACTACAACTGATTATAAAAGTACATGACAGAGGTGAAATAAAATGCGTTTAGTATCTGAGAGTCCAATTTCATTATAAAATATTCTATATTCAAGCAATTCCTCCAGCAAATAATTAAGGATCACTGTGACCCTCGTTTACATTTCGGGTGACAATTTCAGAGGTGTACACTACTAGAGTTAAGACGAGCTATCAATGTGCAGAGATACGTCTCGTCAGTAAATGTCACACGAGAAAGGTTCATTGCCATGGCATGAAATTCGTATCCGACATCAAGAGAGACATCAGTTGTTTCCGGTTACACCGACTGTAGTCGTTATCACGCAGAATATTGTGCGTACGTAGTCGTAATCACCCAGTATATTGTGTGTACAGCAGACAGCTGCATATGTGGAACCATAACGGCGGAGATCGGCTGGTAGCAGCGGTGAATGCGCCGCTGCCGTCGAATTCCAGCTCCACGCGTTCTTCGGTACTGGAGTCCAGCCGCAGTTTCCGCACGCGCGTGCGCTCTCCGCAGCTACGCGCTGCGTGCCGCATTGCGTGTCAAGTGCGTGCTGCATTGTACGTGCTGCGACGTTCATGTTGAGATAGCAACGTACGTAGCCCCGACAACCGCTAGGACGCATAGTCATGCAATATTTTACTGTCAACAGAAGACATAATGTCGCAATACAGTCAGTCATCATTTCCCAGTTTTGTTAATGAGTTCAGCATGCATCGGAAATCATTTTAATTTGTATACTTCACATATAACTAGGTACCACGTTTGCCTTCATCGTAGTTTTGAAAATCGATTAATTTTTACTGTTAGAAGATGTGAGAAAATTAAGTGCAAATGATAAGAATATGGAAAACTAGCTTAGGGGCCAGTCCTTCGCCGTAGTACGCTGTACGGCATGCACACATTTTTTTGTTTTTGTTTTCCTTTAACTGAATATTCGTGTTGTTCACAAACTGCAACACCTTCTAAATTTTTCACGCTAATCAAGGCCTTAGAAGCATAGTCTTTTCCCAACGAATCTTTTACCAGAAAGCGACTCTGGTAGCTGGAGTCTAAGGTTTTTGTTGATCATGCCCTATGCATTCTTGTGCTGATATTTCCTTAGAAACTTTAATCCCCCATCAAATATTTCTTTATATCTAATTTAAAAACGAAATGCCAATTTTCGTAGATTTAGCTTTAAAATTTTTAAATATAACAAAACAAGTTATTAATAATTTTCGTCCTCTATTCCACCCCCTTAGGGTTTGAATTTCCAAAAATCAGTGAAATACTTACTTCTTTTTATTTCCAACAAAGAAGCTAAACATAAATTTTCGTAAATTTTTCTTTCAGAATGCTTTCATACTGACATAATTTCATAAAACTTTTCAAACCCTACTTCACTCCTTTAGGGGGTTGAGTTCCCAAAAACACTGTTTTATAACCGAGAAGTCAAATACTAATTGTCATAGATGCAGGTTTAAATACTTTGCGTTTTGCTTTAAAAAAATTGGTTTCTGAACCACTTTCACCCACTATTTTACCCCCTTGGTGGTTGAATTTCCAAACATGCTGAAAGAACGGAAAAAACAACCTTGGTTGCACAAGATATGTTTATTTAATCTTCACATGTGACGCTGTTCACCTGTTCTAGACATCATCAGATACTGCGGTAATCATGGAGTGGAGTGATGTTAAATGCTGAAATATGTATTTTTTCCGACTGAGAAACGAAATACCAGTTTTCATAGTTCTAGCTCGAAACTGCCTTAATAGCGGCACGTTTTCAAAAAGCCTTTCATCCCCCAGTTCACCCCCCATTTCACCTCCTTAGGAGTTTCCGACGGTTCCTTGATAAACGATGCCTACGGTATAACATCCACATCTCCCCCGAATTTCCAGTTTCTGTCCTTGACGGTTTGGACTGGGCGGTGATGAGTCAAATACTAATTTTCAAAGATGTAAATTTTCAGATACTTTAGTAGTTATTTAATAAAGGTTTATTAAAAAAAGTCACCACTATTTAACCCCCAAAGTGGTAAACGCCGAGACATGTATTTCTTTATTTCTTTCCGAGATACCAAACATCAATTTTTGTAGGTCTAGCTTTAAAATTGTTTTATCGGCAACGTATTTTCGAAGAATCTTTCATTCCCTATATCGCCCCCTTAGGGATGAAATTTCTAAAAATCCTTCTTCGACAACGTCTACAGTACAAGATCGAGACCTTCTCCAAAGTTCAAGTTTCTGTCCCTAGCAATTGCGATGAGCAATGATAGTCAATCAGTCACGACATTGCCTTTTATATGTGTAGATAGTGGTGCACTGCACCCCGTCAAGACAAACACTTGACAGACCGTATCTCGTCACAGTCCCGTGCGTAGTTCACACGCAACTAGAACGAGGTTCTTAAATTACGCTTACAATCGGCGCCTACTAAAAATGTTCTGTTACAACGTGCAACATTGATCCGGTGGGTGACGCTTGCGTGCCGTGGAGTTTCAGCGTGTTCACCGTAAAACCATGTTTTAATATACTTGTGACATATTTTATCACGTTAAGTTCCGATGGATGCCCTAGACATGAATTATTACAGCCCATTAAATCTCATGAATTCATTGCCGTCTATTCGTCGTTTGTACCGCACGACCACTTACAAGCATATTTACGACACTGGGATTGCGTATGACGTTCCTGCCAATGGTGTTAGATATGAACAATTATTAAAAGGTCCAGCTGTGTTTCGTGGTTATAAATATGATTTCGCTTTCGGTAGTGTGGAAGTTATGAGTAATGTAGAAGTTATGGGTGTCCAAAATAGGATGACATCTGTTTCACTTCGCCTTGATAAATATAACAAAATATTTCTGCTCCTCGTGATGTTCTGACTTTTAACATTATTCGAGGCTACATCGACATATTCAGGAAAAGTATCATTGTCGTTGTCTGTGGATAGCCAACAAAGATTACATACTTTGTGTAACCAGGATAGAAACTCTATTCATGATATTACAATGAAATCTGTTGTTAATTTATTATTTATTCTTAGGTGCAAGTGTTTCATCTAGTATAATGCATTTCTCCCTTTTTTGTGTCCTATGCCATTGCCACCATGTCTCTATACGTGTCCTTCCCATATACATTGATTATGTGTGATCCATTATTTTTTTCATCTACAGTATAACATGTCATCATCTGCGCGTTTTCGGTCTACTACTTACAGTTTTGTATATGTCCATTTCCACTCTGTATTAAGTTGCAAATACTTAGAAGAGTTTTTGGTGAAGGGTAGGACATTGTGTAAGATTAATAGATCTCTTTTCTTTAACTACATCATTATTTTGTTTCCCTGTCTTCCTTATGTCGATGTCCTTGGCAGTTGATAAATTATTTTTGTTTTATTTTAATACCCACCAAATGCTTTCACACCTCAAGGTATCTTCATCCTTGCGTTGCTTTCTACACCTATGCTATTTTCGCTTTTTCTACGTTCCTTGGTTCACTTCACCTCGCTTACTATGTAAAAGAAACTGTTTATGACTGTTAATACAATAGTGAAAACTTGTATGTACGTACCAGACATTGAACTCATAAGATCCATAGACTTATTTTGGAACTGGCTGACTATTGTGAGCTTCCTCTGTAGGTAGAAACTGCTTGTTCGCATGATATGAGACCTTCACAAATGAGGAGTGGAAGGTGAAATATGTTCTCTCATTAGAGCATGAAATAGATGGCACTACACACAATTAATGTGATATTTCTTACAGTAAATTATCAGCAGCGCAGAGAGATAGGTGACTTCACTGGAACAGTTAAACGTAAGCAGAACCTTCAGTGCTTTTGGAAATGAAAGGATACGAAAGTTGCGTGGTTTCGCAGAGAAGGTTGACTCCTAACGCCAAGCACAGAGGATATAACACGTGTGTGTGTGGAGCTGGTCTCGTACACTCTCACTTGTCTTTACGAAGTGATTAGTTCTCACCTAAAAACAGAGTACATCTTCTCACAGAGATACTAGGAAGTTGCTCGAAGTGATTCACACACAATGAGGCTTGCTAGTAAGAGCAAAATACAAGTCTCGTATAATTAATGAATAACAGGCAAATCACATGTCAGCTTCCTCGGCTGAAAGCGAAAGAGTGTCATTAAGGAAAGGTTCAGTTTTTAGTTCTTCAACAGGCAACGCACCTATCTTTGCTATCAATCATTATGAACTGTAGTATCACAAACACAATTGCGTCACACTTTTTTTCTCCGTAGTCAATTAAATGTATGTACAATGCATGTTAAAACGATTTATTGTGTGTTCAAAGTCGTGGTATGTTTGTTTTAAACCTGCAGAAAACGTGTTCTGCATATTTTTCATGTAACTGGCTATCACCAGGAAAATATGTGACGCCTGCGAAGACCGAGTGTGCCAAGTACCTGCTGCTGTGTGAATGGAAGGTCATAGCTGTTGGGGAAGCACTCTATTGCTCTCGGGAGTTCTGTTTGTTATAACTAACGCGATGTATTATTTTCTAATGGTGATTTTGTATACATATGATTGGTTCAAATGGCTCTGAGCACTGTGGGACTTAACATCTGAGGTCATCAGTCCCCTAGAACTTAGAACTACTTAACCTAACTAACCTAAGGACATCACACACATTCATGGCCGAGACAGGATTCGAATCTGCGACAGTAGCGGTCGCGGGGTTCCAGACTGAAGCCCCTAGAAACGCTTGGCCACAACGCCCGCTTCATATGATTGTTCTTGGATGTAGGAAAGTTATGCTATGATTCCTGTGATCTTTTTGAGTTATAATGACATTTATTTCGAAGTGAATTTGTGTTAATCGCAAGTACAGAATACAATAGAAAAATGTCTTGTACTAAATCTACGTCAACGGTAGTTTATGAAAAATATTCATTGCTAACCAAAATAAGAAGTTAATGAAAAAACAACATGTAAAATATTTTAGCTGTCTCGTCGGTAGAATATCGTGTGAATAAGAAAAAGGTATGAGGAATCAGTTGAGTAGGTTATGAAGTATTGTGGAACAATTGGTACAACTTTAAAGCATAAAACACAGAAAGAAACAAACCTGAAATTTTATAAAACAGTCGCATCATCAACCTTGTTGTATGGACATGAATCGTGGATATTGAGTAAGAGACAAGAAAAAAATATAAAAAATAGAAACCAGATTTAACACCAAATCAAGATACTGAAAACAGGTTGAAAATTTTCAGTGTGAAAGAAAAATAAAGTGACAACAAATAGTAATGGTATGAACATCTACAAAGAATGGATCCAGACTACTGCGGCAGATTATCAACTGTAAATGAAATGGGGAAAAAAAATATCCCGAAAGACCAGTTGACATATGGACTCAAATTGCCTTCCATTGTGATAAAGACGCCTCGCAGATACTCGCCACATGGCTTCCACGAAATCCAGGCCACATGCAGACCAGAGCAAGCCATCAATATTTTTATCTTAAAACCACCGCCCGCATCTCGTGGTCGTGCGGTAGCGTTCTCGCTCCCCACGCCCGGGTTCCCGGGTTCGATTCCCGGCGGGGTCAAGGATTTTCTCTGCCTCGTGATGGCTGGGTGTTGTGTGCTGTCCTTAGGTTAGTTAGGTTTAAGTAGTTCTAAGTTCTAGGGGACTTATGACCACAGCAGTTGAGTCCCATAGTGCTCAGAGCCATTTGAACCATCTTAAAACCACCTTTTTGTTGCGCAGAAACGTGCGCAGATGCATTATCTTGCTGAAACATTAGACTTTCTTCCCCTAGGTCCTCATACAGTCTAATCCATTCTGTCTCTAGAATCACAGTGTACATATTAGAGTTGATTCTAGTATTTGCTAAAGGAATGCGTTATTTACCTTTAGTGCAGAGTGCTGTCCAAATCATAACACTTCCACCACCATAATTTTTGGTAATTCTTACCTGCTGCTCTGTTCTCAGATCATGCCAGTCATACTGAAAGCCATCCGAATCATCTAAATTAGATTTCTTTTCATCACTGCGGATCACTTTATCACATTTTAAACTCCATGAGACAAGTTTTCCAGCAAACTCCAAAGTAGCCTGTGTATGTTTGGGTGTTAGTGCACGTTTCTGCATCGATCTTGAATGCAAAGTGTTTCATTTTGGGAAACTTTGTCGTACACGTCTGGCAGCTACTAGCAGCTGTAAATCAGCAACAGATTGGTAATAACAGCCGTTTATGGTTCTTGCTTTGAGCAAAAGTAACCATTTCGACGCCTCAGATAATTACCTACTTTGTTTATATTTTGCTTTCTGTCCATATTGTGAGCCGAATGTAACGAAACTGCAAATCACTGAACATGAACGGTTCAACTTCTTGACGACTAGAGGGTCCCATTGCCGTCTAAGACACGACTTTTGCTTTCTCGTTACGTGATAACTGTTTTCCGCGTGATTGTCGTAATGGTGGTTTATGTACACAATACACACTGTCACTAAAGGTGTCTGGTTCCTGTCTGCAAGAAAGGCACGTACAAACACACTAACACCGCACTCAGCCGACTGCCGTTATACCGAGTTCAACCGTCTGCCACCTGAATCGTTGATGTCTTGTTACTGACCCCGAATGAGATGAGATCTGACTCTATTTATCCTTATACTGGATAACTATTGCAGCCTGCAATTACTTTTCCTGCAAATATCCAAGACTTTGTATTTACTTCCAATGCTGTGTTTGATTGAACTAACTGCATAGCAGATTGAAGAATTTAATCACTGTCGTAATTCCTGCTTTTCTCTTACCAGCTTTTCTGTCTCGCGGGAAAAATGTGCTTGCAACCATGTTTTGAAAATGTCATAAACTTAATGAGCTTCTTGTTGGACGGATGATTTTTATATGGTTACAGAATATGGTAAATCAGCAATTAAAATAATTAAATAAAGGGGAACAACATAAAATATATCACAACTTTTAAGGAAAACGAAATTTTGCAGTGCAATGTAGTCAACAAAAATACTAGTGGGCTCAATAACGAGCGATTTCGGTGATAAATTGGGAAGATTGCCATAATTATTCTAAAGGTTTTCAGTCTTACCTGAAGAATAGATGAACGTTTTTAGGCATGTTAGATTGTGACAAATGGGCCGGCCGGTGTGGCTGAGTGGTTCTAGGCGCTTCAGTCTGGAACCGCGCGACCGCTACGGTCGTAGTTTCGAATCCTACCTCGGGCATGGATGTGTGTGATGTCCTTCGGTTAGTTAGGTTTAAGTAGTTCTAAGTTCTAGGGGACTGATGACCTCAGATGTTAAGTCGCATGGTGCTCAGAGCCATTTTTTGTGACAAATGGTCAGCCCAATGCGGACAATTCTGCATTTAGCACAGAGAAAAAATATTCAACGTAAGAATAAATACCACGAAATTTTTTTGGAATGAATGAGACACTGGTGTTTCGCTGCGAGCCAGAATTCAGAAATCAAACAATTGCTGGAAGTCAGTGGTCCTTCACCCAGAAAACAATGTCTCGAAGTTGTTTGTCCCTTTATCGTATGCTCTGACGTGTAGAAGCTGCAGTGCCGGACTGCCACGAAAATCACTCCGAACTGTTCTGACTGAATTCCTCTTGTTGAAAGGGAGAATGCAAGACGCCTCCCGTTCCTTTGTGATTCGCCGTCTAGACTGGACGCACATTGTATAATGTGGGAGCGAGCTGCCAGCACCAGGGACGGATCCCTCAGTGCTCTCCGCAGACCCTGTGCGACCCACACGTGCCACACTTTCATACAATGGGTCCAGGAATGCTGGCGCTATTGTGTTGTTCATATGGGGTTCTGGACATGCCGGCGTGTCGAGCATGGTGCTCCCAAGGACGTGACTCTACTACCCGGGCCGATTAGCTATTCTGAGTCTCGTACGACTTCACAGTCGCTGTACGTAGGGACACTGGCACTCTGGCACTCACGCACGCCCACTCCATGGAAACAATTTCTGGGAGATTAAATTCCTTCATACGATTTGGATGAATTTCTATCGTCGCCAGTAGATAATTTTAACTGGACTACGTATTAGGCACGGTTTTTTGAACCATCGTGATTTGTTCCTCTCATTGTAACGAACCACTGAAGATGTGCCACGTTCAAACCCATTGTAAATCATTTTTCTTTAATGTGAATTTGTCATCTAAGCAGTCTGATGATATATCAGATACAGAACAGGCTACCGAATACGTTCTAGCCTTTGGTCACCGTATAAACATGGAGCGAGAGATGTAATTATGTACCGTGGACACCGGCGTTCTCGAAATCCTTACCAAGTAGCCAAATGTCCATTTTACCTTTCTACTTTCTTGCCTTTTAACAAGCTTTCCAGGTTCGTTTTTTACCTTTATTATCCTTTCATCCCTCTCGCCCCACCGGAAGGGAGGGGGATGGAGGGATATCAGCTGGTAAAATTCGCTGCTCTTCTGCGAAACGATTATAAAAATTGTGAAAGGTGCTAAAAATTGACACTGTGATAGAAAAAATAAATGTTTTACTCAGTAGTTACATTAGTTAATAGATAAAAAGCTAATTTGTCATTGATTAAAATGTGTTCCACAGATGAATGCAAAAATGAAGGTTTACACAATAAAATAGACAGATGGTCATTTGCGTATCTTAAAAGATGAAAAGCTGACGGTTTCGCTCATTAAAATAGGTAGACAGATTAGTGAAGTGATGTCTCTATGTAGACTGCCAGCGAGAGGGGTATCATAGGACTGTGACATTTCTCCCTGTACATAATGACACCGTCAAAGAGGTCGGAGACGCGGACCGAGGTTCAGGCGACTCTCTTGCCCTTGAGGTGGCAAACTGCCCCTAAATACGAAAGAATCGGCAATGACCAACCGCACGAGGATGCAGAAGGCAATGGTAACCACTATGTTAAAACGTATAACGTGTATCCACAGGACATATGGCCTGTATTTTAAAAAAAAGTGACATGATGATCTCTCCAAAGGATAAAGTTTCACGAGTCAGGGTGTAAAATGTTATAAAGTGGTAGGGAAGCTAAAAAATCTGAAAAGGGAATTGTTAAGGCTTAGTCTAGATACAGTGAGAGTAAGTGAAGTGAAATGGGAAGAAGACAAGGACTTCTGGTCTGCTAAGTGTACGTAATACTAACAGCAGTAGTAAATATTATTACGGTAGTTTGATTCTCTATGAATTGGAAGGTATGGAGAGAGAGAGTTGCTGTGAAAGGTCCAGTCAGAAGGTCGTTCTCATTAGAGTCGAAAACAAAACAACAGCGGCAGCAATAGTTCGGGGAAATAGGACGACATTGGGAGCAGAATATGAGGAGAGAGAGAAATCTTGAAACATCCCCTTAGAAAAATTTATAAATGACTGTGCTGGTAAACCTCTTATGTTATTTGATTTTCAAACAGCTGAGAAAAACTGAACGTATTCAGACATTGCTCTCTTTACTTATTCTGATCATCACTAAACTGACACACAATATTTTTAGCGCAACGCAATCTGACTTTCACTAATCCTTACAAAAGAATGAATCACTTACCTCACAAAAATCTTCGTTACTCGAACTACTGCAATACAGCGAGTGACAATACTGCCAGCTAAATAAAAGATTCAAGCTACTGAAGGCTCTAACTACTGATATGCATAGTTAGCATATGAAAGATTTTGATAGAGAACAAACAATGTATTTATCTTAATAGTGTTCAAAAGTCATTATATATATATATATATATATATATATATATATATATATATATCCGCTCTCAAAACTCTGCCATCTCTCTCCCAACATCCACCACTGCTGGCGGCTCACTTCCAACTGCGCAACGTTCCGCGCTGTTCACATCCAACTGCCCAACACTACAATAGCAAATATTCCAACAATGCAAATCAGCCACAGACTGCACACGATACAGTCAGTGATTTTCATACAGAGCGCTACCTGGCGTTACCAACATAAAAGACTAAACAGCCTACTTACATAGTATCCTGAGAAAAATATGGGCAAGTTACAGGGCAAGACGTATAATACACGGTATGTTGAAAGACGTGCATTTCATTTTCATTCATAATACTCGCCTTTCATATTTTATTGTTTTTGCTATTCTTTTATTATTTCACAATTGCAGTGGGATGCCTATATGGCTAGACAATTTTCTGTGGCATTATTACGCAGGTCAGTGAGAGAGCTTGGGCGTAGGATATTTTTAGTTATTTGTAAACCCAATTTAGCAGTATCCCTGGAGTGGCCTTTTCCGTCGTCGATCGTTATTGTAGGGAGCATGTTGGACCAGTCTGAATGCTATGTAGTGGCCAAAGTTGTCGCTCTTACTAGTCTCACAAGTTGTAGTACCAACCCTGAAGCTTAACTTCTCACTCCCTTTTAACGCAGCAGAGTAACCTGCCTGATGAAACTGTGACCGTCTTTTGACGAATCACGAGCCATTTTCTGGTGTTCGTGCGGCTAGCCATAACGACACGGTGCTCCAAGGCATCCCGTGGCCTCTGATTGATCGAATTAGGGGTGCGCCAATCCTCGCAACCCAACGCTCCCAGCTATCCTTTGGAGACGTGGAACCTCCGTCAGTTCTGTCCTGTTCTTGCCAGCTGGTTGAGGCTTGAGGTCGCGTTACTAATATCGGTAAGCATGTTTGCACTCAGAGAATGCGAGCTTAGTTGTTTATAATGAACATAGAGCACTAGGGATTCGTTAGTGAGAGAGCATTATTTTCTTTTCGTTTTTCATAAAATTTGTTTCGTCAAGTCGATAATTCATGAGAAATTCTGGACCTGGCGTTGGACCTTTTTCCGTTAGGGGCGCGAGGTCAGCTATAGGCCATATCAGGACAAAGATTCTTGCAGTATCGCCTTCACCATCTCTTCTTTACTCTTCTTCTTAAATGCGCGTGCGGATTTCAGTTTATACACTCCTGGAAATGGAAAAAAGAACACATTGACACCGGTGTGTCAGAACCACCATACTTGCTCCGGACACTGCGAGAGGGCTGTACAAGCAATGATCACACGCACGGCACAGCGGACACACCAGGAACCGCGGTGTTGGCCGTCGAATGGCGCTAGCTGCGCAGCATTTGTGCACCGCCGCCGTCAGTGTCAGCCAGTTTGCCGTGGCATACGGAGCTCCATCGCAGTCTTTAACACTGGTAGCATGCCGCGACAGCGTGGACGTGAACCGTATGTGCAGTTGACGGACTTTGAGCGAGGGCGTATAGTGGGCATGCGGGAGGCCGGGTGGACGTACCGCCGAATTGCTCAACACGTGGGGCGTGAGGTCTCCACAGTACATCGATGTTGTCGCCAGTGGTCGGCGGAAGGTGCACGTGCCCGTCGACCTGGGACCGGACCGCAGCGACGCACGGATGCACGCCAAGACCGTAGGATCCTACGCAGTGCCGTAGGGGACCGCACCGCCACTTCCCAGCAAATTAGGGACACTGTTGCTCCTGGGGTATCGGCGAGGACCATTCGCAACCGTCTCCATGAAGCTGGGCTGCGGTCCCGCACACCGTTAGGCCGTCTTCCGCTCACGCCCCAACATCGTGCAGCCTGCCTCCAGTGGTGTCGCGACAGGCGTGAATGGAGGGACGAATGAAGACGTGTCGTCTTCAGCGATGAGAGTCGCTTCTGCCTTGGTGCCAATGATGGTCGTATGCGTGTTTGGCGCCGTGCAGGTGAGCGCCACAATCAGGACTGCATACGACCGAGGCACACAGGGCCAACACCCGGCATCATGGTGTGGGGAGCGATCTCCTACACTGACCGTACACCACTGGTGATCGTCGAGGGGACACTGAATAGTGCACGGTACATCCAAACTGTCATCGAACCCATCGTTCTACCATTCCTAGACCGGCAAGGGAACTTGCTGTTCCAACAGGACAATGCACGTCCGCATGTATCCCGTGCCACCCAACGTGCTCTAGAAGGTGTAAGTCAACTACCCTGGCCAGCGAGATCTCCGGATCTGTCCCCCATTGAGCATGTTTGGGACTGGATGAAGCGTCGTCTCACGCGGTCTGCACGTCCAGCACGAACGCTGGTCCAACTGAGGCGCCAGGTGGAAATGGCATGGCAAGCCGTTCCACAGGACTACATCCAGCATCTCTACGATCGTCTCCATGGGCGAATAGCAGCCTGCATTGCTGCGAAAGGTGGATATACACTGTACTAGTGCCGACATTGTGCATGCTCTGTTGCCTGTGTCTATGTGCCTGTGGTTCTGTCAGTGTGATCATGTGATGTATCTGACCCCAGGAATGTGTCAATAAAGTTTCCCCTTCCTGGGACAATGAATTCACGGTGTTCTTATTTCAATTTCCAGGAGTGTAGATTGTAACTTCGTGAAATAGATTCATGCTTCTTTGTGCTAGAACACGAGATCACCTGGCGAGCGGTTGGTCTTGCGTACCGATAATTCCATAGCAGCTTCCTAGCCTTGTAGTGATTTTATTTTCTTCGCTTAAACGAGTGTTGATATCACGGATATTCACGCGAGTTACTCGGTTTTCCGTGGAGAGGCGACTTCGGCACTTTCTTCTTCTGGAGTGCATGATGATAATTCGACTCTCCTGCAAAAATGGTAGCGTTTCTATTTAGTCACAACGATAAGAACCCTTGTTCTAGACCCGTCACTCCTCTTGTTCTTCGCCATTGTGGAGAGGGAAGACTGCTGAATCAATTTTTCCTTCCTCCCGCAAAATTACTTTCAGTAGTATCTGAATGATACCCAATGAATGATACTGAATGATGAATATCAACAAAAGCAAAACGAGGATAATGGAATGTAGTCGAATTAAGTCGGGTGAATGCTGAGGGAATTAGATTAGGAAATAAGACATTTAAAGTAGTAAAGGAGTTTTACTATTTGGGGAGTAAAATAACTGATGATGGTCGATGTAGAGAGGATATAACATGTAGACTGGCGATGGCAAGGCAAGCGTTTCTGAAGAACAGAAATTTTTTGACATCGGGTATAGATTTAAGTGTCAGGATGTCGTTTCTGAAAGTATTTGCGTGGAGTGTAGCCGTGTATAGAAGTGAAACATGGACGATAAATAGTTTAGACAAGAAGAGAATAGAAGCTTTCGAAATGTGGTGCTACAGAAGAATGCTGAAGATTAGATGGGTAGATCACATAACTAATGAGTAGGTATTGAATAGAATTGGGGAGAAGAGAAGTTTGTGGCACAGCTTGAGTAGAAGAAGGGATCGGTTGGTAGGACATGTTCTGAGGCATCAAGGGATCACAAATTTTGCATTGGAGGGCAGCGTGGAGGGTAAAAATCGTAGAGGGAGACCAAGAGATGAATACACTAAGCCGATTCAGAAGGATGTAGGTTGCAGTAAATACTGGGAGATGAAGAAGCTTGCACAGGATAGAGTAGCGTGGAGAGCTGCATCAAACCAGTCTCAGGACTGAAGACCACATCAACAACAAGTATATGAATATTTTCTTTGTATTTATGCAAGTTCTTGATTACGCTCTTTCTTGTAACAAAGATGACATACTAATGTCTATCTGCCTTCATCAATTAAATGATACTCTCCTCCCACATAAAAGCACCTTTCAACTCCCAAATTAACCCTTACGATCAGAAAAGTAACCAATCAATAAATGCGTTGCTTAGTCGGTCTCCGTAATGTCATGCGGATCTGAATTTAATTGATGAAAGGAGAAAATATAAAAATGCAGTAAATGAAGTAGGCAAAAAGGAATACAAACGTCTCAAAAATGAGATCGACAGGAAGTGCAAAATGGCTAAGCAGGGATGGCTAGAGGATAAATGTAAGGATGTAGAGGCTTATCTCACCAGGGGTAAGATAGATACTGCCTCCAGGAAAATTAAAGAGACCTTTGGAGAAAAGAGAACTACTTGTATGAATATTAAGAGCTCAGATGGAAACCCAGTTCTAAGCAAAGAAGCGAAAGCAGAAAGGTGGAAGGAGTATATAGAGGGTCAATACAAGGGCGATGTACTTGAGGACAATATTATGGAAATGGAAGAGAATGTAGATGAAGATGAAATGGGAGATATGATACTGCGTGAAGAGTTTGACAGAGCACTGAAAGACCAGAGTCGAAACAAGGCCCCGGGAGTAGACAACGTTCCATTAGAACTACTGACGGCCTTGGGAGAGCCAGTCCTGACAAAACTTTATCATCTGGTGAGCAAGATGTATGAGACAGGCGAAATACCCTCAGACTTCAAGAAGAATATAGTATTTACAATCCCAAAGAAAGCAGGTGTTGACAGATGTGAAAATTACCGAACTATAAGTTTAATAAGTCACGGCTGCAAAATACTGGCGCGAATTCTTTACAGACGAATGGAAAAACTAGTAGAAGCCGACCTAGGGGAAGATCAGTTTGTATTCCGTAGAAATGTAGGAACACGTGAGGCAATACTGACCCTACGACTTATCTTAGAAGCTAGATTACGGAAAGACAAACCTACGTTTCTAGCATTTGTAGACTTAGAGAAAGCTTTTGACAATGTTGACTGGAATACTCTCTTTCAAATTCTAAAGGTGGCAGGGGTAAAATATAGGGAGCGAAAGGCTATTTACAATTTGTATAGAAACCAAATGGCAGTTATAAGAGTTGAGGGGCATGAAAGGGAAGCAGTGGTTGGGAAGGGAGTGAGACAGGGTTGTAGCCTCTCCCCGATGTCATTCAATCTGTATATTGAGCAAGCAGTGAAGGAAACAAAAGAAAAATTCGGAGTAGGTATTAAAATCCATGGAGAAGTAATAAAAACTTTGAGGTTCGCCAATGACATTGTAATTCTCTCAGAGACAGCAATGGACTTTGAACGGAATGGATAGTGTCTTGAAAGGAGGATATAAGATGAACATCAACAAAAGCAAAACGAGGATAAAGGAACGTAGTGGAGTTAAATCGGGTGATGCTGAGGGTATTAGGTTAGGAAGTGAGACGCTTAAAGTAGTAAAGGAGTTTTGCTATTTGGGTGAGCAAAATAACTGATGATGGTCGAAGTAGAGAGGATATAAAATGTAGACTGGCAATGGCAAGGAAAGCTTTTCTGAAGAAGAGAAATTTGTTAACATCGAGTATAGATTTAAGTGTCAGGAAGTCGTTTCTGAAAGTATTTGTATGGAGTGTAGCCATGTATGGAAGTGAAACATGGACGGTAAATAGTTTGGACAAGAAGAGAATAGAAGCTTTCGAAATGTGGTGCTACAGTTGAATGCTGAAGATTAGATGGGTAGATCACATAACTAATGAGGAGGTGTTGAATAGGATTGGGGAGAAGAGAAGTTTGTGGTATAACTTGACTAGAAGAAGGGATCGGTTGGTAGGACATGTTCTGAGGCATCAAGGGATCACCAATTTAGTATTGGAGGGCAGCGTGGAGGGTAAAAATCGTAGAGGGAGACCAAGAGATGAATACACCAAGCAGATTCAGAAGGCTGTAGGTTGCAGTAGGTACTGGGAGATGAAGAAGCTTGCACAGGATAGAGTAGCATGGAGAGCTGCATCAAACCAGTCTCAGGACTGAAGACCACAACAACAACAACAAGACAGGGATGTAGTATTTGTCTCCTTGTGTTCAATCTATAAATCGAAATAGCAACGATGGAAATGAAAGAATGGTTCAAGAGTGGGTTTAATATTCAAAGGGAAAGGATAACAACGGTGATGTCATTGCTGTCTCAGCGAAACTGAAGAAGAATTACAGGATCTTCTGAATAAAATGAACAGTCTGTGCAGACTGTGGATTGAGAGTACACCGAAAAAAGACGAAAGTAATGAGCAGTAGCAGAAATGAGAACAGCGAGGAACTTAACTTCAGAACTGGTGGTCATGAAGTAGATGAAGTTAAGGAATTCTGCTACATTGGCAGCAAAATAACCCAGGATGGTCGGAGAAAGGAGGACATAAAAAGCAGATAGCAGACTAGTACTGATAGAAAGGGCATTCGTAGCCAAGAGAAGTCTACTAATTTGAGGAAGAAATTTCTGAGAATGTAATTTTGGGACACGGTATTGTATGGTAGTGAAACATGGACTGCGGGAAAACTAGAACAGAAGAGAACTGAAGTATTTGATATGTAGTGCTTCAGAAGAATGTTGAAAATTAGGTGGACTGATGTTCTCCGCAGAATCGGCGACGAAAGGAATATATCCAAAATACTGACACGAAGAAGGAAGAGGATGATTGGACATCTGTTAAGACATCAGGAAATAACTCCCTTGGTAGTAGAGGTTGTTGTAGAGGGTAAAACCTACAGAGGAAGACAGAGACTGGAGTACATCCACCAAATAACTGAGGCCTTAGGTTACAAGTGCTACTCTGAGATGAAGAGACTAGCACAGGAGAGGAATTCGTGGCAAACGTCATCAAACCAGTCAGAAGCCCGTTAAAAAAAATCTGGGAAACAGCTTGCCAAAAATAGAAACAAGATGTGATAAGAATCATATTCTTCCATAAGGTACCTCGACATCAATGTCAGATAAGGGACGTGTTACCATGTTAACAAAACTGTTGCGATGACGGGGAAATTGCGAGGCGTCATTTACTGCTGAAACGTTAAAAAGTAAAAAATGAGCAATTAATCACACGACGGAATTCATTGACTTCGAAAGGAGGAGGAATCCTAACCATTTATCAAGAGCCTTTTACCCTGCAGTCTTATCACACATTCTACAAGGACGTCGACTGGCTGTCTGTTCCTCTGTAGTTCTTGTGCGTAAAAATTACCGACAATTTCATTACCACTGCTATCTTTCAAAATGTGAGTTCCTGTATTTGTACGTTGCACCTTGGAAACTGCAAGTATGTCTGATCATTTGTAACTGAACTCGCCGACGGCAACGTGTGACCGACTGCATAAATTGTTAAAGTACAAGAATCGTATGTAATCGATCTTTTTGGATCTGGTGGAAATTTGATTCGCTGACTTTCCAACAAAGGAATTGTCCGTATGAGAAATATGCGTTAATGGACCATCAACAATCTACATTAGCTCCGACAGGCAGAGCACCAACGTCCATGGAACGTTAATTTGTGGTGCGGAATTATTGGAGATACCCTTATCGGACATTTCTTTGTAAATGGCAACCAAAATGACAGACAATATGCCAGATTTTTAAGACGCACTCTTCCTGCTCTCCTCGAGATCAGAGGATGGTCATACAGTATCAGCCCTGCGCATAACCCTTACGAGCACGACGAATTCTGCACTGTAAATACCCTGATAGGTGGATTGGAGATGGTAGGCCAATTAGCTGCCCTGCCAGATCTCAGGACTTCACACCCATGGATTTTTTCTATGGGGAGCAGGCAAGGATGCTGTCTACCAAAGTATTCCAACAACAACAGAGCACATGCAGCAACACATTTTTGGTGCTTGTACAGCCATCATATAGCAAGTAGTAGCACGATGTATGGCGTCCTCGATCCACAGAGTAATCCTACATATGAATGACAATAACAATTGTTTTGAGCTTTAGATGTAAAAGCTCTGTTTTTCATGTAGCGGAAGTACCACAGTAAAAGTTAGTACAAAGGGCCTTGTTACTTCTGCATTGTCAGAAGTACTGCAATACGGTACTGTAAAATAAATAAAATAAAATAACAAGATCCAATTACTGTACTGCAAGCATGTTTATTAGTAATTTGTAAAATGTGAATGTATCTAACCAAAATTGTATCCTTTTATTCTGTGAAAGTATCATTGATAAGATAAGATTGTTCTAAATTAATTATTCAGCAAACCTGCATCTGACTGCGTCTGTGAGCTTGTTTCTTGCACTCTTCCATTTTGCCACAAATGCAACATGTATTTAACTCAGCAATAAAATTTAAGAAAATAATGGCATTAAGATGGTACTGGAAAATTAACTTTTGGCCCTGATGTTTACTTGGTTGTTTCATTGGTGGGTAACTGTACTATACTCGTTCCACATTGCAGTTGGCAACTACTGACTATTTTCTGGAGCTACCCTGATCAGACCACACATACCTTTCATAACCCCCCGGTCCACTGGACCAGAATTTTGTGGGGGATCTGTGCAGTTAGCACAGATTTCCCCACGAAATTCGTAAAAAAATACGACGTAAGATACAATACAAAACATACATAGCATTCCAATTCAAAGTGTATTATACAGCAATAAAATTCACCAATAGAAACATATAATGTGAAGTAAAATGCCTAATATCATTAGATTGTCAAATTGCAGTGAATCAAAGAACATCAAAATGTACAAAACAGAAACATAAATGTAGGGCAAAGACATCAGACATTACATTATTAAGAGAAGTGTATCAAATACCATAAAAATTTACAAAACAGAGGCAAACAATGCGAGGTAAAATCGATAAGGTATTTAGATTTTGAATTGTCTCAAATAACACCAAAAGTTATAATACAAAAATGTAGATTGTGGGGTAAAATGCAGATTATACTTAAATTTCTAAAGAGAAGTGAATCAAATAATATTAAAAGTTACAAAATAGCATTAAAGACATAAAGACTCTATATAGAAGCATAGTAATGTGGGGTAAAATACCTCAAACACCATCAAATTTATCAAACAGAAATGTAGAACGTGAGGTAAAATAAATAAAATAGTTAAATATCCACTAGAAGTTAACAGCAAATATACATAAATATCTCATAGAGAACTCTTAATGCCAGTAAAATAATGCAATAAGATACTTTAAGTAATAGTAGCTTTAAATATAAAATACGTGTCACATCAGGTGACAGCAGATATTGACTTTCAGTTACAATCGTTGTCTTGTAGTAGACCTAGAGTACATGGCAAGTTTCATTGATAATAGTAAATGAAGAAGACATGTCACGTTAGGTGACAGTTTACATTGAGTCTAATTGTAAACTGTAGTAAAATGTGGGGCCTCAGGTGAAGATACACACTGAGCCACAACTAGTGTCAATTGTACAACCCATGTCACATCAGGTGACAGTTTACACAGATTCTACTTGTAAACCATAGTAAAATATGGGGCCTCAGGTGATGAAGCACACTGAGCCACAAATAATGTCAATTGTACAATAGATGTCATATCAGGTGATAGGACACACTGACTTTAATAGTGATCAGTGGTACAATAAGACTGAAGAAGAATGGGCATCAGGTGATGGGACACACTGAGCCATGGAGGTATCGATTGTAAAGTATATGTGAAGTCAGGTGACAACACATACTGACATTCAGTTACAGTTATGATATTCTATCAGTCATAGAACACATATTATGTCAGGTGGTAGCTCACACTGGCGTACCATTAAAGGCATGATATTCAATTTGTTATAGGACACATTTTACGTCAGAAGGTAGTTCAACTGACTTTTGTTATATTCTCATAGACTCAGACCAGTTATTATGTCAGGTGACAGTTCAGTCTGAGTTTCAATTATATTTATGTAGACTCAGGCTACTCGTTATGTCAGGTGGTAGTCCACTCTGACTCTTAAACACAATCATGAGATTCTCACAGATGCAGGACATATTTCCTGTCAGGCGACAGCTTAGTCTGACACTAAGTTAAAAACATTTACAAAATCGTTTGTCATAGTGACACAAACGTAATCTTAGTTACATTGATATTATCATTGTGCAAGAAATTAATATGAAAAATAATATACAATAACTGTATGCAGTGGACATTTGTTGCAAAATTTTTATATATCTTGATGGTAACAATACGTCACATACTCTGTAGCAATAGCAGTAATTAGTTTTGTGGAATCTATGTACAAGAAAATTTCCTACTAAAGGTAGTATACCATAATAATAACACTATTCAGTGGACATTTGTTACAAAATGAATGTTTTTATGTATTTAAGGTGAATAGAATCTCATATGGTCAATAACACTGTTGTGTTGAAATTATCATTAAGACTCTATTTACAAGTGAATATTAATGATTACAATAACCTGCACAATAGCAGTAGTCATTTTAGAACATCAGATACTCAGTAAAAACACTGTATTGAAATAGTCATAAAGAGTCTGGTTAGAAGTGATTCATAATCATATATATAATATTAATGATTAGAATAACCTGCACAATCGCAGTATTCATTTTATTGTTAACTTTACATTAAATATTGACAGGTAATGCCATGACAAATTTTATACAACCTTCTTAAATAAGAGTTTTGATAAAGTCTGGATAAGTATTTT
The DNA here is from genome assembly GCF_023864275.1 of Schistocerca cancellata. NCBI lineage: Eukaryota > Metazoa > Arthropoda > Insecta > Orthoptera > Acrididae > Schistocerca > Schistocerca cancellata. The sequence goes on from NC_064627.1 coordinate 986,029,233, forward strand.
AACTTCATGGTAAATCTTATTTCTTTTCAGTACAATTATTAAAAAAAGTTTTTTACCTATCAGAGGACAGTTACACAGATATCTTAGAAAAATAAGAAAAATATTTAGAATAGAAGGAAGAGTAGTCTGAGAACTCAGAAAGGAAGAATGAGTTCTACAGAGCTCAAGGATACAGGGCATGAATGCCACATGGTGTGTCAGTTAAAGAATAACTGACCCTCTACTCCAATAGGTTTTTTTGTGTAGACCACAAGGATAATCTGTTATAAAGTCTAGAAATTAAATAAATGATAGACAGAGACAATAAAGAGGATAGTAATTGCTGTCGCTGAAAATGATGGTAGTTATGGTACACCAAAAACATAATTGTCATGGAAACAAAACACAATAATGTTATTTTAATGTAGAATGAAAATACTATCACACTTAAGGAACAGGCTTTAGGAATGGACAAAACGCTGAGCTCAGCAACGGAGAGGTACTGTCATGTCTCGGAAAATAATAATGTGACAAATCAAAAGTGTGTATAAATAGAACAATATACATATAGTAAGTGGCAACATAATTAGCGTCACAAAGTACAAAGGCAAAAACATTGTTTAAAAGATCCGTAATCAGTCTAGCATAAACAAAAAATAATAAGGACTCAGAGAAAATCCGGAAGTAACTGTAACAAAAAGTAATATGTCAACTTCAAATAATAAAGCAAAAATAGCATGCCAACACAAAACAAAACTTTTAACTGAAAGCATGGACCATAACATTATCTTAATCCTGAAATATGTAACACTACCAGAAAATAAAAGTGTAGAGACACATAAAGCAAAGCATAGCACAAGTGATAAACAATGAAATACTAACAGATAATTATATCTTTACTCGAAAACACGTGAAAAGAGAAAAGGCAACATAGAAGGTAGCACAGAGACTTCATAAAAGGTAAGAATTGTGATACTCGTGGTGCTGTAGGTATAAAAAAATGATTAAAGAATCCTTGTAGTATGTCATGATATAAGTACTGAGTGGATCCTCAACAATGAGTCCGAAAACAATCCCAAATGGACTCTAGTAATCCCAAGTCATCATATTATTTCATTAATGGCATCTGAAACATAGCTGAAAATTAATAAACAGTATACAATTGGAGACAAAGTGTTAAGTTTCCTGAGAAAAGTATGTGCGTATTATAAAAAGGAAAGGGTCAAAAATGAAAGTTACTTGTTACATTGTTAAATAGTTGACACTTGTTCTTAAAAGCTGTGGAGAAAATTAATTGTTAAATAGTATTAAAGTTAGATATGAAACTCGTCAGAAAATCACCATCAACATTTCTGGAAAATGTAGAACAACATCGCTCACACTTCATGTTGTTATGATCGTAACTTCAGCACACAGTAGTATCCAAGATTCCGAAGTCTCAAAAAAGGAATTTAAATCTAACAATATCTCATTCTGCTCATAAGTTTCAAATATCATCTTAAAAACTCGTATGAACTCACCCTTTCTTCAAATATCTTAAAAGCATCAAAATCATTATTCACATCTTCTTATACACATTGTCAGTACTCACATTACATCCTTTAGCACGAAAATCCTAAATAAACTTCGGAAAAATTGGTACCACTAATTTAACATCAACATACAAAGTGGCCTTCGTTAGTACAAAATCTTGTTAGAGTCAGTGTCATTATGTCATGTAAACATAGTTCAATGTAGTCATCGCAAAGTAACAGAGGTGATCCTCCAACAAAAAATAGGAGTGAAGATATCATGTAGAAAGTATGAGCATCAATTTGATGACCAAATTTTTCAACTGTAATGTCAACTTCAAATGCCAGTTTGAAAAAAACAATAATGTAGTTCATCAGCGATGCACTGAAATAATCCCCAGTTATTACAATAAGTAAGAAACCTATGACGCTCTGGAAAGAAAGTAGGTCACACTACTAAGCTGTCTCCAGAAAATGATGTCTCTGAACTCATGTCTTTATCTCATACCAAAACGGAACATAGGTGGTGTTATTTGGAGCTTCTATACGGGGAAATATTCTGAATGTTTGCACGCTGGAAAAGAAATGCGCGCGACCCAGGCCTAACGACGTGAAAATGGTCTGTCCCGCCAGCGGTGCGTGTTGTTTCCATTGTGGCCTACCGCCAGCTGTGACAGGAATTTGTGCCACCCAGGCCCTTAAGGAGCGTTCCAGGCTACCGCCGCAGAGGCGCTACACGTCCGCAAACCATGCCCGACACGGGGAGAAATAATATAAATAAAACAGCAGGACATACATAGCTGGGATTTATTGTAATAAGCCGATGTAGTGAACTCTAAATGTTACCAACGAAAACGGTACTGTCTATTCAATGAAATGTTTGCAGTTTGTGATATGGTGTACACCACGTTATTTTTTTGTACGTAATGTTTGGTTTTCCTGTTTGACTTTGTCACGGTGTACTAGCGGTATCGGATAAGGTGGAACAGCAAAAGGGGTATGGGGTTTTACTTGAAATTCATACAAAAAATCTTTAATTGTGCCTGGAGCCGTGTCAAAAACATGAGAAAACTCAGTTAAAATAGCATGTAAATCTTCCTTTTCTTGAACTGAAGCTTAATCAGTTACTTTGAATTTATCCTGAATAATGTTTCCAATGTCTGGTGTATCGTCATTGTCAATCTTTGGGAAAGGAACAAATAATGACGTCAGTGTTACGTCCGACGGGAGCTGAGACTGAATGAAATTGATTGTGTTAAGGTCTTGTTCTGCTTGCGACAAATGTTTGTGAAAGTCCAAATAGAAGCAAACTCCATCATCACAGAGACGAATCCAATGATCTTCAAAATATGAAATTGCTTTATATTTGTTCAAAAAATCGATCTCCAAAATGATGTCTGTAATGAGAAGCGGAACTATTAAGAATGTAGCATATAAAAATGTGTATCGACTTGAAACTGCAGATAAACTTGCTATTTAATATCAATACTTTTGCCAGGAACAGCACCACTGACCTTAGTATGAGAAACCGGAAGTGTTGGAATGGTAGAAACAGTGGCGCATTTTTGGAAAGCGGCTTCACTAATAACAGAAATGGGAGAACCCGAATCAAGGGCTGCAGAAAATTTGTATGTGCCTATCGAAATATTAATGAGGGGATGATGAACAGTTGGTTGTAGATCGATTTTTTCCAGCAGAAGGTCCTCTCGTACATCGTCACAACGGATAACGTGTGATGTAAAATTTTGAGAAGAATCATGGCACCGCTCGCGCTGCAGCGAGCACGCGGTAGGCAGAGCAGTTAGTTGCTATTGTTGGTGTTCTGTTTGACGCTGATGATCTCCACTGTTTCGTGGATTTGGTGGACGAACTTCTACTAACTGTACTGTTCTATCTGATGAATTATTGAAATCATGTCTGGGGTGGAACCGGGAATCAGGTTGCTGAAATGGTACTCGTCTGTCATTGCCGTAATTCTCTTGGCTGTCATTGGGTTGTCTCTGGTTATGACTTAGATCTGGAAAATTCTGTTGACTGTACTGATGAGTGAGTGGGCGATCAAAGGCTTGTCGTCGTTGGTAGTAATCATTGGTTCCGCGTGGTTGATGACGGTTCTGGTGCCACATTTGGTTTATTTGTACAAAAGAAGTGTTGGAATTATTCCGCTGATTCTCCCAGTTTCTATGGTTGTTACTGTACCACCGACTATTTTGTGGGGTATTGCCATATTGACCGTTGCGAAACGACATTGATGGAAGGGGATGATAATTTTGATTCTTGGATGGGTAGGCATTCACAACATTCTGCTGATACTGCGGTTGTGGAAGAAAGCATCCTGCATTTCCGTATTGAGGCCTATTATTCGGAAACTGCCTGCCGTTATTACGGAAACGGTAGTCTCTATTCTTTTGTGATTCTGGGAAAGAGTGTTGACTAGCTCGTGGATTGTGTGTTTCATCCAGTTCAAGAAGCTGTAAAACATCACGGAAAGTGTTCAAGTTTTCTGTGCGATTTCCTGTCGGCAACGTGTAAGGAGTCCGTAGGCCCTTACTATATCTTTGCTCTCGGCACAGATCGATAGGGCAAACAATCGATTGGTGTTGCGAGAGCGAGTGTCGAGTTACGCCAGTGGTTGGCGGGAATGGTGTGTGTACTGAGGCCATTGTTGAAATACAGGGTTTTTTAACCGAGAAGGGTGTCACCATCGCCGTGGTTAGACCCATAAGTAATTGATTAATAACGGGAAAGTGAAGAAGTATCATTATGAAAGTGATCAGTGACGTTACTAGTGCCGATATTTGGTTTCGCGTCTGCCGCGCCGCCCTGACCTTTTATTGCAGTGTTGGATGCAGTGATGGATTATCGTGTGACGATAATGGAAAATGAAGAAAGCCTGTGCTGAGATTAGCCGTAACTAGATATGTATGACGAAGGCAGTGGCTGTCTCCATTTTTTTTTTAAGAAGAATATAAGTTCGTAATTAGTAAAACTGTGTTGGGGTTCCTTATTACCATACATTCAGTAATATAGTATTGAACAGGATGAACTGGAAAGTAACAACTTCCGTAGCAGTCAGTTCCGATTACCAACCCCATTAGGTTCACGGACATATTAATAATAAATATTGGGCTGCTATTCGATAAGATCAGGTCAGGATAACAGAGGTGTTACAAACGGAACTCTCAATGATCTAGGTAATTTTGAAATAAAAAACTGAATGAGTCCGGGAGGGCTGTAAGGTTCAGTTAAATGTTGATTCTGTTGAATCATGTGGTCAAAATATTGTGCCAAATTGTGAATTGTAAAAGGGTGGCATATTTAGCAACTGATCTTTCACTGCATGCTGTGAAGTGGGATTCCAGTAAGCATCAAGAAATTGGTGTTGGAATGACTGGAAAGACAAACATTGCCGTGCAATGTAACTCATACGCGTTGCAGGTTCGCCCTTCAAGAAACTGCAGGCAAGTTCTAATTGATGTGCCACTGGCCAATTTGGGGGAAAGGTGAATGTAAATTGCTGAATCCAATCAAGATGATGTAAGTCATTCGGGGTATTCCGGAACGTCTTAAATTTCTTGAGTGACAGGAAGTGTTTGTAATCGACATTGTCTTGGCGTGGAAAAGAAGGAGCGTCATGGGGCAAAGGAAAATTGTCTGGGAAAGTACTGCTTTGTACATGGTAATCTCGTGCAAATGGAGCCTGTGAAGTTAAGAATGGGGGCTGTTGTTGCTGGTATGCAAACAGATTTTCCTGCTGTTCTGGGCCAAAATTACGAGGCGCACTGTCGTCCAGTAATTGTTGCTGAATATCGGAAAGTTTATTATGAATTGAGTTGAGTTCTCGTTTTTGTTGTTCATTAATAGTAATTTGTTTACCCTTAAATTTAGCCAAAGGTTGGTATTCCGTTGTCTCTGAAAAGGGAACTAGGGTTGTCTGATCTAATTCATTTTCTGCATGAGTTTCCAAAGCGCCTACTCTTTCAGTTATGTTTCCTAATTGTGAGTGGAATTGCTCACTCTGTTCACTGACCTTTGTTTTAAGTTGAGTGACGTCACATGTCAGGGATTCGGTACATGATTCTAAGACCTGTATGTGCTCAGAATGAGCAGCGGAAGTTTGTTGCAACGTTTCAATAGATTCTGGTGGAAGTATGTAGAGGATCCATGATCCCACGAACATAGATGCTAGTATCCGACGCCCAGGTCGATAGTAGACAGGAGTCGATTGTCGAGCGCTGCAGTAGGCAGTGAGACTAGTGTCAAGTGCAGAGTAGTACTAGAGGGTGTCGAGTGAGATGTAGTGCGGGAGAGACAGGCAAGAATGGTGGTCAAGTGAGTTGTAAACGGTAAAATTCACCGGAGTATGACGAGTGAGCACGTCCCCCTGATCGTTGTGGGTTTGACCCTCACTAATACCGATTCCCGAGTGATATGAAACAGAAAGTGACAAGTGCCGAATTACGTGTTTCGCGTCAACCGCGTCGGCCAGCAACAACCATGGATTGCAGTGAGGATTGTTGTGGAAGTTAACCATCATCATTGCGTGTGACGAAATACCGAAAATCAGCAACCAATAAGAGATATAACTGTAACTAGACATGTAAGGCGAAGGTAGCAACTGTCTCAGAATTTGTGTGTTAGTAGGAAATATATATCAGTTTGGACATCGCAACATTTGTGGTCCTTAATAATAGACAAACTTTCAATCATTCCCCTATTCAGTCTCAGAACAGCCGCACTCGGTTGAAATACCCCCGAAACGAGCAGAAAAACCGATAGCCTTTCTTCCATTAAGCACACGGTCATATAATCATAATAATTAACTGTTTGGTGGCTACGATAAATTACACAAAACCCAATAAGAAATTTTAATCGGGGGTGTTTCATCTTGGCTCCCGTGAAAAGGACAGTTGCAATCTTCGGATCCGAACAATGGTTTATTAAGCACTATTTTTGGTTTCAGTGGAAAGACATTTGCAATTATCGGACGATTTTAGTGCAAGAATAATTCGGTATTGTCGTTACCGTGACAGAAATTACAGTATTCCAACTAGAAACAGTGTAATATATTTATGGTGAAATTAGAAATCGCGGGAACGAAGCACATTATTTCGACAATACAGTGCAAGAGTGACTGAGAAACAGTAAACAGTTTGTTTTTACGAGATGAGATGACAAGAGAAGTGTTAATAAATAATGTATTGAAGTATGGACACGAAAACCTGCGTGAATTACTATAAAATTCATACTCTAAGAAAAGGCGCGTTTGTGCATAATCGCGAGTAAAGCAGCCACAAATTCCGCTAAGAAAGTATCAGGAGTATGTTTTCAAGTGACTTTCTATCCGAAATTACCTTTTGCACGGTGTAAATCGCTCAATTTGATGTCGACCCATAAAATGTTACTGCAGTTGCGAGTGTTGACTGTGGCGTAATTGTTGAATGACGTCACCCAGACTGTGAGCGGCTAGCCAAAGAGTCTAAAGCAGTGAAGAAGTTCCACACGCCGCGACAGCAAGGAGTTGGATAGCTCAGATGTACCACACTGACCGGTAAATACAGCGGAGCCCAGCGGCTGAAGTAGAAACAACAACGACGCGGAGTTCGACATCTAGTGTCGTACCCCGGAAGTATACGACGCCTGCGCCACCTACCCGACGATGAACGAAATACGTGACAACAGCTCCATCCTGTCGCCAACCACTGAACTACGAGACTGCGTCAGCGCGGTTCGCCGCGAGCTTCGCTTTGCACACGGCACCACACCAGCTACAACGACGCTTCACCTGACAGCCGCCACTCCGGAGGAGCCAACGCCAACACGACTAGTAGCGCGACTTCAAACGTCAAAACATCGTGACTTCAACGAGCGTCGAGGGGTGAGTGAGAACGAGTTGCTGGCGCGAGACCAATTAACATTGCACTATCTTCAGAGCGCGGGAGGAACTTCAAATTAAATTTGTCAATTGCAAAAAATATAAAAACAATATTTTGTTAACATTTTTTTTTACGAATTTGCTCTGAAGCATGGTATGCTAATATGCACGTGTTTTCAGGCTGTACAGCACAGAATAGTGTCTCATTTGCATTATTTATTGTAAACTACATATTTATATGTCTTCTAAGTTGTGTGTGTATTACTTTGAGATTTTGTGTATAAATGCAGTCATTGAAGTCTGATCTGGGTAGGCTTCTGTAATTTATGCTGTTCAATGGAGAGGTCTATTTTGCCAGTCTAGGTTAACCTAATACAGTAAAGGATTATTTCGTTATTACCTAATTAGTGAGTGTTTGGGTTACTAGGAGGTTATTTTTATTTTTTTTAATTTTTTTGTTGTCTGTGCATAGTGAATAGTTGAGAATGGATCCTGAATTGAGAGAGAAGGTTGTGGAGGAGGTAGGTAGAAAAACGGAGACAGGGCAGGAGGACCAGGATGAGTCAGGAATTGGTAGTAGTGGAATGTCAATGGACAGCCCATTGGGTCATTCAACCAGTTACCTGAGACACCGGTAAAACCAATTAGAAAGGAACTGAGTCTTGAGGATGGAGAATCGCAGTCAGTAATACTTAAGGTGCTCCAAGGAATCGACAAGCATATGGGAGAGATGCTCCAAGAAATCAACAAGCGTTTAGAAGAGATGTCCAAAGGACAGAAAGAAGTCATCAAGCATTTAGAAGAGATATCGAATGGAAACGATGAAATCAAGAAAGGAAATAAATAAATCATCAAGTGTTTAGAAGAGATGTCCAAAGGAAATGAAGAAATCAACAAGCATTCAGAAGAGATGTCCGAAGGAAATGAAGAACTCAAGGAAGAAAACGAAGAAATGCTAGATAAGCATCAGATAGAACTAATTGCAATCCCAAGATATAGACCAACCAAACGATCGATGAAGGAAATAAATTGTTTGTGTAGGACATACTGTCACAGGAAGCAGGAGTCATGGAAGGAGTACCTGGGAGAATCTGAACATATCAGCAATCATCTCCCAGATGACTCGATGGGATTTGCACTGTGTGAGATCTTACTTAACCAAGAACCTGATAGTGTGTTTCGTGAGATATTGGATTATCCACCTGGAAATGATGTAACATGGGAGAAAAAATTAGAATTAGTGGAACTGCGTATGAAAGAGAAAGCAAACAGGAGACAGGAGAGACATGATAATTTGGTAAAGTCAATAACGTATCGAATGGAGGATCAAGTGCTAGTAAAAGTGCATGTGTAATCGAAGAAAATAATTTCTGAGGTGCATAAATTTAACCATTTTTATAAAGGACCATATAGGATCACAAGAATTGATCACCTGAACACAGTTGAATTGTAGTATGTGCAAACAAAAGGAGCTCATGGTAAGGAACATGTGGAGAATATAAAAAGATTCTATCCACATAAGGATAAGGGCAACCCAGATAATGGAATAAAATCAGTTTAAGGTGTAGGGAGCCAGCAACTCTTTTGCTGGTATACCAAGTGCCGACTGGTACACTCCCAGCTGGGTGACACTTTATTTCTTATTTCAAGTTTCACTCCTCTACCATCTTTCTCTATCCTTTGGTTAAGAAAGTTAGTATGTAGTAGTTAGAATAGGTAGTGGTCGTCCAAATAATTCATTCAGGAACCATGTAGCAAATTTACAGTTGACTTATAATAAGAGCAAGTAGTTACTGTTGATGAAGAGTGTGAGATGTCAGAGAATCAATAAGTTGAAAATCAGTTTAGTGTCAGTACATTACAAAATTAATAGTGCCAGAAGTAATATAATGAGAATCAGAAAGCCAATGTTTATAAAATGTGGTGGGCAGCTAATTGGTCAAAAAAGAATTTTTGTAATCTTATAGAGTTGTTTTGTGAGGCATGAAAAGGTCAAACTGTTGTAAGAAAATTGAAGTAATGTATCAGCTTGTAATTAGGATGACATATAAAGAAACAAATACATGAGGAAATAGTTGTTCGAATAAATGATATGAAATGTGATGAACAGAGAGGCCAAGGAGCCTGGAGTAGTATTTTTATGTGGTTATTGTAGCGAATATGGAGGGTTGATGTAGGTTGAAGATATATATCAGTTGAAGTTGCTATTAAGTTGAGGGAGTTATGTGGAATGAAGTGTATTGAGTATAAGATGTTTGAAGTGTTGAAATACATGGAGGATTGATGTAGGTTGAAGATATATATTTATTTGCAGTTGAAGTTGCTGTTAAGTTGAGGGAGTTATGTGTAATGAAATGCATGGAGTATGAGATGCTTGAAGTATTGAAGTATGTCGTTTAGCACATGAGCAACATCTGTTTGCAAGTTATTTGTAGGTATTCATGTTTATCTGAAGTATGCTGAATAAAACAGAAAGTGTAACTCATGAGTAATGAGTAATTCATGTATCCAATTAGCTATCAAAGTCAAGTATGGTTGTACTTACATCAAGCTTTTGAAGCAGAATTCTGGTACTGTGTAGTGATTAATAAATACCCATATAGCAGATCTGAGTTAATGACAATATAACAGGAAATATTGTAACTCTCATCTAAGCTTTAGTGATAACAATTCACATATGGCAGTAATGTTTGACAAAATGAAATGATCAGTGGTTTAAAATTTTTCATTGGATGACCACATTAGTTATAGTGATGCAAGTAGTTACGTAAGATATACTTAGTGCAGGAATGGAGCATTTAATATTATTGAGTTTGTTGAGGTATGAGAAATTGTAAAATAATTGCATAAATCAAGATATAAACGGTTCATATTGTTCTCATTTTCAATTTTGCTTGTGTTAAAGACTCAAATGAATAAGTTGTGAATTTGTTCCTTAAGTTTGATGTGTGTTGGCCAAGTGAGTTATAGTTAGAGTGATAGTAGTATGGACGGCACAAACACCGCTGAAAGGACGGCACACCAAAGGGGTAGCTGGCATTCAACTAGTTTGCTTTCTTGTCTTTGCTGTAGCAAGTTATAAAAGATCAACCAGTAACAAATATGTAGTTAATGGCCCATACAAATCTTTCAAAGTGAAGATTTTTGGTAATTGAATGTAAGATAAGTTTGTAAAATTATTTACCATGCTAGGTTAATTAAGATATATTGATGTTGTACAATGTTTCTGTAGGGGCAGTTCGCTACCGGAGTCAATAGGGTATTATTTGTGTTACGATGTAATTTTCAGTATTTGAACCAGAACTTATGTTCCTCATTTTCATTTATATGCTATGTGATAATTTTTTCCTATTATTCTTTTTCACCTTTGGCTACAAAGAAGGTTTTTAGAGTGGGGATGTAAGGGATCCATGATCCCACGAACATAGATGTTAGTATCCGACGCCCAGGTCGATAGTAGACAGGAGTCGATTGTCGAGCACTGCAGTAGGCAGTGAGACTAGTGTCAAGTGCAGAGTAGTACTAGAGAGTGTCGAGCAAGATGTAGTGCGGGAGAGACAGGCAAGAATGTGGTCAAGTGAGTTGTAAACGGTAAAATTCGCCGGAGTATGACGAGTGAGCACATCCCCCTGATCTTCGTGGGGTTGACCCTCACTAATACCAATTCGCGAGTGATATGAAACAGATAGTGACAAGTGCCGAATTACGTGTTTTGCGTCAACCGCGTCGGCCAGCAACAACCATGGATTGCAGTGAGGATTGTTGTGGAAGTTAACCATCAGCAACCAATAAGAGATATATCTGTAATTAGACATGTAAGGCGAAGGTAGCAACTGTCTCAGAATTTGTGTGTTAGTAGGAAATATATATCAGTTTGGACATCGCAAGCTTTGTGGTCCTTAATAATAGACAAACTTTCAATCATTCCACTATTTAGTCTCAGAACAGCCGCACTCGGTTGAAATACCCCCGAAACGAGCAGAAAAACCGATAGCCTTTCTTCCATTAAGCACACAGTCATATAATAATTAACTGTTTGGTGGCTACGATAAATTATACAAAACCCAATAAGAAATTTGAATCGGGGGTGTTTCAAGTACTGCATTGATTCTGTCCCTAAGGTCAGTAACGTCGGGCTTATGCGTTTCAATGATATCCTGTAATTTATTGTCAGTTACTTCTTTAAATGTGTCGATAGTTTGGGTTAATTTTTGAATGCTACTGGTGAGGTATTCGTCACATTTTGTGTTCTGTTCATCACGCTTTGCGTCACATTCGCTCTGTAGTCGAAGAAATCAATCTAATCTATCTTCAGCTAGAGCTGGGGATGTCACCTCAGGATTTGGGTATTGCAACTCATATTGCTGGGGAGGGTTGCTAAAAACTGTTTGAGAATTCTCAGATGAAACAATTTCTCTGTCTGTGGAAGAATACTGCAAGAGAAATTGGCTGTCAGAATCAACCACTTGGCTTTGTGAAGGTTGAATTAACATGAACGAGTCATGGGAAACTGTTTCTAATTAGCTTACTGCGTTCTGAGAACCCGAAGGCAAAAGAGGAACTGATTCGGAATTCTGTGGCTCTGTGGCGTCATTACTTGCCGCAGCATTGTTATCAAATTCCTGATCACTTTGTGAAGTAGGAGGGTTAGCTGACAAAACTAGGTCATTGTCCGGTTGTTGTTGCTTATGCCATTTTGAGGAACTACGTAATTGTACTTTATCACCCTGGCGATTTGTTTTGGATATCTTGAGTGAAACAATATGGCGGACAGAATCTCAAAATGGTCGTAATTCACAAGACGATATTTTGTACACAGAAGGTAAAATTTTTAGAATAGACACATAAAATCAGTATAAGCAGAAGCAGAGCTAAAAAATAAATATTCACAATCATAGCATCGAACTCAATATTACGCTACTAGCGATGCAGCGCACAGCTGAAACAGTGGCGTAGCAGCAGAAGCAGTATTACGCAACTAGCAATGCAGCGCACAGCTAAAACAGTGGTGGCGAAAAGAATGCTTGAAAACGAAGTCCACAGTTACAGAAAATATATCCAAGAACGTCACCACAGAGGATGTCGCCAAGTGAAAGTATATAACCAAAATTGTATCCTTTTATTCTGTAAAAGTATCATTGATAAGATTGTTCTAAATTAATTATTCAGCAAACCTGCATCTGACTGCGTCTGTGAACTTGTTTCTTGCACCCCTCCATTTTGCCAGAAATTCAACATGTATTTGACTCAGCAATAAAATTTAAGAGAATAATGGCATTAAGATGGTACTGGAAAATTAACTTTTGGCCCTGATGTTTACTTGGTTTTTCATTGGTGGGTAACTGTACTCTGCTACTCATTTTCACATTCAATTTAAGCAAAGGATTTGGATTATGATTCAGGCTCTTAGATTGAAACACATTGTTGATCTCAATATATATATATTGTTAAAATTTTAAGTCATACACAGAACCTAAATTTCCAACATTTTTGTAGCATGAAACAAACTTACAAAAATTTTTACCAAACGCGTACTGTGTCAAACCTTGGACATACAAATCCTAACTCTGAATATTATCTAACAAAACCAGTTTGGAATCATTATATATCTTCTCTCATTTACGTGCTAAGGTTTGGTCTGGGGCAGCGAGCGCGACCTACCTTACAGCTGTCACCACACGTCTGCTTCCTCTGGGCACCTAGCTGCGACTCCTGCCTTAAAGCTGTCTGCACACGTGTGCTTTCTCTGGGCACCTACCTGCGACCCTCCGGTTTTTTACCGCGTGTGCCCAGCTCTCTTAACCATCAAAGAACCTCCTACTCAAAGATATTATACTCGTTCCACCTTGCGGTTTGCAACTACCGACTATTTTCTGGAGCTACCCTGATCAGACCTTAGAACATACCTTTCAAATGTTCAAATGCGCCTTGGAGAGGTTAAATGATTTAGTTAGTGAAATGCACTGATGTTAGGCATCATTTATGATTTTCATAGCGGCACGTTTCATGGATAAAATGCTACAGTGTAATACATTTTTGAATTGCTTTTGGAGAGGGTGAGTGAATTCTTGAATAAAATGTGCGTCGTTCCATTTTTAAAAAAATGTAACCTCAACCTCGTATCTCCTACATCTGTGGGGGTACATAAAACGTATGCGATTAGCGAGAAATACCCAATGATGTTAAAAAAAACATAGGTTCAAAGAATTTTTCATTTAACGCATCAGAGAAAAGTTATGTTGGGTGAGCTAGATAAGTGGGACACTCTCTATATATACATAAGACAACAACCAAATTGTGTAGAACCAGTTGACTGCAGTGCGCTTCTCTGCACTTTCAAATAACATTTATTTTATGCACACTTCCAGAGCTACAGTTTTCTCTCTTATTTACTTGACGACGTTAATCATAGATAACCTCTGTACGTAGCAACAACGCTACAACAATATCGTTGCATAACTTGAACAACAACGTATTAGTGTCTTTTAAAATTCTCACTCTCTCAACACTAAGTAAATTACCTTTCATTCAAGAATTAACCATCTTTCCCTTTGAATAAAATCCTGGAGATAACTTCTCTCCTTTTTAACTTAAGAAATATGAAATGATTTCTCTCTTTGGGAATTAATAAATCTGAACTAATATTCATATTTATTTGGGAATTAATATCTTTTTGCTCTTTATAACGTAGCAGACTTTTCTGTATTTCAATTTTCACTTCCTTTTACCACTTTACTATGTTTGCAACTTATTCGTTTGGTGTGAAACTGAGCTGTGCTTTTAAAATATCCTTGAATATTAAATATAGGTCAAATGAGACTCGGGTCACCATTTTTATTTGTAAAACGGAGCGGAAAGAAAACTAGGTTTCACCGCCACTATTAAACTGCTTGAACTTTAAAACAGACACAAAACGTTTGAAGTGTTGATTTTACGCTACTCCACTACAATTGAAATTATTTGACACTTTGTCGTTTAAGGGTCGTCCATTCTCTCAATTACAAAGACAACACAAAACGTGTTTGTGTGTCTCCATAGAGATTTCCAATCATTAACTAAAATACATCGATGCTCAAACTGAAGTTGCAAAATAAGCCCTAACACAATTTCGCAAAGTCACTATTTCCTAAATGCTTGCAGAGGCCCTATTTCCTTAATGCATGCTTTCTCCACCTTCAAATTGAAATCAGGACTTCACATGATAACATCAATTATCTTCCAGAATAAAATGGAAAATCTCCGATCTATCGGAAATACGATTGCCTACAAACGAGTGACTTCCTAGCTACATTTCGTTCAGTAACTGTTTTGGCATAAAATCATCAACCACGAGAAACCAATCATGCACTACAATATACCGTAGCCACTACTGCTACCTCAGAGAAAATTCTAACAAGGGGAAGCCACGGCGTTGAGATCACAGATTTACTTCTAACGTTGTACACCTTTAGTAGGCCATTAAAACAACATAATGTGCAAGAAGTAATGTGCGCTACTCTGGCAGTTCCGAGAAAATCGCAAGAGAAGTTTTGTGTGTCTATTGTGTGACTTACGTATATATCAGTATGTGTTGGACGTTAGAGTTCGTGGTGGTCAGGTGGTTAGCGTTCGAGCTACGTAATACTCCTCTGTATGAAACGACAATTCGACTCTCACATACACTTGATTTTTAATCTACATTTTTTTCCTCACTGGTCGTATTATTTAATTTACATGATATTTGAGAGGTAATACAATTAAAAAACCACTTGAATTTGCAACTAGTTTTAGTGAATTTGGTGATATTTGGCTGCTTATTATTTTTAATGAAATGTAATCGTTAGAACAAACATACGTATAATTATCGACAAGTGAATGGAGAAACTCATAGAGCTCTCCTGAAAATGTATGCCTGTCGTGATTTCCGAAATCCCTTATACGTTCAGTCTGGTAAGGTACCCGGAACTACTTTGCACCTCGATCGAGCTTCAGATAAACAGGCAGACCCCATTTCGCAGTTAACCTGAGCAGCGGTGAGACGTGGCTAATGTAGCAAGAACGAATAGTGCAGGTGAATTTTTTTTTAATATCACAGAATTTACACTCGTACTGAAAAAATGAAACTTTCAGCGCGACTCGAACTCTCGCCTCGTACACATTTGTATTCCAAAGCTCGAACACTAACCACCCGATGACCATGTCCTTTACCATTCGCCCCCTTCGCACAGATAGATCAGTTACATAGACGCATAAAACTTCTCTTGCGATTGTCTCGGAATTACCAGAGTAGTGCACCTTACTTCTTGTACTTGTTTTGTTTTAATGGCCTACTAAAGGTGTACAAAGTTTGAATCAAGTCGTTGATACCATTGTAGTGACCTTCCAAGTTGCCATGTAAATCAATCGACGCTTTTCCTCCTACAGAGTGATATCAAAATTATCACAGATCGGCGTAAATTTCTTTCAAACAAGCCGATACCAATCTCACGGAATTCTCCTAAACAACAGTAGCGTTTGACTCTAACACTACCTCACCTAACCCCGATTCAGACTCAATTTAGTCCTACTGTCAACCGACAACGACTAACTGAATTTCTCAAAGGACAAAGCAAGAACCATTTACTATGAACAAACGTAGGTTGTTGGTTTTTCTTTGAGGCTATCGCTGGAGTCTTGTGGTGGCCAGCTGTGCAAGAAAATTATCTTCGCCGCAAGCCGCAACTCTGCGGTGTTCCGTGGGCAGTGAACTGTCTGACTTTTAATCGGATTCTGCTGCTCGGATATTTTCAGGCGACAATCTCTACAACATTTTACAAAAATACGGAAACTTTCAAAACAACTGTTTACGCCCTAGTTTCTTTTCCTAACAACAAATTTCGATAATAAGGTGAGGCAAAACCCGATAGTAATGCCGATTTAACGCAACCCAAATTTTGGTGACTACACATTCGTTCGCAGCCTGCTGATTTTGCTTGAGGATTGCACCTCTCCTCCTTACTCAAAACCTCCCTTTTATGCACAACCAGATGAACACTACTCGCTTTGTCTTGCAGTTGTAGGCATAATGATTCTACTTGACTACGATATTTTGTAGTCACATTTGTTACACCACCTACACTGTTTAATAGTTGCGAAAAAAACGCTTTGTACTTTTGTGAAATTATCTTTGAGTGCCACGACGTCAGCTTTCGTTTCTTCCGCAATTTCAGTCTTTCTTAACGGAAGGAGTGCCTTTAATTTATTCCCTACCATCGGTTCTACACCCTCTTTATTTGTAATTCGGTATTAAACCTTTATTAATACTTACTACTTCGCCTTCTACTATTGTTAATTCACTTCTTACTGAAGAAATGGATGTACTAAGTTCAGTAATTCCTTGGCTCTGTAAAGTCAGTATAGCCAAGTTCGCACCTATCATTTCCGTTAAGTTCGCATCTAGATCAGAGATATGCTTACCTAGAGCAGAAATATTCTTATCTAGATCAGATGTTTTTGTATCTACCTTTTGAGTCTGTTTCCATCTGCGTTTTCAAATTCAGTTTGTTAGTTTTAATATCAATTTGTAGCACTCTCATATTATGGTTCGTTATGGTCATGTTAATCGCCAAGTTTTTCTAGATTTCCGCGGTTTCGGAAAGAGAAGGTTGCGGTCCTACTTCCCATAGTTGGAGTCTCTTCAGCTACTAGGCGATCTAAAGTTGTTGTCTCATTCTCTAATTTGATCATCATGTGTGGATTCACACAACGGTCACGTAATATCGAGCACACTGTCGCTTGCTACTTGTGTTGCCAACTGTTGGCTAAAATATCCACTATCTCCGTTCTCGCCAACGCCATTAGCAGTCGCATCAGTTTTGCTAATACTGTCCTCCTCCATCTTAATTTTTTCGAGCCCCTGACTACTGTTAGTAATCGCCATTCTCTCAAATCGTTGTTGACGCTTCAATAATACCTTTATACTATCAAATACGAACTCGCGTACGGTCCTAAATTGCTATTGACCCAATACTTTACAAGTTTATCGTCATCTACTTGTACCGAAAGTGTGGTATTTTTCGCGAAGAGAACTTGTCTCTTTTCTCACTAAAAAAGGCGTAAACTTCCTCTCGCGGTCACTACTGTAACTAAATCCACCGATTACAGTGTGTGATCGATTCGCATAAATTATTGAAGTACACGAATGGCGTATAATCGAAATTTTATTCGTAGCATGGAAAGTATTTCTGAAAATAAATCCCAAGTCTTAGCTCACATGAAAGCTGTGTTTGCTCTTGAAATGTTTGACACATGCAGAATAACAGTTTACATCAGTAGAGGAAATTTGATTCCTTGATTTAGGCGTTCCGAGGATTACTGGCGCTGGTTGCCTTCCGTGGCGCCTGAGCTACAGGCGGGCAGACACCCTTGCCCTGCGCCACATCAGAAAAAACGGCTCCTTTTTCCCAGTGAAACCGAAAGCCTTTACCTCTCAGTTGCGCATCGGCACTTACTCTACACTTCAAAATTGTTAATTTTATAGTTACCTAACGGGTGTTAAATTATTTGTGGCCATGCGTAACCTAGCAGTATGTAAATTTAATTTTGAGGCTGCTAATGAACAACGGACCTGTCAGTGGATCAGGTGACTTGCGTGCTTCAGCGATACAGATAGCCATACCGTAGGAGAGACCACAACGGAGGGGTATCTGTTGAGAGGCCAGACAAACGTGTGGTTCCTGAAGAGGGGCAGCAGCCTTTTCAGTAGTTGCAGGGCCAACAGCCTGGATGATTACCTTGCTGTGCTTGTACTGCGAACGGCTGAAAGCAAGGGAAACTACAGCCGTAATTTTTCTCGGGGGCAGGCAACTCTACTGTGTGGTTAAATGATGATAACATCCTGGGTAAAATATTCCGGAGGTAAAATAGTAGCCCATTCGGATATCCCTGCGGGGACTACTCAGGAGGATGTTGTTTTCAAAGGAAACAAAACTGGCTTTCTATGGATCGGAGCTTGGAGTATCAGACCTCTTAATCGGAAAGATAGGTTAGAAAATTTAAAAATGGAAGTGGATACGTTAAAATTAGATGTAGTGGGAATTTATGTAGTTCTGTGGCAGATGGAAGGGTACCGTCATATGAATACAAAATACGGGCAATGCAGGAGTAGGTTTGATAATGAACAACAAAATAGGAACACGGGTAAGCTACCCTGAATGCATTATTGTAGCCAAGCTAGACACGACGCCCATACCCACCAGAGTAGTACAAGTTTATATGCCAACTAGCTCCGCAGATGAAGAGGAGATTGAGGAAATGTATGATGAGATAAAAGAAGTTATTCAGATAATTAAGGGAGACGGAAACTTAATAGTCACGGGGGACTGAAATTTGAGAGTAGGAAAAGGAAGAGAGGGAAAAATAGTAGGTGAATAAGGACTGGGGGAAAGCAATTGAGCATAATTTAACCAAATCTAACAATTCTAGGACATATCCAGGTGCAGATGTAGACTCTGACAACAATTTATTGCTTATGAACTGCAGATTGAAACTGAAGTACCTACAAAAAGGCAGGAATTTAAGGAGATGGACCTGGAAAGAACCGGTGGTTGCAGAGAGCTTCAGAGAGTTCATTAAGGAACAACTGCTAAGAACAGAGGCTTGGCTCTGAGCATTATGGGACTTAACGTCTGAGGTCATCAGTCCCCTAGCACTTAGAACTACTTAAACCTAACTAACCTAAGGACATCACACACATCCATCCCAAAGGCAGGATTCGAACCTGCGACCGTAGCGGTCGCGCGGTTCAAGACTAAAGCGCCTAGAACCGCTAGGCCACACCGGGCGGCAAGAACAGAGGAAAGAAACACAGTAGAAGAGGAATGGGTAGCTTTGAGAGATGAAAAAGTGAAGGAGCAGAGGACAAAGTAGGTCAAATGACGAGGGCTGGTAGAAATCTGTAGGTAACACAAGAGATATTGAATTTAATTGATGAAAGGAGAAAATATAAAAATGCAATAAATGAGGTAGGTGAAAGGAATACAAACGTCTAAGGAATGAGGTTGACAGGAAGTGCAAAATGGCTAAGCAGCAATGGCTAGAGGACGACTTACGGATGTAGAAGCATATCTTACTAGAGGTAAGATAGGTGTTGCATACAGAAAAATTAAAGAGACCATTGGAGAAAAGAGAACTACCTATATGAATATCAAGAGCTCAGATGGAAATCCAGTCCTGAGGAAAGAAGGGAAAGCATGAAGGTGGAAGGAATATATAGATGGTCTATACAAGGGAGATGTTCTTGGGGCCAACATTATGGAAGCAGAAGAGTACGTAGATGAAGATGAGGAGGGAGATACGATACTGCATGAAGAGTTTGACAAAGCACTGACTTAAGTTGAAACAAGGCTTTAGGAGTAGACAACATTCCTTTCGAGCCTTCGGAGAGCCAACCATCGAGAGCAAGATGTACGAGACAGGTGAAATATCGACAGGGTTCAAGAAGAATGTAGTAATTCCAGTTCCAAAGAAATCAGGTGCTGAGAGGTGTAAATATTACCGAACTATCAGTTTAACAATTCACGGTTGCAAAATACTAACACCAATCCTTTACAGAAGAACGGGAAAGGTGGTAGAAGCCGATCTCGGGGAAGATCTGTTTGGATTCCGGAGAAATGTAGGAACGCACGAGGCAATACTGATTCAACGACTTCTCACGGAAGATAGGTTACCGAAAGATGAACCTAAGTTTCTAGCATTTGTAGACTTAGAAAAAGCTTTTGACAGTGTTGACTGGAATCCTCTCTTTCAAATACTAAAGGTGGTAGGGGTAAAATATAGGGAGCGAAAGGCTATTCACAATTTGTACAGAAACCAGGTGGCACTTACAAGAGCTGAGGGGCATGAATGGGAAGCAGTGTTTGAGAAGGGAGTGCGACAGGATTTGAAGCCTATCCCCGATGTTATCAACCTGTATATTGAGCAAGAAATAAACAAAAGAAAAATCTGGAGTAGGAATTAAATTCCAGGCTGAAGGAATAAAATGTTTGAGGTTTTCTGATGATACTGTAATTCTGTCAGAGACAGCAAAGGACTTGTAAGAGCAGTTGAACGGAATCGACAGTGTCTTCAAAGAAGGATATAAGATGAACATCAACAAAAGCAGAACAAGGGTAGTGGAATGTAGTCGAATTAAATTAGGTGATGCTGAGGGAACTAGATTAGGAAATGAGACAATTAAAGTAGTAGATGAGTTTTGCTATTTGTGCAACAAAATAACTGATGATGGTCGAAATAGGGAGGAAGTGAATGTAGACTGGCACTGGCAAGAAAAGCATTTCTCAACAAGAGAAATGTGTTAACATCGAGTATAATTTTAAGTGTCAGGAAATCCTTTGTAAAAGTATTTTTATGGAGTGTAGCTATGTATAGAAGTGAAGAATGGACGATTAACAGTTTAGAGAAAAAGAGAGTAGAAGCTTTCGAGATGTGGTGCTACAGAAGAATGCTGAAGATTAGATTGGTAGATCATGTAACTAATGAGGAGGTACTGAATAGAACTGGAGAGAAGAGAAATTTTTGGTACAGCACGTCTAAAAGAAGGGATCAGTTGGTAAGACAAATTCTGAGGCATCAAAGGATCGCCAGTTTAGTACTGGTGGTAAAAATCGTAGAGGGAGACATAGAGATTAATTCAGTAAGCAGATTCAGCAAGATGTAGGCTGCAGTAGGTACTGAGAGATGAAGAGGCTCCCACAAGATAGAGAGCGTGGAGAGCTGCATCAAACCAGTCTCAGGACTGAAGATCACAACAACAAATTTATTATAAACCTCTCTGGAAAGCTATAGGTGGATAATGTGGCTCGATCTGAACTTATTTCGACAGACAGTAACGGGAAACTCACAGTAGATTCACTTTAATGCCCACCCTACAGTTTCGTATGCATCTCAGTATCGGGTTGTAGACTGGTTACTATCTTATCTTATGACAGTCCCCCTGCACAAAATATTATTTCCACGAAGCTTTGCGGTCGCCAGCTCTGGAGGAGTAATTGAACTTCACCATTTCTGAAATTATTTTACTTCAACACGTAATGAACGTATGCTAATAAAATTTGTTTGGAGTTTCTTACTTGGAATCAAGATGTATGTGAGGTGTGAGAGTATTACATAGCACAATGGCTATCGCCTATAAATATGACTGTTATTAATAAATGAGAATCTTATAACTTGAAGTGGATTAATGCGAAGGAAATTCTTAGGAAATACTTTAGCAAAGCAACCTTTGTTTTTATGTTCGACACTCTTGTAAATTTTGAATCTTTTCTACCGCCTTCGCTAACTATCACTCAGTTTGACATTCCTGTATTGTCGTGATTCTGAAACGTTTTAAGTTTTTTCGACATGTCAGTGAAATATTGGAACAGTATTTGTAAAGTCACAGAAAATGAACACATGAGAAAGTGACTGTAATGTTCATTTAGAATTATAGATTTAATAAAATAGTTCTTGCCTTAGTGAATGTAGTGGTGGTAGTGCTGTAGTAGCAGATAGTAGTGTGAGAAATGGTTGACCTCTTGATGTCTTCAGTAAGATGGAATTAATATGTTGTTGCCACGCCACTTTTGTTGATCTACCAAAATTCCATCATAGATTAACCTTGGATAATCTTGCTTTCCAAGAGTCGTAATTCCTAGAGCTGTCTAGTACAGTCGCCGGCCTGTGTGGCGGAGGGGTTCTAGGCGCTTCAGTCTGGAACCGCGCGACCGCTACGATCGCAGGATCGAATCCTGCCTCGGGCATGGATGTGTGTGACGTCCATAGGTTAGTTAGGTTTAAGTAGTTCTAAGTTCTAGGGGACTGATGACCTCAGATGTTAAGTCCCATAGTGCTCAGAACCATTTGACTAGTACACAAATGCCGCAGCCACCCACTCGTCACACCAATAATCACAGTTTCAGCACTTTTTACCACCTAACATGACCCGCTACGAATGGACGCCAGACTTCCTTACCTGCGTCTACAGCGACTGTCTTCCACCAGCTTCTGTTCTGTTCTGTCCATGAGCCATTTGTACCAAGATCATCCACACAAATGTACATTGAAATAGTGGGTCCTCTCGTTTTCTGTTCACGTTGGCAAATATTTTTAATATTTAAATTAAGTCATGACTATTACAGTCTTTACATTCATAAAAAAACATCTATTATTTTATTTTTAGTTTAATCAAAAAATATTCCTTTGTGCTTCTTATAACTGTTAGACGCATTGTTTTAACATCTCGGTACAACCGACGCCTGACGTATCGATTTTCAAAGTGTTTGCTTACTAAAAAAAATAACAAACCTTTTATGAAATTTGCGTTGTATCGTTACACAGTTTAGGAGGTGTGATTTCTGAAATGCTTTTTTGTGTTTTGAAATAGTACAAAATCACCTGCACGAAATTTCAGTTTGCTTGGATCTGCCATTTTAATATGATTCTAAATGGTATTTAGAAGCTCATTATCATGTACATCAGTTGGCTTGATTTTATTGCCGGCCTTGGTGGCCAAGCGGCAGTTCCGTTTCAGCCGCGCTCGCGAGTGGCCGCTGTTAACTGTTGCGTTGCACTTCAGTGTTTACATCGCTGTACTAGTGCTTCGCCGAGTGCCGTCCGTCCGTTAATCTCCGTGTTCGTTCCTGTCCCTTGTGATTTGATCGCTCTTTCTGGTCTTGCTGCTGTTACTTTGACAGCCGACATCACTGGAAATAGATGACTGGATTACACAGGTAATTGGTCTAAATTCTGAAACCGTTCATACCTGGCAACTGGATCAGGAAAAATACTGTGTTTTTGTCAAGTTAATCAGTGCTTCGACTGTTGATAAAGTGTTACGAAAGTGGGGCTATGAAGTAGATTTTGTGCATAGAAATGGTTATAAAAGTAAGGTTTCCATCTATAGAGAGGACATTCATTACAAAACCGTTCGTGTCTTGAATCTTCCCATTGAAATTGAAAATGATAAGATTAAGGAAGCTCTTTTAAACTACGGAGACGTTAAATCAATTGCAAATGAAAGATGGTCGCCTCGCTTTAAACTGCAGTGTTTTAACGGGGTCCGCTGTGAAGCGATGGACGTTAAGACGAATATTCCGTCTCACATAACTGTTTGTGGGTATAAGGCACAAATTGTTTATACAGGTCAGGAAGCTACATGTCATGTATGTAACGAAACCGGCCACTTCAGACAGGAATGTCCGCGGCGAACTGTTGTTCTTAAAAGTAATCTGATACAGCGTCAGAAGCTTACCTTAAATGATCTGTTACCAAAGAATAGCCTGGAACAACTGGTCGAGGATGTTAACGCAGCGGGACAAGCTGATGTCTCCCTTCACGATAACAGTCAATTTCCCCCGTTAACAACAAAAGGAAACCCCGTTGCCACTACTCGTGAAACTGAAATGCAACCGAAAAAACGACCTCTGGAGATAACTGATAGTTGTTCAGAGGACGAGCTGTCTTGTCCCACTCCCTCACTTCGCAAGCAAAAACAGTGCGATGAGAAGGCAGAGGAACCTGAAGGCAAAATGCGAATGGAAACTAATGAACAGAAAGATAATACATATACGGTACCAGAAAATGAAGGGGGTGTAAGCAGCATTAATTTGCAAGAAACAACAGGTGCAGTAGCCGATTGCAAAGATCAGAATCTATCTGTTAATAAACAAATTCCGGGAGAAGTTGCAAAACTGCAGTCTCCATTTGTTTCCCTCGATCAGAAAGTGAGTGAAATTAATAAAGAACGAGGAAGTGGTGGCCAAACTGAAATCACGGTCAACACCTCAGGGCAGGCGCCGGCAACCGAAATTGCTAAAGCGTCTGCTGCTGCTCCAGATAAGCCGCGAAGTAAAATACCGACACAACCAAATGAGAATGTAGCTCGTAACCAAGGGAAGGGAAAATCCAGTAGGGGCGACCCAAGCCCAAAGAATGTTCAGTCCGAAACGGTCGTACACGACTCACTGGAGGAAAAATCAGAAAGTTTACCAGGAAATCAGTCTGCTTGCGGTACAAGAGAAAACATCAGAAGTAGGAAAAAACGGGACAGTAACTACTAAACTGATTGAAGTGTTATTCCATGTTCAGCCTTCCGAGAAAACTGTTACAGCTTAACTGAACCCTGAACTACAGTGAACTAAATTAGTTCAACAAAACAACTACATAGTGACAGCACAATGACGCAGTCTTATTCTGTCACCACTATAAACATAAATAAAATCACGACCGGTTTGAAATTATCGGCCCTTAAGGAATTTTTGTACGAATCCGCGACTGATATTGCCCTGTTACAAGAAGTTCTAATTTCGGATTTGGTAATTCCCGGTTTTGTCAGTTACATAAATGTGTCTCCCGAAACAAGTGTTGGAACAGCTATTTTGGTAAGGGAAGGGATTACAGTAAGCGAGGTGGAACGATTGGAATCCGGAAGGGGAATAGGACTAAATATCTATGATGTGACCATCATCAACTTGTACGCCCCTTCAGGAAGTTCTCATCGAGCTGACAGGGCACGTTTCTTCAAAGATGACTTCATATACTTGTTAAGGAAATCACCAAGACAGTTATTACTTGGAGGTAATTTTAATTGTGTTTTAAATCGAAAAGATCAGTTACCTAATTTTAATTTCTCAAGTGAACTACAACAATTAGTTACTGGTTTAGAATTAAAGGATATATGGGAAATCAAATACCCCTCCACTGTTGAGTTCACTTATGTCACGGCAACATCACGTAGAAGGATTGATAGACTATATATTTCTAAAAATCTTGTAACTTCCGTGACAAAAGTAGAAACCATTCCTACGTACTTTTCAGACCATTCAAGTGTCTTAGCTTGCATAAATCTAACAAGACAGCCGGTTCGCCGATTCAAGAATCAGTGGAATTTGAACACTTCCTTGTTAGTAAATCATGATTTAGAAGATCTGATTAAAGAAACATGGGCAATATGCCTGCGAGCCCGTAGTAGATATGCCACTGCTATTGACTGGTGGGTTAAAATGGCAAAGCCAAAGTTGAGGAAAGTTCTTATTCAATACAGTGCCCAGAGCGCAAGGGAAATGAAATGCACTATAGAGTATTACTATTCCGTTTTGAGAGATCTATATGATCAAGTTTCAGCAGGTTCCTCACTTCGGATAGCAGACATCAAAAAAGTCAAAGCCAAGTTACTTAATATCAAGAGAAGTCAAATGGAAGGGTTGAAAATAAAATCGAAGGCAAATTCGGTGTCAGCAGATGAAACTACTTCCCTATATCATTTAGTGAAGCATACGAAAAACGGGAGAAGGACTTTTATTGAAGAAATTCGAACAACACACGGTACGATTCTCAGAACCCAGCAGGATATCATGGACGAGATTTATCGCTATTATTGCGAGCTATATTCTGTACATCAAAGTAGTGATGCTTCCTTGGAAGAATTCCTTGACATCCTAGCCCCACAGCTGACAGAAGATGACAACGAAAATTTTCTAGAGGTTGTCAATGAAGAAGACGTGTATGAGACTCTGTGCGCCTCACCACCAAAAAAATCACCAGGACCGGATGGTGTGCCAGCAGAGTTTTACATCCGTTACTGGCCAATAGTAGGTGCGAAAATCACGGACATTGTAAATGAGGTTATTCAGGGTAAAATGATTCCGGCTGAGTTTAAGGAGAGTAAAATTGTTCTGGTGCCAAAAAATAATGGAAACAAAGATTTAAATAATTTTCGTCCAATTTCACTGCTGAATTCTGATTATAAATTAATAGCTAGAATAATAAACAAGAGAATTTCATGCCTTACAGATAAAATTATTAGTCAACATCAGAACTGTGCGCAAGGTAGAACCATTTTTCAAAATCTAGCGGAATTCAGGGATATCATTGCAATAACTTCTGTAACAAACATAAAGTGTGCTTTATTGTTTTTAGATTTTTATAAGACGTTCGATGTAGTAAACCATGAATATCTTCTACAGACATTGAAGAAAATAGGTTTCAACGATAGGGTTATACAGTTGATTAAGAACATAGCAACTGGAATAAATGCTAAAATAGCGGTGAATTGTCAACAATCCAGGCCGATGCAAATACAACGAGGTGTTCCTCAAGGAAGTCCTCTGTCCATGTCGCTCTTCGCAATTTCGCTGGAACCTTTCCTCCGACATGTCCATGCTACATTAAAAGGCTTAACATTATCAGGAAACAAAACAGTTATAAGAGCCTATGCTGACGATATAGGGGTCATTATAAGGAATAATGACGAGGTAACCACGCTAGCAACAGTGATTGATTCGTACTGTAGAGCATCTGGAGCCAATGCAAACGGAAAAAAAAGTAAGATGTTAAATCTCAGAGGTTTTGATAATATCAACGTCGAGTGGGCAAAATTAGTCCGACAACATAAAACACTTGGGATCACTCTGACAGCATTCCCTATGAAAATGACGGCTTTAAATTGGAAAGTTGCAGCAGATAAAGTGCAAGGAGCCATTGTAGAGAATTTAACTCGATATATGAACCAAGTTCAAAGAACACAGTATATCAACTCATGCATCCTAGCTAAGGCTTATTATACTGCCCAGCTGTTTCCAATACCGAGAATGATAGCGAGGAGAATAATGTCCAAAATTACAAAATTTTTGTGGAGAGGTGAAGTGTTCAGAGTACCTGCTAAAGTAGCCACTTTAGATCCTAAAAATGGTGGACTAGGATTAACTGATATAACGGATAAAGCCTCTGCTCTTTTTATCAAAAGGCAAGTTAATTTAATAAGAGACTCGCGAGAACGCATAACCAGCCAACTTTTCGAGATCATTAAACCTCCAAGCCTGCTTCCCCCGATTGACGCGCAGAATATCAACAGTCGCTTACAGCACGTGAGGATTTTCTATGTTGAGTTTAGTTATGTCAGTGTCGAACTCAGGCAGTCCCGACACTTAACATCGAGAGCCATAATGCGGGAACGAAAGAAAAGCGAAGGAAGGAACAAAATAGAACGACAGTTTCCAAACATTGAGTGGACTGAGATTTGGAAAAACATTAGTTCTAATGTGCTCACGTCTAATATAAAAACGTCATGATACGAGACAGTTAACAACATAGTTAGCACCAATGAAAGACTGCACGCAATCGGACTCTGTGAAACAAATTTATGTCAACAATGCCAGCTAGTTGACACAGTAATTCATCGATATACTTGCAGTGGTCACATGAATAGTTGGAAGTGGATCCGGGAGCAAATAGCTCTGATTACAAGAACATCCCCTGAGTATATATCGCTGTCATTGATACACAGGCCTGAAGCACGCTATTTCCCAGAAGCAAAACATAACGCTGTGTACTGGTTGCTGGGAAATTTTGTTAACTACGCCCTTAACAAATTAGGATCCGATAGCATCATAGAGTTCAAGGTACACATGCTGTGTGAGTTCCACAAAATTAGAAGCTATTCGAATCACAAGGAAAAGTTCGGTAATATGCTAAAAATTGTATTTGAAAGAATGGGCATTGGTTAATATAAAAAAGAAGACTGTGTGACAGTGATGTATTGTAGTTACCTTAAGGATACTATTTAAGATTTTACAGTATATTTATGATGTGTGCTTTTTCTACTTCAGAGAGTAGTTTTTTGAAATTTATAAGCTAATGTACAGAACTTATGTGACATTGAGATTGTGTGTCTAATAGTGCCAAACACAAAACATGCATGGTGCATTATTGGCTTATACTAGAAATTTGGAAATAGACAGTTTTTATAGAAATCTCCTTATCGATTGGTTAAAACCATAAGATTCTATCTGATAAATGTAATATTCAATGGCTGGCACATTGCCCTGTTCATTTTTGCAGTGAAAGACTGATTATATAAATCTGATCACTTCAAATACTTAGATTCAATTAATGTCCAGAAAGTGTAGTTGGAAGGCTAGTCAACTTTATTATATATCTCCTTTCCGCCATTCTCAAGTATTTATGTTTAATTTAATTCTTTAGTCAGTAACACAATCTTCTGTTGTCTTTCCTTAATGTCAGCGCAATTGAAATGATCAAACCGTTTTGTTTAAATAACTTTATGTATGTATAACTTAGTATGTATTTGGAATGTGTAACATTGTTTTTTTAATAAAGGTTTTATATAAAAAAAAGCGGTTAAAGGCGCTACAGTCTGGAACCGCGCGACCGCTACGGTCGCAGGTTCGAATCCTGCCTCGGGAATGGATGTGTTTGATGTCCTTAGGTTAGTTAGGTTTAATTAGTTCTAAGTTCTAGGGGAGTGATGACCTTAGAAGTTAAGTCGCATAGTGCTCAGAGCCATTTGAACCATTTGATTTTATTGTCCTCTGGGAAGATCGGCTTTGTATGTTGATGCTTTGTAGGAGGATATCAGTCCTTTTGAAAGAACTGTGAACGTTAAGATGCATCCACATTTGCCGTTTTATTGTTCGGTTAAACAGCTACACAATACATGCTTTCATCTGGGAGAACATCGAGTAATGATGTATTCCGTACCATTCTATTACTGTCTTGAAATACACTCCTGGAAATGGAAAAAAGAACACATTGACACCGGTGTGTCAAACCCACCATACTTGCTCCGGACACTGCGAGAGGGCTGTACAAGCAATGATCACACGCACGGCACAGCGGACACACCAGGAACCGCGCTGTTGGCCGTCGAATGGCGCTAGCTGCGCAGCATTTGTGCACCGCCGCCGTCAGTGTCAGCCAGTTTGCCGTGGCATACGGAGCTCCATCGCAGTCTTTAACACTGGTAGCATGCCGCGACAGCGTGGACGTGAACCGTATGTGCAGTTGACGGACTTTGAGCGAGGGCGTATAGTGGGCATGCGGGAGGCCGGGTGGACGTACCGCCGAATTGCTCAACAGTGGGGCGTATAGTGGGCATGCGGGAGGCCGGGTGGACGTACCGCCGAATTGCTCAAACCGTGGGGCGTGAGGTCTCCACAGTACATCGATGTTGTCGCCAGTGGTCGGCGGAAGGTGCACGTGCCCGTCGACCTGGGACCGGACCGCAGCGACGCACGGATGCACGCCAAGACCGTAGGATCCTACGCAGTGCCGTAGGGGACCGCACCACCACTTCCCAGCAAATTAGGGACACTGTTGCTCCTGGGGTATCGGCGAGGACCATTCGCAACCTTCTCCATGAAGCTGGGCTACGGTCCCGCACACCGTTAGGCCGTCTTCCGCTCACGCCCCAACATCGTATAGCCCGCCTCCAGTGGTGTCGCGACAGGCGTGAATGGAGGGACGAATGGAGACGTGTCGTCTTCAGCGATGAGAGTCGCTTCTGCCTTGGTGCCAATGATGGTCGTATGAGTGTTTGGCGCCGTGCAGGTGAGCGCCACAATCAGGACTGCATATACCGAGGCACACAGGGCCAACACCCGGCATCATGGTGTGGGGAGCGATCTCCTACACTGGCCGTACACCACTGGTGATCGTCGAAGGGACACTGAATAGTGCACGGTACATCCAAACCGTCATCGAACCCATCGTTCTACCATTCCTAGACCGGCAAGGGAACTTGCTGTTCCAACAGGACAATGCACGTCCGCATGTATCCCGTGCCACCCAACGTGCTCTAGAAGGTGTAAGTCAACTACCCTGGCCAGCAAGATCTCCGGATCTGTCCCCCATTGAGCATGTTTGGGACTGGATGAAGCGTCGTCTCACGCGGTCTGCACGTCCAGCACGAACGCTGGTCCAACTGAGGTGCCAGGTGGAAATGGCATGGCAAGCCGTTCCACAGGACTACATCCAGCATCTCTACGATCGTCTCCATGGGAGAATAGCAGCCTGCATTGCTGCGAAAGGTGGATATACACTGTACTAGTGCCGGCATTGTGCATGCTCTGTTGCCTGTGTCTATGTGCCTGTGGTTCTGTCAGTGTGATCATGTGATGTATCTGACCCCAGGAATGTGTCAATGAAGTTTCCCCTTCCTGGGACAATGAATTCACGGTGTTCTTATTTCAATTTCCAGGTGTGTAGCTATTATAGAAATCATCACCACAATATGTTTATACATTGTATGGGGTATGGTTGGTTCCTGTCTGCAATAGTTATTCAGTCCTCACCTTCGTTTTCTCAGGCAGAGCCCAAGCAAATTTTGAGAATTTATCAGTGACCATTAAAATGTATATGGAACCGCTATTCTCTCGCGAATATTGTGTCACATCTATGAGATGCACCTGCCACAAAATGTCTAATTATAACATGCTTATGTGGGAAAGTCTTGTGTGACAGTGTGTCAAGTTTGTTAACAACTGTCTTCAAGATTATTATACGATTATTTGTCTTTCTCTAATCTCGGAAACTGTAGAATAATTTCATTCGAATGCGCAGTATTCTCAGTCACTGACAGTGCTTCAAGCAAATGTAATCGTTCTCTGTTTTGTTGGGGTCGTCATAATAAATGTATTAAGCTGATAGATTATTAATTTTATTACTCTGAATGTCGATAATGCCACTGCCAGGTACATCTGCTAATACATGTTTAATAATGTTTTTATACTTAGAGCTGTTGTTACATTTTGCTCCTACTCCATTGCCTTCCTTATATACCCCTGCCATGAATGACGTCTGGCCATAATTTTCAATATCTTTCGGTTAATAACTGTCTGGTTTTGTAGTTTTTAAGAATATTAAATTCACTAAACTTGGTGATAGTTCGAATTTTCTGTCTCTGATACGTACTGCATTCTTATTTAAACTCATATTTTGGGTACGCAGCATATATGGCTTTTCCTTGCTTACATGATAAGTTCTATCTACATAACTATCACTACAGCGTTTAATGGCATCATCAACAGAATCTTCTTCTTCTCCCTTCTTCAAGAGCCAAGAGATTCTATGACAAACCTAAATGTGTTTTTCAGTGATTGATCCCTTTCCAGACGCCTTAACTTCAGCAATCGAAGTTTCTCTCAAATAGCCTTACGAACTTCAACGACTTTATATTTTGTTGACACGTTGTTCCATACTAAGCAGGCTTTGGAATGGTGTACAAACTATATGCTCTTCCATTTGCCTTCATTTCAATTACATCAAGCTGTGCAGTTAACTGTATCTATATGTACATCTGCATCTCTGCAATTCAGAATCAAGTGCCTGGCAATGAGTACATCAAACTATCTTCAAACTATTTCTTTACCATTCCATTCTGAAACAGCTCGCGGGAGAAACGAACAGTTAAATTCTGCTGTGCGAGGTCTGATTTCTGATTTTTTTTTACGATGTTACGATGATAATTCCTCCCTATGAAGCTGGGCGCCAACAACGTATTTTCAGACTCTGAGGAGAAAGTTGACGGTCGAAATTTTATGAGAAGACCCTGCTGCAGCGAAAAGCACCTTTATTTTTATGATTGTTACCCCAGTCATATGACATATCCGTATCGTCCTCTCATCTGTTTCACGACAGTACAAAATGAGCTGCTGTTCTTTGAACCTTATCGATGTCCTCCGGCGATCCTATCTGATGCGGATCCCACACCGCACAGCAGTTCTCCAGATGAGATAATAAAAGCGTAATGTTGGGGCCTCTTTAGTAGACCTATTGCATTCTCTCGGTATACTACCAATAAGTCGTAGTCTTTGGTTTGCTTTATCTACAACATCATCTATGTGTTCGTTACAAGATAGTGATTCGTAATTGCAATCCCAGTCTGAATTATCATGAAAAAGAAATTTAGCAGATTGCTTGTGTTACTCATGTGGATGGCTTCAGACATTTCATTACTTAGGGTCAATTGGCACATTTCGTACCATGCAGATACGTTTTCTGAATCGTTTTACAATTTTTTATGATAATGTGATGATTTTATAAGAAGGCAATAGTCGCATAGATTCTAAGAGTGCTGCTCAGATTGTCTTCTAAACCGTTTGTGTACATCGGGAACAACAGACGGCCTATAACACTTACTTGGAGGACGCCAGATATTACTTCTGTTCTATTCGACGACTTTCCGTTAATTACTATATCGAGCGAGGTGGCGCGGTGGTTAGCACACTGGACTCGCATTCGGGAGGACGATGGTTCAAACCCACGTCCGGTCATCCACATGTAGTTTTTCCGTGATTTCCCTAAATTGCTCCAGGTAAATGCCGGGACGGTTCCTTTGGAAGGACACGGCCGGTTTTCCACCCCATCCTTGACACAATCAGAGCTTGTGCTCCGTCTCTAATGACTTCGATGTCGACGGGATGCCAATCCAAATCTTCATTCCTTCAATTACCACGATCTGTGACCTTTCTGACAGGAAACCACGAATCCACTCCCATAACTGAAAAGGTATTTCATAGGCATGTGTATTCTTCCCATTTGCATCAACCCTTCGTTCATTAACCTCAGAAAGGTTCTAGAATAAGTATTGACACTTTTATTGAGCGCTTCAAATTTAGTAGTATGACGTTTAATGCTGTCACTGACATAGGAAATTTCACTTCAATGTACAGACGAATGTTCTGCCTTCCCCTCTCAGACTGATTGTTGGTGGATGATATCGTGAACTTATCCATGCTGTTTTGCTTCACTATATGTATATGCCCTCATCTTTTAAAAACATCCTGAAAGTTTCGACAGTATTGCCTTTAGTTTTATCGATTACTACAAAGCTATGCTGTGAATGATCCCATCAATCTCTACATAAACTTGTAACTTTTAGGAATGTCATATCAGTTCCTATATGTTCCTTCTAAATTTGTTTTAAATTCATATTACCCTGTTTGCATGCATTAATAAGGTTTGTATTATCCCTTATCAGTTGTTTTGGGCTCCTTCAATATTTTTGGCTTAGCCAAAAGATATCAAGACCTTCGTCGCGACCAAATCATAAGTATTTGCAAATTTTATCCTGATTTCTCACTATGAATACAGTAATAGGTTTTACTTCTTCAGGGGGTTGGAGCTTATCACCTTGGGGTTAACGTCTTACATGTAATACGGTCAACACACGAAAGTATTTCCTCAAGCAGTGGTACCTAGACTGAAACAGTGTTTTGGAAAATATGTATACATTCTCGAAGCGAACACCATCTGTATGCATTAGCAAGGACATTAAAACGATTGTTTCCCCACATGAAGATGGGCCAGAGAAACCGACCTAATGCTATTAGAGACCAGTGTTCCATTCTTGTTCTTATTATAAGGGAATATACTGCCGTCTCATAAAGTGCCCATAAAGGACTAAGTGGAAGAATTGAACCTTCGGGTGCGGTGGGTGGAGGTGGAGGGAGAACTTCATTCACCTTTTATTGCACATAAAGTTTCATTCATGGAAACAATTAGTTCAACTAACAATGAAAATGAAAAATTTTGCCAAATGAATGGTTACCAGATATCTAAATAAGCCCAAGTTTGCCCTTGAGACAATAATTCTGATACAACCAGTAAAAGCATCAATCTCAGATTAAATAACAATTCTCTGAACACCTTGTACTTACAATGGTTACTAGTTACACATCAGCTGGCATCAGCCGATTTACGCTAATGCAACTTTCATGGGATTATTATACCATGATAAAGAGTAGAACTATAGGGATCAGTAGTTACAGATCAAACGGCAGAAGCCAATTTATCTTAATGCAAATTTCATGGGATTGTATCAATGCGATTACAATAAAATATTTTCACACTATCTCGGGTATTAGACTGAAGACCAACTGAACAGTGACAAAATTGACTTACAGACAATAAATGACACACTTGGCCAATGCGTTCATAAATGAATAAATAGATTAAGTAACTTCAAACACGCAAGTCCTTTTTCTGAAACACAACTCAGCTAACGCGTGAAAAGGACAGATAATAATTACACATGCGGAAATTCTTTTTAAATTTGCGAACCTTGGAACAATACACGGCACGTACAAAGTAGGCATCGTGGACAAAGACAGTTGTCCCGCTTGACCACCAATTGTCGGCCCGACCAATAGCGCGAGATATACAGGTCTCAGACAGACTTTGTCTCACGTATACTCCGTCAAACAGTATTAACTTCAGAACGGGCAACTGTTACAAGGTGAACCTGGAGCATAAACAGGACATTAGAATCTAATAAATAAGAAAGAAAAGCAAGGGCCCAAAGGCATAGGTCATACCCACCACCCTTGCTTAGATATAAAACAACTCGTAAGAAATCATGATCCAATAAATCGTGAATTCCATAAGATAGCGAACATGCTACAACTTAAACTCCTTAAATAAATAATCCTACCCTAATGAACCCAAGATAATGTACTTAGAACAATATCGGATAAAACAATATCAAATTAGCACCAAAGACGTTAAACAAATTGTCACTGCCTCCAAGCAGCAACCGAAACACAGTCAAACGCCAGGTATTTAAAACAAGCAATAGAAATCACTCTAACATAAGATTAACACAAGGAAAGTCCGCCCCCGGTAGCTGAGTGGTCAGCGCGACAGACTGTCAATCCTAAGTGCTCAGGTTCGATTCCCGGCTGGGTCGGAGATTTTCTCCGCTCAGGGACTGGATGTTGTGTTGTCCTGATCATCATCCTTTCATTCCCATCGACGCGCAAGTCGCAGAAATGGCGTCAAATCGAGAGAGTTTCACCCGGCTAACGGTCTACCCGACGGGAGGCCCTAGTCACACGATACAATAATTACACGTCCTGTATCGACCCAAAAATTCAAGACTCTGCATAACCATCTGGCGGAATGACCATACATTGGTACATCGATCTGCTCAATGATACACAGTGCTTTTTGAAACATTCTAAACACTAAGATTAACAAATAGTACACAGTAAGCCCCAAGGTTTAAATGCTAAACCAGAATACGTACGCCAACACGGATTACTACAGTCAGAATGGCACAAATTTCGTAGCGGCGAACCATAAGATGAATTGTACACAGAGTTTCATGACTGAGAGACAACGCGTAGTCTGTCTCAGGTTCATCACACTTGCAACACGGAGACAGAAAACGTGTCCCCAACGAACGATGTAAATACAATGGTCTCACCTTATTACACCAGTTGAAGTCCGTGTCCAACAGCATCGGAAAGGTAGGTCACGAGTCATGATCCCCAACAACATGTATCGGCTAACGACTTCGCTACGTAGCCCATCCCAAAACGCATCCAATACAGCCAGCGCTGACGCGAATGGACGTTTTCATCGCGACAGTATTCGCCATTCGCTGACAGGCTAGACGCAAATTGAGACGCGTATAGCGCGTGTGGCGCGACGCAGCGCAGCGCGCGTTTTGCTAACTTTACAGGTTCAAATGGGACTGCGTAAATTGGGACGCGAAGCGACTGGGACGCAAAACGCGCCTGCGCTACGTCGCGAGGCGTTGTGGCTGCGGCACAGTTTCTCGCGCCTTGCGCCTTGCGAAGTATTGCCCGTCCGAAAAATACAGCCTTATGGTGTACTGAATTTTATTATCTCTGGGTAGTGTTTCGTTTTTCGCCGTTTAAACGCTCCATCTGTTTTCGTTATCACGTGATACTTTTCAGTTGCAAATATCTGTACAGTTCTTTTGTTTTGTTTCTTCTTTTGTCAAGAACAATGCACAGTGCAATAACTGGTGAGCCATTAGCCACTAGTATTGTATCTTCTGCCTCCACAATGTTTTCAGTTCGTAAGAAGCGATAGTCGATTCATCGTGAGGGTAGTGAATAAGCAAGTAAGGAATATTATAAAATCACGTGATTTAGAAAAAAGGCAGGAAAGCAAAACAAGGTTGCCTACTTCCTGCTTGTTATGCTGACGTGTCTCTACGATCTGTTGCAAAAATTCGTAAAGTGTAATTTCCACAGATATTAGCCCCTGTTTGCTTCTGGTAAAAAGCGTCCAAGATATAAAGTACGTAAGTTTCATTATCGTTACTTGGATATGGATGGTTCAAATGGCTCTGAGCACTATGGGACTTAACTTCTGAGGTCATCAGTCCCCTAGAACTTAGAACTACTTAAATGTAACTAATCTAAGGACATCACACACATCCATGTCCGAGGCAGGATTCGAACCTGCGACCGTAGCGGTCACGCGGTTCCAGACTGTAGTGCCTAGAACCGCTGGGCCACTATGGCCAGCGATATGGATGTAATAAGACACATTATACTACGTACTTGTGGACATCACATTTCCACTGCAAGCTAGAAACAGTCGAAAAGCAGTCACAATCAACAATCTTTTAATTGCCTCGCCGTGATGAGGAAAAGCATTTCAATTGTTGCATGCACATTATCAGCATTATTAAACTAATTATTCAACAGGCTAAACAAATTTAAAAAAATGGACGATATTTTTTTGAAGGTAGGAATATCTTAAAAGAGTGCGGTGATTAGATATATTTAATTTGTTGAAATGTACTGCTGACAAAGGCAGATCTACTTTCATGACAATGTTTTTCGAACTCCAGGTCACAAGGCATTGTGCATTCCTGTAGCCTGCATTATCCTCCGCTGCTGACAACAGACTGACCATTGTGTTGTGCGACAGATCACTTGTTTATTTTGTCAGTAACAACTACTTTATTTGCGATCACACATTGTCAGTTTGGCAAGCCGTAAGTGAGTAACAGCCTGAAGGAACGCTCATCATTATTTCAGTACTGCTCAGATCAAGAGAAGGAACAAAATCCTTTGGTAAGTTTCCATTCCAGTCGCTCAGTGTTAAAAGTATGATGGGTTAAGGGGATTCAGCCAAAACTCCAATAGAAATGGCAATTTATTTTTGTTTGAGTTGTTAACCTTTTATCATTCGAAGTAGCAACACCATTTATGAGTAACGTCCACATCCCTCTTGTTGGCAGGTTTAATTTTTCTTCCTTTTCCAAAATGCAGTATAATTTGCACGTACTCATCTTCGCTATTGCGACACAGTTCTGAAACAGAGTGACTCATTAAACAAGTAATTGGCAATCACAGAGCTCAAGAGCTTACGAGAAACCTCATAGTGTCGGTTTGCAGTAACATAAGAGAAGAAATTTCATGTTTATTTTCATACTAGGAAACTCTTCTTTCGCCAGCTGTCGATGACTCTTAAAAATTTACGGTCGCCGGACTGAAAAACATAAAGCGGAAAGTACACTACTGGCCATTAAAATTGCTGCACCACGAAGATGACGTCTACAGACGCGAAATTTAACCGACAGGAAGAAGATGCTGTGATACGGAAATGATTAGCTTTTCAGAGCATTCACACAAGGTTGGCGCCGGTGGCGACACCTACAACGTGCTGACATGAGGGTAGTTTCCAACCGATTTCTCATACACAAACAGCAATTGACCGGCGTTGCCTGGTGAAACGTTGTTGTGATGCCTCGTGTAAGGAGGAGAAATGTGTACCATCACGTTTCCGACTTTGATAAAGGTCGGATTGTAGTCTATCGCGATTGCGGTTTGTCGTATCGCGACATTGCTGCTCGCGTTGGTCGAGATCGAATGACTGTTAGCAGAATATGGAATCGGTGGGTTCAGGAGGGTAATACGGAACACCGTGCTGTATCCCAACGGCCTCGTATCACTAGCAATCGAGTTGACAGGCATCTTATCCGCATGGCTGTAACGGATCGTGCAGCCACGTCTCGATCCCTGAGTCAACAGATGGGGATGTTTGCAAAACAACAACCATCTGCACGAGCAGTTCGACGACGTTTGCAACAGCATGGACTATCAGCTCGGAGACTATTAGCTGCGGTTACCCTTGCGCTGCATCACAGACATCAACGACGAGCCTGGATGCACGAATGGCGAAACGTAATTTTTTCGGATTCAGAGTTTGCCGCAAAAGCTTCCGTAATTTGGTCCACAACGTTTCGTAGCAGCTGAAAACGTAAGGCTGCCAGCCTAATCTGTGATAGAGTGAGCGCTACATGGCAAAACTGCTGCACATTACATTCTTGGAAGTCTGCTCGATTCCGTTTCGATTAAATATTTCATCATTCGTGGGAAGAAAGCGGCACTGATCTTGTGATCACCTAGTATCACTATAGATGTTGTTTGAGTTTTTCGAATAAACATGCCTGGAATGGCTATTGAGGTGTCACAAAGCCTGAACAACTCTGTAGCGTTTAGAATTACTTTTGTACCACAATAATGGGGATTTTAAGAATCACTGCTGAGCTCAACTCATGATCAGAGAACATTCCATCACTAGCTCGTTTGCTTCCATTTGAATTTAAGGTGAGAGACATATTGAAAACACGACTGTTATAACCAGGAATAACACAATAAGCTCTTCAGTCTGGTTTATTAAATCACAAATCACTTTTTAACAATTATGTTAGCCAAGCATCTACCCACGCTCACACTCAGAAGTAATGCAGAATTAAAGTTTGGTTATACCAACGTTCGAATGTGCATGGTGGGGTGCACGTTCCGTAATTATTCCCAAGTACAGTGAAGTTCAGTCTCTCCAAGTGAAGTCGCAAGATTTTTCCGCCGAGCAGCCAGGTAACCTCGAGTGGTGCGGCGAGTCATCCACAAGCAGCTGGAACACGGCGTACTGCACTTCCCGATGAGAAATGTCGTTTGTGGCGGCGGCCGGGTTTATATAAGGCTCGCTAGTTAATGGAGCCGTCGGCTGGGGTCGCTGTTTTCCAGGGAAAACCAATCGCAATGTTTCCTGGCGTAGCCAATTGCTGTGTGCTGACAAACGAGCGCGCGCGAAGGCGGCCAGCGATGGTAGCCGCGAGCCGCCCGGAGAAGTGCGGCCAGCGATGTATTTCTCGGCCACGTAAGGGAGCGTGCGTGTGAAGACGGCCAGCGATGGAAGCAGCGGGCCGCCCAGAGAAGTGCGGCCAGCGATGTATTTGGCGGCCGCGTACTGGAGCGCGTTGTTCGGTGTTTGTTAAAAGTGGTGTATACCACAACGACGTTTTCGATAGACATTTTCGTTAGACTGTACTCCGCAACATGATCTGGAAACTGAAGAATAAAACGAGTTAACCCCAGATCAACAGCGCACTTCAGCTACGCATATACGCAAGACAACTGATGATGCCTAGATAAGGTTGACTGTTTAGGTGGAGCTGACGATTCGCGATAGTGAAGTCACCTTGCCGATCATGTGTTTCAAACTGTAATAATTACTTATCGATAGTCGTTACATTTATTTCGTATGCAGTATTGGTAACTTAATGAAAAAATTATGTGATCGCTGTATTGGAACGGTATGTGAGGAGCAGGTGTGCTGGTGTAAGCTGTCGCCAAAACACCGGTCGGCAAATATGAAGCGAAAATCGATAAGTAGGCGCTGGATCGAGCGCGCCTACCATGAGAGAGGCTACAGACACACTGACTAGCAAGAAGCCGCGAACACCCTCTCGACAACATGTGTTTACGCCGCCGCCACTGACTTCAGGGTCTCACTAACTCACACTTATTTCGGCATCCGTCAGTTCAATCACGGAGCAGGTGTAGTTCGTAACAGGCTACGACAGTACATAGCCACCAGATAGCGACCAGATTAGTGCCTATAGCGTGACTAGCAGTGAGATTAAACTTTGTAATAGCAAGATTTCCGATATTGTCTGCAAGAGGACTATTACTGATGAGCTTGTACCACAGCAATGGACCCTATTCAAGATACGTAAATACTTCCAGTTTATGTAAATAAAGCAGCATGTTAATCCACGTGTGCATTTGTGTTGTAGAAAGAGGATACCGGCCACCAATAACAACATCCTCTCCCTTGCTTCGATCCGGTACAAGACATTACAGTGGCGACGATATTACTGCAGTGGAGACTAGTATAGTTCAGTGGCGATCGAAATTAATCGATTTGGCCGAAGATTTTGCTTCCTTCTCTTGTGTATTAGCTTGTAGGGGTGCTCGGGTTCAAGTGTTTGTAATTGCTAATTTGTTGTTGTGTTTGAGCTGTGCTGCGGCTGGCATTGATGCTGATCGTAGGTTTCCGCTCCGAGTTGGAAGCCAGACGGTATCGTCTAGTTGGCATGGTTGCAGTTGTTTGTCTTCTTCTCTTGTTGACTGGCGCCATACGGTTTCGTAAGCATTGCCTGTCCGCTAGTGGCAGCAGCGGCGTTTATAGATATGTAGTAACTGTAGCCCTATCTTTGGGGCGACGTCGTTGTTTTTCCGGGTCGTGTGAGTGGGTCAGTTCGGTTGGGGACTCAGGAGGAGCCAGGTCCGCGCAGTGCGAGAACACGCCAGGACCGCTGGCGGCACGCATGGACTACCGGACGGATGGGCTGTGGATACGAGGCTGCACGACCTCGTCGTAAACCGGATCCGGCAAGCATTAACATGAGTTCATTTCAATCCAAGTAGAAAAACGTCAACTGTAACAACACTGACATTATCCTACTGTATAAATGTAATAAATTTTTCTTCTGAATTTCGATAAATTAGTATAATCGATATTCTGCTTTCATTTCTTTTTTGTTTCATGCCATTATGTTGAAGAAACTGTAAACAATTTTCGATGTAAATTTTAATATTTATGTCAAATTTCAAGTAATGTTGTAATCGAAGGGAAGTGTATCTAATATTCAAACTATTGTAAGATGTGAAAGTTGTATTTGTACGCCTGGTTCATACGTAGGCAATATATTAGAATATGTGGAATGTAAAACCTTTGGTGAATACCCTGTCTGTGGGGGAGCGGTAAAAGGTGGAGGCAGGCGAGCGCGGGAAAATGCACACGGACGCGGTACGGCATAACGGGCTCAGCAGTAGTAGTCGGAGTTGGGCATCGATCTGAGAAACACGTGCTGGATCGAGGAGGCTCTCCTGGAAAAAGTGGTTTCGTTGAGCCTCGGATGCGCTGTTTCCGACGTCTATACAGCATGACAATATTCCATAGGCACTAAATGGAAAAGCATTGCGACGCCATGAAGAAGTAAAGTGCCGATATTTCATGAGCCATTGCTGTAATTGCACGCGTGCTTTGTGCCTCGCCATCTCGCCGCCTGCTGACCGCCTCATCGATACGAACAGGTTGAAACTTTCAGTACTGTATTCGTGTGGACCAGTGTCACTTTTGCTACATACTGTTCAATAATAACTTAAATTTTACCAGAACTGTCCTATCAATTAATTATCCTCACAACTAACGTAGACAGGGTCCTTTCCACATGTTGTGCAATCCGAGTATCCTAAGATGAAGATTTAAAGTTTATGTTAATAATAATTACCTGCAGACCTATCACTGTTAAAAGGATATTTAATGAACTTTGTTGTTAATGAATACTGGACGAATAATATAGATATGACAAAGTTGGAAGATAATGTTGAAATTGTTTTAGTAATGAAGTTTATTTAAATTGAGACAAAAATAACGGTAGTTAAATGAGCAGGAAATAAGACAAAAAAGAGTGATAAATCATATTTTGGAAATCTTGAATGCTTAATTCTTTCAATAATTAAAATTCCAATGCAGTGATCATAACAGTTTCAGGGTCTCCCACCCCTTTCTTTCTTTTCTATTTATTTAAATCCTGAAGTGTACTGAACTGCTTTGACCAGCAAAGTTAAAGTCAATATAAAAACCTAAATTTATCAGTGTTTTACCCTTCTTAAAATTGACATTGTATGTGTGTTTCAAAAGTGCTGTTTCTAGGGTAACCTATGCCCGATTTTAGTCGGATAAATAGACAAAACGCAGTTTGTAGTAATCATTATAGTGTAATGTTGTGTATTTATAGCTTGTTCAAATTAGTACAGAAAGTGAAAATATTAGTTCAGTAGATTTTTCTGGTTCTAAAATTTACCATATAATGCAGTATTACTACGGGTTGTTATGCTTGTACGTACATCCACTTGTACAAGGAAAAAACTCACTTAATGCCTAATTAGGCTGGCGACCGTATTATTATTAATTGGTAGCATCTGCTGTGTATGTTTCTTGCCCGTCCTAACGTGTAGTTGCACTTTAGACTTGCTTGACGTATCATTGTTGTTACTGAGTTGGTGTAAGTCTGATTTTGCCTCCATTCAGGTACACGCGGTCAACATATTTACTAAAATCCTTTCTTATAAGGTGAAGCCCGTCAACTTACCATAGTACAGGCTTTAAAGAGTTAACGTGCGCCCGAGCGTAGACGTTACACAACCATTGTGATATCCCGAGATTCTCCAGTGACTTGGGTTCGTGTTGCTGCTCATAGTGTCGCCGAGGCGAAGAGCAGCGAGTGGAGTGTTTTCTTCTCTGGTGGTAGTGGTTCCTTTCTCGTTCCGGGCGATCTAAACACAGTATTCTGGGGACATAATGCAGACCGCCGGTTCCGGCTTTGGCGTATTGTTCCATCGTTGCATTTGGGTTTTCGGACGTCAGGTAGCTTCAGCAAGATTACCATTAGTCATTCGTTAGACTGACAGTAATCTGAGTTATCATCTTTTGAAGTGAATGCAACTCTTGGCTGCCTATCTCATCGCTCGCGAAAGTGTTTGTTGCCGGACCTTCTCAGAGGTCGATTCCTGGAGCACTGTCTGTGGCTCCTTGTGTTACAAAGCTTACCATAATCGTATTTCACCTGTTTTGGTGTTCAGTTGCTTGTTTTTTAATTAACCTTTGCTATTGTATTTGCTGTTTTACAGCAGGTTTCTAAATTTTTTTATATTTTGCCGTTGCTGTCGTGTAAGGCCTTCAGTCGTGATTGTTGTCATCTGCCTTAAAATTCTAATTTGGTATTTGTATTTTAGCAGTAAGCCTCAAAACCTTATTTACTACCACTCTTGGCGTCTGGTGCCTTCTGCTGTGTTTGTGGTGACTTACCGTTAGTATTTCAATACCTATAAGCTGTAAATTGCAGCGAGTTCTTAAACAATTCTTAATTTGAAACTTCCTGGCAGATTAAAACTGTGTGTCGAACCGAAACTCAAACTCGGGACCTTTGCCTCAGTTGGTAGAGCACTTACCCGCGAAAGGCAAAGGTCCCGAGTTCGAGTCTCGGTCCGGCACACAGTTTTAATCTGCCAGGAAGTTTCATATCAGCGCACACTCCACTGCAGAGTGAAAATCTCATTCTGGAAACATCCCCCAGGCCGTGGCTAAGCCATGTCTCCGTAATATCCTTTCTCTCAGGAGTGCTAGTTCTGCAGGTTCGCAGGAGAGCGTCTGTAAAGTTCGGAAGGTAGCAGACGAGATACTGGCAGAAGTAAAGCTGTGAGGAGGTGCCGTCGGTCGTGCTTGGGTAGCTCAGTTGGTAGAGCCGGCACGGTAGCTCAGCGTTTTCGGTCAGAGGGTTAGCAGCCCTCTGTAATAAAAAAACTGAGCTAATCGATGAACAACGAACTTAAACGGATGTCTTACGACGTCCGCCCCGAGCAGATGCAACGAAAAAAAAAAAGAAAGAAAGTTGGTAGAGCACTTGCCCGCGAAAGGCAAAGGTCCCGAGATCGAGTCTCGGTCGGGCACACAGTTTTAATCTGCCAGGAAGTTTCATATCAGCGCACACTCCGCTGCAGAGTGAAAATCTCATTCTGGAATTCTTAATTTATTGCCATTCTTGGCGTGTAAGGCCTTCAGCCGTGATTTTGGTCACTTGGCTTAAAATTATAATTTGGTATTTGTATTTACGCAGTAAGCCTTTCAAAACCTTATTTACTGCCATTCCTGGCGTCTGATGCCTTCTGCTGTGTTTGTGCCGACTTGCCTTTAATTTACAATACCTGTAATTTGTAAGTTGCCGGCCGAGTGCCGGGCCACGGGGACCGGGTTCGATTCACAGCTAGGCCGGAGATTT
Organism: Schistocerca cancellata; assembly: GCF_023864275.1. Taxonomy (NCBI): domain Eukaryota; kingdom Metazoa; phylum Arthropoda; class Insecta; order Orthoptera; family Acrididae; genus Schistocerca; species Schistocerca cancellata. The sequence goes on from NC_064627.1 coordinate 986,073,286, forward strand.
TCTCCACTCAGGGACTGCGAGTTGTGTTGTCTTCATCATCATTTCATCCACATCGACACGCAAGTCACCGATGTTGCGTCAGCTCAAAAGATTTGCACCAGGTGACCAGTCTAAGGCCCTAGCCACAGGACATTTCATTCCATTTCATACAGAGGTTTAATGATCGCGATGCAATAACATTCAGTAAACCAGTAAAGTACTCGAGACCGAGCGGTCACGGGAGGCCGTGAATCTGGGGGAAGAAAAGCAGCAGAATCACGGAGAAAATAACACACACGAATTTGGTTCTGGTGGCGGCGCTGCAAACCATCCGGACCTGCAATCAGGTACATAAAACAGCCAACGCGTTCCTAGATCTCGCCTCTTTCCCAGCGCCCACAGTTGGTATAAACCCTGAAAAGAACAAGATCGCGTGGTACAAAGTGATACTTGAGGACCATAGTCGGCGCCGGATGCTGCGGTGGGTACAGCAAGTGTAGCAGCGTCCGATGGCGGTAGCCATGCACAAGTTCCGCCAGTGATGGTCTCGTGGGTGGGAGTGATAGAAGGCGAGAAAGAGTTGCAGCGCCTGTTCCTGCGTGTGGGTGGTGCGAATCTTGGCTATCTGTTGTTTAAAAGTGCGTACCAAGAATTCTGCTTCTCCGTTGGACTGGGGGAGAAACGGAGCACTTGTGAGATGGCAAATGCCATTTCGTTCACAAAATTATACAAAAGCACCTGAAGTGAACTGAGGCCCATTGTCCGACAAGTACTTTTGGCTAACCTTCTACACAAAGTATTGCTTCAAATGGCTCTGAGCACTATGGGACTTAACATCTGAGGTCATCAGTCCCCTAGAACTTAGAACTACTTAAACCTAACTAACCTAAGGACATCACACACATACATTCCCGAGGCAGGATTCGAACCTGCGACCGGAGCGGTCGCGCGGTTCCAGACTTAAGCACCTAGAACAGCTCGGCCACACTGGCCGGCTATACAAAGTATTGAGGACAACGCCTGAATGGTGCTTCGTGATGTGGTAGAAGCCATAGGCACCGCAAATGTGAACTTGCTAAAAGAGTCTACCAATATGAGCCAACAAGTGTTCTAAAATGCTCCTGCAGAGTCAATGTGCACTCGTTGCCATGGCGACATAGACACTATTCAAGATACACAAATACTTCCAGTTTATGTAAATAAAGAACTGTATCATTCCATGTGTGCATTTGTGTTGTAGAAAGAGGACACCGGCCATCCATAAAAACATCCTCTCCCTTGCTTCCTTATAGTACAGGACTCTACAGCAGGAACCTAACGTTCGAATCTTTGCTAGGAGATTGTGTGCGTGTGTTGAATGGACATGTTACCGTAACTGTATGTGAAACCACGGACTAAACTGGTTCTGCTATATCGGCCATATGACTTAAAAACTTGTTAGGTGGACAATGGACTAATATCAATGCTATTAACGTAAGTTTAACATCTTCAAGCAAAAAAAAAAAAAAAAAAAAAAAAAAAAAAAAAAAAAAAAAAAATTGGTTCAAATGGCTCTGAGCACTATGCGACTTAACTTCTGAGGTCATCAGTCGCCTAGAACTTAGAACTAATTAAACCTAACTAACCTAAGGACATCACACACATCAATGCCTGAGGCAGGATTCGAACCTGCTCGGCTCCAGACTGTAGCGCCTAGAACCGCACGGCCACTCCGGCCGGCCATCTTCAAGCTTCTTTATTCGCTGACTGAGCTCTACCAGCTTTGAATCAACGTATTCTTTGATCAGCACCTCTGAATGTTAAGGGCGAATTGTCCTGCTGCGTTGGCCTCAGAATTTGTCAGTCGTTGGGAACATTTTTTCGGATTCCTGAGAAGGGTAATTGTCATGTCAGTACGTCAGTGATGACGGTTTTTGTCAATTGAGGAAGCCATGTCAACTGTTACTCTGCGGTATTCTGTAACAACTCCCTATAAAATATGACGTAGCATTTATATCCACCACAATGTCGAACTTAAAAGTTGCGAAATTGGTTGTTTGAGTCTCCAATCGACTTAAATAAATACCGCTACGGTAGATTGTTGGACTTTTCATTCAGTTATATATTCTAATAGTTTTAAAACATGTATGTAAACATCTGTTACATTGTATGAACTGCTCTATCATTTATGTATAGGCTCGAAATAGCGGATTGAAAAGGGTGTAAGACAGGAATGTAGTCCTTCCCCCCTATTGTTCAATCTATACATCGAAGAAGCAATGATGGAAATAAAAGAACGGTGGAAATGAAATTCTGGTGAAAGGAAGTCACTGATACGATTTGTTGATGACATTGCTATCGTGCGGTAATTCCGTATCAGGTGCAAATGACACACCCTACTCTTCCGCTGGTGGGCGGTGTGGGTCTTGAGAATTAATGGAAATGGAAACAGTCGGTATGTCTTTTACCGTCACCACGTGTTCCACTGGCATGCTTGTGCCGATCTAGTTCTGATCAGCTGCAGCCTGTGGCATGCTTTATCCATCCAGGGGCGCAGAAGAAGGATGGTAGAGATTCAGAGATACCCGGAACGTCCGTCGATATAGTACAGGGCTACGGAACATGTGCATCCTCATGCGATCCCCAAGAGGTAATCGGTTTCCGGGGAGGCATCGGTGGGGGTGCTGGGCGCTTTCGGATCTTGAGCGGCAGCTGTCTTATTACCATCAAGCCTGAACTCGGGGAGGGGAAAGGCTTCCTCTAACGTAATCTTTTCAGTAGAACGAGGAAGGGAAGAGGAATCTTCTGACTTCTGATGATCTTGCGTTTCGAAGTGCAGGTGGCGGCGACATAGAAGCTATAGTGGCGAAGTTCCTACGCAAGGTTAACGGCGGAAATTCACAAGGGCCATCAAGCAGTGGCTCGCCTTGTCCCGAAGGAACTTAGTTAGGCACAGTGCCCGTCACATGGGAAACGAGGTGCGCTAGAGTTAGCCTTTTACGTTGTTCATAAGTGGATTTTAAAACCGTGACACGATGCGTCCAGTTTGTGTGGAAGTGACCACTCTCATTATATATAAAACACGTCTCTTCTTCTCCTGTGTAAATTATATGTTCCCAGTATCTGCACGTCTATAAAGGAGAGGGGATTTTCCGTTTTACCACCGTGCCCAAATATCAGACACCACTACTGGCTTGTAAACCATGTGGAGCACGGCAGCGTTCCACCGTGTATTCCGTACGTCAGTGATGGTGTTGAGGAAACTGTCGTCAACTCCAAGCAGAATGTTAAATACCATGACATTCGTAGACTCCACCTCTACATTCGCCAGAGCAATACAGTGCCATAACCATAGAATTAGAACCATCGCGCTGGGTGAAAGGGACTTGTCTATACCACAAAAGGACCTGTCAATATAAAGCTAGTTTAGAAACTTAACATAAAACACAGAATCGAAGTAAACCGTCTGATCTTCTTCTGAAGTTATCTTGATCGCGTATAGAAGCCGATCATGATTTCTAACGAACGTAGCTGCACATTCCGCACGGACTTGTCAGAACTAAAACTAGCTGTGCCTCTACTTAGAATGTTCTTGGGAGCCGTGGACGAATCACGGTGGAAGACGACGCTGCACCAAAACTGACTCACAAACAACTAATTAAAGATTTACCTGTCTTTCATGATGTAAAGTCAAGGTCTCATCGAATGTAAGCCTCGATTAGTTGTCGACGGTTGGTTAGCAGTTTTAAACTGACCCAACTTTTAATGTTTTCTTTTAATGCTATTGCTGTCAGCTGTTAATTGGCATATTACTTTCTGACAGTATAGACTGTAAGGTTTCGCTACTTTCCTTGTGGATCGGTAACTACAGCTTGTGAATAGGGGTGGCACATGTGCATGTTCTTTTAACTGATGACTGTGGCGCGTTGTTCCACGTTGCCAATCATTTATCTCCACTAAATTTAAAACTTGTTTGTCACTCATGTAAACCGAAAGTTTCATTGCGCTTTACGGTTTACTTAATAATTTTATATCGCACCTTCCTCTCAGTTTTACCATAGTCCTGGATCCACCTGTTCAATACGCTCCTTTACTACGCATAATGCACTTCTAACTTACATCGTGTATTTTGTACGCAAATTTTCTGTTTTTTCTTCATTTTGAATGTAAAGCACTAAATTCAAATTGTGAACGGCCGAGCTAGTGGCCCCGTGTTCTTCTCTCCGTCAATAGATGGCAGCACTTTTGCCACTCTGGTTACCAATTTGCCTCCTCGTTCGCATCCGCTACTCCCTGTTCCGCGCTCACAGGCAGCCCACCGCGCCTGGTATACGCGGCGCTCGGGGACCACAGCACAGCGTTAAGTGTCGTGATATCATTTGTATGTATTCTCTACCCAGGCAGTCGTCCGTAGTACTGTCTGGTGCCACTTGCCCACTGACATAGGTTCCATAGCACCTAGCTCGACCTGCGGTTTCGAATTGTTTTTTAAAAAATTTTAAAACTTTTTGGAAAAATTTGTTTTTGTTATGTGTGTTGCGGCGTGTGAAAATTATCTCCTGTCTTTTGGTATTTCGAGACGACACCTGAGGATGGGCTCATAACAGTCCAAAACCAGTCGAGTGAAAGTAAAGTAAACTACTGGACATAAAAGTTGCTACACCACGACGATGACGTGATGCAGATGCGAAATTTAACCGACAGGAAGAAGATGCTGATATGCAAATGATTAGCTTTTCAGAGCATTCACACAAGGTTGACGCCGGTGGCGACACCTACAACGTGCTGACATGACGAAAGTTTCCAACTGATTTCTCATACGCAAACAGCAGTTGACCGGCGTTGCCTGGTGAAACGTTGTTGTGATGCCTCGTGTAAGGAGGAGAAATGCGTACCATTACGTTTCCAAATTTGATAAACGTCAGATTGTAACCTATCGTGATTGCGGTTTATCGTATCCCGACATTGCTGCTCGCGTTGGTCGAGATCGAATGACTGTTAGCAGAATATGGAATCGGTGGGTTCAGGAGGGTAATATCGAACTCCGTGCTGGATCCCAACGGCCTCGAATCACTAGCAGTCGAGATGACAGACATCTTATCCGCATGGCTGTAACGGATCGTGCAGCCACGTCTCGATCCCTGAGTCAACAGATGGGGACGTTTGCAAGACAACAACCATCTGCAGGAACAGTTCTACGACGTTTACAGCAGAAAGGACTATCAGGTCGGAGACCATGGCTGCGGTTACCCTTGACGCTGCATCACAGACAGGAGCGCCTGCGATGGCGTACTCAACGACGAACCTGGGTGCACGAATGGCAAAAAGTTATTTTTTCGGATGAATCCAGGTTGTGTTTACAGCATCATGATGGACGTATCCGTGTTTGGCGTCATCGCGGTGAACGCACATTGTAAGCGTGTATTCGTCATCGCCAGACTGGCGTATCACACGGGGTGATGGTATGGGGTGCCATTGGTTACACGTGTCGGTCACCTCTTGTTCGCATTGACGGCACTCTGAACAGTGGACGTTACATTTCAGACGTGTTACGACCCGTGGCTCTACCCTTCATTCGATCCCTGCGGAACCCTACATTTCAGCAGGATAATGCACGACCGCATGTTGCAGGTCCTGTACTGGCCTTTCTGGATGCAGAAAATGTTCGACTGCTGCCCTGGCCAGCACATTCTCCAGATCTCTCACCAATTGAAAACGTCTGGTCAATGGTGGCCGAGCAACTGGCTCGTCACAATGTGCCATTCACTACTCTTGATGAACTGTAGTATCGTGTGGAAGCTGCATGGGCAGCTGTACCTGTACACGCCATCCAAGCTCTGTTAGATTCAATGCCCAGGCGTATCAAAGCCGTTATTACTGTCAGAGGTGGTTTTTCTGGGTACTGATTTCTCAGGATCTATGCAGCCAAATTGCGTGAAAATGTAATCACATGTCAGTTCTAGTATAATACATTTGTGCACTGAATACCCGTTTATCATCTGCATTTCTTTTTGGTGTAGCAATTTTAATGGCCAGTAGTGTAATTTACAACTGAAGCGGTGTTTTCAACCTGTGCTATAATGCTCAGTTGCGGATGTTCTGCCAACAGGACTGTTTGTACAAACACAGGACGCTGAGAGACAAACACCGATGCTACGCAAACAAGGACTCTCACGGTCTTTAGCTTAGCTAGGTTTAAGTAGTTCTAAGTTCTAGGGGACTGATGACCTCAGATGTTAAGCCCCACAGTGCTCAGAGACATTTGAACCATTTGGAGGACTCTCACGACACTGAAGGGAAACAAGGAAGCTCCCGCTGCGCTACAATAGAGGTGGGAACAACCGTGACCCCAACGCCTGACGCACGAAATGGAAGCTAATGAGACTTCAGCAGCGTAGTGCAGAGTCCATGTTGTCTGTTTTTGGTCATGCTGCGTGCGGTTACGACATTTAGAGAGCCTCATGTTTTATAATCGCGTTTCTATTAAACCTGCTGACAGGACTATGTTGTGCTAGATTCACTTTCGTATGGAATTTGGATGGGGAATCGGATGCCGACCACCTAGTGCGACATTTTTTCTTCACCCTGTAGATTGAACGACAGGAGTGAAAGACTAGATACTTTTCAATTAAAGCACTTCGATCTTGGTGTTCTAATCTTATAGCTCCCTCTTGATGCTAGAACATATTGTATATTGCCTGTCTTTCCGTGTATTTACCCCTATTTTTCTTCGAATTTCGAGTATCTTGTACGAGTTTACATCGTCGAACGCTTTTTCCATGTCGATATATCCTATAAACGTGTCTTGCTTCCATTATAAATCACAATATCAGAATTGCCTTTACAGTGCCTTTATCTTTCCTGAAACCAAACTGATCATCATGTGACAGATCTCCATTCTCTTTTCCATTCTTCTGTGTATAATTGTTATCAGAAACTTGAAAGAATGAGCTGTTAAACGATTGTGTGATAATTCTTCGGAATTTTCATACACTATACACACCAATGTGAATGGTCATTTTGTTGCCAAATTCCCAACGCCCTCCCCCAAAGACTCCTTCCAGCCTTATTTGATCTTAAGTCATCGAAACTTGTTTTAAATTCTAGCTCTAATACTGGATTCCCTCTCTCTTCCTTGTCAAGTCCTGCTTCTTCTTCTGTCACGACATCAGACAAGCCCTACCCCTCATAGAGGCCTTCAATAGACTCTTTACACCTATCCGTTCTCTCTTCCACATTTAACAATAGAATTCCCACTGCTGCACTCTTAATGGTATCGCCCTTGCTTTTAACTTCAATTAAAGTAGTTGTAGGTTTTCTGTATGCTGAGTCAGTCCTTCTGATTATCTTTTATTTTTCAATTTCTTCACTTTTTTCATTTAGTCATTCCGTATTAGCTTCCCTGCATTTGCTGATTATTCCATTCCTAAATGACATGTATTTCTATATCCTGAATTTCCCTCAACATTTTTGCACTTCCTTCTTTCATCGATGAACCAAGTATATTTTTTTATGACCTTCTTTCCGACTGAAGATTTGTGGGACGTCAACCGTTCACTTATGTAACAAAATGAAACACCTGTAGTCGTCCATTCAGTGTTATTTAGTATGTAGCAATAAATTTCGGTGACTCAATACACCCTCTTCAGCCATTAACTAAAGCTGAGGTGGGACACTCCAATCGTATACACGATCTCATTAGTGGATAACATTTTTGAACTGGCTTCCGTAGAAGGCAGTCAATCGGCTGGTGCCAAGTAGCGCCCTGTATGAAAATCACTGGCTGTGCTGTGTGTAGTCTGTGTCTGGTTTGCATTGTTGAAAAATTCTCTATTGTAGTGTTGGGCAGTTGGCTTTTAACAGCGCGTGGCGTTGCGCAGTTTGAGGTGAGCCGCCAGCAGTGGTGGATGTGGGGAGAGAGATGGCGGAGTTTTGAGAGCGGGTGATCTAGATGTGTGTCCATCAAAAAATGGTTCAAATGGCTCTGAGCACTATGGGACTTAACATCTGTGGTCATCAGTCCCCTAGAACTTAGAACTACTTAAACCTAACTAACCTAAGGACATCACACAACACCCAGTCATCACGAGGCAGAGAAAATCCCTGTCCCCGGTGTGTCCATCAGAGACAGTAAATTTGTATGACTGGATGTCATGAACTGATATATATATATATATATATATATATATATATATATATATATATATATATATATATATATATTACTTTGAAAACTATTAAGGTAAATACATTGTTCTTTATCAAAATCTTTCATTTGTTAACTATGCCTATCAGTAGTTAGTGAGTTCAGTAGTTAGAATCTTTTATTCAGCTGGCAGTACTGGCGAATCTGTATTGCAGTAGTTCGAGTAATGAAGATTTTTGTGAGGTAAGTGATTCATGAAAGGTATAGGTTATTGTTAGTCAGGGCCATTCTTTTGTAGGGATTATTAAGTCAGATTGCGTTTCGCTAAAAATATTGTGTGTCAGTTTTGTGTTGATCAGAATAAGTACAGAGTTCGTTCAGTTTTGCTCAGCTATTTGGAAAGCAAATAATGAAAGTCATTCATTAATTTTTCTAAGGGGATTTTCAAGCATCGCTGTTAAAATCTACGGAATCCAGTTCATAGATGTTGGCCAGTTTATACGATTGGTGTTCACTCCCACAGGTTTAGTTAAAATCATGGTGTATTGAGTCACCGATACTGGCTACTGTATGATAAATAGCATCGAAAGGATTGCAAGTTTTTCATTTTATTACGTAATTGAAGCACTTATTCTTATGGTTTCTTCACAGTTACCATCCTTGTAACTATGTTTTTCTTTCCAACAACTGTGTTTGCTCTTGAAATGTCCATTCCTCTTCAACTAGATTGGTTCAAATGGCTCTGAGCACTATGGGACTCAACTGCTGTGGTCATAAGTCCCCTAGAACTTAGAACTACTTAAACCTAACTAACCTAAGGACGGCACACAACACCCAGCCATCACGAGGCAGAGAAAATCCCTGACCCCACCGGGAATCGAACCCGGGAACCCGGGAGTGGGGAGCGAGAACGCTACCGCACGACCACGAGATGCGGGCTTTCAACTAGATTGCTTGCTGAGGTACTCATTATCGCAGTATCTAAAGCGCTAGTGATGTTCAACCATATCTCTTTATTGATCAGAGTATTTGATATTTATAGCTGAAATTTATTGCAGAACTCAGTATTCCTCCTATTTCTCCTACCTGATACTTACTAGAAAGCACATATTCTCCCGTAACCCTTTCTTCTTCTTCATCTTCCTCCTCCTCTACAACCAGTATACATTCGCCATTGACTATTAGATTTTCATGTCCCTTTACGTACTGAACTACCCGTTCGATATCCTCATAAACTTTCTCAATCTCTTCATCTTACACTCACGACGTCTGAATGCATAACTGAACTAATTTTGTCGGCGAAGGATTGCTGTCAGTGAGAACAACCCTGTCATTGAGCTGTTTGCAGTAACTCACTCTCTGTCCTATAACGAATCTCACTCACTTTAAATCGTTTTCTGCTGTTGTTTTTATTATTCTTTACTCGTCTGACCAGAAGTCCTTATTTTCTTTCCCCTTCAATTCATTGACCTTCACTATAAGTAGACTGAGCCTCAGTACTTCAGTGTTAAGATTTTCTAGGTGCACTACCATGTTCAAATATTTGACTTTGTGCCTACTCGTAGAATTTAATGTTTCACTGTTTATTCAATCACTCTCTCATGGTCATCTGCCCGTTGGGAGTACCCTCCCGGAGATCCAAATATGGGACGATTCGGGAATGTTTTTACAATGGAAAGATCATCATGACACTTTTTAAATTACAGGCCAAATGTCTTGTGGTTACACCATTCTTATCAAGTACTTTCTGGCCTCAAAAAGACGCAGCATGTTTCTTCTCTGTATCTTAACATCCCATCGAAACACCTCAAAGTTCAATGACTGTCTGCAATCTGTGGGGAAGGGATTATATGAGTAATAGATTTCTCATATCCTTCTACCTCCTCCCAGGCAGCTCTGGTGACGTTCCAAAGGTAATCAAGTGTTCGTACCGCATGATCAGGCCAGTTTCCTCGCATGGTCTGTTTGGCCTCTGCCCACACGTTTCCAGTAGGGTTTAGATATAGTGCACGAGGTGGCCAGTTGAGAAGAGGAACCTCATTTCGTTCTGCAAACCACTATTGCACCACGGTTGGCATCTCTATAGTATATCGATCCTGCTTGAAAGAGACTACTTCCCCAGAATATAGTTGTATTGATGGGACCATAATATTAGTCATCATATAAGTATACTGGGCAGTGTCAACTCGACCGTCCATCGTTTGAAGTATTAAAAGTTTAAGTGGGGTTCCTCCACCCACGATTGACACTGACTTCGACAAACGCTTAATCGATGATCACGGAGCCTGTCCTTGATGGCTGCAGTTTTCTAAGCATCCCCCCCCCCCCCCCAATATCCACCGACCAAGAAAATGCGGTAGTATATCTCAACTGTAACGCAAATAAAAATGTGTTTCCCCTGCCGTGTTGACAAGTTCATTATCATGGAACGGTGTTGTTACACGCCGAAGTCCTGGTCCCATATGGCTACTGGATTTCCAGTACGCAATATCGCTCCCTGCCCTCTGCCGCCACGCCCTTCTCCTTCTACAATTGACGCGGCCACAAATAGCCTCTTGGCGATGATGTATAGCGCTTGAACGATGTGACTCGACTGAAACCGATGTGGTGCAGGTATTTTTCCTTCTTCGTGTACTGCCATTGGTTATTACAGAACGAATGGTACTCTCAAGGACCTAACACATCTTGACAGACTGTCAGCGTGTTACCGTGTAACATCAATATAACTTTGTGATCAGTTCTAATGTATTATGTTAAACTGAGGTAGGAGGAAACTTAGGTTTTCGACTCCAGGTTGGTCATTCTCCAACAGAAATCACTCTGACTGACTAATAACGAAAATTCTACGGCATCTTGAGTGGGAAATTATCTGCACATAATCGAAATATTTTTCGTAAAATACAAGGAGAAGGTACACAAGCAAAAATTGTCGAACCAGAAAAATGTGTCTCTTATGACGAAAAAAAGCAGGGATTCGGTCATGACACTTTACATTAAAAAGCCTGAACGTTGTTTAGCACGTTGTTTATTCATCTGCAGTGACCACTCATCAACTCAAATCTACTCAGTTAACATGCATTATATCTACAGATAATACTGAGGAATTCTATAAAGAAATGATTTTTGGGGCTTCTAGAATACTAACAATATCTGTGCAAGAGATATTTGTTAAGGAAAACGTATCTCACACAGGACTGCCATTACTTTCGTTGTTACCAACATGTCATTGATGTCGTAGCCAGATTTATCGATTAGACTTGACCTTATCATTTGCAGAATATATCCCAAACTCTGCTTTTATGTCTTCGTTTCTCAGTCTGTCAAATATTGTGCAGCCCTTAACTCCTCTTAGAAATTTCGTTCCTGTTGCTTGGATTCTACTTTCCTGCTTTTTAGTAATTGCCCAAGTTTCACTTCCAGGTGGTTTTGTCCCTCCGAAAGCCATCACTTGAATTTTTAGAATGGGATTTTCATATTAAATTCTTTAGAAATTTGGTTCAGTCTGTAGATGGATCTTTGTAGCGAAGTCCCATCATCCTCTACAGTTCCAAGGTTGTCTGCAAAATAAATTATTATCGTATTAAAAAATATGTCGCTTGACAATCCTAAGCCCAGATGAATTTGTTGTTTCCTTGTTTCAATCGCATCGTCAATGTGTATATTAAAAAGTGTGGGTGGTAAGCTACACCTCTGTCGAACCCCTTGGTTTATCAGTATGTCTTCTGACATGTCATAGTTATTTTTATTTTTGTATCTCTATGTAGGCTTCCATCATGTTAATTGTTTGCTGAGGATGTCCATTCTTGTGTAATATGTTCTTGTGTATTATGTTAGAAGGCTTTCCCTAAGTCCATAAATGCGATGTGTGTTTCCCTGTTGAACTGTCTTTTTTTTCTATAACTTTTTTAAGTGTGAAAACATTATCATTACAGGATCTTGCATTTCTGAAACCATTTTTTCCCTTTGGGTCCTGCTACTTTCCGGCTTTTGTTTAATTCAGGGCTTCGTTTAGTTCTTCGCCATCATATGGTTTATCCATTTCAAGGCTGTCCTCTTCTAATACTTGGTTTTCATTTCACCAGAGCCATTTATATTATGATTATGTTTAGGTTTGATTGTCTCTTTTTCAGTTTTATTCAAATATTTTATTATCTTGTAAGCTATAGATGACTGTGGCGTTCAATTCTGCTAAAAAATTATTCCGCAATTCTTCATTTGTTTTCCTGGCAATGGCTTTTACTTTATTTCCTTTCTCTTTATATTGTTGTTTCGCTGATCCTGTTTTCGTTTGTAAGTATATATGATGTGCACCTTTTTTCCACTACTACTTCTGCTATATCTACATTCCATACTCTTAGTCCCTTATTACTTCATTTCTTATTCTTTTTTCCTAAGGACTCAATGCCGCCTCTTCAATACATAGTTGTTTTGTCATTCGGTTTCAAAACTATCACTTGTGTCAGTCTGGTTTAGGCAAAGATTCAGTCTGATTAAGGTATAGAAGATTTATGCTCTCATCCTGTAATAGGCAGACTTTAAACCTTCTCGTTTTTTTATTTCAGCTCTTTTTGACGTCTTCCATCTAGCGAACATAGTTACTTTTGCCACTACTAGGTAGTGTTCCGAGTAAATTTCGCTACCCCAGAAAAGAGGAACGTCTTGAACTTTCTTGCATATTTTACTGTTGGGCATCACGTAATCTATTACTGATGTCTGTCCCCTCGCTCTCCAAGCGTTTTCGCTATAATTCTCTTCCTAAAAAGAGAATTAGTAATTTTCACCTCACTACTTGAGGCAAAATGTGTAAGAGAATGTCCACTGTCTTTTCTGTGTTCTTCACCAGAAGTTCCCACTGTTAGAGGCACTGGATAATTTCCTGTTCTAGCATTTAAATCTCCGCAGATCAATAGATGGTCCGTTTTGTTATATTTATATACTTCTCTTTGTTGCATTTCATAAAAAGCTTCGGTCTCTTATTTTTTCCATATTCAGGAATATGTACCGCAGTCACTATTAAATGCCTATGCTGAATCTCGCCGCTATGTTTCGCTCATTTATACAAGTATAATCTTAGATTTTACATTTCCATTTATTAGCTGTTAATATGAATACCCCACTAAGTGATCTTTTGTCACCTCCTAGACAGCTGCAAATCATTAGGCAACCACTGAAATTTCATTGTTTCATGTCTTTACATAGCCCTCTTTTAAGTTTAGGCCTCTCACCGTTTTGGCTTCATGATTTTCCAGTAATTTTAGATCACGGTTCACTTCCTGTAGCTTTTGGTAAACCAATCACCGAGTGGCAAGACATCAGCTATTTAATTTTTCTTAGGGGTTATCTACAACACCTACAAATAATGCCAGCCGGCCGGAGTGGCCGTGCGGTTCTAGGCGCTACAGTCTGGAACCGAGTGACCGCTACGGTCGCAGGTTAGAATCTTGCCTCGGGCATGGATGTGTGTGATGTCCTTAGGTTAGTTAGGTTTAATTAGTTCTAAGTTCTGGGCGACTGATGACCTCAGATATTAAGTCGCATAGTGCTCAGAGCCATTTGAGCCAAATAATGCCAGGTTCAAGACTATCAAAACAAGCGTTAAATTTCAGACCCTTAGGTACAAAATCCATAGGAAGACGAAGACGAAACAGGCCTATGCCTAGACCATGATGAAAGATGAAGGAGGACCTATATTTCGTCCGTATTCTTTTTCGACGTTCGTGCGTACTTGTATTGTAGTTCGTCTTTATATCGTCTCATGCAGCCCCTTCACGGTACTTACCGCGAATACAGACCGCAGCGTTACTGCTCAGTCCTCTTGCCTTAGTCACGCCAATCACACAGGAGCGATACACTATCATTCGCTAAATGGTGGTCTCGAATGTGACCGACATTTTCTCGTGGTTCGTCACATCAGGTTTACAGCTGATTTGCTTTTTGTACGGCAGGGTCGTTATGTAGTTCAACTTTGGTCTAGCCTGTGTCTTCCACCAAATGTCCTACGGTGACTTTATTTTTGTATACTGCGTGCAATTTTGGGACAAGAGGAACTGTCTCAGGTAATGGGACGTCGTTATCCATCTACGATAATGTTTGCCTATTATTTGGTTGGTGCAAAATTTTGTAGCGTTTTTGTTTTTCTCGTTGGTATTCTGGTTGCCATGGGTTTATTTATCGACTGTAATTTTTTATTTTAGTTCACTTTTGCTATTTGACTTTACATGTTATCATGTTTGTACTCGAGAACTAGCTGATGTGATCATTCCACCCTCCTGTGACATTTATATGTTATGGGTTCACGTCATCAGTCCCCAAGACTTAGAAATACTTAAACCTAACTAACGTAAGGACGAGGCAGGATTCGAACCTGCGACCGTAACAGCAGCGCGGTTCCGGAATGAAGCTCCTAGAACCGCTCGGCCACATCGGCCGGCTGATGTCATGGGGAAGTTTAAAAAATTGTATTATGTGTATTAATTGCCCTAAGCAAAAATCACAAAACTCATTGGGTGGTCATATGTGCATCTCTGCTTCCTCGTCATCAATTAAGTCGTGAACGACACCGAACATTCCTATTCTCTATTGTTACTGGTGACGAAAAAAGATGTCTTTATGCTAACATAAGGAAAAGAAGGAATGGCTGAGCCCAACAATGCAGCAACGCCCCTAACAAAGCCCGGCGCGTGTCATCAAAAGATAATGTTAGGCATCTGATGGAACAGCGACGATATGGTGTACTAAGACTTGCTTCAACGAGGTGTAGACATCACTGGTGACATTTATTGTCAACAACTGAGGCTTCTTGCAGACGCAGTACAAGAATAACAACCAGGATTATTGCCTGAAGTGATACTACACCACGATAAACCCAATCCGCATTGCGGTAGACAATATATAGGAGTTGGGTTTTAAGGTCACTCCGCACCCACATTATTCACCTGAACTTGTGCCCCCAGATTTTCACCTTTTCCACTCTCTATCGAACAGCCATCCAGGAACTTTCTTTCTGGATGAAAATGCACTCCGAACATAACTCGACGAGTTCTTCGAATCAGAATCACGTGATTTGTACAGTCAAAGAATCAAAAAAGTTATCCCAACGTTGACAGACTGTAGTAAATAGTCATGGAGAATATATTACCGGTGACTAAAGTCACTGATATCTGTTTTGTTTGTTAAACTTGCAGAGAAACGGTACGCCCTTCACAGCAACCCGACAGTTGTTTAGGAATGGATAGACGTCGAGATGCAGATTATGTGATGCACAACAGTAAAATATGCAAGAAAGTTCAAGACGTTCCTCTTTTACTCGGAACACCACCTAGTAGTGGCAAAAGTAACTATGTTCGGTAGATGGAGGAAGACAAAAAGAGCTGAGATAAGAAAAGAAGAAGGTTTTAAGGTCTGCCTATTAAAGGATGAGAGCATAAAGCTTCCATACCAAAGCAGACTGAAGCTTTGCCTGGACCAGACTGACACAAGTGATAGTTTGGAAACCGAATAACAAAAGAATTATGTACTGAAGAGGCTCCATTGAGTCCTTAGGAAGAAAGAATAAGAAAAGAAGTAATAAGGGACTTAGAGTATGGAATTTAGATATAGCAGAAGTATTAGTGGAAGAAAAGGTGCACATCAGATATATTTACAAACGAAAACAGAATCAGCGAAACAACAATATAAAGAGAAAGGAAATAAAGTAAAAGCCCTTGTCAAGAAAACAAACGAAGAGTCACGGAATAATTTTTAAGCAGAATTGTACACCACAACCATCTAAAGCTTATGAGATAATAAAATATTTGAAGAAAACTAAAAAGAAATAACAAACCTAAACATAATCATAATATAAATGGACTGGACATTGTAAAGAGTTCTGGTGTAATGAAAACGAAGTATTAGAGAAGGACGCCCTCGAAATGGATAAACCATACGCTGGCGCTCTCATAACGCTCCGAGAACTAAACGAAACCCTGAATTAAAAAAAAAAATAAAATAAAATAAAATAAAAGCCGGAAAGCAGCAGGACCCAAAGGACAATATGGTTTGGGAAATGCTAGATCCTGTAATGATAATGTTTTCACACTTAAAAAAGATATAGAAAAAAAGGCTTTATTAAATCATTTGGTCCAATTTTTTAATTGCTAAATTTAATTTTTTTAAATTTTTAATGACGAGTAGGTTACGTCTATTATTTTACTTTAGATGACAGATACCCCTAATTATTGGGCCAAGACCCCGAATTTGTGGTAGTGTATAGGGATTTATGTTGTGTAAAACTTTGGTTAATAAAAGAATTTTACGATTGTGTCGGATCTGTTTACCATGAGCAACTCGTAAAAACGTAGCGGTAGTTCCAGACTACATGCTAACACAGTGACATAAAGTGAGGTGACGTCATGTCGGACTTCCTTTTGCCCTGCATAGTGGAGCAACTCGAGGTGACACGACTCAAGAAGAGGTTGGAAGTCCCCTACAGAAATGGTTGAAATGGCTCTAAGCACTATGGGACTTAACATCTGAGGTCATCAGTCCCCTAGACTTAGAACTACTTAGACCTAACTAACCTAAGGACAGCACACACATCCATGCCCGAGGCAGGATTCGAACCTGCGACCGTAGCAGCAGCACGGTTACAGACTGAAGCGCCTAGAACCGCTCGGCCACAACAGCCGGCCCTACAGAAATATTGTAACATGCTGCCTCTATAGCCGTCCATAATTGCGACATTGTTGATAGTGCAGGACTTTACGCACAAGCCGGCCGGAGTGGCCGTGCGGTTCTAGGCGCTACAGTCTGGAGCCGAGCGACCGCTACGGTCGCAGGTTCGAATTCTGCTGCGGGCATGGATGTGTGTGATGTCCTTAGGTTAGTTAGGTTTAAGTAGTTCTAAGTTCTAGGCGACTGATGACCTCAGAAGTTAAGTCGCATAGTGCTCAGAGCCATTTGAACCATTTTTTACGCACAAACTGACTTCTCGACAGAATTCATGTTGCGCGATCTGCGTGGCCAAGTCCTTCGCTCGAATTGTCCAGAATATTCTTCAAACCAATCGCGAACAAAGGTGACAAGGTGTATTGTCATGAATAAAAATTTCTTCGTTTATTGAGAACTTGACGTCCATGAATAGCTGCAAGTTGTCTTCAAGTAGCAGCATATCCAGAGGAGTTAGTCTGTTCCATGTAAACACAGGCCACACCCTTATGGAGCCACCTCAGATTGCACAGCGCCTTGTTGACGTCTTGGGTCCATTGCTTTGTGGGATCTGTACCACACTCGAATACCACCATTTGCCCTTAACAACTGAAATCGTGACTCATCTGTCCAGGTCGCGGTTGTCCAGTCGTCTACGGTTCAAGCGATATGGTCACGAGCCTAGGAGAGGTGCTGCAGGGGGTATCGTACTGTTAGGAAATGCACTCCCATAGATCGTCTGCTGCTGCAGCCGATTAAAGCTGCGTTGCGCCGCACTGTCCTAACGGCTGCTTTCGTCGTACGTCCCACGTTGATTTCTGCGTCTGTTCCTTGTCTGTTAACTGTTGAAGAGTCTGGGAAACAAGGCAAGAAAAGAAATAGTCTACCTCTGTAACGAGATATATGACAAAGGGGAATGGCCTGAGGACTTCCTTGCAACAGTTACGATAGCAATAGAGAAGAAGAGAAACACTAAAAAATGTGAAGAACACCGGACCATCAGTCTAATTTCTCACGCAGCTAAAGTCTTGCTGAGAGTGTTGAATAGAAGGCTATATGGCAAGCTAGATAGAGGGATTGCAGAGGAGAAGTTCGGATTTAGAAGAGGAAAATGAACAAGAGATGCTATTGGCCTGTTAAGAACTATAGGGAAAAGATATATGGAAAAAGGTAGAGAAATCTTTGCTGTTTCTATAGATCTAGGAAAGGCTTTTGACAGATTTCAGTGGAACAAGCTGATGGATATTTTGAAGAGGAAAGGAGTAGATTGGAAAGAGAGACCACTGATACAGGATCTATACACCAGAAAGTAAGGATAAGGATTGGAGGTGAAATGTCAGAAGGAGGCAACATTGGACGAGGTGTTAGACAAGATTGTTGCCTTTCCCCGCTGTTGTTTAACGTATACGTTGAAGAGATTGTTGAGAAAAGCTTAGATGGGAAAAGGGGAATATGTATTGGTGGAAAGAGAATAGAATGTGTAAGATTTGCTGATGACATAGTATTACTGGCAGAAAGTGATAAGACAGTGAATAACATGCTGGAAGATCTGAATGAAGCTTGTGCGCAATATGGAATGGAAATAAAGACAGCAAAAACAAAGAGTATGGTCATCAGTAACAAGACGCAGTCTGTCCAATATTAAAATAGGACAATCTACCATTAGCCAAGTAAGTGCATTTAAATATCTTGGAAGCTCAATAACTGAAGACTTGAGATGTCACCAAGAGGTGAAAACTCGAATTGCCATAGCGAAGGAGGCATTCAACAAATTAGATAAAGCACTAAGGAAAAGGCTTGGCAAATGTTTTGCCTGGAGTGTGGCACTATATGGGGCAGAAACATGGACGCTGAGACGAGAGGATGAAAAAAGATTAGAAGCATTTGAGATGTGGATGTGGAGGAGAATGGAGAGAATAAGCTGGATGGAAAGAGTGAGTAATGTGAAAGGGTATTGGAAAGATTTGGTGAGAGAAGATGTCTGCTGAAGGTTGTAAGAGAAAGGAAAAAGAACTGGTTGGGACATTCATTGAGAAGGGAGTGCTTGCTAGCAGATGCTTTGGAAGGATTGGTTTGTGGGAGAAGACTGAGTGGAAGAAAGAGATACAAGATGATAGACGACATAAAGGGAAGAGGAAATTATGCAGACCTGAAGCGGATGGCAGAAGACCGGACAGCCTGGAGAACTACCATGTGAAAACCTGCCTTTTGGCAGAACACTGATGATGATTTCTGTTAACACTGACAGCCTATGCAAACGCCGCTGCTCTCGGTCGTTGAAAGAAGACACTCGGCCATTTTTTTTCTCGGTAAGAGGTAACGCCTGAAGTCTGGTATTCTCAGTACACTCTTCACACTACAGATCTCGAAATGTTGAATTAACTAACGATTTACGAAATGAAATACCCTTGCGTCTAGCCCCAACTACCATTCCGCGTTGAGTCAGTTAATTTCCATCGTCCGCCCACAGTCGTGTCTTCAAGCCTTTCACTTGAATCACCTGAGTAAAAATGACAGCTCCCCAATGCACTGCCCTTTCCTCCCTTGTATTGTATACGTGCATGTCGCTATCCCATAATTTTCGTCAACTCAGGGTTCGAGTATGGCGGATTTGTTTACCAAGCACAACCTGTAAATACGTTTAAATAATTCCGGATATAATTATGAAAAATCCGCCTCGATTGCACACACTACCAGGTGTTTACCTAGGCTTCATCGTGGGTAACCACGCCTTCTTCAGAAGAAATATATGGTTCAAATGGATCTGAGCACTATGGGACTTAACTTCTGAGGTCATCAGTCCCCTAGAACTTAGAACTACTTAAACCTAACTAACCTAAGGACATCACACACATCCAAGCCCGAGGCAGGATTCGAACCTGCGACCGTAGCGGTCGCGCGGTTCCAGATTGTAGCACCCAGAACCGCTCGGCCACTTCAGCCGGCAGAACAAATATAAAACAGCTTGTGTAAATAGGCATAGTCAAAGGCTAAAATCAACACCTAAGCGGAAAGACCCCGTAAATTTTTTTTATAGATACACGGTACATATGTACCAAGTCAATAATATTACTTATCTCAACCCTGTGTGTGCTGCCTCGCCCCAGCCAACGTACGATGGTCACAGGCTCTCCACCGAACTGAGGCATCGCAGGCTGCTCACATGCGCGGTTATCGAAATCACTGCTCGTGCGCGCGGCCAGGAAAAGCTCTTCTTATGCAAGGGAGCGGGATTACAAAATTAACACGGAACCGGACATAACTGATTGCCAAAAGTTGTCGCACAAATAGTAAACTGAGCAAATGATAAAGGCGATGATCAGCTACAAGCTAATATGGAGGCCCTAGAATTAGGTAGAAATTACAACTAAACTAAAAAAG
Source organism: Schistocerca cancellata (assembly GCF_023864275.1). NCBI lineage: Eukaryota > Metazoa > Arthropoda > Insecta > Orthoptera > Acrididae > Schistocerca > Schistocerca cancellata. Next base: position 986,093,456 of record NC_064627.1, read on the forward strand.
ATAGTTATGCCAATGACGTTATTGTTAACGGATAAAACCGCACTAATAATATCTGCAGCAGAAACAACCATAGTCGCTACATCGCCATAATACTAAGCGGCCGACCAGGCCGTAATCAGAAGACGTTAAAGATTTATAACATACCTTGGCTCCATGACCTTATAATTACATAGAAGCCAACGAAGGTACATAAAATACCTCCTAAAAGCGAGAAGCAATAAGAAAACACAAATGGTGTTCTTCTTGGCTAACCAAACCCGCAACACAGTAGGAGGGAAAACGTACCAAAATGTGGGGGAGGGGGGGGGCGTCGTTACCATTCGTGAACAATCAACATCCAGCCAATTTCCACGTCGTGCAACTTAATGTGAAGAATTAAGTAAGGTACCGAAACCTTCAAAGAAATTTCTGTTTTTTAATTGGAGCTGATCGTTGAGGACATCGTCTTTGGCATACTGCAGATGTTTAAAAATCTGCATTTCCATTAAGATGTCCAATTTTGAACCCTTAACTTCAGCATGAAGCCACTCGATATTAGACGGAGGACTCGACGCAAGAGCCATTTGTATCAGGTGTTCTGTATAAGTGGAACCCCTCGTGCCATCACCGCTTGTAGTGGGGATGTGCTCTTTACATCTAGTCATGAGAGCTCTCCCTGTCTGGCTTATGTAAAATTTCGGACAGTCACCGCAAGTAATTTTACACACTCCAGACTGAGACAGTTTATCACCTGTGATCTGTAACGAGTGGATTAAATTCTTATGCATATTATTGTTGGTGGAAAAGGCTACTCTAAAGTTATAGACTCTAAGCAAACGCCCTAACTTGTAACTAACATTACCTACAAAAGGGATAGATACTGTTGCCATCGGTTTGTCATTTACTAAATCTCCTAATGCGGAACCCGTACTGAAACCTAGGTAAATACCAGGTAGTTTGTGCAGTCGAGGCGGATTTTTCGTAATTATTTCGATACTTACGATTGCTGACGCGCTGCAATACTGAAAGTTCTTAAATTCCGGGTATAATTAAATTAGATTAGTACTTGTTCGATAGATCATGAATACGACACTTCGTAATGGTGCGGAACGTGTCAGGTTAATAAAAGGTGTCAATACAAGACATTACACTAGACAAAATATTACATGACACTCAATAATTTTTTTTATGGTGGTTGGGAAATTACCCACTTACTATATCCAAAAATTTATCTAATGAGTAGAAGGAGTTGCCATTAAGAAATTCTTTTAATTTCCTTTTACATGCTATATGGCTATCTGTCAGACTTTTGATGCTATTAGGTAAGTGACGAAAGACTTTTGTGGCAGCATAATTTACTCCCTTCTGAGCCAATGTTAGATTTAACCTTGAGTAGTGAAGATCATCCTTTCTTCTAGTGTTGTAGCCATGTACACTGCTATTACTTTTGAATTCGTTCGGATTGTTAATAACAAATTTCATAAGTGATTATATATATTGTGAGGCTACAGTGAAGATTTCTAGCTCTTTAAATAAGTGTCTGCAGAATGATGTTGGATGAGCTCCATAAATTATTCTGATTACACGCTTTCGTGCAATGAACACTCTTTTACTCAGTGATGAGTTACCCTAGAATATGATGCCATACGAAAGCAGAGAATGAAAATAGGCGTGGTAAGCTAATTTACTCAGATGTATATCGCCAAAAATTGCAATGACCCTAATAGCATAAGTAGCTGAACTCAGACGTTTAAGCAGATCCTCAGTGTGTTTTTTCCAGTCCAACCCTTCATCAATGCATACACCTAGAAATTTTGAATGTTCTACCTTAGCTACCGATTTCTGATCGAAGTCTATGTTTATCAATGGTGTCTTTCCATTCACTGTGTGGAACTGTGTATACCGTGTTTTGTCAAAGTTTAATGAGAGCCCATTTGCAGAGAACCACTTAATGATATTCTGAAAAACATCGTTTACAATTTCACCAGTTAATTCTTGTCTGTCGGGTGTGATAGCTATACTTGTATCATCGGCAAAAAGTGCCAGCTTTGCATGTTCGTGAATATAGAATGGCGAGTCATTAATATATATTAAGAACAGCAGAGGACCCAAGACCGAACCTTGCGCCACCCTATTCTTGATTGTTTCCCAGTTTGAGAAATCACCAGTTTTTTGCATATTATGCGAACTGCTTATTTATATGCACTCTTCCAGTTAGATATGATTTAAACCATTTGAGCGTTGTCCAATTCATACCACAGTACTTGAGCTTATGTAGAAGTATTCCATGATTTACACAATCAAAAGCCTTTGATAGATCACAAAAAATCCCAACGGGTGACTTCCGGTATGTGCCAAAACAGTGACATATTTTCCAGAATGAATGGACTTCGACAGCTCCGAATATGTGGAGCGTCAACGTTACGGCGCCAGATGCGAGTCACTCCCAAACTGCCGGCCCTCCTCCCCGCCTGCCTTCAGGGCCGTGTTCCCTCGGACGCCCTCAGCTCGGCGGAATCTTCCGGGGGCAGTAACACGGTTACGAGCGACAGCGGGGGCCTGACGGGTCGGCCAGCCATCAGGCTCGGCAAACTGGCAGCGGGCGGGCGCGCTGCCCCGCCGCCGCCCCCGCCGCCGCCCCCGCCCCCGCCGTGCCTCCTTACGGTTATGGCGGCGGCGCCGCAGTTTGCATGCCATTAGCGCTGCGCCCCCCTCAGCGACAGGAGGCAGGCGTCCGCCGTCGCGCTAACTGGCGTCGTGCCGCCTCCGCTCCCTGCCCTTCCCTCGAACCCTACTGGTAACACGGCACCCAAACACAGGAACGTCGCACTGCCGACATTCGCCAGTGAAAATCTGTTCCTGTGACAGGGCAAGGTTTTATGTCTATGACATCGCAAAAATGTTTCGACGCAATCCCGTTTCACGCCAGTACACTTCACACGAATACACTACTGGCCATTGAAATTGCTACACCACGAAGATGACGAGCTACAGACGCGCACTTCAACCGACACGAAGAAGATGCTGTGATATGCAAATTATTAGCTTTTCAGAGCATTCACACAAGGTTGGCGCCGGTGGCGACACCTACAACGTGCTGACATGACGAAAGTTTCCAACCGATTTCTCGAACACAAAAAGCAGTTGACCGGCGTTACCTGGTGAAACGTTGTTGTGACTCCTCGTGTAAGGAGGAGAAATAAGTACCATCACGTTTCCGACTTTGATAAAGGTCGGATTGTAGCCTATCGCGATTGCGGTTTATCGTATCGCGACATTGCTGCTCGCATTGGTCGACGTCGAATGACTGTTAACAGAATATGGAATCGGTGGGTTCAGGAGGGTAATACGGAACGCCGTGCTGGATCCCAACGGCCTCGTATCACTAGCAGTCGAGATGACAGGCATCTTATCCGTATGGCTGTAACGGATCGTGCAGCCACGTCTCGATCCCTGAGTCAACAGATGGGGACGTTTGCAAGACAACAACCACATGCACGAACAGTTCGATGACGTTTGCAGGAGCATGGACTATCAGCTCGGAGACCACGGCTGCGGTTACTCTTGACGCTGCATCACAGACAGGAGCGCCTACGATGGTGTACTCAACGACGAACCTGGGTGCGCGAATGGCAAAACGTCGTTTTTTCGCATGAATCCAGGTTCTGTTTACAGCTTCATGATGGTTGAATCCGTGTTTAGCGACATCTTGGTGAACGCACATTATAAGCGTGTATTCATCATCGCCATACTGGCGTATCACCCGGTGTGATGGTATGGGTTGCCACTGGTTACACATCTCGGTAACCTTTTGTTCGCACTGAACAGTGGAGGTTACATTTCAGATGTGTTACGACCCGTGGCTCTACCCTTCACTCGATCCCTACGAAACCCTACATTTCAGCAGGATAATGCACAACCGCATGTTGCAGGTCCTGTACAGGCCTTTGTGGATACAGAAAATGTTTGACTGCTGCCCTGGCCAGCACATTCTCCAGATCTCTCACCAACTGAAAACGTCTGGTCAATGGTGGCCGTGTAACTGGCTCGTCACAATATGCAAGTCCCTACTCTTGATGAACTGTGGTATCGTGTTGAAGCTGCATGGGCAGCTGTACATGTACACGCCATCTAGGCTCTGTTTGACTCAATGCCCAGGCGTATCAAGGCTGTTATTACGGCCAGAGATGGTTGTTCTAGGTACTGATTCCTCAGGATCTATGCATCCAAATTGCGTGAAAATGTAATCACATGTCAGTTCTAGTATAGTATATTTGTCCAATGAATATTCCTTTATCATCTGCATTTCTTCTTGGTGTAGCAATTTTAATGGCCAGTAGGGTATTTTGTTTTCGCTGTGGGTTGATTCCGTCCCATTCCGTTGAAATCAGTCTTTTGACCATGCTGACGTGGCAGAAGAAGATACAAAGTGTTCCACATAAAACCGGTACGCCTCATGTACCAGTTAATCATCATTTAGTCGAACTGCTTGTTGTTGTTGTGGTCTTCAGTCCAGAGACTGGTTTGATGCAGCTCTCCATGTTACACTATCCTTTGCAAGTTTCTTCGTCTCCGAGTAACTACAGCAACCTGCATCCTTCTGAATCTGCTTACTATATTCATCTCTTGCTGTCATTCTACGATTTTTACCCCCCACGCTTCCCTCCAATACTAAATTGGTGATCCCTTGATGTTTTAGAACGCGTCCTACCAAACGATCCCTTTTTCTAGTCAAGTTGTGCCGCAAATTACTCTTCTCCCCAGTTCTCTTCAGTACCTCCTCAATGGCTATGTGATCTACCCATCTAATCTTCACCATTATTTTGTAGCACCACATTTCGAAAGCTTCTATTCTCTTCTTGTCTAAACTATTTATCGTCCACGTTTCACTTCCATACATGGCTACATTTCATACAAATACTTTCAGAAAAGACTACCTGATATTTCAATCTATACTCGATGTTAACAAATTTCTCTTGTTCAGAAACGCTTTCCTTGCCATAGCCAGTCTAAAGTCCTCTCTACTTAGACCATCATCAGTTATTTTGCTTCCCAAACAGCAAAACTCATTTACTACTTTAAGTGTTTCATTTCGTAATCTAATTCTGTCAGCATCAACAGATTTAATTCGACAACATTCCGCCGGCCTGAGTGGCCGAGCGGTTCTAGGCGCTACAGTCTAGAACCGCGCGACCGCTACGGTCGCAGGATCGAATCCTGCCTCGGGCATAGATGTGTGATAAGTTAACTCCCATAGTGCTCAGAGCCATTTGAATTTGACAAAATTCCATTATCCTCGTTTTGCTTTTGTTGATGTTCATCTTATATCCTCCTTTCAAGACACTGTCCATTCCATTCAACTGCTCTTCCAGGTCCTTTGCTGTCTCTGACAGAATTATAGTGTCATCGGCAAACCTCATAGTTTTACTTTTTTCCCCTTGGACTTTAATTCCTAGACCAAATTTTTCTTTATTCGCTTTACTGCTTGCTATATATACAGATTGAATAACATCAATGACAGGCTACAACGTTGTCTCACTCCCTTCTCAACCACTGCTTCCCTTTCATGGCCATCGACTCCTATAACTGCCATCTGGTTTCTGTACAAATTGTAGATAACCTTTCGCTCTGTGTATTCTATCCAAGCCACCTTCAGAATTTGAAAGAGAGTATTCCAGTCAGCATTGTCAAAAGCTTTTTCTAAGTCTACAAACGCTAGAAACGTAGGTTTGCCTATCCGTAGCCTATCTTCTATGAGAAGTAATAGGGCCAGTATTGCCTCGCGTGTTCCAACGTTTTCATGGAATTCAAACTGATTTTCCCCGAGGTCGGCTTCTACCAGTTTTTCCATTCGTCTGTAAATAATTCGTGTTAGTAGTTTGCATCCATGACTTAGTAAACTGATAGTTCGTTAATTTTCACACATGTCAACACCTGCTTTCTTTGGAATTGGAATTATTATATTCTTCTTGAAGTATGAGGGTATTTCGCCTGCCTGATACATCTTGCTCACCAAATGGTAGAGCTTTGTCATGGCAGGCTCTCCCAAAGCTATAAGTATCTCTAAAGGAATGTTGTCTACTCCCGAGGCCTTGCTTCCATTGACGTCTTTCAGTCCTTTTTCGAATTCTTCACGCAGTATCATAGCTCCCATTTCATTTTCATCTACGTCCTCTTCCATTTCCACAATACTGCCTTCAAGTTCATTGAATTTCTTATGAAATAGCAAAACTGTCTCGAAGGTTGGCTACACTCCGTTTTATTTGTACGCAGAGCGAAGCTGTGTGTTGGTGCGTCCGCTTTTATGAGCAGCGTGCACTGCTGAGTTGTTACAGAAATGGGGCAGTTTGCGTTAGAACAGCAATTCATGTTACGCTCGTAATACAGGATTTGCGATGGAAATCGTTAAAACAAAGGCGTTTTTCGTTGCGGCTGGATTTCTCACGAAATTTCGATCACCAACTTTCTCCTCCGAATGCAAAAAATTTTCTTGACGCCGACCTTCATAGGGAGAGACGGTTACCATAAAGTAATGGAAATCATGGCTTTTACACTAAGGTACAGGTGTTTGCTTTTTCCGCCCGCTATTCGAGAATGGAATAATAGAGAATGATTGTGAATGAGGTTCGATGCACTTGAGTGTAGCTGTCTAGATAGAGATGCAGCCACGTAGGTATGTAGGTGTAGATTTACTCCCATTTATGTCAAATATTCTGAAACTTGCAAGGGCGCTTATCGAAACCTCTATGGTACTTCCCTTGTACCTAGAATCACGTAATTTAGCAATAAAACTAAGTTTCACGCTACAAACAAAGGAAAAATTGAAAAAAGATTAATTTGTAATTATATCATACGAAAAAAAAATTATTTTCTCATTCGTTTGCCGATTGTCTGTCTGTCTGTCCGTCTGTTAAGACCCTCTCCTCTGGAAAGGAGAGACTATAAAGTTGATGTTTTGATCATATACTAAGATCTATGGTCTCTTTGCGGCATAATAAAAGTTAGCTTCTAAGCCAACACAGTCAAAAGATGCTGCCATTTATGTCACATATTTTGATACTCATTAACTCACTCATCAAAACCTATATTGTACTTCTGGTTGCTCTTGGATAATGACATTTGGCAAGAAACAAGGCTTCGCTATACAAGTAAATGAAAAAAAGGGAAACTGTAATTATATCACACGAAAAACAAATTTGTTATTTCTTATCTGACTGTCTGTACGTCCTTCAGTTAAACTCCATTTTTCATAGATATGGGTAGTTCTACCAAGTTGAAACTTATGTGACATGTACACTTGCCGGTGTAATAAATGTAAGCTAAGTTGATGCAACGATAATATATGACCACTTATGTAACATATTCTCATACTCGCAAACTTACACATAAAAACCTTCAGGATACTCTCCGTTCACTATTACTCATGAAATTCACCAAGAAACAAGATTTCACACTTAAGCCAAAGGAAAAATCCGTAATTTGTCCATTTGTGAATTATATCAAGAGTTATTTGTGATTTATGAGACTCTGTGTGTGTCTGTCCGTCTGTTAAGGTATCTTTAGTCTCTGTAACGTATAGACATATCAAGTCGAAATTTAAGTCACATACCAAGGTCTACGGTCCCCCTGTGGTATAACAAACGTTGGCTTCTAAGGCAATGCAATCAAAAGGTATCGGCATTTATGTCATTTTTTGATAGTAGTAAACTTATTGAATCCTATAGGGTATTTGCCGTTGGTCTAGAATTATGAAATTTGACAAGAACAAGGATTTCACACTACAAGTAAAGGGATAAATCCAAAATTGTTAATTTATAAAGAAAAAAAGATGACGTATGTTATCCCACTGTATCTGTACCTCCGTCTGTCAAGACCCATTTTACTCAGGAACGGGTAGACGTGGTCTGTACTTATTTGGTGATGTAAGAATTTTAAGCTTCCTAGTTAATGTAGTCAAAAGACACAGCCGTATACGACACACATATTTATACTCTTAATCTTGTTTCCCCCTTGACGTAGAACCACGAAATTTGGCACTGCGATACGTTTGCAGTACAAGCAAAGGAAAAAATCAGAATATTGTTAGTTTTGAATTTTAACTACCTTTTGTCATTTGTTATCCGAATTCAGACTTGATATGAAAACACCTCCTAAACTCTTGGCATCCATGGGACCGATGTCTTGCCAGTACCAATGTCCACAACAGAAAAAACCATTGAGATACTAGATTCCCGGAAACGATGAACTGTCCATATACTCTCCCATGATTAAGTTTGCACGAAAACCTCAGTGCTCGAGTCTCACTCGCCCTGGACGATAAGTCGACTAACAGTAGATGGACGAGTAGCTCCTACACAGTAGTTCTCCCAGCAAAATGAAGCGCAGAGAACGACGTGTTCAAACTTACAATACCCCAATTTTACTATTAGTTTTAAAATTGCGACTACTCCATAGTTATTTTATTATTTATCGAGAAGTTATGTCAGTGACTAAAGTAATCGAAAAGTAAGTTGAACATCGTCCCATACAACATCTTAATGTACGGGCACAAAATATGATGGCACCTTCACATTACTGGCACTGTATTGAAATCAAATCGTTGAGCGATCGATAGCGCGGTCCATGTCCCCTGGAACATGATCTTTGGCGTGAAGAGGGTGTGGCACGTTTGTCTCGAGTGCGCCGAGGCCGTTTTCCGGGAGATATATAGAGGTAGAGTCCTTCCACGCCCACACCGCCATGATGGCCAACTCAGTAGGCCATCTCTGCATAAGGGTTAGTTTTCACTAAAGTGAGGTGTCGCAGGATGTGGGTGCTGCGATGTTTGCGTACGTCTGGTTAAGGTTAACCATTAATACGCGCTCATCTGCAGATAGATTGGGTCGAAGTCGAACGAAGGGTAGCGATTTGAAGGGCAGAGGAAATAAATTGCCAAGGCAAGAGCCAAGGGTTCAAATGGTTCAAATGGCTCTGAGCACTATGCGACTTAACTTCTGAGGTCATCAGTCGCCCAGAACTTAGAACTAATTAAACCTAACTAACCTAAGGACATCACACACATCCATGCCCGAGGCAGGATTCGAACCTGCCACCGTAGCAGTCGCTCGGCTCCAGACTGTAGCGCCTAGAACCGCACGGCTACTCCGGCCGAAGAGCCAAGGGAAAAAAACTTATGCGATAGTTAGGTCGGGTGGTAAGAGCAGTAGCGGATGTCTTGCTGCCTGCGATAGGTCGTGCAAGGGTAGGCTTTGTTAGTAGTGGGTATCATGCATGTCGATACCTTTGACGTTGTGCGGTTGTGTTGCTCGCAGGCTGCCGCTGGGTGCCAGTGTAGAACCCTTCGTTCAGTGTCAGCAACCTGCAACAGTTAGGTTTATTATCGTTTTTGTGTCCTATAGGTCATATATCGGATGAACAGTGTAGCGTGATGTTGGCGGAATATTTGTTCGTCAGTGGGCTAGCTCGTCGGTGTCCCTGCTGTGGGCTGTTGGTCGGCTCTAAAAGCGGCTGGTAACTACCAGTGTTGCTGATATGCAGGGGCTTGCGACGTTTGTCACTTGTTAGTGTATGTTAGTTTACCATAGGTGGCTATGCCCTAGCTAGTAGTGTCTTCGGCCGCTTGTGCTTCCACCTATTTTCTGGGAGAGGCAGTGAGTGAAGCAGAGCGGACAGTGCTGGTCTGCGGGGCAACGGGCTGGTGGTTTGTTCTGTTGCCCATGTGACTGCCAAGTTTGTCTGGCGGAGCATCTGTTGGACACAAGGGTCAGCAGCGAAAACGGAAGTGGATATATTATTCCTTTGCTGACCAGATTTGGAGGCGGGCGTGGGTCATCGTCATCCACGCCTCTCGTGACGACTGCAAGTTTTTCCGTTGTTTGTCAGTGCACAGCAGTTTTGGATGCTTCATGATCTACTTTTAGTTCGTAAGGGCTGGTCTTGCTCCCCACTGTGAGCGTGATGATTGTGTTAAATTCGGTTCCTGTGCTTGTCTGTGTCTTACTTAGTTCACCCTCCTGTTGTTGTTTTATTCAGTTTTTCTTCGTATTATATATGAGTTTTGTTAAGACAAAATGTTCTTTTCTGCAGTAATTTGATCTAATTATCAAGTGATCTTGGAATTAGCAATGAATTTAGTACCAGCATAATGCATGCCAGCAGCTGCAGTCATACGACTGATATGTAGTTGCACCACCGTTTAGGATAGGGAAAGTTAGTTTTGTGCAATGTTCTGAGCACAAGTTACAGCCACGTGCGGGCCGGATTGCAGTGAGTTATTCATACCAACAGTTGAGAAGTAGGATAGAGGCCACAGACCCGTCAAATTGCTGAAAGAGTATACGTAGTGGTTTTCAATGTCGCAAATCGCAGGCAGAAGTGGCCCACCGGCCAACCTAGTGTGTTATGAGTATGTGACATGAAGCGGCGCCTGTGGCAAAACACAGGTGCACAGCTGTGTATAAATAGGTGTTGGTTACTAACGAGATTCATTCATGTGTGGCAGCTCTCCTGGACGGTGGGGCATGTCACGACACCAGCTACATGCAGCAGCAGATGGGGCGCCAGCGTTTCAGTCCACGGCGGGTCACTGGTTCGACCCTCTGAGGCCAACAAGGGGTTTGTAGCCAGCCAGTGGCAGGCCATTCCATGGCTCGCTACTGCGGGGAGGCGTCCTGGCTTCCAACACATGCTGGAGGCATCCTGAGGTGAGGGCCACAGATACAGACTCTGGATCACAGGCGCTTGTTGTTGCCGTGATCTCAGCCACACCTGTGAGAAGCACGCAGCTGGCCACCTGCGGCTCCTACCGAGCGGCGCTGAGTCGGCAGGGATGGAGACTGCTGAGTTGACTGCCGGCATCCTGACGACACCACAACTCTGCTGGCATACAAGGCCGACACACAGTGTGTGCACAGGTTGCTGAGGCAGCCATTCCTTCCCAAGCCATTTCACAGGCAGCAAAGTGGTGTCCTCAGCATTGAGGGACCTGGTGTCGCAGACTGAGGGGAACACGGCGCTATAGTTGGAAACAATAAATCACGTGGAAAGCTCAGATGAGACTTAATATGGAGCCTTCTACCTCTTTCTGCTACATTTGGTCATCCTGATACTTTCGGTTGCAGAAGTTATCACTACAGATATAAGTGAATAATATTGGGTAAAACAGTTTGTTGTGGCATAACGACAAGCGGTGGCATGATCAAGAATGATACAGCAGAGAGGGCTGTGAGATGACGTCAGACAATAGCACGCTGACCAGGACATCACCACGACAGGAGCAGCATCTACACATAGAGAATAAAAGCAATGCGCTGTCTAGTCTCGGCCGCACTGGTAGACCCGGCCTAGAAGAGAGGACTAGAAGAGCCACAGTGATATTAACGATAGTAGTGACTTATGAACTCGTGTGATGGGCCTGCATGGAAATCGTATCTCTCAAAGGACATTGATTATTTACATTTCACCAGTTGCTTGCGATCCATCATGTAGAAACGAAAGTTAAGTATTGTCAATCCAGTTACTGTACTGAACTCTATTAATATGATTTGCTTGTACGTTGTCTAGCTATCCAAGAAAACAGCTTCCTAGGCACCCTATAAGAGACGAGTGGGCAGGATCCCACACAGTTATTTATATTATTGGAGTTAAATTATGAACCTATAAGTTGAAATGTTAAAATTTCTTTATGTTTCCCATTCCTGTGTCTCGCCAGGCGTTTTGAGAAACGTGTCACAAGTATGAAAACATTGCCTCTCACAGATAAATGATCAGATAGCTCTGTAATTCTGTGTTGGAGAAATATGGCAACGACATGTAAAGGTGTATAAGCAAATACCATATTAGCTAGGGCTCTTAGCGCTTGCCACGCTCTTAGTATACAAGTAGGCGTGTACCCTCTGAGGATTAGTGTAATTATACCCTCAGGTGTTAGAGATTACAGCAATGGAATGAAATGTATTACCGAAAACCTGTGTATCTTTGTAATTCAAAAACCTTTAAAAATAAATGTTTTAAGTACAAAATTAATCACTCAGACAGGTGTACAGTAGCGCTAAACTGTTGTAAAATAATCTCTGTCATTACGTAATGGTAAAAATGAGCCAAGTGTCGTAATTATCGTAGTCCATAAGCAAAGTTCTGTAGAAGTCAATGTGCTGACCTCATAATAAACAAAAGTGAAATGCTATGCGTATAGATATCGTAGTCATTACATACATTACCGCGATCAAGAAGTACTATACTGTAATGTATCGTTATGCTTCAGAAATAGGCTGTCTCATTGTAACTATACCATGAAAGTTACTACTAAAACATGTTTTACTTTCCAGAAGGATTCAGAAAAACTGTGTAGATATGAAACAGATCCAGTGCAAAAGCAATAATATAAAATGTGTCACACATTAGTAGTGTCGTGATATAATCGTGCAGCTGTCAAATAAACTAACCACTGTGTCATCTGGTATCTCTCAGAAAGTACTTTAAATCCATAATATATTTTCAAGTAAACCAAAATGTTGCATTAAAATCTCATTAGCAGCACCGGTATATGTTCTAAGTATGTATGCCTTACAGTCGTTACATAATCGTGCAATGAACAAGGAATAATGTACACACAATAACACTTTGTTGTCTGTTCACTATAAAAATGCATTCGTAATTACTGTCTAAATGAGTTCCCTAGGTTCTTGCCTGTATAGTTAACTTTAAAACATTGTTGCATGTTAACAGTTTCTAAGTGTGACAAAGCATACTAGCAACGTGAAGTGTAAACGTTTATGGCAAAGATTAAGTTAAAAAGCAGGTTATCTCTCAATAAATGGTTTTACATGTGAAGTGTGGTGTAAACCTTTACTCTTCCTAGTACGCAGAGTTTCAGCTTCAACTTAATTATCATGTAAAGAATGCTCAGATTTTTCTCAAGGTTAGCGTCTATGTTATTTTTCTCTGAGCCAGCCGGCGCATATGGCTGCCTGCGGTGCAAGTCATTGTCTGTTGTCTCTTTGTTGGCGCGCGTCGTTATTGGGATTAGGAGACCTAACTTCTACAAATTCAGCTTGCCGAGAGGGGCCTGCCCTGTTTGAATCCCGCCAGTTCTGATGAAATTCTGGTCCGTTGTTATGATTATATCGTCTGTCGTCATGTCGGTAGTTCCCTAGTTCCTTTCTTGTCGATCATGTGGCGGAGAATTTCTCCCGGAATCGTAACTGCGCGGTGGACAGTTGCGTCTGAAGTTATTCTGTCTCCCTTGATAATAGTTATGTTGGTTCCAATATTGTCTGTTTCTTTTATTGTCTCTGTCATATTCATTACTACAGAAATGCAATCTTTCTCTGTAACTATTATTCTGCCAACGATTGTCATACGGGTTGTGTCTGTTTTGGTCACGATTTTCGTTGTAAGAATAGCCTTGTCGTGTCCAGTTATTATTTCTGTCATCGTGGAATTGTGACGGATGTGACCTGTAATTGTTGCGGTCCTGTTTTCGCGTCCTGCGATTGTCAGTGTCAATTTCCAATTCTTGTAACAGTCCCTGAAAAGCTTCGATGTCGCCTTTGCAACGTCCTGCAAAAATAATATGTTGTAAATGTTCAGGCAATTTGATTAAGCAAATGCGGATGAGTTCTGAGAGGCTGTATGGGTCTGACAGGTACTGATTCTTGTGCAACATGTCTTCAAAATATTTCACAAGACTGGAAAATTCAGATTGTTCAAAGTGTTTCATCATTATGATGCTGTGTTTTACGCGGTCTTGAGTAGCTTGAGACCAATATGCTGAGAGGAAAGCATGATAAAATTCTCCTTCACTGTGACAATCGTGAATGACCGATCGCATGCTTACAGCTGATTCATTCTCTAAGTAGCCACACATAAATGGATGAATGTTGTTGCCGGAATTATTAAATCTTTTGAATTAAGTGTAGTAATAAACAGCTTGTAGTCAAAATCATCATGTCGGTCAGTCGTATATTGGTCATTGTTACGTCGTTTCGGCGGTTCCATCTCAAAATTCTGTGTACCTTGCAAATTTCTTTCATAATTTCCGAAATGCCCTGTGTTATTATTTTGTGGCTTTTCCGTATTTCTAAGTCCCTCTTCCCGTGTTGGAGCGCGAGTCTCCTCTGAAATATGTAATTCTTGTGTGACTTGTGCCAACCGATCTCGTGCTTCCCGGATTTTGTGTTGCGTATTAATTTGATTATGATTTTGTTTGAATTTCCTAATTTGTTCGTACACTTCTGTGTCATTGAAGGCTATGGGTCTTGTGTCATTCAGATCATCGTCTACCTTTGTAGATAAGTTAATGAACTGATCCGAAAGTTCGGCTACTTTCTCCGATAGTGAACTGATTTACTCAGTGTGTTTTACTGAACCAAGTTTCAGAGTGTCCATTTGTGTTGAAAGTTTATCTACTATGTCCTTTAGGTTTCCTTGAGTTTTTGAAAGTTGCGTAACCGAATCGGTAGATGCAACTGAGTCAATTTTAGCCCGCAATGTGTCGTAATTTTCATGAACAATGGTTTGCACTTCTTTTATGGCTGCTTCGTGATTCTGTAATGCATTTTCATGACGCGAAAAAATAGGTTGAAAATGCTCACAAATTTGTGTTTTTACGTCTTTACAGACTTTTTGACATTTCGATTCGATGTTATGTAACTTAGCAGTTAAATCTTCACGTGTTTGTTGAAGTGTCTCTTTAATTTGATTCTGATTTTGTCCCATTTGCTTTTGATTTTGTTTCATTTGTTGCATTAATGGCAATAATAATGTATTAGTGTCTGGAATCTGTTCCTCTATGCTTTTGTTCAAATGGTTCAAATGGCTCTGAGCACTATGGGACTCAACTTCTGAGGTCATTAGTCCCCTAGAACTTAGAACTAGTTAAACCTAACTAACGTAAGGACATCACAAACATCCATGCCCGAGGCAGGATTCGAACCTGCGACCGTAGCGGTCTTGCGGTTCCAGACTGCAGCGCCTTTAACCGCACGGCCACTTCGGCCGGCTCTCTATGCTTTTCGGCAGTGCATTTGCACCGGCAACATTCCCGTTTTGAAAAGCAGACGATGTGTCTTGACTTAATTGAGAAAAAGGTGAGGACGCAAAACCTGAATCTACAGCATTTGCAAAATTATGTCCTGTTGCCGACCGATCGATCGACAATACTACCCTGTTCACTAGCTGTTTGACTGTCTACACGATTATTTATTGCCTGGTCCATTCCCCTATGTACAATTACCAAATTACTATGTTAAATATCTGCTAATTCATTACAAGGTGGTGCTGATAAGCTACGCTCGTCGTAACTATTATTTCTCAATTTACTTTGGAGCCTAATGTTACGTTTTTCACACGCCATAATTGTAACAGTATTTCACACGGTCACACAGGAAAGCACAATTTGAAGTGTAAAATAACAAAACACTTTAAAATAGCACTGAAAATAATATCTAATTAATTGCAAGCACAGCTGCGAAATACTTGGTGCAAATCTACATGCATGCCACAACTGTATTACTGTTCAACAATGAAAAATTACAACTACAAAGGAAATTCTCTCTACAATTACGCGCTAGCAATAAACAATACCTACACTAATTACACAAAAGAATCAGAAGATTTCAGT
Organism: Schistocerca cancellata; assembly: GCF_023864275.1. Taxonomy (NCBI): domain Eukaryota; kingdom Metazoa; phylum Arthropoda; class Insecta; order Orthoptera; family Acrididae; genus Schistocerca; species Schistocerca cancellata. The sequence goes on from NC_064627.1 coordinate 986,109,057, forward strand.
GAGGTATCCTCAGCGAAGGGTCGACATATGAAACATCCCCTTAGAAAAATTAAGAATGACAGTGCTGGTAAATCTCTTACGTTATTTGATTTCCAAACAGCTGAGGAAAACTGAACGTACTCAGACATTTCTCTCTTTACTTGTTCTGATCAACAGTAAACTGACACACGTTTTTTTTTTTTTTTTTTTTTTTTTTTTTAGCGCAACGCAATCTGACTACAAAAGAATGGCCCTGACTAACAATAACCTATACCTTTCATGAATCACTTACCTCACAAAAATCATCGTGACTCGAACTACTGCAATGCAGTGAGCACCAATACTGCCCGCTGAATAAAAGATTCTGACTACTGAAGGCACTAACTACTGATAGGCATATAGTAAGCAAATGAAAGATTTTGATGGAGAATAAACAATGTCTTTACCTTAATAGTGTTCAAAAGTCATAAAATATATATATCAGTTCATGACATCCAGTCTTACAAATTTCCTTTTTCTGACGGACACACGTCCAGATCGTCCGCTCTCAAAACTCTGCCATCTCTCTCCCCACTTCCACCACTGCTGGCGGCTCACCTCAAAATGTTCCACGCTACGCGCTGTTCACATCCAACTACCCAACACTACAATAGCGAATATTCCAACAATACCAACGAGCCACAGATTCCACACAGCACAGTCAGTGATTTTCATACAGAGCGCTACGTGGTGTTACCAACATAAAAACCTAAACAGCCTACTTACAAGATATAGCGCTCTGGGACTTCCGCTCAGTTCCAGTTTAAACTAGAACGATCACTTGGTCGAAGCTGCAGGGAGGGCGGGGCAGGGGCTGAGGAAAAATTACAAGATGCAGGGAGACTGTCTAAAACCACACTGGGGTTTTGCTGTATTGTGTCCTTAGCAGATAGGTTCGAAAAGATGACTTGTTTCGAGGTATGAGAGTGCCACGAATATGATTCACTGGACGCTGTAATCAATAAACGACATCTCCATAGGATCCAACGCGTGTGTGATTGAATGGTGAGACTTGATTCCATATCGCAGACAGAATTTCTACCAAAATGCGTAATACTACAGATCTGAAAAACCAGTACATTGGTCATAAATTTGTGTGCATTTCACATGACTTCAATCTAGAGTTGCATTTTAAGTGATTCCTCAAATAGCACACCATCATTCTTAATCAACCATCATCCTCCCTTAAGTATAACCCCATGGGTATATTGCAGAAGCTCTGTTACACTGCCTGCATGGTGTTGATATCGAATGTGTTACAAATGGTTTGTTAGCGTGGGAAATACCTAGTAGCCGGCCGCCGTGGCCGAGCGGTTCTAGGCGCTACAGTCTGCGGTCGCAGGTTCGAATCCTGCCTCGGGCATGGATGTGTGTGATGTCCTTAGGTTAGTTAGGTTTAAGTAGTTCTAAGTTCTAGGGGACTGATGACCACAGAAGTTAAGTCCCGTAGTGCTCAGAGCCATTTGAACCATTTGAAAATACCTAGTAGCGGCATGAGGAAGTTGCAAATATCGGCTTCATACCACCTTCCTTCGCTGAATCGCTTTCTAAATTAAGTGGGAAAGGTGATTTTATTACGATCTTACACACCGCTGGTGACGTGGTGCACCCGCACTTTCGGTCTTTTAATTCACTCACTGTGATCACTGTCTGTAATCAATGTCACGGTATTTGTGTGGATCCCATACCTCTATTTATAATGCATATATTGTTTTAAACATGGATATCATTAGCGATGATTGTGTTTGCCTGTACAATCAAGAGTGCCCTTTACGCAGGCTGACAGTGACATGGCCGTTGCGATCACGTTTTTAATAGCTGGTCTCTTACAGGACGTTTACATCTCTCTTCCTAAGTCACACTGGCAGCATTCGCAAGAAAAACAAATGGAGTGTGTCCATCGATCACGGATTTTCGTTCAGTATTGTTTGGTGTCACCAGCATTCAGTTACTGGCGAAGTATTATACTTAGTAGCGGATGTGTGACAGATTAGCCGTGATCAGCAAGCTTATAAAGTATGTTTTGGGACGTAAAGTTACTATGGTCAGTGTTCCGACATGTGCAAAGAACATTACTATGTCCGGTCGTAATGGAGGTATGGATTTGACGTGGAAAACTGCGATTTCAACGAATAGACAGCCATAAGAGGGACGAAAGATTTCAGGTGGAAAATTATATCCAGTTCTAGTGAGGGTATATAAATTAATATTTGAATGTGAGATTCTTCCCAGAGCCACAGCTGCCAGGAGGAGGGATTTCCAATACTTCGTTCATTGTCGAATGTCGCCAGATTGTGGCTACAGTCGTAATCTTTCATTAGATTTAAAGTGATAAATGAGTGGCTGGTTTGCTAGGACGACACCGTTTGGCGTATAGGATGTGAGGAGCAGGTAGCCGGCAACTGGACGTGACATTTCCTGCTTAAGGTAAGAGCTGACGCTAATCCTCCCGAACGGGTCACGCGGGGTACAACCGTGTTGCCCTCTAGGCGGGTGAATAGCGAGCTAATATTCAATATGTGTTGGGCGGCCTTGGTGATCGCGAGGGTTGTGAGTATTGCCCGATTTTTACGTGGATATTTGAGAAGATTCAATATGGATCACTGATAAGTATTGGTGCTGGAGGTATTTGATAACATCTGGATTGCTACCACTAATTATTCCCGGACGTCCTCCACGGCTGGGAGGTCCTCTCTGACGGGCCAAGTCCGGCTGCTGAGCTTGCACGATCACTGACAAGGGAACCTCCCCATTGCACCCCCCTCAGATTTAGTTATGAGTTGGCACAGTGGATAGAGCTTGAAAAACTGAACACAGATCAATCGAGAAAACAGGAACAAGTTGTGTGGAACTATGAAAAAATAAGCAAAATATACAAACTCAGTAGTCCATGCGCAAGATAGGCAACATCAAGGAGAATTTGAGCTCAGTGGTGCCGTGGTCCCGTGGTTAGCGTGAGCAGCCACCGAACGAGGGGTCCTTGGTTCAAGTCTTCCCTCGAGTGAAAAGTTTATTTTCTTTATTTTCGCAAAGTTATGATCTGTCCGTTCGTTCATTGACGTCTCTGATCACTGTAATACGTTTAGTGTCTGTGTTTTGCGACCGTACCGCAAAACCGTGTGATTAGTAGACGAAAGGACGTGCCTCTCTAATGGGAACCGAAAACATTTGATCGCAAGGTCATAGGTCAACCGATTCCTCGACAAGAAAACACGTCTGATATATTCCATACGGGGAAGGGGGGGGGGGCTTATGGGCTATATTCCATACGACACTGGTGACGGCGTGTGCGTCACATGACAGGAATATGTTGTCGACCCACCTAAGTTGTACACTTGGCGAATGGGTAAAAAGGTTCTTCTACCTTGCCCGATTTAGGTTTTCTTGTGGATGTGATAATCACTCCCAAAAAAGTGATGAAAACATAAGAGTTTGTCACATAAACTGAAAATAAAAAAATTAAAAGTTTCATTTGAGGAAAGACTTGAACCAAAGACCTCTCGTTCCGCAGCTGCTCACGCTAACCACGTGACCACGGCACTACTGAGCTCAGACTCGCCTTGATGTTGCATATCTTGCTCATGGACTACTCAGTTTGTATATTTTGCTTATTTTTTCATAGTTCCACACAACTTCTTCCTGTTTTCTCGATTAATCTGTGTTCAGTTTTTCAAGGCCTATCCACTGTGCCCTTTTATAACTAAATCTGAGGGGGGTGCGATGGGGAGGTTCCCTTGTGAGATGCGCGACTCTCTGGCCTGGGGCGCTGCGTGAGCACATCAGCACACGAGTGCATGGTATGTGCGAGTGTTTCAGCGATCTTCGACGTCTATCCACGGCAGCTGCTACCATGGATTGGATGGTCGTTTAAGTGTGTCGTGTTTAGTGCTTCTCAATATATCACTGTGCACGCGGTCTTTTAATAGTATTAGTTTTTGTTACTATCCTATTATGCAGTAGGCGCTTTGTACTCCCAGATCGTCCTTTACCGAACCGAAAAGATCACTTACCTTCTCAGGTGGTTAGAAGAATACTTTACCTTGTTGTTTCCTTAGAATCCTACCTGCTTTAGATGAAAGGTTGAAGGCGTGTGGAAGAAACGCCCTGGACTTGAACAGCTCCTCATCTTCTTGATGTTGTGGGTCGCCACTTTTTTCCTCCTTAGCACTGCACTAATCTGATATGGAGAGTAACCATTGTCTTTGAACTCCGACTGTAGATGTTTAGCTCCTTTGTAAGGCGCTCTCTATTAGAAACAAGATGTGCCCAATGCACCAAGGTTCTAAGGTTGCTGATAGTGTGTGAAGGGTAAAGGCAGCTCGACGCTTGCCGGTACAGGTCCTTGTGTGTGGGATGACAGTAGACAGAATGCCCTAATGACCCATCCACTTCTCTACTAACTAAGAAGTCCGTAAACGGTAGGCAACCATCTGTCCCTATTTTCATCGTGAATTGGATGTTCTTGTGGACTGAACTGAGATGCTGCAAGAAACGTGACACTTCTTCTTCATTATGGGACCACACTACAAAAGAGTCATCTACATATCGACAGAAAACTCTTGGTTTAAGCTCTGTAGAATCAAGTGCCCTTTCCTCAAAGACTTCCATAAAAAGTTCGCTACCAGGCAGGAGAGAGGACTGCCCATGACAACACCGTCAGTTTGTTCAGCACATTCATTGTAGCTTGAAGAAAGGACATGGCGAGAAAATGCTGCTTTATTGACAGTGAACTGATTGCTGACGATTGACAAGCAGTCCACAGGAGGGAACTTAGTAGAAAGTGTGATGACATCGAAGCTCACTAATAAGTCAGTTTCGCTGAGTTAAAGTGATTTCAGTCTATTAATAAAGTCACCAGAGGTGCGAACATGACGCGCATCTCCACGCCAGTTTTCCTATAAGGCCGACACCGTCAATTAGCAGTCTCCAGCGGTGAACACTCGCCTAAAGATCGCTGGACAGTTACCAGCCGAAATGTTGTGGGAAGAAGTCAAATGATCCTGCTGCAATCCCGAAACCTCATAGAATAGTCATCCACCTCCTCAGGAAGTTCAAATACCTATATTTAGTGTGGAGTTTGACAGACTTTTATGATTTAAAACTGTTCATAATTGCTACGATAAGAACTTCTGCATGTGTGCAGTATTGCGTTTTAGTGCAGTCTTGCGTAATTTTGGTGAGTAATACATTTTAGTTGAACCTGAGAGCCTTTAGTAACTTTAAAGGAAATTCTGTTTATTTTATTTTGTTTTGAAAATCGTAACCATCTACACATTTTATATGTAGTTTTTTATGTTAGGCAAAGACTAGTATGTCCGGAATACAGAATCGGACAATATGATCATCGAATTCCATTTCCAAGATAAAATGTCCTGTTGGATTTAATTTTTATCTTTTTCAGTTTTTCTTTCACTGAACTAAAGAAACTTTTGTGCAAGCGAAGGAGTTACAGTAGAAAGGTCAATCATTTACAATAATGAACCGAGTAATTGTGTCACAAATAAGAAATTCAATAATCTGTTGACAAGCAGTGTCCAAATTTAATTTTTCTTGTGTAGAAATGGTTCAAATGGGTCTGAGCACTATGGGACTTAACATCTTAGGTCATCAGTCCCCTAGAACTTAGAACTACTTAAACTTAACTAACCTAAGCACATCACACAAATCCATGCCCGAGGCAGGATTCGAACCTGCGACGGTAGCAGTCACGCGGTACCGCACTGAAGCGCCTAGAACCGCACGGCCACCGCTGCCGGCTTTTCTTGTGTAGAGTGAGTAGTAATGCAATAATCTTACTTCACCAAATGTGACCTTGAACTGCCAGATAACCTACATAGAGGGGCAAAAATATTGACGTTGTCATGCCCCACCCTCTCCCCTCCCTCTCCTCTACCCTCTAACCCTTTACTGAACTATGTCCCTTTCCTGGAAATAGGCCAGTCAGAGCGCATATAAGCCACCACACACACTTCTAGATCTCCCAGTCACAACTCATTTTTCAGCTCCTTCCTAAGTCATTCTTGGAATAAGGCAATCGGAGGCCTTGTAAGCCGCAAGCACGTATTTTTGCTCTGCCAATCACAGTCCAGTTTTTTGCTGGTCATTAAATGAAACAGTCACTCAGCTTATACCACAGAATTGATCATCTTGTTCTCTCTAATACCTACTGGCCGCCCAAATACCACAGTATATACGTCATGGTTGGGCAAGGAGCATGATTTCATTCTTATACAGTGGTGACGGCAATTGTGTGACCTCGGCATGTGAGTGTCGGTACGCAGGTAAGTCCTCACTATGAAAGTTAATTGTGGTGGGTGAGGGCAACAGAACACAAACACACACACACACACACACACACACACACACACACACACAGACACGCACTTAAATCTCCTAATTTCAGTCCAGTATTTTACTGGCCATTGAAACGAAACAGCTAATCAGTATCTAACACAGTTAGTCGTCGTGTTCTGTGTATTTCACTTGGCGAGCACTAAAGCTCAATATCTGATCCCCATTTGATGCAAGGCACAATAGACTTCCAATTAAGTGTTACAATGTTATTCCCACTCTTGAATGGTGTGTGTTTTTGTTCTATGACAGTGTAAAAGGATTTTTTCGGTCAGTAGTCTTCTGACTGTTTTTTTATGTGTCCTGCCACGAGATCCTCTCCTGTACTAAACTCTTCATCTCAGAGTGGCACTTGCAACATAAGTCCTCAATTATTTACAGGATGTCTTTCAATGTCTGTCTTTCTCTACACTTTTTACCTTTTATAGCTCCCTCTAGTACATGGAAATGTTTCCTGATATCTTAACATATGTCATATTATTCTGTCCCTTCTTGTCAGCGATTTCCGTATATTCCTTTCCTCTCCGATTCTGCGTCGGACCTCTTCATTCCTTACCTTATCGGTCCACCTAACTTTCAACATTCTTCTGTAACTGCACATTTCATAATTTTAGATTCTCTTCTTTTCCGATTTTCCCACAGTCCATGTTTCACTGCCATACAATGCTGGGCTTCAAATCTACATTCACAGAAATTCAAATTAAGGCCTATGTTTGACACAAGTAGACTTCTGTTGCCCAGGAATGCCTTCTTTCCAGTGGTAGTCTGCTTGACTCTTTCTTTTATTTCATTGCTTCTTCGCTGTATAAATTAAACAGTAGGGGCAAAAGACTACATCCCTGTCTTACACCCCTTTCAATGCGAAAACTTTGTTGTTGGTCTTCAACTGTTATTATTCGCTTTTGGCTCTTGTAAATGTTGTATGACGTGTCTTTCCCTATAGTATAACCTTATTTTTCTCGGAATTTCGAACATGTTGCACCATTTGAAACTATCGAACGCTTTTTCCAGATCGACCAATCCTATGAACGGTGTTGAATACACATGGCTAAGGTAATATGCTGAGCAGGCAAGGATGTAGCGGCTGACACTTCCTCTTAGGCCAACTCGAGGCTATGTTACTGGTGGTACAAAATCGAACTTTCATCACCTAATCAACCCCTAATTTAGGAGCTAGAGCAAACAGCGCATAATTTTGCTCCACTAGAAAAATGTAACTGACGTTACAGACTTTCTATAACTGCTGTACTTCATTAAAGCCCTCGTGTAGCCTTGTGTTGCAACAGATATTTGTCCTGCTTGTCATACTGAGGCAGCCCGTAATATTCAACAAGTGCAACTCTGGTATTAAGGCTCTCTAAAAGCCGGAACCTTCTCTCTGCGGTACCGACAGCACCTCCGTCGACCAAAGCCAGAGCACTGTGCGACGATCACATCTACACGAGAGGCGGCTTTTTTTAAAAATATCTCTCGCCAGCAAGCCGATGGGTGTAGCCACTTTTCCATCACTCGCTGACGCCAATGTGGGGCACCGTATGTACACACCACCAGAGGATACAAATCCACAAGACCTCACTGCTCGACACTCTGACTGACCAGCGCTTCCTTTTAAGCAGGCACAATTAGCGGCCCTAGATGAATTGCATTTACAGACTAAGAACACTGCTACGAAAATTTACTGCGACGAACAGTCCAAACACGCAGGGAGTGTTAACGTAACTCGTCCAGACATACAGGCAGCGTATGTTCTTGAAAACACGGTTGAAATTGATATAGACCACTTTATAAAGTATCGAAAAAGTCGAAAAATAACGACATTTCTTGCAGAAACAAAACATAATTATGAAATTCCGAAATATTTTGACATTTCCATTTGAAAGCTGTTGGTAAAGAAGAGGAGCTGCTACAGCTAGCTCAATAGTGTAAGTTGTTGTTGTTGTTGTTGTGTCTTCAGTCCTGAGCCTGGTTTGATGCAGCTCTCCATGCTACTCTTATCCTGTGCAAGCTTCCTCATCTCCAAGTACTTACTGCAACCTACATCCTTCTGAATCTGCTTAGTGTATTCATCTCTTGGTCTCCCTCTATGATTTTTACCCTCCACGCTGCCCTCCAATACTAAATTGGTGATCCCTTGATGCCTCAGAGCATGTCCTAACAACCGATGCCTTCTTCTAGTCAAGTTGTGCACAAATTTCTCTTTTCCCCAATCCTATTCAATACCTCCTCATTAGTTATGTGGTCTACCCATCTAATCTTCAGCATTCTTCTGTGTAGCACCACATTTCAAAAGCTTCTATTCTCTTCTTGTCCAAACTATTTATCGTCCCTGTTTCACTTCCATACATGGCTACACTCCATACAAATACTTTCAGAAACGACTTCCTGACACTTAAATCTATACTCGATGTTAACAAATTTCTCTTCTTCAGAAACGCTTACCTTGCCATTGCCAGTCTACATTTTATATCCTCTCTACTTCGACCATCATCAGTTATTTTGCTCCCCAAATAGCAAAACTCCTTTACTACTTTAAGTGTCTCATTTCCTAATCTAATTCCCTCAGCATCACCCGACTTAATTCGACTACATTCCATTATCCTCGTTATGCTTTTGTTGATGTTCATCTTATATCCTCCTTTCAAGACACTATCCATTCCATTCAACTGCTCTTCCAAGTCCTTTGTTGTCTCTGACAGAATTACAATGTCATCGGCGAACCTCAAAGTTTTTATTTCTTCTCCATGGATTTTAATACCTACTCCAAATTTTTGTTTTGTTTCCTTCACTGCTTGCTCAATACACAGATTGAATAACATTGGGGAGAGGCTGCAACCTTGTCTCACTCCTTTCCCAACCACTGCATCCCTTTCGTGTCCCTCGACTCTTATAACTGCCATCTGGTTTCTGTACAAATTGTAAATAGCCTTTCTCTCCCTGTATTTTATCCCTGCCACCTTCAGAATTTGAAAGAGAGTATTCCAGTCAACATTGTCAAAAGCTTTCTCTAAGTGTACAAATGCTAGAAACGTAGGTTTGCCTTTCCTTAATCTAGCTTCTAAGATAAGTCGCAGGGTCAGTATTGCCTCACGTGTTCCAATATTTCTACGGAACCCAAACTGATCTTCCCCAAGGTCGGCTTCTGAAAGTTTTTCCATTCGTCTGTAAAGAATTCGCCTCAGTATTTTGCAGCCGTGACTTATTAAACTGATAGTTCGGTAATTTTCACATCTGTCAACACCTGCTTTCTTCGGGATTGGAATTATTATATTCTTCTTAAAGTCTGAGGGTATTTCACCTGTCTCGTACATCTTGCTCGCCAGATGGTAGAGTTTTGTCAGGTCTGGCTCTCCCAAGGCTGTCAGTAGTTCTAATGGAATGTTGTCTACTCTGGGGGCCTTGTTTCGACTCAGGTCTTTCAGTGCTCTGTCAAACTCTTCACGCAGTATCATATCTGCCATTTCATCTTCATCTACATCCTCTTCCATTTCCATAACATTGTCCTCACGTACATCGCCCTTGTATAGACCCTCTATATACTCCTTCCACCTTTCTGCTCTCCCTTCATTGCTTAGAACTGGGTTTCCAACTGAGTTCTTGATATTCATACAAGTGGTTCTCTTTTCTCCAAAGGCCTCTTTAATTTGCCTGTAGGCAGTATCTGTCTTACCCCTGGTGAGACAAGCCTCTACATCCTTACATTTGTCCTCTAGCCATGCCTGCTTAGCCATTTTGCACTTCCTGTCGATCTCATTTTTGAGACGTTTGTATTCCTTTTTGCCTGCTTCATTGACTGCATTTTTATATTTTCTCCTTTCATCAATTAAGTTCAATATTTCTTCTGTTACCCAAGGATTTCTAGCAGCCCTCGTCTTTTTACCTACTTGATCCTCTGCTGCCTTCACTACTTCATCCCTCAAAGCTACCCATTCTTCTTCTATTGTATTTCTTTCCCCCATTCCTGTCAATTGTTCTCTCCTTGAAACTCTGTACAACCTCTGGTTCTTTCAGTTTATCCAGGTCCCATGTCCTTAAATTCCCACCTTTTTGCAGTTTCTTCAGTTTTAGTCTACAGTTTATAACCAATAGATTGTGGTCAGAGTCCACATCTGTCCCTGGAAATGTCATACAATTTAAAACCTGGTGCCTAAATCTCTGTCTTACCATTGTATAATCTATCTGATACCTTTTAGTATCTCCAGGGTTCTTCCATGTATACAACCTTATTTTATGATTCTTGAACCAAGTGTTAGCTATGATTAAGTTGTGCTCTGTGCAAAATTCTACCAGGCGGCTTCCTCTTTCATTTCTTCCCCCCCCCCCCCCCCCCCCCCCCACCAATCCATATTCACCTACTACGTTTCCTTCTCTCCCTTTTCCTACTACCGAATTCCAGTCACCCATGACTATTAAATTTTCGTCTCCCTTCACTATCTGGATAATTTCTTTTATTTCATCATACATTTCTTCAATTTCTTCGTCATATACATAGCTATTTGGCATATAAACTTGTACTACTGTAGTAGGCGTGGGCTTCGTGTCTATCGTGGCCACAATAATGCGTTCACTATGCTGTTTGTAGTAGCTTACCGGCACTCCTATTTTTTTATTCATTATTAAACGTACTCCTACATTACCCCTATTTGATTTTGTATTTATAACCCTGTATTCGCCTGACCAAAAGTCTTGTTCCTCCTGCCACCGAACTTCACTAATTCCCACTATAGCTAACTTTAACCTATCTATTTCCCTTTTTAAATTTTATAACCTACCTGCCCGATTAAGGGATCTGACATTCCACGCTCCGATCCGTAGAACGCCAGTTTTCTTTCTCCTGATAACGACGTCCTCCTGAGTAGTCCCCGCTCGGAGATCCGAATGAGGGACTATTTTACCTCCGGAATATTTTACCCAAGAGGATGCCATCATCATTTAACCGTACAGTAAAGCTGCATGCTCTCGGGAAAAATTACGGCCGTAGTTTCCCCTTGCTTTCAGCCGTTCGCAGTACCAGCACAGAAAGGCCGTTTTGGTTATGTTACAAGGCCAGATCAGTCAATCATCCAGACTGTAACCCCTGCAACTACTGAAAAGGCTGCTGCCCCTGTTCAGGAACCACACGTTTGTCTGGCCTCTCAACAGATACCCACCGTTGTGGTTGCACCTACGGTACGGCTATCTGTATCGCTGAAGCACGCAAGCCTCCCCACCAACGGTAAGGTCCATGGTTCATGGGGGGGGGGGGGGATAGTAAGAAAAATGTCGCACTTCTCTGGAAATTTCTGTTTTAGAAGTCAGGTGACGTTAGGATAATTATGAACACACAGAACATATTCTCTGTCTGATGACGTCAGTGAATGGTATTTAGCTATTGTTGACAACCGATTATTAAAAAAAAAGCAACTGGAAACTTCCCAAGTACAAGTTCCAGTGGAGTGTAAGACTTGCGGTTGCAGGATGACGAAGCGTGGAGCATGGGGATGACAGTCCGTCACGCACCGTGTGCCCTAATGAGACAGCAAAAGCGAACTATGCATTTATTAGCCTTAGTTTACTATTAAATTGTTTTCTCCGCGGCAGAAGCGAGGAGAGGCGCGATCACAGCACACATGCTGACGCGCGCAGCTCAGCGTTTTCTTGAAATGATAATTAAATCAAGATCCTAAGCTGTCGACTGGCGTTGAAATACATTAACGGGAACAGTTGAAAATGTGTGCCCCGAACGGGTTTTGAAACCAGGATCTCCTGCGTACATGGAAGACGCTCTGTCCATCTGAGCCACCGAGGGCACAGAGGATAGTGCGACTGCAGGGATTGATCCCTTGCACTCTCCCCGTGAGACACACATTCCCAACTTAATGTCCACACACTACAATCGTAGTGCCCCTGTACATTACACTTATTACTCGCGGCAGACAATGTTACCGAGTCCCGTAAGAGTTCGGGCAATGCGTGTGCATCCAGCACAGAAGAAGAACGTCAATGGCCAGTTAGTCTTAACTATATGAAGATGGTATCTGTTCTTTCGGACATACAGCGTTTTCTTGGTCCGTTGGTGAGGCAATGGCAGCTCACGCAGCAGAGTGGCGCTATGCAGGGTAGTGTGCACAATTAACTGCAGGCGTTTTTGATTAGGGCACACTGAAGCACCCCGTAGGAAGCGCCCCAGTCAGCTTGCAGCAGCACTGCACAGTGTGACGATGGTAGTGCAGAGTAACGACGTGGCTTCTCCACCAGAGGGAGGCTGTGGACGTCAGTGTGAGTCGGGTGCAGCAGCAGCCAGCGCGTCCCCAGAGTACAGTCATACTGTGATAGTGCACCAGATACCATCAAAGTGGCCGCAGTGAGCTAGTGGGACAGGGCTTGAGCAGTTCACATTAGTGGATGACACGCTGTCAGCTCACAGCGGCTAAGTACAGCACACCTGGCTGACTGAGGTCTCGAGAAAAGTAGTCATCTGGCTAATGGTAGACAGCACGTTACAAGTCCTGTCTCAATGTTGGCTCACTGCAACTGGAAGGTAGCGAGCTCTGGAGCCTTAGTACCCCTCAATTTCCAGGTTCGTCAGCAGTCTCCAGTGCACTTTCGCGTCCCAGCTGTGGCTTTCAGCCGTTCAGTTTGGAGCTTTTCTGCTGTATAAGCAGGTCGGAAGACGTCCTTGCGTAAGATTTATGTGTAGTTACGGCATCTTTTGCTGTCAAAATCACGTTATGTTCCTTACGCAATGAGGTCATCTTGCTGAAATGGCGATTTATTATATCAGTCAAGTAATACGTAGCAATGGCCTCTGTTGTGTGCCACGATATTGCCATATCGGCTCTCCTGCCTGTTTGTTATTCCTGTTGTGACACTGCACTCGATCCTGCAACAGCTCGGCACTGGCTGGCAAAAACTACACTCCTGGAAATTGAAATAAGAACACCGTGAATTCATTGTCCCAGGAAGGGGAAACTTTATTGACACATTCCTGGGGTCAGATACATCACATGATCACACTGACAGAACCACAGGCACATAGACACAGGCAACAGAGCATGCACAATGTCGGCACTAGTACAGTGTATATCCACCTTTCGCAGCAATGCAGGCTGCTATTCTCCCATGGAGACGATCGTAGAGATGCTGGATGTAGTCCTGTGGAACGGCTTGCCATGCCATTTCCACCTGGCGCCTCAGTTGGACCAGCGTTCGTGCTGGACGTGCAGACCGCGTGAGACGACGCTTCATCCAGTCCCAAACATGCTCAATGGGGGGCAGATCCGGAGATCTTGCTGGCCAGGGTAGTTGACTTACACCTTCTAGAGCACGTTGGGTGGCACGGGATACATGCGGACGTGCATTGTCCTGTTGGAACAGCAAGTTCCCTTGCCGGTCTAGGAATGGTAGAACGATGGGTTCGATGACGGTTTGGATGTACCGTGCACTATTCAGTGTCCCCTCGACGATCACCAGTGGTGTACGGCCAGTGTAGGAGATCGCTCCCCACACCATGATGCCGGGTGTTGGCCCTGTGTACCTCGGTCGTATGCAGTCCTGATTGTGGCGCTCACCCGCACGGCGCCAAACACGCATACGACCATCATTGGCACCAAGGCAGAAGCGACTCTCATCGCTGAAGACGACACGTCTCCATTCGTCCCTCCATTCACGCCTGTCGCGACACCACTGGAGGCGGGCTGCACGATGTTGGGGCGTGAGCGGAAGACGGCCTAACGGTGTGCGGGACCGTAGCCCAGCTTCATGGAGACGGTTGCGAATGGTCCTCGCTGATACCCCAGGAGCAACAGTGCCCCTAATTTGCTGGGAAGTGGCGGTGCGATTCCCTACGGCACTGCGTAGGATCCTACGGTCTTGTCGTGCATCCGTGCGTCGCTGCGGTCCGGTCCCAGGTCGACGGGCACATGCACCTTCCGCCGACCACTGGCGACAACATCGATGTACTGTGGAGACCTCACGCCCCACGTGTTGAGCAATTCGGCGGTACGTCCACCCGGCCTCCCGCATGCCCACTATACGCCCTCGCTCAAAGTCCGTCAACTGCACATACGGTTCACGTCCACGCTGTCGCGGCATGCTACCAGTGTTAAAGACTGCGATGGAGCTCCGTATGCCACGGCAAACTGGCTGACACTGACGGCGGCGGTGCACAAATGCTGCGCAGCTAGCGCCATTCGACGGCCAACACCGCGGTTCCTGGTGCGTCCGCTGTGCCGTGCGTGTGATCATTGCTTGTACAGCCCTCTCGCAGTGTCCGGAGCAAGTATGGTGGGTCTGACACACCGGTGTCAATGTGTTCTTTTTTCCATTTCCAGGAGTGTATTTAAAAAATTTTACGTTCAGCCAATGAATCTTTCTTTGGCGCAACGCACGATTATGAATCCATCTGGGTGAAACGCTATGATAACATGAACGTAAATAATGGAATGCATGTCTGAACACACAGAGAATCACTAAAAGTAACTGCAGACAAAGAGGTCATGTTAAATGGTGATTCAAAGAATGACAATTATTGTTTAATGTGATGAATTATAGCTGGTTCGTAGCCAACAAATGAGCTGTGAGCCATGTGTCCACTCATCGTAAATATTTAGATGCTAATTAACTTTGCAAGGATTACGTTTCCTTCCTGGCGGAAGTAAAGTTGTGAGGACAGGGTGTGAGTTTGGTAGCTCAGTTGGTGGAGCACTTGGCATCAGGAGGCAAAGGTTCCGAGTTCAAGTTTCGGTCTGGCACGAACATTTAATCTGTGAGAAAGCTTCAAGTTTCATTACATTTCCTACTGAGTTGAAGCATGCGGAAATATTTGAGAAAAACGACAAAAATGTATCTGCTAGTGTGTGTCGTATACAGTTACCTGAACATGAGCAGATGTTATAAGAGGGACAGAAGAGCTCAAAGGCAAAGCGTTTAATGTGGTACAACAGTATGTCCCGGAACATCATTAACGTAAGGAATATGTGAATCTGATAATGCTGCCAGTCGAAAATACGGCAATTTACCATTACAGTTACTGCTAAATTAGGTGACTTGACTGCTGGGGTAAAGCTGACCGAAACGTTCGAAAAACATTTGTATGTTAAATGACTATACACTGGCGCAGAAAATTCTTCTGTTTTAGTCATTTCACACTGCGCAATACAATTATAGGGTCACTTTTTTGAAACCCCATAATTGTCTTGTCATAATAAGGAATTCTGAAATTTTAAGTGAAATGGGATCATTTGCCAAACCTTATAACGTATAAAAGGTTCAAACTGAGACGAATGAAAATGAAATACCAATGCCATCAACAGATGGCATCGGTTTAACAGCCACTGCTGTTAACATACTACAAGGCTTTATGTTCTGCGTGGTTACTCCTTTTTGTTAGGTAAAATGGCAGAGGGAGAAGAAGTTTGTAACAGGAAAGAAACGGCGAATTGAAGGAGAAGGCATCATCTCAGCAATGAGGAAAAAGCTGAAAGTGGAGGGAATGACTACTTAAATTCAAGTGATAAAAACTCATGCAGCACAGGAGGTAAGTCTCATTGATGATCACTCATCCACACCAAAACAGAAGAGGCTGTTTATTATTGAATTACCAAATGCATTGTTCCAGTAGATGTAAAGGACATGACATAGCGGTAAAGACAAATAAAGCCATTTATGTCGTCAGTAACATGAATGCATCCGACTTCTTAGATTTCAACAAAGCAGAAGATTGTAATACAAACACGCGATATCCGAACGTATCCAAAGTACAGTCTCTACGGTTAGACAAACATAAGCCTCATGTAGTTAAAGACAGGAGAATGGAACTGATGCTTGGCACTTACTTTATTTTTTTTTTACTATACTTTATTTTGAGAAGAGGTGTACGAGTACAGGACATCAAGAAAACGCAACTACCTCGCCACATCCTGGTTACAGTCCACATCTTTGAAGAAAAGAAGAAAGAGCTGACTGAAATGATTCAGTGCCTGAAAAATAATGACCCAAATCAGTTCTACAAAAGCAGAATGAAATTTTGTTATATTTTTGTTGAGTGTTGAACTACGGCACTTATAGTTTTTCATTGCATTTCCACTTTCGGTAAGTTTTTAATACTATTACAATAAAATGTTTGTAATTTTCTTAGGAAACTAGATGCTTACTATGCTCAATTTTCAAATACAACACATTACTAGTGCATTTATCACCATGAACTAACTATCTACAACACCTAAAACTCATCTAACTCATAGTCGTCATGTGGCACTCTTTTTTTGTTTCAGAACTTCAGTTTGAAATTTGACTCAAAAGTGATTACAATGTTCCACCGTAAATGTGCAAAATCGCGGCGCCCTGTGACGTTACCCTATTGGTTGGCGATGTTTCAAACAGCAATGTGCCGACACACGCGAGAAAAAAGGCCACAACTCGGAAGTTCATGTGAGCTGTAAGGTGGGTTAATGATGTCACATTGGTACAAAATTTCATCAAAATTATGCTCAATGCCACTATTTATGCTTTCCACAACGGCAGACCGTCACACCGCCCTCCAACCCACGTTTCACCCACTATTTTGAAGCCTCTGCGACGGAAGTCAGAACAGCAGCGCCCTGTACTGAAATCGAGCGGTGGTGTTATGGGTAGCCAAGTACAACTGATGTGAGTCACGAAGCGAGTCAATAGGTCGCGTCCGACGAGCCAGTGAACAGATTTTTTTTAAATTTTTTTTTTATTTGGCCTTTGAGTGTGTACTCAATTTAGCTATCGGCAACACAATGACAATGTACACATCAATTTAGCCATCGGCAAGACAATGACAATGTACACATAATTGAATAAACAAATACAGAAATGCATATTTACAAGAATAAAAAGCTTAACTGTTACAGTTTTGTACTTAATGTTTTAAAAATTGAAGTGAATTGAAAACTAATTAAAAGTGTCTTGGCGTACAATTCACACCAATTCTGAAATATCTTCATCAGCAAGACATATTTATAATTGACATACACCATTAAAACCTACAGATTGTGACCAGTACTCTTGATGACGTTAACGATCACTTTATATAGACGAACGTCTTTAGTACACAAAAGAGAAGAAGCTGATTGAGGAAGATGGTAGCCCATACTCAGCAATGTCTTCAGAAAGACCAACCGTTCACGCTCAAATTTGGGGCACATAAATAAGATGTGGTTGACATCAGCTTCCGACTCAGGATCACACTCACATGCTGGTGAACTGTAAACTTTGATCCAATGTAGATGCTGTGGGAAAGAGGCATGATTGAAGCGGAGTCTTATAATGGTAGAAATCGTGGATCGGTCCAGATGTGTCCTCATGAACCATGGCTGTGAAGGAATCCGAGATTGTAGCACTGCGTAATAACCGCCTTTTGTCTGTTGAGAAACGTTCCAGATTTCCCGCCATTGTTGTCTTGCGTGATCCTTGACTGCACGTAAGTAGTCTGTATAAGGAAGCTGCAGATCCAGGACGGTGCCTGACGTTGCCGCTTGTTTGGCTAATGCATCAACTTCATCATTACAGAGGATACCAGAGTGGGAAGGTACCCACAACAAATGGATCGTCCGGCCTGTGCGTGTGCTGCGAATATATTCAGATATCACATCCAAGATATAACTGTTGGTCGTTTTGTTCCATCGACTGTACTGAATGTTTTTAAGAACGCTTTGCGAGTCAGATACTATCAATATCTTGGGGAAGGAACTGCTAGAGACAAACTTAAGTGCTTCCAAAACTGCCACTGTCTCCGCCGTAAAAATAGAAGTGCTCGTAGGCAGTTTGAAGGTTTTGCGGATCTGGATCTGAGGGCAGAAAAAAGCGCATCCTGTACACTCTTCTTGCGGAATTTTGGAGCCATCAGTATATACACAGAGAAAACCCGGCCATTGTGCTTGAACGAGACGATTGAAGCCAACGGTGACATTTAGTACTGTCCAGCCAGGTCGTACTTAAAGAATGGACTGGGATCTGAGAGCAGAGCGTTTGATCATATTCAAAAACAGGTAGGTGCGCTGAACGCCGTATAGAATGTATGACAGGTGACCAAGTGTCAAAGCTGGCACAAACGGCTGGCACTTTATTCCTTCTGTGGGATGCAATCCGCAGTCGATAAATGCAGTCTCTACTTTGATAGACGGAACTGTCCATAATGGCCATGCCTTGAATGTAGAATTTGTCCGATAACATTTGGCGCTTAATGCTCAAGGGCATCTCCCCTGCTTCTATTAAAAGGGCGTTGGTGGGCATCGATCGCATGGCTCCAAGACAGGTACGAATGGCTCTATATTGAAGAGCATCTAATTTGGAGAGATGAATCTTTGACGCAGTGTGGTAGAATTGACAGCCATAGTCTAATCGAGATCGAATTATCCCTCGGTACATGGTGAGTAAAACACTTTGGTGCGCTCCCCACCAGACACGAGTGAGTGATCTGATTACATTTAAACTTGGTAATGGTGGATCGGATGTGGGGCAGTGAACAGAGCTTTGGCCCCTGAGCGCGCGTGCGCTGTGAAGTGGGGCTGTGGCGCCTCGGCAAGGATTGAGGTGGTGGTTAGAGATGGGCAAAACTGTTCTTTTCAGAGATTGGATCAGAACTGTTCACTCCCTGAAATGAATTAGCTCTTTTTCATGACTCACCACTCATTTACAATAGAAAATAAATGGAAGGCACATTGCCCTTTAAACTTGGTTTATTCCAGTACTATACCTGTATTTTGATCTTATTTGATCCTATTTTGAAGTAACACAGATAATGAGTAAGAATTTTGTATTGTTTATTGAAATTTCCACGATATGACAAAGTTTTTGATTATTGATTTATTTTGCACTATCGTGGTTTTTTGGGTGATCGGAAAATGTTGTAACTTGAGATTTACATTAACAATATATTTGGCTATAATGTATTAAAATTTCATTAACCTCATACAAATACATCGCAAGCCATATATTTTTAAAGTGAACGTTTCCTTCCGAAGACGCCTAAAATCGCAAAATCCATACCAGAATAAGAAAAAAATATAAATTTGACTGTAAAACGAAAGTGCTGCATATAGCCTTACGCAGAATAAAACAAGGAAAATATTGGTGTATCACATTTTGCGATACGTTTATCGGTTCGCTCGTAATTAAAGCGTAAATTCGAGTGTCCATAATAAAAATCCTATAGTAAGAGGAGTCATCAGGAACCTAATCTAATCAGTTTAAACAAATAAAAATAAAATAAAAACAATTGATGTATACATAACATAATAATGTAATATACATAGCGGTATTACTACGAAGAACAATATCCAGTGGGGACGAACTCCGATGCAGAGGCGCTGAGTCGAGCAGGTCGAGCCGCGAGCTGTATTACTGCGTGAGCTGAGACCGCAGAGACCAGAGTGACACCTGAGTCACTTTGCTCGACGCTCTGGCTAGAGTCGAGACGGTGGGGCGAGCGTTGAGCGGGCGAGTTCCGAGGGTGGGGGGGAGCGGTGAACTCACCCGCTCCGAGACAAATCGTCCGTTCCCTTGCGAGCAGGTTTTTGCAAGTAGTTCCTATGTTATCCGCTAGGTGGCTCTCTGTCCTGTTGCTCGCATCAACTGCCCAGAGGGCAGGACGTGCGACTGAAACGATCGCCGACAGAGTGCAGTTGGAGTAAGCGCGTTTAAGCATCAGTTAGGCGCGACCGCGCCGAGTCGGGGGACGCCCGTGGACAGCAGGCGGACCACTGCGGCCTGAGGGGCGCTTCTGCAGCACGGCGTCAGTTCCAGGGCCTGCAGCACCTGGAATTTTTAGGACGGAAGTAGTCTCCTGACCAGTCTCCACTAAAGATGGTTCACTACAGGGTGAGTCACTAACTACTGCCACCTAGAATAACTCCGAAAGGGTAGTAGCTGAAAAGTTTGTGGGACAAAAGTTGCATGGGACAACATGGGCCATATTATGACGTTGGTTTTCTGTTGCTAGGTGGGGTCGCTTCAGAGATATGGAGGTCTTCTTCTTCTTTTTTTTTAATGGGATGCTATAGTTTGGTACTTATTTTCTAATAGCGGCTATCAAGACAAATCTAATGATGTGTAACAGTAAGGTCTTTGAAGCCCAACGAAGGTCACAAAGGTGGCATGAACGTCCATTTGCAGAAAGTGTTGGAAGTGATGACCATTGGTATCAGTGCAGAGCTGCAATCTCCTCATCATGAATTGAGTGGTATTACTGATCACTTCGGCACTTATCGAGGCACACACTCTGACAATTCTCTCTCGTATATCGTGCAAATAAGTATTCTCCGAATACGGTGAAACCTTCCCGTCTCCTCTATATCTCTTTTGTTACGCAACCTGCCCTTCTACAGTAACCTATGAAACCTTTTCTTAGGATTTCTATCTCTTGCTTAATAGTAATAAATGAAATCTTCCCTTTGAAATTTATTCTCTTTCTCAATCTTCGCATACAAATGTAATTGCTGCTTATTAAAAGTGATTTTCTGATTATTTCGAAGAAACATAGAATGTGTCGTCGTCGTGGCCCTCAGTCGTTATCTGCAATAACCAAAAACTGTTCCTTACCTTTTTTACTGTTACTGGATCGCCATCTGATTGCTACATCGAACTGCGACATGAATATACTTACTCTGTTTTACTATACTTTATTAGCTGCTGGTGGGCTGTCATAATAAGTGGCTGTATTTATTACCAAAGCTGACGTTGTTCTTTAATAGCAAAGCTGACGTTATTCTTTAATTAATTTGACTGAAGTTATGTAATTCATAGTTAAATTTTTTCTTGACAACAATAAAATTTTGCGAAGTTTTACGTTGATGGTTTTTGAGATGGATTATAATCAGTAATGCAATATTGCTGGCAACAATTAATTATATTATGAATGAAATGATTTTACAAACGTTCAAATGGGACTTACTTTTTACAATAATCTTACAACTAGCAATGCGCAAACATACCTTCAGTAGTCTTGAGTTTCTCAAAAACATTAATTCAATAATATTAGTTCCTCTTATGATAAAGGTTATCTGATGTCTCTGTACATCCGTTTATAATCTCTTGTAAAGCATAGCTGGTGGCTGGCAGCCACACCGCTCCTCTCAACCTCTCGCTTCAGACCTGCTACCGACTCGCTTAACTTCTCGCTTGCTACTGACTTCCTACGAACGCTAAATATAAACATCTTTCATAAATTGTGATTTGACAGTAGGCAATAGAAATATACACGTCTTATAACGGCGCTTCCATCTAACGTGACATTGACATGTAAACACCATTCGACGGTTTCGCAATAGAACACTAACAGGAACGGTAAGACTAGTATCGTCGAATCAAGCGAATGTGAATGATGTATTCCTTCGAAGAACAAGTCGATATGCTTCTCATTTACGGAGAATGCCAACGAAATTCAGTGAGAACTAGAGACTTATACGCTGAATTACAACGTACTCACCCAACACATCGTACATTTAAATATGTGTATGATAACAACTGGATCTTTAACGCATCGGAAACATAACCGGCAAAGGAAATTTACTAACGAGGAAATGGAAACTGGTGCTCTTGCCACTGTGGTTCGAGATCCTTGTGTTAGTTCGCGTCAAACCGCAGGGGAATCTGGCATGAGCCACACTAGTGTTGTTCGTGGTTTGCATCGCCATAAATGTCATCCTTACCATATCAGCCACAACCAAGAGTTAACTGGTACGGATTGTATGCGTCGCATTGAATTCTGCCGATGGGCTCAACTTCAGATTCAGAGGGATGACACGTTTATTAATTTGATGTTATATACTGACGAGGCTATATTCACGAACCATGGAACTGTTAATTTGCATAACATGCATTATTGGGCAAGTGAATATACAGGGCTATTACAAATGATTGAAGCGATTTCATAAATTCACTGTAGCTCCATTCATTGACATATGGTCACGACACACTACAGATACGTAGAAAAACTCATAAAGTTTTGTTCGGCTGAAGCCGCACTTCAGGTTTCTGCCGCCAGAGCGCTTGAGAGCGCAGTGAGTCAAAATGGCGACAGGAGCCGAGAAAGCGTATGTCGTGCTTGAAATGCACTCACATCAGTCAGTCATAACAGTGCAACGACACTTCAGGACGAAGTTCAACAAAGATCCACCAACTGCTAACTCCATTCGGCGATGGTATGCGCAGTTTAAAGCTTCTGGATGCCTCTGTAAGGGGAAATCAACGGGTCGGCCTGCAGTGAGCGAAGAAATGGTTGAACGTGTGCGGGCAAGTTTCACGCGTAGCCCGCGGAAGTCGACGAATAAAGCAAGCAGGGAGCTAAACGTACCACAGGATGGTGCTCCACCGTACTTCCATCATGATGTTCGGCATTTCTTAAACAGGAGATTGGAAAACTGATGGATCGGTCGTGGTGGAGATCATGATCAGCAATTCGTATCATGGCCTCCACGCTCTCCCGACTTAACCGCATGCAATTTCTTTCTGTGGGGTTATGTGAAAGATTCAGTGTTTAAACCTCCTCTACCAAGAAACGTGCCAGAACTGCGAGCTCCCATCAACGATGCTTTCGAACTCATTGATGGGGACATGCTGCGCCGAGTGTGGGAGGAACTTGATTATCGGCTTGATGTCTGCCGAATCACTAAAGGGGCACATATCGAACATTTGTGAATGCCTAAGAAAACTTTTTGAGTTTTTGTATGTGTGTGCAAAGCATTGTGAAAATATCTCAAATAATAAAGTTATTGTAGAGCTGTGAAATCGCTTCAATCATTTGTAATAACCCTGTACATGTTGGTTGCTGCAAGTTGCTCACCAAAAACCGTGGTCGGCGAATGTATCGTGTGAGATACAGGAGGACAGAATTTTAGGCCCCTATTTCATCGGATGAAATCTTAATTGTAAGAAGTATTCCACATTTCTGCAAGAATCATTAAATCTGTTATTGGAAGAAATACCTCTAGGAACAAGGAACAAAATGAGGTATCAACACGATGAGTGTCCGGAACATTTTACGCTGATGAGTTGCAGAGACAGTTCCCAAGTCGCTGGATTGGGCGCGGAGGATATGTGTCGTGACCGGCTCGTTCGCCAGACTTGACGCCTCTATAGTTTTCCTTGTGGGGGATTCGTAAAAGACGTTGTTTATAAAGACGTTCCAACCATACCTGAAGATATGCGAGACGGAATTGTAAGAGCATGTGCTTCGATAAGTGCCGAAGTGATCAGGAATACCACTCAATCCATGATAAGAAGATTGCTGCTCTGCACTGATACCAATGGTCATCACTTCGAACACCTTCTGTAAATGGACGTTCATGCCCCCTTTGTGACCTTCGCTGAGCTTCGAAGATCTTACAGTTACACATACTTAGATTCGTCTCGATAGCCGCTATCAGAAAATAAGCGCCAAACTATAGCATCCCATTCAAAAAAGCAAAGTTGATCTTAATAGTTCTGATGCGAACCCACCCAGCAACAAAAAACCAACGTCATATTATGGCTCCCGTTGTCCCATGCAACATTTGTCCTACAAACTTTTCAGCTCCTATCACACTTTCAGAGTTATTCTTGGTGGCAATATAACTCACCCTGTAGAATTCAGTTGTCATACGGTGTCTTTCCCAGTGCTGTTTCTACGTCGTGCAATTCCGCCTGTGCGTTTTCGGCTGTATGTTTGCGTGGAGCGTGCTTGCTTGGTTATCGTGTTTGCCGAGTGAAACTTTACGACTCCAGGCCTGTCACTGTTGCGACTATATAGTGTCGTCTCGTTTTTGCTAAGCTCGTTTCCCCATGAGGAAAGTCTTTCTGGCATGTTTGTTTTTCGTTTATTGAATGCCTTCATCTTTATAGTGTATTTATTAATACATATAACAATTAACAATAATAGGGCACGAGTTCCGCACGCGCTTGTTTTAAGACGGTGCGCAAGTGCGATACGAGACGTGGACTTTGGAAGTCCACTCCGTACAGAGGCTCATGGCTGTTGAGAGCACATCAACATACACTAAGCTCGCTGACGGCTGTCAACTTGGAAAGGCGCCCGGTTTTTCACTTTCATACGATTGGCAGCGACATATAAATTCTTGTGTTCTTTCGTGGCTTTTGCATTGCTGGTCCGAAAACTGTGTACCAGTTGTTTAGGACGAGTCTTTACTTCTTTCTTTGTCTAATGGCTTGCTGTTTTGGTATTGTAATTAATTTGTGGTTTGAAATTTATCTCCGGTTATTCCATCAGTTACTAGTTTTGAAGTAACTGAACGCTGAGACACAGAGATCTTTCTAAGAGAAATTATTTTGATGTTTAAAGTGTCTGATTTACTTGTTGATGATTTGAAATAATTCAGTAATTACTTAACTAGTGTTGAATTTACAATCAAGTGTGTTCAAGTTACCAGCATATCCATTTTGTGAAAATGTTCGTGTGAAATAAATTGTGAAATTTTATTTTGGTGTTTATAGGCTTGGCATCTTAACATTCCCTGATCGGGGCATCCTTCCCAGTTGATTTGTTGCTTGATTTGGAGGAGGGAAGCAAACAGCGAGGTTATCGGTCCCCTCGGATGAGGGAAGGATGGGAAAGGTAATCGGTCGTGCTCTTTCAAAGGAACCATCCTGGCATTTGACTAAAGCGACTGAGGGAAACCACGGAAAATCTAAATCAGGATGGCTGAACGCGGGTTTCAACTGTCGTCCTCCCGAATGCGAGTCCTATGTGCTAACCACTGCACCAGCTCGCTCGGCACTTACCAGTTCAAGTTAGTAAGTTACATTCTGTGGGCGGGCGTTCATACACGCTGGTAGTGAGCAACTGACGTTTTCAGTAGCTATTGTTCTGTTCATTCTTGCAGAGTATATGGCCATGGGAGCAAGAAATGTGATAGGGCTGACTCATTTAAGGAAAAACTGCCCACAGCTTGAGCTCAAGTTTCGTAACAAATCAGAGGAGCGAAGCGTCACTGAATTATGTCAGCGTGAAAATGTACTGTTGTAACGCTCATTGAAACCAATCCCAGATCATCCAATGTGTTCTACGAGACGTTTAGAACGCTGCGATTTATTATTTGGGGTTTAATCTTCTCTCTATCAACTTTCGGTGGATTTACTGACTTTGTAAGAGGAAGTATAGCCATTTAGAGACAAGATAATGCAGATCGGCGATCACTGTGGTCCAGGGATGCATCGCGCGGCCTGTTGCTACTGGAGACTGTCTTCAACCGTAAGTAGGTGAATCACAGATACACGTCTCTGACAGCAAGCAGAACCCTAACAAAACATATTTACGACGTATCGTAACGACATGATCATCACTGTATCAGTACAGGAAAGTTACGTAATTAACCATTAAAACGTTGTTACACATTAGGAAATTAAATAATAAAAAGTAAATAAATCTTGCAGCAAAGGACGTTGTAACCAGTTCAACTCATTGGACCACACAGAAATTATAATTTCTCTCGCAGTCCACTGCCATATAGGTTCTTCATGCGTACAACCAATTACATTCATGTTACTTGTGAGAAATTTTTAAGACTGATTACACTGCTGTTATTCTGTCATACTGTTTCCTTCTTGATACTTTTTTGATATAAATACAGACATGATCAGTAATTTAATATACCCTGTATCAGTTACTCAAGTATTGTTAGCGTAAATCGTCGCTGTTTACTGTAATGTTCTACACTCCTGGAAATGGAAAAAAGAACACATTGACACCGGTGTGTCAGACCCACCATACTTGCTCCGGACACTGCGAGAGGGCTGTGCAAGCAATGATCACACGCACGGCACAGCGGACACACCAGGAACCGCGGTGTTGGCCGTCGAATGGCGCTAGCTGCGCAGCATTTGTGCACCGCCGCCGTCAGTGTCAGCCAGTTTGCCGTGGCATACGGAGCTCCATCGCAGTCTTTAACACTGGTAGCATGCCGCGACAGCGTGGACGTGAACCGTATGTGCAGTTGACGGACTTTGAGCGAGGGCGTATAGTGGGCATGCGGGAGGCCGGGTGGACGTACCGCCGAATTGCTCAACACGTGGGGCGTGAGGTCTCCACAGTACATCAATGTTGTCGCCAGTGGTCGGCGGAAGGTGCACGTGCCCGTCGACCTGCGACCGGACCGCAGCGACGCACGGATGCACGCCAAGACCGTAGGATCCTACGCAGTGCCGTAGGGGACCGCACCGCCACTTCCCAGCAAATTAGGGACACTGTTGCTCCTGGGGTGGTCGCGACAGGCGTGAATGGAGGGACGAATGGAGACGTGTCGTCTTCAGCGATGAGAGTCGCTTCTGCCTTGGTGCCAATGATGGTCGTATGCGTGTTTGGCGCCGTGCAGGTTAGCGCCACAATCAGGACCGAGGCACACAGGGCCAACACCCGGCATCATGGTGTGGGGAGCGATCTCCTACACTGGCCGTACACCACTGGTGATCGTCGAGGGGACACTGAATAGTGCACGGTACATCCAAACCGTCATCGAACCCATCGTTCTACCATTCCTAGACCGGCAAGGGAACTTGCTGTTCCAACAGGACAATGTACGTCCGCATGTATCCCGTGCCACCCAACGTGCTCTAGAAGGTGTAAGGCAACTACCCTGGCCAGCAAGATCTCCGGATCTGTCCCCCATTGAGCATGGTTGGGACTGGATGAAGCGTCGTCTCACGCGGTCTGCACGTCCAGCACGAACGCTGGTCCAACTGAGGCGCCAGGTGGAAATGGCATGACAAGCCGTTCCACAGGACTACATCCAGCATCTCTACGATCGTCTCCATGGGAGAATAGCAGCCTGCATTGCTGCGAAAGGTGGATATACACTGTACTAGTGCCGACATTGTGCATGCTCTGTTGCCTGTGTCTATGTGCCTGTGGTTCTGTCAGTGTGATCATGTGATGTATCTGACCCCAGGAATGTGTCAATAAAGGTTCCCCTTCCTGGGACAATGAATTCACGGTGTTCTTATTTCAATTTCCAGGAGTGTATATCCCTTGTAAGTGTGTAAGAGTCTGAGTACGTGAAAGAGTGTTTGTACGTGTGATCTACGTAGAAGCATGAGATAGTGCTGGAGCAGAGAAGTTCGCTTTTATGAGTGTAGGTTGAGATTGATTAGATGGATTTGAACTATGAGGTAATGAACGTGTGTGGGTATTCAGATGAACAGAAAAGAGTATATGAAAACATGTTCAGTACAATAGAGTCAAGACAGTACAGACCACGACAGCTATTGCTTTTTTAAAAGTAAACAGTTCGTAATTCAAAATAATATCGTTTTCATACAATCTCATATACACTCTAGGACCAAAAAAAGAAGACAGCGCACCATGATCCGAATGGGACAGAAATGGATACATGCGATGTACTCGTACATAAACAACAATCAAATTATTACAATTTTAGAATGGTTGATTTATTCAAGAGCTTCATAAACTGAGTAAGTCAAAACCGCATTCGTCCTAAAGGTGCAAATGGCTCTAAGCACTATGGAACTTAACATCTGTGGTCATCAGTCCCCAAACCTTAGAACTACCTAACCATAATTAACCGAATGACATCACACACATCCATGCCGGAGGCAAGATTCGAACCTGCGACAGTAGCAGCAGCGCGGTTCCGGATTGAAGCGCCTAGAACCGCTCAGCCACAACTGACGGCGCGTTCGCCCACCTCTGGTCCTTATGCAAGTAGTTATTCGCCTAGTCACTGATTGATAGAGTTGTTGGATGCCCTTTTAAGGGATATCGTGGCAAATTCTGTCCAGTTGGTGCGTTAGATCGTCATAATCCCCAGCTGGTGGGAGGGCCCTACCTTCTGCTCCACATGTTCTCAATTGGGAAGATCCGGCGACCCTGGTGGCGAAGGTAGTGTTTGGGAGTCATGAAGACAAACAGTAGAAAATCTCCTCGTTTACGGGTGGGCATTATCAAATGGTTCAAATGGCTCTGAGCACCATGGGACTTAACATCTGAGCTCATCAGGCCCTTAGACTGAGAACTACTTAAACCTAGCTAACCTAAGGACAACACACACATCCCGAGGCAGGATTCGAACCTGCGACCGTAGCAGCAGCGCGGTTCCTGACTGAAGCGCCTAGAACCGCTCGGCCACAACGGCCGGCTGGGCATTATCTTGCTGAAGTGCAAGCACAGGGTGAATTACTGTCGGGAGCAACAAAACTGAGAGTAGAATATATCGACGTATCGTTGTGCAGTAATGATGAGGCATATAACAACCAAAGGACTCCTAAAACGAAAGTAAATAACGCACCTGGTTGTCGAGCCGCATGAAGGGCAAAAGTGAGGCTGATATCCCTCGGCTGTCCAGGGCGCCTCCAGATCCGTCTTCGGCCTGGAATCTCATTGATTGGAGTAGAATTGTCTTCAGTGATGAGTTCCACTTCGAACTGAGCTCCGATGAGGAGCGAGGACGTGTCTGGAGGACGCGTCTGGCAGTAGTAGGACTCCAACCTGACTGTCGACTTCCATACGGTCCGACAACCAGGAGTGATTGTCTGGAGTGCCGTCTCTTTTCATAGCAGGACCGTTCTGGTTGTCTTCTGCGGCAGTCTTACTGCACAGCGGATCTACGCCCCGTTTCGTTGCCCCTCACGGCAAGTCATCCTGGGCTTACTTTCAGTAAGATAATACCTACCCGCTCGCAGCGAGAGTTACTACTGCTTGTCTTCGTGCTTGCTAAACCCTACCTTTGTGCCGGCCTGGGTGGCCGAGCGGTTGTAGGCGCTGCAGTCTGGAACCGCGCGATCGCTACGGTCGCAGGTACGAATCTAACCTCGGGCATGGATGTGTGTGATGTCCTTGGGTTAGTTAGGTTTAAGTAGTTCTAAGTTCTAGAGGAATGATGACGTCAAAAGTTATGTCCCATAGTGCTCAGAGCCATTTGAAACATTTGAACCTACCTTGGTCAGGAGGATCGTCGGATCTCCCCCCACCTGAGAATTTTGGAGCATTAGGGTAGCGCCCTCAAAACATCTCGGGAGTTTCATGATTTAACGCTCCAGTTGGACAGAATTTGGCACGATATACATCCTGAGGATATCCAACAACTTTACCAATGAATACCAAGCCGAATAACTGCTTTCATTTGGGCCAGAGGTTTGCCAACGCTTACTGATTTGCTCAGTTTGTGAAACCCTTTCTCTTGAATAAATCGTTCACGTTTTCTGAAATTGTATTCATTTTTTTGTCTATATATACAAGGTGGTCCATTGATAGTGACCCGGCCAAATATCTCACGACATAAGCATCAAACGAAAAAACTACAAAGAACGAAACTCTTCTAGCTTGAAGGGGGAAACCAGATGGCGCTATGGTTGGCCCGCTAGATGGAGCTGCCATTGGTCAAACAGATATCAACTCTGTTTTTTTAACTAGGAAACCCCATTTTTTATTACATATTCGTGTAGTACATAAAGAAATATGAATGTTTTAGTTGGACCCCTTTTTTCGCTTTGTGATAGATGGCGCTGTAATAGTCACAAACGTATAAGTACATAGTATCACGTAACATTCCGCCAGTGCGGACGGTATTTGCTTCGTGATACATTACCGATGTTAAAATGGACCGTTTACCAATTGCGGAAAAGGTCGATATCGTGTTGATGTATGGCTATTGTGATCAAAGTGCGCAACGGGTGTGTGCTATGTATGCTGCTCGGTATCCTGGACGACATCATCCAAGTGTCCCAACCGTTCGCCCAATAGTTACGTTATTTAAGGAAATAGGAAGTGTTCAGCCACATGTGAAACGTCAACCACGACCTGCAACAAATGATGGTGCCCAAGTAGGTGTTTTAGCTGCTGTCGCGGTTAATCCCTACATCAGTAGCAGACAAATTGCGCGAGAATCGGGAATCTCAAAAACGTAGGTGTTGGGAATGCTACATCAACATCGATTACATCCGCACCATATTTCTATCCTCCAGGAATTGCATGTCGATGACTTTGAACGTCATGTACGGTTCTGCCACAGGGCACAAGAGGAATTACGGGACTATGACAGATTTTTTGCACCCGTTCTATTTAGCGACGTAGCGTCATTCACCAACAGCGGTAACGTAAACCGGCATAATATGCACTACTGGGCAACGGAAAATCCACGATGGTTGCGACAAGTGGAACATCAGCGACCTTGGCTGGTTAATGTATGGTGCAGCATAATGGGAGGAAGGATAAGTGGCCCCCATTTTATCGATGGCAATGTAAATGGTGCAATGTTTGCTGATTTCCTACGTAATCTGCTGCCGATGTTACTACGAGATGTTTCACTGCATGACAAAATGGCGATGTACTTCCAACATGATGGATGTACGGCACACAGCTCGCGTGTGGTTGAAGCGGTATTGAATAGCATATTTCATGACAGGTGGATTGGTCGTTGAAGCACCATACCACGGCCCGCTCGTTCACCGGATCTGACGTCCCCGGATTTCTTTCTGTGGGGAAAGTTGAAGGATATTTGCCATCGTGATCCACTGACAACGGCTACAACATGCGTCAGCGCATTGTCAATGCATGTGCGAACATTACGGAAGGCGAACTACTCACTGTTGAAAGGAATGTCGTTACACGTATTGCCAAATGCATTGAGGTTGACGGACATCATTTTGAGCATTTATTGCATTAATGTGGTATTTACAGGTAATCACGCTGTAACAGCATGTGTTCTCAGAAATGATAAGTTCACAAAGGTACATGTATCACATTGGAACAACCGAAATAAAATGTTCAAACGTACCTACGTTCCGTATTTTAATTTAAAGAACCTACCTGTTACCAACTGTTCGTCTAAAATTGTGAGCCATATTACATCGCCATCTATCACAAAGCGAGAAAAGTGCTCCAACTAAAACATTCATATGTCTTTACGCACTACACGAATATGTAATAAAAAAAATGCCGGCCGGTGTGGCCGTGCGGTTAAAGGCGCTTCAGTCTGGAACCGCGTGACCGCTACGGTCGCAGGTTCGAATCCTGCCTGGGGCATGAATGTGTGTGATGTCCTTAGGTTAGTAAGGTTTAATTAGTTCTAAGTTCTAGGCGACTGATGACCTCAGAAGTTAAATCGCATAGTGCTCAGAGCCATTTTTTTGTAATAAAAATGGGGATTCGTAGTTAAGAAAAAGCAGTTGATATCCGTTTGACCTATGGCAGCGCCATCTCGCGCCGGCACGATAGCTCAGCGTGTTCGGTCAGAGAGCTGGTTGGCCTCTGTAATAATAAAAACTGAGTGAAAGTATCAACAACGAACTTGAACGGCTGTCCTCTGACGTCCGCAACGACCAAACACAACGATCAACTACGAACAAAATGAAAAGAAAAAAAAAAAAAAAATGCGGGCCAACCATAGCGCCATCTGGTTTCCCCTTCAAGCTAGACAAATTTCGTTCTTTGTAGTTTTTTCGTGTGACGCTTATTTCGTGAGATATTTGGCCCGGTCACGATCAATGGACCACCCTGTATACATCAGGTCTACCGATTTCCGTCCGATTCGGACACATCCATCGTGGTGCATCGTTTTTTCCTTTTTTCAAATTGTATTTCGCATGAGCTAGGTCCCACTGACTTTCGACCTCCATGATCAACTGTTACTGAATGAACATCTGTGGATCCTGTTTGAGAAGGATGATAAATCACTCAGTAACTACCACTGAAGGAATTTGTCCGACTTGCCGCAGGAGGAAGCTACAATGCTTTATTGCAAACAGAGCTACCACAGTAGCCCTTGTTTTGCTGATTAGAGGCACCACATACAGTTCATGGTTAAAGCTCAAAGCCTTACAAATAAAACAATAAAAATAACGGGTGATTTGTGTTATAATTCTTTTCTGATAGTCTATTGTTTCTAGGTTTATCGCGACGCATGATTAGCGGTGTATGTAACAGGCTTACACTGCGCGCAGTATATCAGGCTTTATTTGCCGATGTTTTGTTCACTCATTAATTCGCAGCGCATTGGTATTTTAACACTGAGATATATGCGGAAGAGCCAACTGCTCCATTATGTCACAAAATACAGTCAATTAAATTGTTCATCCTATAAGCGCATATAAAAGGATATACACTATATTATCTGAAACGTCTTCTATATGTGTGTGCGTGTGTGTGTAACAATGCACCAACCGACTCCCAAATAATCAGGGACTAATGGGACAAAAGATGAACCTCACAAATACCATAGCAGATGTACACTGATAACGTTATTACAGACTTCGGGAAAAAATGTACATGGCCATTTGATTATGTGTAGCAGATGAATGACTACGTAAGAGCAGAAATTATGTTGAAATCTATAACTAGCAAGCCGGATGAATGAAGAACTTAGCACAGAAAGCGATAGGATGAGGGGACACTGGCTAGAGGACACAACGGAGACAGGATAGGGCAGATCAGGTGGCCTAAGGTGGAGGCCCACTACCTGACCACCTAGATGCAAATTTGGAAGTCTTACTGCGAAAATTTTATTAATGGTAACACTTCGTCAAAGCAGGATGGATCAGAAACACAACAGTAAGGTAAAAGATTTGAAATTGCAGATATGTTGAAAATGGCTGCAGGGAATGATGGCTACAGGGAATGTAGAAGGAATAGGGAAAAATGGACGGCTTAATAAGCTACTGGACGACAGATATGGTTGACAGAGAAATTTTAAAAGAGACCGAGGAGTTAAAACATACGAAACAGTTACATGATTGTGTGACGACATTTTGTCGCGTTGATCTGACCACGAGAGGCTAGTGCGATGTTGTAGTCCTTGTAGATAACAAATGGAAAAGCGAACCACAGAGTCAGACACACAGAAACGACTGCAGAATTATAGTACTACGTGAGACAGCAGGAGAGCTTGTGACATTAATAGGTGTGTGCGGTTCACGTGACAGAAGAACTGCAACAAGAAGTCAGCAAGTAAAACAGAAAAAGGTAACTGTGTAAATATTGTTACCTTTTACGAGGTGCCAAATGTTTATCTAGTAGTGCTTGTATTGAGCGATTTTACCTTTGCATTCTTATGGACGCCAACAGAAGAATAGGTGAAAGCCAGTGCCACCACATGGCCTAACCCTCTGCAATAGGGCCAAGGGGACCGGCCGGTAGGTTTGTCCTTTCCATCTAACCGACTGATCACTATCAACCACACTCAACGTGGCTTGTAATTCAACGCAGAACGATAGGGCCACCATCTCTCCTCCAATTGCCAGCCTAACACTGACGATGAAAATGTTTAACACTCTCACGATTCAAACTATTTTGGAGTAGTAATGGCCTGCTTTGCATAGAAGGAACTGGTTTTCCAAACACGTAAATAAATCGGAGAAAGACGAAAGTAAAGAGACGTAACAGAACGAGAAAAGCGAGAAACTTAACGTCAGGATTGATGGTCACGAAGTAGATGAAGTTAAGGAATTCTGCTACCTAGGCAGTAAAATAATGAATGATGGACGGAGCAAGGAGGACATCAAAAGCAGACTAGCAATGGTAAAAAGGACATTCCTGTCCAAGACAAGACTACTAGTATTAAACATAGGTCTTAATTTGATGAAGAAATCTCTGGGAATGTGCGTCTGGAGTACAGCATTGTATGGTAGTGAAACATGGAATGTGGTAAAACCGGAACAGTAGAGAATCAAAGCATTTGAGATGTGGTGCTACAGTCGAATGTTGAGATTTAGGTGGACTGATAAGGTAAGGAATGAGGGGGTTGTGCGCAGAATCGGAGAGGAAAGGATTATGTGGAAAACACTGATAAGGAGAAGGGACAAGATGATAAGGCATCTGTTAAGACATCAGGGTATGCCTTCCATGGTACTAGGGGGAGCTCTAGAGTTGAAAAACTGTAGAGGAAGACCAAGTGCATGCAGCGAATAATTGAGGACATAGGTTGCAATTGCTACTCTGAGATGAAGAGGCGGGCGCAGGAGAGGGATTTGTGGTGGGCCACATCAAACCACTCAGAAGACTGATGACACCCCAAAAAAAGGGTAAGCTGCTGATCGTGCCTGGTATTTTGTGTTGGGATAGTTCAGCTTGGATGGAGGGACAGATATGTAGAGAGAAATATGGGATGGCGTGGATATGGATAAGGAGGAAAAATGGTAGGGACAGAAACAGGGGAGGAGAGAAAGTGGAGGGGATGTATGCAGACAGAGGGCGTGGAGGAGCAGAAGGTGAACATAACAGTGAGGGGCAGAGGAGATGATGAGAGGAGTGAGAAGCATGTGGACAGAGAGAGACAAAGGAGGAGATGTGCAGTCAGGACTGGAGGACGAGATGTGCAGGGAGACGAGGAAGAGGAGATATGCAGAGAGAGAGGAAGAAGCAGGCTGCAGAAAGAGGGGAAGGGGAAGTTGTGGAGAGAAAGAGGGAGGAGGTGATGTGCAGAAAGATGGGAGGAAGAATGGGAGGAGTTACACGGCTCGTGTTGTCTGTAGTTCAACCGTGCCTAGACGGTCAATACCGCGGTTCGATAGCGTCCGCATTGTTACTTTGTGCCAGGAAGGCCTCTCAAAAAGGGAAGTGTCCAGACGTCTCGGAGTGAACCAAAGCAATGTTGTTCGGACCTGGAGGAGATACAGAGAGACAGGAGCTGTCGATGACATGCCTCGCTCAGGCCGCCCAATTGCTAATACTGCAGTGGATGACCGCTACCTACGGATTATGGCTTGGAGAACCCTGACAGCAACGCCACCATGTTGAATAATACTTTTCGTACAGCCACAGGACATCGTGTTACAACTCAAACTGTGCGCAACAGGCTGCATGATCCGCAACTTCACTCCCGACGTCCATGGCGAGGTCCATCTTTGCAACCACGACACCATGCAGCGCATTACAGATTGAGCCAACAACATGCCGAATGGACCGCTCAGGATTGGCATCACGTTCTCTTCACCGATGGGTGTAGCATATGCCTTCAACCAGACAGTTGCCGAAGACTGTTTGGGGGTAGCCCGATCAGGCTGAATGCCTTAGACACACTGTCTAGCGAGTTCAGCAAGGTGGAGGGTCCCTACTGTTTTGGGGTGGAATTGTGTGGGGCCGACGTACGCCGCTGGTGGTCATGGAAAGCGCCGTAACGGCTGTACGATACGTGAATGCCATCCTGCAAGCGATAGTGCAACCATATCGGCAGCATATGAACGAGGCATTCGTCTTCATGGACGACAAATGGTGCCCCCATCGTGCACATCTTGTGAATGACTTCCTTCAGGATAACGACATCGCTCGACTAGAGTGGCCAGCATGTTCTCCAGACATGAACCCTATCGAGCATGCTTGGTA
Organism: Schistocerca cancellata; assembly: GCF_023864275.1. Taxonomy (NCBI): domain Eukaryota; kingdom Metazoa; phylum Arthropoda; class Insecta; order Orthoptera; family Acrididae; genus Schistocerca; species Schistocerca cancellata. The sequence continues at coordinate 986,144,692 of NC_064627.1, forward strand.
TAGTTTGAAAATGGCTGTTTATGGACGACGTGACCCACCAACCACTCTGAGGGATCTATGCCGAATCGCCGTTGAGGAGTGGGACAATATGGACCAACAGTGCCTTGGTGAACTTGCGGATAGTATGCCACGATGAATACAGGCATGCATCAATCCAAGGTGACGTGCTACTGGGTATTATTGGTACCGGTGCGTACAGCAATCTGGAGCACCACCTCTGAAGGTCTTGTTGTATGGTGGTACAACATACAATGTGTGGTTTTCATGAGCAATAAAAAGGGCGGAATAGATGTTTAGGTTGACCTCTATTCAAATTTTCGGTACAGGCTCCGGTATGTTTATTTATTAAACCCGATGTCACAACAACCAGTAAGATGTATAAATCCGATGGCATTGGATTAATGACCGCTACGAACTACACATCAAAATAATGCACAATCGCCTCAAAATCATTGACGATTCACTACTATTAGATGAAGATAAAGACCTCGTAGTGCCCATACTAAAGTAAGGCTGATCATAACAAAAACGATGGAGTTCAAAATGGGAACACCTGATGTATTTATAGACTACGAAAAAAAATGGCTCTGAGCACTATGGGACTTAACTGCTAAGGTCATCAGTCCCCTAAAACTTAGAACTACTTAAACCTAACTAATCTAAGGACATCACACACATCCATGCCCGAGGCAGGATTCGAACCTGCGACCGTAGCTGTCGCGCGGTTCCAGACTGCAGCGCCTACGAAAAAACTTTTGATCGGATTATTCGACATACTTCGTGTTGTCTCCGCCTGCTTTAGCGAATAATATATATTCATGTGGAAGTATCAGAACAAATTTATTTGACAAGAAAGAATTCGTCTTCTCCGACGTGTCTTTTAAAACAACGTAAGAAATAATTGACAAAGACAATTCCTTTTACAAAAAATACTGAATTCTCTTCTTGAGTGTAGAAATAACTGCAATATTTATGGCTCGTGTATCTTGGATAAGGAATAAACATAAATACTGAATGAAGGCTGAAGGCCTTTAGGGAAATAACTACTATTGGAAACTGTCACTAACTACACTGCGCAACATAATTAAAGGATCACTTTTCGAAACGTCGTAATTGCCTCATTGCAACGCGTAAGTTTTAAGTTCGGCTCAAAGGTTTCCACAACCTCCGTAGTGGTGCAGACGTGTGGCACGCTGTGACGTCACCACTGGGCTCGGGTTCGCTTCAGACAGCAAGGTGTCGACACACGCGAAAAATACGCCAGAGTTCGGAAGTTCATGTGATCTGTAAGGTGGATTAATGATGTCACACTGGCACGAAATTTCAGCACAACTATGCCTAAAACCACCGTTGTCGTATCACACGATGTGGACAAGGAAAACATTACAGCCAAACCGCTGCTCAGAATCGACACGAAGTGGCTTCAGTGGGTAGCATGAAGGAGTCAATGAAACCACCCCTTTGTTGGGGCATTGATTCCCACACACTTGGACGTCGAAAAGAATCGTTCACAGTGCGATGACCAAAAGAAGCTGTTCTTAACAACCTTTGACACTGCAGACATCCGCGGACGTTTCAACCCTTTTCTACGGACATTTGTGGGGTTGCATCCACATTGAACGTGATCACACCATTCTGGAGTGCAACGCGACCGCAGTTTTTGTACTCGTGTACACTAGGTACCGTTCAAAACGAATTTTGAATGGGATCCTATGTAGCGAAGGAAACTTATGCTTTTTCAACACTCCTCTTTCCCGTCCTCCGGGGCGTGATAACATGGGAGTGGAACACTAACATGTGTGTGGATAAAACAGCAAAGTGTCCCTCTAACACCATCGGTGCCTCCCAAGCACCTTGGTTCAGAACGTTTGAAATGTACCTGTCAGAAATTTCGATATCAGCCTGGCGACTGCTCCAGCTCCTGAAGGTGGTAAACCGCGCCCAAGGAATGTCGAAGGAGTTGCCTAGCTCTCAGGCGTTGCAGCAGATGCCAAACTGTTTTGTTGTCGAAATTTCTGAAGGCACGTTTCTAACATGCTCAACAAAGGTGCTTGGGTGTCACTGAAGGTGTTGCCAACATGTATAACGTGCTCAACCAAGATACCTGGGAGTCGCCGAGGATGTTAGAGGGAGCCTTTGCCGTTGCTGGGATTTTTAAAGGGACCATTTACGCATATGTTACCTTTGCACTCCCATGTTATCACGCCACAAGAGAATGGAAAAAAAGGAGGGTTGAAAAAGCATAAGCTCCGTTTGCTGCTTCGGATCACGTACAATTTACGTGTAATGGACTTGAAAGGTCTCTAGTTGTTCTAACCTGCATACAAGAGTGAAACCTGCGTCGCACTGCAGTCCAAAAGGGAGCGATTACGTTCAATGGGGATCCAGATACACGATATCCTTTAGAGAAGGGTAATACTATCCGAATGTGTCACCAGTGTCAAGGACATCTTTCTTCTGCTCATCGCACTGTGAACTGTCGTGTTCGACCTGGAAACGTTTGGGAATAAACGACCGAGAGCGGGATAGTTTCATTGATGCCCTTTATGCCACCTTCTGAAACCTTTGCGAGTCGATCCTGAGAATCGGTGTCTATTAAACGTCTTATTCGTCCACTCGTAAGACTACCACATGGTTTCAACACATGTTATCAAGTTTCCGACCACCGTCGCAGAGACATCTGATGAAGGAATGAAATGTGGTTAAGAGGGACTGTGACGACCTTCTCATGTCACGTCCACGGTGGCTTTGAGCAGAAGTTTGGTGACGTTTGTTGCCAATATAACGTCGTTAAGCTACTTACAGCGCACTTGAACATCCAAGCTGTGGCTTTTTTTCGATGTGTCGATGCTTTGCTGTTCCAAGCATCACTCAGGCCGAGAGGGAGCCATGCTTTTGTAACATTACAAAGGAAGGTTGTAAGCACCCTTGGGAAAATTTCTGACTTAGGTATTGCAATGGGAAACAGTTACGGTGTTTGGGAAACGTGATCCCTTAACTTTGTAGCACAGTGCAGTCAATACACAATCCACTACGTTAGCCAAAGTTCAAGTCACGACAGGACTGGCCAAAATATGCGTTTTGTACACTTAGTCTCAGTGCATCCGTGGTCTATGGTTAACGTTTTTGACTAGTAATCAAAACGTCCTGTGTACCGGTTCGAAACCCGCCACTGCTTAAATTTTGGATAATAATCATCAATAAGAGGGACAGAGACTTCTGACATAAGCACTTACCTGCCTTCTGCGAACGGCCACATAATAGAAGGCGGAGGAACGGACAGTGGTTCAGCGCACATTCTTGCCTTTGGGTTCTAATCAGTAATGATCAACGGCATGACGATGCAGAAGGCAATGGTCACCACTGCATTAAAGACACATAATATCAACACGACATGTGGCCCGTAACTGAAAAAGTGTCAAGATGATCTCTCCATTGGTAAATGATTCCGGACTAGTCCCCTATTTGGATTTCTGGGAGGAGACTGCTACGGGGGAGGTGAACATGAGAACATGAAAAAAAAGAGTAAACAACTAGGGATAGATTAATGCTCCATGAGTCGGAGCGTGGAATGTTAGAACTCTGAACATGGTGCGGAAGCTAGAAAATCAGAAAAGGGAAATAAGGAACACTCAAAATGTAGTGGGGGTCCGTGAAATGAAAGGGGAAGAAGACAAGGATTTCTGGACAGACCAGTTTAGGATAATGTCAACAGCAGCAGACGTACAATGGGAGTAGGATTCATTATGAATAGGAATGTACTGGAGAGAGTAAGGTACTCTGAACAGTTCAGTGATAGGCTGCCTCTCACCACGATCGACAGCAACCCAACACCGACGTCAATATTTCAGGCATACATGCCGACGTCACAAAGAGAAGATGAAGAGATTGAGTAAGCATTTGAGGACATTGAACGGGTAGTTCGGTAAATAAAGGGCGGTGTAAATCTAGTACTAATGGGACACTGGAATGACGATGTAGGAGAAGGAACAGAGTAAGGCTTTGCGGAGATAACGGGCTTTGTGGGAGGGATGAGAGGGAGAAATACTAACTGGGTTCTGCAATAAATTTCAGATGGTAAAAGCGACTACTCTCTTCAAGAATCGCTCGAGGGGAGGTATACTTGGAGAAGGCCTCGAGGTACAAAGGTTCCACTCAGATTAAATCATGGTCGGGCAGAGGTTCCGAAATTATATATTGGGTTGTAAAGGGTATCTAGGAGCAAATACAGACTCAGATCACAATTTAGTAATAACGAATAACAGGCTGAAATTTAAGAGACTAGTAATGAAGAAAGAAGTGGAATACTGAAGTATTAAGGAATGAAGAAATGCGTTTGAAGTCCTCTGCGGCTGTAGGTACTGGGAGAATGAATAGCTCAGTAGGCAGTAAAGCTGAAGAGGAATGGACATCTATAAAAAAAGAGCAATCGCAGACGTTAGAAAGAAAAAAAAACAAAGGTACAAAGAAACCACCAGTAAAAGCAGAAATAGCCAGTTGATCTAGGAAAGAAAGAATTAAAAATGTTTAAGGAAATTCACGAATATACAAAATACAAGTCGCTTACACATGAAATAAATAGGGTGTGCAGGGTGTGGCTACATGAAGAATGTGTAGAAATCGAAAGAGGAATCATTGCCTGAGGGACCGACTCAGCATACAGAGAAGTCAAAACAACCAGTGGTGAAATTAAAAGCAAGAACAGTAACATTTAAGCCGCGTACACACCTAGCAACAAAGTCGCGGGACTTTGTATGGGGACAGTCGTGATACAATGTCTCGAGACTGTCGCTAAACAATGTCACGCGTCCACATGTGTGAAGCCAGTTGTGATACAGAAATCAGAACGCGATGTCACAAGAAAAAGCTGTTTGTGCTGTTCGTCTCTGTTTAAATAATGTAATGTTGTTAAGAAGCAAAAGGAGTAAACCTAAACGGTACTGGACGAGGAATTTATTTTCTGGTGGAGTTACTACAGCTTTGAATCTTCTTGAAACACTGAAGTTTAGAAGATGGCATTGGTTTTAGAATTTTTGTCAGAATGAGCCCCACCGATTTCAATACCCTTCTGCAAATGGTTGGAGAAAAGATTTCGAAAGAAAACACTATATTTAGGGAAACCATTCCAGCCTCAGTCAGGGTAGCTATCACCCTCCGGTTCCTTGCTAGCGGCGAATCATTTTCCAGCTTGATGTACACCTTTTGAGTGTCAAAACAATCAATTTCAAGTATAGTTCCAGAAGTCTGGGAAACCATAATTACTTCGCTGAAAGGGTTTGTAAAGGTAAGAAGTAACTCAATTTTTATTTATTAAATTTTTTATTTTAAGAATGAATTAATTACAGGTATACAATTTTGTCATTTTTTAAATTACAATGATTTGAAATTTTCAAAAAAAAACCCCCTATGGTTTGGTCTTCTCTGGTTCCTTCATTTTGAGGAGGAGGTTCTAGATCTTGCGAACATGTTGAAGGTGTAAAGGAACAGTCTGAAGAGTATGAGTTTTGACCGTCTGTACTATGGGATATTGATGGTGAAGAATGGAATGGAGGTTTTAACTGACTTGGGGTGAATATCCTATCATACTGTACATTCCCATTTCCAATTTTAAGAATATATCATCAATTTCACGCTGGGATAAGGAAATTTCTATGCGACTTCTACCGTAGTTTCTTAATTTATTAGCAACATGCTCTCCGTAAACCGCAAATTCATCTCGGCTCCTAACAGCCTCTGTTAAAGATTTCATGCTGCTTACTGTATCCCTTGCAATATCAGCATCGTGATCTACATTCTTCCTCCTTTTGGGTATCGGTGGCCTTCTAAATTCTTCTTTTGGTAGAGTGGACTGTCGTTCATCATATCGCTCTTCTTCTGTTCCGTTGTCGTTATCCTCCTAGGGAAAAACCGACAATTTCGTTGAACTTATTTTGTTTAACAGCTGTTACTTGTATTTATTGCTTTAATGTTATTGTATTTTATTTTTAATATTTCAGATGCCAAAATCTAACTCCGAATGGACAGCAATAGCAGAACAATTCACAACGAGATGGAACTTTCCTCTGTGTTTAGGTAGTATAGACGGCAAACACATACCCCAGAAAACAGTTGCAGCATGTATTTCAATTATAAAGGAAACTTTAGTATTGTGCTTCTTGGAGTAGGTGATGCCAATTATAACTTTATATATGCTGATGTGGAATGTCAGAGGCGAATATCGAATGGTGGTGTCTTAAAATTTACATCTTTGTACCAGAAAATGGTGTAAAAGAAACTAAATATCCCCAGATAAAGCATTGCCAGGCAGATCTACCCCTGTTCCTTATGTATTTGTAGCAGATGATGCGTTTACATTATCCACTCATGTGATGAAACCTTATCCAGGTCAGTGATTGTGTTCAACATCAGCAAAAAGGATTTTCAATTACAGGCTCTGTAGAGCTCCACGCACTATTGAAAACATATTTGGTATTTTAAGTTCCAAATTCAGAGTGCTCTTAAAATCTATTGCACTGGATCCCAATAATGTGGAATCTGTGGTTATGACATGTATTTATCTGCACAACTTCCTAAGAAGAAATTCTGAATCAAGGAAGTTTCATACTCCTCCAGAATCATTGAAGACATTGACGGACGTTTGATGGAAGGACAGTGGAGATCTGAATCACCAAATAGTCTAATAAAATTGCAAAGTATTCCTGTAGGAGCACCTACCGATGTGCACAAAATTCGAAATGAATTCAGAGATTATTTTATATCTCCAGCAGGAGCGGTTTCTTGGCAAAACAATCAACAATAGGGGCAATGGCACATATTTGCTGGGTAATTAATTTTTCAATTATTTTTCCTTCATTGCCAATGAAAATAATTATCTGATGTTAATAAAGTTAAAAATAAATTTAAAAGCTTTGGTAAATTGCTTTTAAAATACTATAAAAGATACAAATATACAAAATACTTATGGTAAGAGTAAAAAATGACTGTCTAAATTGTTGAATTAAATAAAGTTCCCTTACTACGGTATATGTTTCTTCTTCCGCTTCATCACAATCAGTGTCCCGGCTTCCTCTGGATTCCGTTCCTTGTAACAAAAACAGTAATGGTTTGTACCCAAACCAGTTGCACTTTTTGGGGGACGAACCACTTTTTTTTTTACTCGGATAACTTTTCCTGTTCGCGCCTAAACTGTGATTTTAAATTGTGGATTTTTTTCTCCATTTCATGATGTGACATTTGGTATTTTTTAGCTAGAGATTCCATAGCATCCCTCCTCATATTTCTGTTTTTATATTCCCCACATGTCACGCCCCAAAGACAAGGGCAAGATTGAAAATCTTCAACTATTTTCATTGTTGTCTCCATTGTGGCCAGGTACAAAATGACGCACACACGTCAAAGTACACGTACAGACTGCGAAATGTCGCTTGACATAACATCATGTTCTCCGTTTTGACGGGGAACGCGAGACTCGAGACTTTTACATAGCGACAGTCTCGCAACACGAGAAAATGTCCCGAAACAACACTGAGACCTGTCTCGGGACACGTGTTCCGCGACTTTTGTTGCTAGGTGTGTACGCGGCTTAAGAGTACAATGAGAATTTCAGTGTTAAATGGAGAAGAGAGAGAGCGGATAGGTGAGAAGCGTACATTGAAGGCATCTACGATGAGGAGGACTTGTCTCATGACGTGATGGAAGCAGAAACAAAAGTCGACATGGACAAGATAGGGGATTCGGTATTAGAATAAAAAAATAAGAGATTTAGACGATTTAATATCGAATAAGGGCAAGGAACACATAACATTCCACTGAATTCCTAAAATCACTGGGGGAAGTGGCAACAAGACGTCTATCGACGTTGGTTCGTAATACGTATGAGACTTGCGATATGTCATAATAGTTTCGAATAAACACCATGCACACAATTCCGAACACAGCAAAAGCCATTAAGTGAGAGAATTATTGCACAGTCGTCTAAACACTTCTTGCATCCAGGTAGCTGACAAGAATAATGTACAGAATAATGGAAAACAAAGGTCAGGATCTGTTAGATGACGGTCAGTTGGGATTTAGGGCAGGTAAAGGAACCAGAGAGGCTGCTGTTAATAGTGGAAGCAACGCTGAAGACAAGGTTTTTTGACCAGTACAAGCGTTCGACAATGTCAAATGGTGCAAGAAGTTCGAAAGTCCGAGAAAAATAGGAGTAAACTATAGGGAAACGTGGGTAACATACAACATGTACATGAAGTAAGAGGGAACAATAAGAATGGGAAACAATGGACGAAGCACTCGGATTAAAAACGGTGTAAGACAGGGATGTAATCTTTCGCCCCTCTTGTTCAGTCGACACATCGAAGAAACAATGACGGAAATAAAAGAAAGGTTCAAAAAAAAAATGGTTCAAATGGCTCTGAGCACTATGGGACTTAACATCTATGGTCATCAGTCGCGTAGAACTTAGAACTACTTAAACCTAACTAACCTAAGGACATCACACAACACCCAGTCGTCACGAGGCAGAGAAAATCCCTGACCCCGCCGGGAATCGAACCCGGGAACCCGGGCGTGGGAAGCGAGAACGCTACCGCACGACCACGAGATGCGGTCTGAAAGGTTCAAGAGTAGGATTAAAATTCAGGGCGGAAGGATACCAATGTAAAGATTCGCTGATGACATTGCTATCCTCAGTGAGAGTGAAGAAGAGTTACTGAAATTGGTGGATGGAATGGACAGTCTAATGAATACAGAATATGGACTGAGAGTAAATCGAAGAAAGACGAAGGTAATGAGAAATAGCAGAAATGAGAATTGCGAGAAACTTAACGTCAGAATTGCGGTATCGTGAATTAGTCGCCCGCGCGAAGCGGTCACGTAACTCCCATTGGCCGGACTGATAATTGATAATTGAAGACGTAAGTTGCAATTGCTAATCGGAGATGAAATGGTTGACGCAGGAGAGAAATTCGTTAGGGGCCATCCTCAGTACGAATTAAACAGCAGGACAGTGCAGTTTCACAGCTCCAGTACGATGAAACATAATCAAGTCCAGGGTAGAAACAGAGACAAATCCTCTAGCTGAACACTGACATGAAACATGGCTTCGTTGCTGCGCCTGTTCCCAAGTGAGTTCATGACTGATGGAATGCGACTGTATTTGTCTTCTGGTCAAGTACGAGTAAACTTCCTTGTGGTGAACTGCTCGATGTGGATTGAGCAAATACACTAGTTTCACTCACACTGCTAGAGCAGGAGAATAGCCAATGGGGCCAGCGAGCGCTATCGGCCCCTGAAAAGCCGTCCGGGGGCCGGACAGATGATGTCTTCTGTCTGAGGGAAGGCTGGCCCCTGACAGTTATGTGACCGATCCACTCGTGAGTATTGTTGGTTGCTGGCAGGGTACGCACGAGGCCTACCAACAGCACTCTATACACTGAGGTGACGGAAGCTTTAGGATACCTCCTAATATCGTGTCGGATTTCCTTTTGCCCTGTATGTGGTGTCACCGCCAGACACCACACTTGCTAGGTGGTAGCCTCTAAATCGGCCGCAGTCCGTTAGTATACGTCCGACCCGCGTGTCGCCACTATCAGTGATTGCAGACCGAGCGCCGCTACACGGCAGGTCTAGAGAGACTTCCTAGCACTCGCCCCAGTTGTTCAACCGACTTTGCTAGCGATGGTTCACTGACAAAATACGCTCTCATTTGCCGAGACGATAGTTAGCATAGCAAAATGGTTCAAATGGCTCTAAGCACTATGGGACTTAACTGCTGAGGTCATCAGTCCCCTAGAACTTAGAACTACTTAAATCTAACTAACCTAAGGACGTCACACACATCCATGCCCGAGGCAGGGTTCGAACCTGCGACCGTAGCGGTCGCGCGGTTCCAAACTGTAGCGCCTAGAACCGCTTGGCCACTCCGGCCGGCAGTTAGCATAGCCTTCAGCTACGTAATTTGCTACTACGTAGCAAGGCGCCATTACCAGTTACTATTGAGATTATGAATAATGTACCGTCAAGAGCGACGTTCACCATTTATGGATTAAAGTTAAGTATTTCACCAGCTACGTCAGTTTTTTCTACAGTCTAACTTCCTTGTCCTGTTCCAGACCTCACGCCAGCCTGCATGAGCTAAAACGCGTGCCTTTCGGCTTCCTCTCATACCGGTGTTGGCTCTCCTGCCAACCCACAACATTGTATAGTGCAGGAATTCGACGTGGCATGAACGCAACAAGTTGTTGGAAGTCCTCTGCACACATGCTGATCCGTGGTGCCTCTACAGCTATCCATGGCTGCGAAAGCGTTTCCGGTGCAGGATTTTGTGCACGAACTGACCTCTCGATTACGTCCAACGAATGTTCAATGCGAGTCATGTCCGGTGATTTGAGTGGCCAAATCACTCGCTCGAACTGTCCAGCACGCTCTTCAAACCAACTGCGATCAGTTGTCAGGGGGTGCAATGGCGTTGCGTTGTTTGGGGACATGAAGTCTATGAATGGCTGCAAATGGTCTCCAAGTAGCCGAACTTCCAGTCAGTGTACAATTCAGTTGACTGAAGTCTGGACTCATCTGATCAGGCCACAGTTTTCCAGTCGAGTCCAACCGATATGGTCATGAGCCCAGAAGAGGCGCTGCAATCGCTGTCGTGCTTTAAGCAAAGGCACTCCCGTCGATTGTCTGCTGCCATTGCCTATTAACGCCAAATTTCGTAGTACTGTTAAAAGGTTTCTGTTGGATTCCTTTCATGTTAATTTCTGAAATCTGTTGTCATTTACGGCATATATTCCTCTTCTAAATTAACTGTGGCGTTTCTGACTATCTGGGAGGAGACTGAGTAGTGGAACGTGTTACTTTTACACATAAACAAGAACGATCTGTCACACTACTACACTTTAAAACACAGTTTATATGTAATTCATGTCACACAGTCTCATACGGAACCTACATCAGCTTTCTTTTATATACTGTATATGATAAGATACCGTCATCCCCCTTCCCTTCTGTGTGAGAGGATGAATGAGCAAATTTCTAGTTGCATGCTTGAGGGTAGCAGACAAGCCTGTCTGCTAGAGAACAGTAGGACCAACGTCGGAACAGGTAGCTACGCTTTCTAAAAGCAAAGAGGTTTCTATCCTTAGTATGGTCCTGTCCGTCTCTTGTCATGTTGGTATAGGAAGCCGCCCCTCTGGCCACTTCCGTTTGTATTTGTGAGCTACCCTCAGAAAGGGACCAGGCCAGTCGGTCCGTGGCGAGCGTTTGAAGTGGTAAGATCTCCGGCTAAGCGCGTGTCTACTAAGTCCGTAGGACAATGGATTTCTTAAGTTCAGCCTAACTGAAAATTTAATCACCTTTATTTCAGGTTTAGCTCTAAAATATCTAATGTTATCTTAAATTGCAACGCAGTGTAATTCGCGTGTGAAGTTCAGAATATCTTCCGGTAGTTGCTTGGTTACTACTTTGTGAGTAAAGTGGAACTACGTGTTGATCAGTAACTCTAAGATCACCAATCTTAAATGCGAGTGTGCGTGAGATTATAACATCTCGTCTTGACAATATTTTTCAATATAGCAACTTTTCTTTATGTTCAACCCACGTGGGGTGTACTTTGTGAGACCACTACCACGTGGTTATATAATTGTTTGACCCATCAGGTTAATAGTAAGACGTTAGTAACCAGTTCGAGGTTTTTCTTTTGTAAATTGCTTTTCGATCTAATTAATTTTAATTATCAAAATTATTGTGGAGTTACACGCTTTATGTGAACCAAGTTGACCACATGAAGCATGTGGTGTAATCATCAAAGTAACCCTCAGCTATTCTTTTTGGGAAGGTTTCACAGAGAGTTAGTATGAATTTAGTATACCAGTGTGTGGTAATTACCTGACGGACAGGATTGTGCTACGAACGTAATTTCTTTGGGTGAAAATTGAATAGGTTGGTAGTGGTTAATTTTCTCTTGCATATGTTTCAACGGTCTTTGTGTGTTGTTTTATGAATGCAGTGTTGTATGCAGTCTCCCAATCTTGGCTCCATATTTGATGTGTTCCGTAAGATTACAATCTCACATTTTCACAATCCTAAATAAGGCACCAGTTTATTTATGAATCAAATTTAATATGCTGAAATTTCAATGATCAATGTTACAATAAATTTCCAAATATAAACTGATTTATTTCTTTTTATTTTAATTCTCTTATATCACCGGTTGTCGTATGACTATTAAAACATTATAATTAATGTTCGTCTGGTTGGGAATTTGGTAAGCGTTGTATAATCTTAATTTTTTTTCCCTACAGCGCCCAAACAACTTCTGCGTTGTTTCTGAGCAGACTTTCAAAAGATTCACGGCGTTGTTGATCGGCGTTGTGTTGTTTGTCTTGTTTTGTTTTCTATATTTGTGTGTTTTATATGTGTGTGTGTGTTTTTTTTCTCGCTTGTAAATTGCATTTACTTCAATCAAAGATATACATTTGTTTTGCGTGTGAAAAAGTGCGTATTAGGTTGGGTACCTTTCGTGTGACTGTCGTAATTGTTGGGGGATGCGTTTGTTCTGATTAGTGTGTTGCGTACCGGGTATAAATTGAACTAATGCAGACACGTAACCAAGCTAAAAGTAGGCGGTCCAACAACTTAAGCAACATGGACCAAGGGGGTAATTTGATTTCGAATATTAATGCGTCAGACGGTTCCGAAAATGCATTGGGGAATACTTCAGAGGAAATGCAAAACAGGACGAACGGGCTCACATCAGAACCAGAAATTAATTTGCCTCCAACTAACCAAATTGATTTGGCAGAACTCATGAAAGCCTTATTGCAACAAAATAAAGAAAACGCAGAGAAATCAGAAAAATCGTTCTGAGAACAAAAAGCATCATCCGGAAAATCCATCCAAGAGCTAGGCGAACAAATGACGCAGAAATTGAAAAATCGATCCGCGAGCTAGGCGAACAAATGACGCAGAAATCAGAAAAATCGTTCCGAGAACAAAAAGAATCATCCGAAAAATCGATCCGCGAGCTAGGCGAACAAATGACGCAGAAATCAGAAAAATCGATCCGAGAGCTAGGCGAACAAATAGACAAAAAACTAATCCAGCAGACAAATAAAGTTGACAAGTCGATACAGAGAGTGTCCGATGATATCTCACAAAGAGTAAACAATCTGGCAAGTGAAATAAAAAGTGATATTATGAAAGAATTAGGCCATACATTTGAACAAATCGATGACCATCTGCAAGCCTTAGAACAGGGCAAGCGGAGTCGCGATTGGGAATCTAAAGAGAGCGATGAACAGCTACTTAGGAATTTCCAAGCGCTGAGAGAAGAATGCCAAAGAGAACACCAGCAGGTACTCTCGAGGGTCCAGGAGGCGGAAACGCATTGTCCAGCGTCCATTAGCAACACAGTAGCGGGCAACAGTCAAGCGATACACGCACTCGAACAGCAAGTATAAAGATTGAAGCAGACTGGGTCGGAGGACAACAGACAAATACATGATAAGATTGCGGCATTAGCGGACATCGTAGGCACGATGAAGGTGACGGAAAGCGAGAACAATACTACACCGGTAGCGGTCGCAGAGACCGAAGAAGTGCGTTCGCTTCTTAGATTTCAGAAGTGACAGTTCGAAGTGAACAGGCGGCACAAAGCTGTAACAGGCGAATTACACTAAAAATAGCCGTACGAACAGTGCAGAGAGGGACTCCGGCCACGAGGGAGATTTTGACGACAGGAAAGAATGTATTTTGAGGGGGAGACATGAGAAAAATAGAAACATCCAAGGGCCTCGCCGGGAGGAAATGCGGGGATTTGATTTCAAACATTTCCTTACGGTGAGAAAGTTTGAGATATTTCGAAATTCGCAAAAAGGAATAGATCCACGAGCATGGCTCGAGCAATTTGAGTTTTGTCTTCCCCCTGACTGGGCAAGTTCACATAAGATAGAATATATGTGTGGCTATTTGGAAGGCGAACCGGTGATTCGCATGAGGTCGGCAGCGCGTCACTGCAACTCCACTCGCGAGTTTCGACAAGCCTTTCTCTCCGCCTATTGGTCGGAAGCGGCACAAGATAGGGTCAAGCATGGCATAATTATGCCGCCAAATTTGAACCAGTCTGGTTTCGGCAGCCCAGCACGCCTATTCGACCACATGCTGCAGGCAAATCAATTTTTATACGACCCATATGGGCCTGCGGAACTAATTAGGATATGCATCACCAAATTGCCGATGCACTTGCGCCACGTCATTCTTGCGGGACGATGCAAAGAGGACGTGGAAACGTTTAAGACACTTCTCCAAGAGTTGGAATACAATACAGGAGAATGCCCGCCTAATCAGGCACAAAGTTATTACGGGGCACAGCAGCGCGATCGCAGTCGTGGCTGTAGTACTAATCAACGGCGTGACTGATCGTCGCGACGCGAACGGAACAATAATCGGGACCGGCCGTATAGAAACTGGGGTAACAGTCGCGAACACAGGTGGAACAACGGAAATGATCGAGGACGTGGACAGAATCGTGAACGCAACAGTTACGGCAACCAGAATCGATACTACGATGAATACGGTGGGAATAGGACTGTAGGCGGAGCACCTCATGATGTTGAAATTCGGCCGGCTAACCCTAGACATAATCCAGCAAATGGAAATGAACAAAACCGGCAATGACAAACGATCAGCGCAGAAGGTGCCCAATCGGAACAAATGAGCGACATGGCAAATGAGCAGAAAGGACAATGAGAAGTAGAGAGGACGGTGAGGAGAAAGAATTGATTAGTTTAAATTTGTGACGTATGCATTTTGAATAATATGTTGGTAAAAATAATGATAAAGATGTTTCTATGTGATTGATTGAAGTGATGTTTGTAGTTTTTTTTCTTTCCTTGTGCAATTAGGATTTAGGTTGGTTCAAATGTGAACATAAAAGGTTTCTTTGTGAACGAGTGAAATGCTGTTTATGTCTTTTTTTGTGAAAATTGAAACGAGTCGGTCCTGAGGGAAGCAAGATCTGTGTTGAATTAATGCAAAACTCAGGGGAATATCCGATCTGTGGGTATTATGGGTCTGGCAAACCCAGGTCCCCAGCTGTTAGTAGCCTTGTTTCCGATTTTCTGCTTTCAGTGCTACTATCTATCTATTACTATTCTATATCTGTCACTATAAATGAGGATCTCTTACTATAGTATGCGTGCTGTATGAATATTTTAAGATAGGAGAACTCTGAGAAAGGAATGAGTAAGTTTGGAATCTTGAAAACAGGATGCGATAATACGATTGTTTAACCAATGGCTTCCCAATATGCAATGATATGTTAATATTGATGATATATGTCTTTTTTGTTTTTTATAGCTGAGTATGTAAAGTGCTGTCTGTGGATTTCGTCAGTATATTGATTCTCTTCAAGGTGAAAGAAGAATTGTGGTTTGTGTAATTTACGTGGCCCTGAAATATTATTGTGGTAGTCAAATACGAGCAGTTTTTCAGCAAATGGAGAATGGAACAGAAATATGGATCCTTTCTATAGTCTTGATTGATGTTGAGCCAAAGCCTGAAAAATTATTCTGCGTTAATACTTGCCCTAGAAAAGCGACGTTTATGTGTTTTGCTGATGCTGTTAGCATTACAGCTTACTGTTTTCGCTGGTACGGGATGCACTGCAGCCTATATGATTTGTACTGAGGAAATTTCGCTCTTGAAGGTAGAGGAAGATTAAATAATTTTGGTTATGGGACCGAAGGAAAGTTTGGTTTAAGGTAATAAGGATGAAGCAAAACATTTGTCATCTAGGTTTTTAAACATAGCTGCACAACAGTAACGGTTCCACGTAATAAAATTATAAACAGCCGACCAGTTGCAAAGGATAAAGAAATCTTTACCTAGGTTTCAACAAACTTAAATTTGTCTTCTTCAGAAGGTGGCAATTTTACATTAGTATGGTCTGATGTATACTCGTCGTTTTTACAAATATCTGCATAGATCCATTTGTCCAAATTAAAAGATAGCCCTGAAAATAGGGTTTGTCATGTAAATGTAAATTAGTACATGGATGTTGCAGAGCTAAGAAGACAAATTTAAATTTGTTGAAACCTAGGTAAAGATTTCTTTATCCTTTGCAACTGGTCGGCTGTTTATAATTTTATTTGTCATTTAAACTACAGGAGGATTCGGATCTTTTGTGTCTGTTGTAAGTTCAATATGTTAAGATGAAACTGTTTTACAGAATAGAGGAGACCACAATTTTGCCATTCATGAGATATGGATCCAGATTAAAGACCACAGGCGAAATAACTGATTTGGAAGCGAAAGGTAACTTAAAGAAGGAACGAAATCGCAGCAAAATGGGTAAGAAAAGGTAGTATAACCTGTATGATGCAGATATTTTTACCGTTCTCAGAGTCATCTATGTGATTAATTCTTGTGATAACGTAATTTTAGATGAAATTTTCTTACTGTTTTATGTGTGAATATATGAGTATGATAAATGTATAATTGCGAGTCTCTTATCAGGTGTGTCAACTGGTATAAATGTACTAATGTAAAATTGCCACCTTCTGAAGAAGACAAATTTAAATTTGTTGAAACCTAGGTAAAGATTTCTTTATCCTTTGCAACTGGTCGGCTGTTTATAATTTTATTTGTCATTTAAACTACAGGAGGATTCGGATCTTTTGTGTCTGTTGTAAGTTCAATATGTTAAGATGAAACTGTTTTACAGAATAGAGGAGACCACAATTTTGCCATTCATGAGATATGAATCCAGATTAAAGACCACAGGCGAAATAACTGATTTGGAAGCGAAAGGTAACTTAAAGAAGGAACGAAATCGCAGCAAAATGGGTAAGAAAAGGTAGTATAACCTGTATGATGCAGATATTTTTACCGTTCTCAGAGTCATCTATGTGATTAATTCTTGTGATAACGTAATTTTAGATGAAATTTTCTTACTGTTTTATGTGTGAATATATGAGTATGATAAATGTATAATTGCGAGTCTCTTATCAGGTGTGTCAACTGGTATAAATGTTGTGGCGTGTAAATAACCATTGTTCTTTTTACTTTGTATGTTTAAGGAAAGTTCTCCATATTTATTATGTGACAAGACATAGGCGGCGAGCGTGAGGAAGAGGACGAATTAGAACAATGTTGTAGTGGTGTAAACACTTTGTTCAAGTAGCATTGAAGTAGCTTGTTGGATTAACTAGTAGTGCATAGAAGTAGAATTTTGAGTAATGCATGTTCATGGGTAGTTAGTGTGTAGAATAGACAACAGGTGTGCATGTGTGTGTGTAAATAACATGTGAACCCTATGCTGCCCTGACCTATACTTGCACAAGGCATAATCCTATTCATTTTAGTGAATTAATAATTAGCATTTGATTTATTAAAACGTAAGTCAACCACATTAGTGATGTGGATTTAGATATTATATTGTCAGTTCATTTAATTTTTATTTTTATACTGTCAAGTCATTTCACTTTTATTTGTTATATTGTCAAGTCATTTAACTTTTAATTTTATATTGTCGATTCATCTAACTTTTTTTATTAAAAAAATTAAGTCTCACTTTTGTTCTTAAAAATTGTGAAAGACAATACTAAGCGGTATTATGTATGACATTTTGTAATGACATAAGTATGATGAACAATTTCTGTGAATGCAGTTGAGAACGTGAAAGCGAACTGGCTAAATTCTTACGAGACAGCGGGAGCAGCGAGGAGGAGGGCTAGTTGTAAACTAGCGGGTTTCCCAGCAGGACACGCTGTCAAGCGGGCCACTTCGGGAGCGCGGTCGACAACAAAAGAAGGGCACGCGACAAACACTTTCCCTTGCACCTGGAGCTAATGGCCGGCTGCACCAGTGCGACCGTCCGTCGAGGCGATGACCTGAGATGGCCGAGCGGTCCACCGCGCGGAAACCCATCTGCTGGCAATGCACCACACGCACGCGACTGTGATGAGACGGCCGCGGTGAAACGACAAAAGACAGGGGATAAAAGGGCGTGGAGCCTTTTGACAGGTACTGTCCAGAAAAACTTGCAGACGTCAACGACGCCTATCGACATTTCCTGACGGATGCCTACTGTCAAGCGACAGTAAATCATGGTTCGATGTTCTCAGGTCGCTAAGGGTGGCACAAAGAAGAGCCATTAAGTGTCATCCTTGCCCAGGAATATCAAACCGGCGAGCCAATTGAGGATAACTCAAGAACGTAACAACACAAGGGGCGTGGAGCCTTTTGACACATACTGTCCAGAGAAACTGGCAGACTTCAACGACGCCTATCAACATTTCCGGGCGGATGCCCACTGTCAAGCAACAGTAAATCATAGTTCGATATTCTCTGGTAGCTAAGGGTGGCACAAAGAAGAGCCATTAAGTGTCATCCTTGCCCAGGAATATCAACCTGGCGTGTAAAACGAGGATACCGCACGAATTTGACAACACAAACATGGAACCAAATCGAGATGTACGTGACACGGGCCACCAAGAGAAACTTCATGAGAGGGCAGAGACGGCGGGATTGCACGCAACAGATGGGCAAAAATCCATACTGACAGCTGCGGCGACAACCCCCCCCCCCACCCTTATATTGTGCCTCGGAACAGTGGAACTACTGACTGTGTCAGTGAACAGTGATTATACGGTTCTTAGTTCAATGCATATACGTGTGTTTATGTCAGAGAAACTTTGACTCGTGTGTTTCGCAGGAGTTTGATTTATTGGTGTTTATTAGACTGACTCTTGTATTTTGCAGGTGTCCTATTTATTGGTTTTTTTTTTAGACTTTGACTCTTGTATTTTGCAGGTGTTTTATTTATTGGTGTTTTTTTAGATGTTGACTATTGTACTTTCAGAACTGTTTTATTTATCAATGTTTGTTTTTGTGTGATGTATTAGATTTGTGATATTTTGTTTCGTAAATTCATTGCTGTGGCATTGCTTCGTTTATCAGTCAGATAGCTTTTCATTCTCATTGGACTGTGATCGATTAGCCTTTGCATGGGGCATATCTATAGTGAGGAACCCCATAAGGGTAACAATCACATAATTCATTGTGGTTTCAGTATAACAACACAGCGATCATTGCTAATTAACTGAAATATAGTAGAGTGATTAAATTAGTGCCACAAAGTTATTTTAATTCTACAAATTATTAGTTTTATAAGATATAGAAGTTTTTTGTGATAACCACTTTGTAAAACATGTTTTTTTTTCTCTTATCACTTTTTTTACTTTTGCGGATTGTGCATTGTAATGTTCTACTTTATAATACTGATGTTATTTTCATGTTCTTTTTTACTTGCTGTGGCACCTTTGCTATTTTCATAAATTTTACTTGTTAATAAACAGTCATAAATTTTCCTGTGATCAGTTGGCTCTTGCAATGTGCAAATACTGGTGAACTCCATAAGGGTAACAACCAGAAATTGTTTTCATATTAATGACACACGAACCATTGTTTTTACTTGCTGACCGAATTAGGTCTACAATATCTTTTAAATAGGTGTCACAGATTGTGTTCTTTTTCTGTTTGAAATTGGTAGATTTTAAAGATTTGTTGAAATTATTGTGTTTTAGCAAGTAGCTGGTGACCTTTTGCCTTTTCTTTACACTTTTGGTTTAAGTAGGGTGTGAGAAGCCTGCTTGGGAATGTCCTAGCATGGCCAGAAAATTCCCTGCACAGTCTTTTCCCGGAGCGTTGGGGTTATGAAAGGTCTCTGTTGGATTCCTTTCATGTTAATTTCTGAAATCTGTTGTCATTTACGGCATATATTCCTCTTCTAAATTTACTGTGGCGTTTCTGACTATCTGGGAGGAGACTGAGTAGTGGAACGTGTTACTTTTACACATAAACAAGAACGATCTGTCACACTACTACACTTTAAAACACAGTTTATATGTAATTCATATCACACAGTCTCATACGGAACCTACATCCGCTTTCTTTTATATACTGTATATGATAAGATACTGTCATCCCCCTTCCCTTCTGTGTGAGAGGATGAATGAGCAAATTTCTAGTTGCATGCTTGAGGGTAGCAGACAAGCCTGTCTGCTAGAGAACAGTAGGACCAACGTCGGAACAGGTAGCTACGCTTTCTAAAAGCAAAGAGGTTTCTATCCTTAGTATGATCCTGTCCGTCTCTTGTCATGTTGGTATAGGAGCTGCCCCTCTGGCCACTTCCGTTTGTATTTGTGAGCCACCCTCAGAAAGGGACCAGGTCAGTCGGTCCGTGGCGAAGCGTCTGAAGTGGTAAGATCTCCGGCTAAGTGCGTGTCTGCTAAGTCCGTAGGACAATGGATTTCTTAAGTTCAGCCTAACTGAAAATTTAATCACCTTTATTTCAGGTTTAGCTCTAAAATATCTAATGTTATCTTAAATTGCAACGCAGTGTAATTCGCGTGTGAAGTTCAGAATATCTTCCGGTAGTTGCTTGGTTACTACTTTGTGAGTAAAGTGGAACCACACGTTGATCAGTAACTCTAACTAAGATCATCAATCTTAAATGCGAGTGTGCGTGAGATTATAACATCTCGTCTTGACAATATTTTTCAATATAGCAACTTTTCTTTATGTTCAACCCACGTGGGGTGTACTTTGTGAGACCACTACCACGTGGTTATATAATTGTTTGACCCATCAGGTTAATAGTAAGACGTTAGTAACCAGTTCGAGGTTTTTCTTTTGTAAATTGCTTTTCGATCTAATTTATTTTATTATCAAAATTATTGTGGAGTTACACGCTTTGTGTAAACCAAGTTGACCACGTGAATCATGTGGTGTAATCATCAAAGTAGCCCGCAGCTATTCTTTTTGGAAAGATTTCACAGAGAGTTAGTATGAATTTAGTATACCAGTGTGTGGTAATTACCTGACGGACAGGATTGTGCTACGAACGTATATATATATATATATATATATCACCGGTTGTTGTATGACTATTAAAACATTATAATTAATGTTTGTCTGGTTGGGAATTTGGTAAGCTAGACAGGATACCTGGTGAAACAGTTGCTCACTAATGCAAGATTAACTTCCCCAGACAGCTCACAGCTTTTAACCGGCTTTTATTGTCTATCACCACCGCTCACACCACAAATAAAGCAACAACGTTACACTGTTCTAACGGATACGTTCGTCGTACATTTCACATTGATTTCTGTGGTTACTTCAGGCAGTGTTGCTTGTCTGTTAGCACTGGCAACTCTACGCACGGGGCGCCGCTCTCGGTCGTTAAGTGAAGACCGTCGGCCACTGCATTGTGCATGGTGAGAGGTAACGCCTGAAATTTGCTATTCTCGGCAAGCTCTTGGTATTGCGGATCTCGGAATACTGAATTACATAACGATTTCCGAAATGGTGTGACCCATGCGTGTAGCTCCAACTACCATTCTGCGTTCAAAGTACGTTAACTCCCAACGCCCTGGTCTGTGCGATATTACTATCATTTTAACATGTGCATATCGCTATTCAACGGCTTTTGTCATCTCACTCCAGAGTACTTTACAACGAGCAGGGTATCTCAAGCACTTATTATAAGTTACTAAAATCCCATGCCAAGAAACAAAAATCATAATAAATCTGAGAAGAGAAAATACTGTGAAACTAACTGAGAAGAGAGAAGACTGTAATCACAACGTTAATAGAGGTGTGAGTCACACACAACAGCTTTCAGTATCTGTACTGACAACATTGTGAGATATAGGGAAACAAAGGTTACTCAAGGCATTAAAATATGACCTGATAATTGGATACGCACCTAATGACCAAACAATTGTACAAGAGAGTGACGACAAACTGCAAAGGGCAATAACACGGCATGCTGAAAAATAATACCTCGGAATTTTTTATGTGCAAATTATTAAACGTTTTTAAATAAAACAACTTTTATTAACATTTTGTGGTGTCACCGCCAGACACCACACTTGCTAGGTGGTAGCCTTTAAATCGTTAGTATACGTCGGACCCGCGTGTCGCCACTATCAGTGATTGCAAAAAATGGTTCAAATGGCTCTAAGCACTATGGGACTCAACTTCTGAGGTCATTAGTCCCCTAGAACTTAGAACTAGTTAAATCTAACTAACCTAAGGACATCACAAACATCCATGCCCGAGGCAGGATTCGAACCTGCGACCCTAGCGGTCTTGCGGTTCCAGACTGCAGCGCCTTTAACCACACGGCCACTTCGGCCGGCTCAGTGATTGCAGACCGAGCGCCGCCACACGGCAGGTCTAGAGAGACTTCCTAGCACTCGCCCCAGTTGTACAGCCGACTTTGCTAGCGATGGTTCACTGACAAATTACGCTCTCATTTGCCGAGACGATAGTTAGCATAGCCTTCAGCTACGTCATTTGCTACGACCTAGCAAGGTGCCATTACCAGTTACTATTGATGCTGTAAAACATGTACCGTCAAGAGCGATGTTTACCAATTATGGATTAAAGTTAAGTATTCCAGAAGCTACGTACCTTTTTTGCTAGTCGCAATTACCTTGTCCTGTTCCAGACCTCACGCCAGCCTGCGTGAGCTTAAACGGGTACCTTTCGGCTTCCTCCTAGTGGATTGGCTGTCTTGCCAGTCCACAACACATTTTACATCTTCATTCTTGATGCCTACGTATTTTCAGCCCTCTCCGCGCGAGAGCTCTGAAATGTAGCGTGTAACATGGTGGTGAATAAATTAACGATGTGGGTGCGTGAGAAACAGCCTGCTGTAATCGAGTTTAGAATTCTAAGAGGTTGTCTACACGTGATTCAGCTTATCTTTCAGCATGACTCTGTCAGATCACACATGAGAGCAGCGATATTTGGAACAATCCGACGTTTTGGGTTCACTACCTTCAATCATCCTCCTTAAAATCCCGACTTGGCACCATCAATCAGATTGTCATCTCTTTACGAAAGTTAAAGAACACCTGCGAGGACGTCACTTTGATAGTGATGAAGCCGTGCCAGCAGAGATGAGATTGTGGCTTCATCGACTGAGTCAGACATTCTACAGTGTCGATAATAATAAACTTGTCTGTCGTTGCGACAAATATGTTCGTCCTGGGTGGCTATGCTGAGGAATAAATGTGCTCTCATGAGAAATAAAGATATAGAATGTTAATAAAGTTTATTTTATTTAAAAAAATTAAAGAGTTTTCACTTGAAAATTCGGAGGCATTAATTTACAGTTTTCCCTCACATATTGCCTGAACCATACATGCAAGAACAAGAATTTTAATAATTCTCAGAAAAAATATGGTCATGAAAGCAAAACATCTTTCACGTTCTACAATTGTGGACAATGGTCATGTTGTAGAACAAAATCTGTATTTTAATTTATTAGGTTATGACGTAAGCTACGAGGTTCAAAGTGACATACAGTATAAATAGAATAAACATCAGTTAATGTGTGGTATGTAACCCAGACGACTATCAAAAAAAATGCGGAAAGAAACAAAAATAAAGTTTTAGGAAGCAATGGCTACACTCGGTTTGACATACAGCTCAGCTGCATTACGAAAGCAAGACAAGTCGCTTATAGAGGCCACAGAAATGGAGTCTGCAAGACGTACGAAGGGTTGCAGAATGAGGGAACATAAGGAATTAAGATATTACAGCTGGCGAGGAAAGCTAACAAGCAACCCCTCACAGATTTTGTTCGTTTTTCGTTTGGTTATAGCACGTACATCGATGCCATACATGCTGCTGTATTGTGATGCATTTCTGAAGAGATTCCAATAAATCGAGTTTCATATTTTTACGAGCTCTTTGAGTACCACGCGACAGCACCAATTGTCGAGAAGGGATCTTAGGGAAAATGGCTAAGGCTGAAAGCCCGCATGTGTTGCGACTCGTGTAATTTTTTCCATTCTTCACCAAACAAAAACATCTCCACAAATAATATCTGCTTGGTGAGGAATTACAATAATAATAATAATAACAATAATCGACAAGGTACAGTAAAATTACAATAAGAAATTCTGACGAAATAATCGTTTATTCATCGATACATGTGATTTTAATAATGTACACTGTATCTGCGATACGTGCACATACGCACGGGGGACAAAACATTATGACCACTGACCACAGAGGGATTAAATTCCATCTGGTGGTGTTCGGGCACGTTACATTGTGATGGAAGTACACAGGGTGTAAACGATAACTGTTCGCAACGGACCATCGTGCCACAGCGGAAGAAGAGACAGACAGGTTGATACACGACACTTGCGGTCTGTCAAAACGGCCAACAGAAGCCACCTACGCCAAAGCGGAAGCTCGCCGCGCTGGGTTTTAAAGATCCTGTCGCCCTGTTACGCTACCACCAGTTTAGTCATTTAGATTTTTGAAATTTTTGTTTAATTATAACTGGTTATTTAATTAAATCATACCTAACTGGAAGAGTGCAGAAAGTTAAAATAAGCAGTTCACATAATATGCAAAAAACTGGCGATTTCTCAAACTGGGGAACAATGAAGAACGGGATGCCGCAAGGTTCGTTCTTGGGCCCTCTGCTGTTCTTAATATATATTAATGACTTGCCATTCTATATTCACGAAGATGCAAAGCTGGTACTTTTTGCCGACAATACAAGTGTAGCCATCACACCCAAAAGACAAGAATTAACTGGGGAAAGTGTAAACGATGTTTTTCAGAAAATAATTAAATGATTCTCTGCAAATGGGCTCTCATTAAACTTTGACAAAACACAGTATATACAGTTCCACACAGTAAATGGAAAGACACCATTGATAAACATAGACTTCGATCAGAAATCGGTAGCTAAGGTAGAATATTCAAAATTTCTAGGTGTATGCATTGATGAAGGATTGAACTGGAAAAAACACACTGAGGATCTGCTGAAACGTTTGAGTTCAGCTACTTATGCTATTAGGGTCACTGCAAATTTTGGCGATATACATCTGAGTAAATTAGCTTACCACGCCTATTTTCATATTCTGCTTTCGTATGGCATCATATTCTGGGGTAACTCACCACTGAGTAAAAGAGCGTTCATTGCACAAAAGAGTGTAATCAGAATAATTGTTGGAGCTCATCCAAGATCAGACTGCAGACACTTATTTAAAGAGCTAGAGATCTTCATTGTAGCCTCACAATATATATATATTCACTTATGAAATTTGTTATTAACAATTCTAACGAATTCAAAAGTAGTAGCAGTGTACATGGCTACAACACTAGGAGAAACGATGATCTTCACTGCTCAAGGTTAAATCTAACTTTGGCTCACAAGGGGGAAAAATTATGCTGCCACAAAAGTCTTTGGTCACTTACCTAATAGCATCAAAAGTCTGACAGATAGCCATATAGGATTTAAAAGGAAATTAAAATAATTTCTTAATGGCAGCTTCTTCTACTCATTAGATGAATTTTTGGATATAGTAAGTGGGTAATTTCCCCAACTCCCAAAACAAAAGAAAATTAAAAATATTAAGTTCAAAATTCAAATGGCTCTGAGCACTATGGGACTCAACTGCTGTGGTCATTAGTCCCCTAGAACTTAGAACTACTTAAACCTAACTAACCTAAGGACATCACACACACCCATGCCCGAGGCAGGATTCGAACCTGCGACCGTAGCAGCAGCGCGGCTCCGGACTGTAGCGCCTAGAACCGCACGGCCACCGCGGCCGGCAAAAATAAAAAAAAAATTAAGTGTCATGTAATTTTTTGTGTAATGTAATATCTTGTATAGACACCTTTTATTAACCTGACACGTTTCACATCATTACGAAGTGTCGTATTCATGATCTATGAAACAAGTACTAATCTAATCTAATCTAATCTTTACCGGAGGATGTTGAAAGAAAGAAACTGCAACGTTATTGGAAAACTAATAACGTTTACAATTCAGTATAAGTTTAACGCTTACAAGCGGAATGGTTTTGCAGTGAGAAGGCCAGTCAACCAAAACGATTTAATTCTTCATTTTAAATATTAAGATTTACAAAGTTTTGCGATGAAGTTAACCCTAGGGGAGTTTAAAAAATAATGTAACACTTTTTTTCTGACAGCAGTCTGATGTCATTTGGGGTTCCAATACACCATATTATTCCCCACTCTTTCGGCTATTTTTCAACATAATCTCCTTTCAATGTGACTGACTCACGCCACCTCACTGGGAGGACTTTTATGTCCACATAGTTCCTCTCTACTGGTCGAAGTCGGAGTCAATGTACTGCCGCGTCGGTAACTTCTCCATCATCCACGTAGTGCTTCCAGCGGAGAGCATCTTCCACTGGGCCAGACAAAAGGAAGTCGGAAGGTAACACATCCGGGCTGTAGGGTGGATGAGGAAGAACAGTCCAATGAAGTTTTGTGAGCGGCCTCTCGAGTGCCCAGACTCGGGTGTTAGGCTTCGCGTTGTCATGGGAAAGGAGGAGATAGTTTGCAATTCTGAGGCGACGAACACGCATATCAGAGTAATGTACTCTGATATGTTGTTCTGCGTAGACAAGAGGAGTTGCTGATGCAATTAATTAGATCTGAAGATGATCCGGAGTGATCGAAACATGTAATCGAATTACAAAAGCGTGCAACTGAGACGGAACAATAAAATGAAATGTGATCTGAGTGGTCATAAGAAAAATGTAGATCCCAGCAATAAATGTCAATTTTGCAGACTTTTTCTTTCTACCTATGTAGTTCAGGGTGGGAAGGAGCGCCGGTCGCCGGCACGAATTATGTCGAGGTCCGATGAGCCGGCCAGTCTGCGGATGTTTTTTAGGCGGTTTTCCATCTGCCTCGGCGAATGCGGGCTGGGTCCCCTTATTCCGCGTCAGCTACACTATGTCGGCGATTGGTGCGCAAACAAGTTCTCCATGTACGCATACACCACCATTACTCCACCACGCAAACATAGGGGTTACACTCACTGGTCTGAGACGTTCCCTGGGGGGTCCACCGGGGACCGAACCGCACAATAACCCTGGGTTCGATGTAGGGCGGCGGAGGGGTGAACTGGACTGCGGTAGTCGTTGTGGGGTTGTGGACCACTGAGGCTGCGGCGGGGACGGAGCCTCTCAGTCGTTTCTAGGTCCCCAGTTAACATAACATAACATAACCTATGGAGTGGAATTTTATGTGCAAATTTAAATCCTGGAATTTATTTTTATGTCGAAATTTACTTGCTACAGAGATTCAGATCTCTAGCAGTTCATTTATGTGTACTATTTTTAAAAAACCACATAAAAATAAATGGTTTTTTGTGGTAAATAGTAAAATTCTGCACGATTTTTTACTGCAATTAGAAAAAAAAACACAAGGAGTATCTAAACAACACTTAATAATTGTAAAAATAAATATTATAAACATAAGTTAAAAATTTCAAATGTTTTGTGACTTAAATTTCGTTTAAACATACGGACATCAGGGACACCACCTCATAGTTGTCGGAATGGTCATACTGTGGATTAAGTGGTAGGCTTGTAGTCCTAAGGTGACCACCTACTCGCTGAAGTGAGGAAGAATAAGGAAGAGAATTTCTGTGGAGACAAGAGTGGAATGTCGTTTGAAATGAGAGCTGATTTACCTGTGTGAAAAAGGTTAAATGGAGCGAATACAGTTGCGCAGGAGGAAGAGACGAATACGAATGGTGGAAAGGGGGGAGGGCGACATCGAGAGCGAAGTTGTCTGGACGTATTTGAAGCTCAGGGAATGACAATATTTCTGCACGCGATCCTGCTGTGCCCAGCTCCGTGTCATCATTATCTACGTGAATTTATGGGGGATATGTGATACGGTTGGATAAACAACGCGAGCTGACGCGTTCGGCGCGCGCATCGCCGTGGACCGGCGGGCCCGACCCGAGCCGCTCTGCGCTCGCATCCGTGACCCACAAACAGCGCAGAGCAGCGTCCAGTTGCCACGTGGCGGCCGACCCGAGTCTGCGCACTGCACACGGGCGTTCGCCTGAGGCGGCTACGCGCATGCGCCCTGGCCCGCAAAGGTCGCCACCTATCAGGGCCACAAGGCCGCGGCGCGGTACGGTTCTATATTTAGCTCGGGACCGGCCTCATCGACCCCTTCCAGCCCTCGACGCACCTAAATATAGACGATAAACCGACAACATACTCTTATGTTCTGAGAAGCGCTTTGACGAATTTTTGTTACGAAGTCAGACTCGACAGCCTTTATCTTATTACTTAATGTAGTCATTCTGCTTATTTCTGTCAAAAATACGCTATCGGAAAAAAAGTCGCAACACCCAAAGGGAGTTGTGCGACGTAAACTGGTGGGTACGTGTGTTTATTTATCTGAAAGATGATGTGAGCCTTCCGTGGCTCGTGTTCCCGCCATCATGTATTTTACACCCTGTTTTTAACGTATTTCCACCTCACTAAGTTAATTTTAATTACTGCTGTCACTGAGTTGCTGCTTTGCCTGACCGTGACCGGCGCTAGCAGCGCTTATCGATATATCCCCTCTTGTAGTATCTTTGCTCGACTGCTATGACTTCCCAGTCCTTGTCTGTCGTAAGAGAGTTCGGGTTGCGTGTGAGTTCGGGTCTGCCAGTCAGTTGGAACGCGTCTGGAGCACAGCCCGGACCTGCCAGTCGGGAAGTTGCAATGCGGCACTCGTGCAGTCGAGTTGGAGCAGCAGTGAGGTCTGCGTCGACATGACTCGCCCGACCATTGCTGCCACCCATCACTTGAGCCGGGCCACAGTATTGGTGGATCGTCGGTCGGTCGTCCTACCGGACGACGCGTTTTGACTCGTCGATCGTTCATGAATCGGCTGTGTGTGTGTGTGTGTGTGTGTGTGTGTGTGTGTGCGTGCATCGGCTCGCGATTTGTCTTCGTGCGTCCTTAATTACTGTTGGGTATCGTTCAGGTCTTAGTGCAAGTGTTTGTTAGGTTGTGTGTAGTTGGCGTTACATCCACTAACGAATATTTTAGATGGTGTCGGCATTCTGCGGGCAGTCGGTCGGTTGTTGAGGACGAGGGAAGTTATCTCCGCGCGGTGCAGTCGCCTGGGTCCGCCGGCAGTCCCTGCTCAGTGTCGGAGCGTGTGTGGAGCTTTCCGATCGCTACGAGCTTCGTGGTTCACCGACCCAGGACGTCAAAGTTGAGTAGTGGCTTCAACTACCCAAGCCACATCAATTCATGTTGTGGTGGTTCGTTTCGGTGGTTTGCTGTTGGGGAGGTTTTCTTGCGACCAACACCGAGTGTTCCTACTGCAGAAATTTAGCCGGTGCAATTAACTATTTTGGTTGACTACAATTCGAGTGCAGCAGAGGAAGTTTCTGCCTAGTGGCCGTTAGTGTTCCAAGTACCTGCCCTGGCCACTAACGTAGTTTCAGGCAGCGTCCTTTCCTCACCTGTTGTCGCTGTCTAACATGGTGTGTAATTTTGACAGATAATACATTCTCCATTGTGGAATATCACGTTTGTAACCTTTTCTGTTTGAGTTCTCATGTACTGATTGATGGGAAGCAAGTCGTGGCTGTCCCCTTGTTGGGTTCCGATGGATGAAGTGTAGTTGGGCTCACCACTTGTCTCGCCTAAGTGAACGAGGGCAGACCGGCCTCGCAGGAGCATTCTGAGTGGCGTTGTCTTTATTGTCTTTCCGACCGGTGTTTAATTATCTGTTTCCAGCTACCTAAAATTTAAGGCTTATCTTATTTTTTCTTTTTTCTTAAAATTCTGCAAAATTAATTCAGGGCTTTCAGTCTTGCAACCTTATTTCTAAAATTATCTTTCAAGCTTAAACATTGCGGTCTTCTGCCTTTAAAAGATTATGGTAATATATTTTAAAATTTTGAAGCTTAACTGTGGCCTTCAGCCATTTGAATTGCACCTTGTATATGTTTGTTCTATCTACTTTGCTTTGAGGCTTTCCACCTAGCTGTGATATATTTTTTTAAAAATTATTTTATTGCTATTTTAATTGGATTTTTATCTTGTTTATTTGTTAAGATTTCTTGTTTGGAGGCCTTCAGCCGTGAAAGAGTTGCTTTTGGTAACGGCTCAGCTATGTGCCGCTTTGGTTGTGAATGTGTTATTAAATTACAACAAATTATACTTAGAGGGTGAAACTGATCCCAACCTTATTTGGCCCTTTCATAATTACCTGTTCTGTCCAGAGGGTTTAGCGGGTGTTTCGTGATGTCTATTCAAATTTCGCGCCAGTTGCGTAAGACTGGCACTAGAAGCACCATTACCAAGATGCAAATCAGGATTGCTTTAAATACTCGTTGTAACGGTCGTGAGCCTTAGTTACCTTAGATATTGGTCGCGGTTGAGTCAGTTTTATGCAGGAATGCTGTTATGGTGACAAGGACGCCATTATCAACATCTCACTGAGTTCGAATGAGGTCGTGTAATACGGCTTCGAGAAGCTGAATTTTCATTCTGTGATATTTCAGAAGGACTTGGGACGAATGTAGCCACTGTCCGTAACTACTGGCACCGGTTGTCACAAGATCTTGAGAAGATCTTAAGAAGATCGGGCCAGGACGGTCACGTGGCACTACCGAGAGGGAAGACCACCGTGTTCGACGTATGGCTGTGGCGCATGTAGATAATTTTAGACCTATTTCTATGCCATCAGTGTTTGCAAAAGTTATTGAAAAGGCTGTGTATGTAAGGATCATTGATCATTTTATATCACATGATTTGCTATCAAATGTACAGTTTGACTATATTCTCTTTTCTCTGTGAGGTACTGGGTGGGCTAAACAAAAGGTTTCGAACACTTGGCATGTTTTTTGATTTAATTAAGGCATTTGATTGTGGTGATCACAAAATATTGCTGCGGAGGTTGGACCATTACGGAATACAGGAGTAGCTCACATTGGTTCACCTCTTACTTTAGCAACAGGCAGCAAAAGGTCATTATTCACAATGTTGATAACGGCTGTGATGTGGGGTCTGAGTGGGGTACTGTCAAGTGGGGGGTACCCCAGGGATCAGTGTTGGGGCCACTCCTGTTCCTTATTTATATAAGTGATATGCCTTCTAGTATTACGGGTAACTCTAAAATATTTCAGTTTGCTGATGATACTGGCTTGGTAGTAAAGGATATTGTGTGCAACATTAACACGGCTTCAAATAGTGCAGTACATGACCTAAATTAATGGCTCATAGAAAATAAACTAACGCTAAATCACAAAAATGGTTCAAGTGGCTCTGAGCACTATGGGACTTAACATCTCAGGTCATCAGTCACCTGGAACTTAGAACTACTTAAACCTAACTAACCTAAGGACATCATACACATCCATGCCCGAGACAGGATTCGAACCTGCGACCGTAGCGGTCTTGCGGTTCCAGACTGAAGCACCTAGAACCGCTCGGCCACACCGGACGGCGCTAAATCACAGTAAGACTCAGTTTTTACAGTTTCTACCACACAATTCAACAGCCCGCATCTCGTGGTCGTGCGGTAGCGTTCTCGCTTCCCACGCCCGGGTTCCCGGGTTCGATTCCCGGCGGGGTCAGGGATTTTCTCTGCTTCGTGATGGCTGGGTGTTGTGTGCTGTCCTTAGGTTAGTTAGGTTTAAGTAGTTCTAAGTTCTAGAGGACTGATGACCATAGCTGTTAAGTCCCATAGTGCTCAGAGCCATTTTGAACCACAATTCAACAAAAACTGACGTTTAAATTTCACAGAACGGGCTTATGATTAGTGAAACTGAACAGTTCAAATTTCTAGGTGTTCAGATAGATAGTAAGCTGTCGTGGAAAGCCCACTTTCAGGATCTTGTTCAAAGACTTAATGCTGCCATTTTGCTGTTCGAAAGGTATGATAAGGGAGTGTTCGTTTGACATGAAAATTGGTCTACTTTGCTTATTTTCATTCGCTTATGTCGTATGGTATTATATTTTGGGGTATATCTTCCAGTTTGAAAAGGATATTTTTGGCTCAGAAACGGGCGGTTCGGGCAATAAGTGGTGTACCTCTTGTCGATCCCTGTTCACGGGGCTGGGTATTTTGACATTGGCCTCTCCCTCTCTCTCTCTCTCTCTCTCTCATATACATATATTCCTTACTGTCATTTCTTGTCAACAATATCAGCTTATTCCCACGAATATGCAGTTTTCACTCGGTTAATACTAGGCAGAAATCAAACCTGCATTTGGATCGGACTTGCTTAACTCCTGTGCAAAAAGGTGTGTAGTATACTGTTGCATCCATTTTCAATAAGCTACCACTTGAATTCAAAAATCTTAGCAGTACTACACGCGCTTTCAAATCGAAACTGAAGAGCTTTGTCATGGGTCACTCCTTCTGTTCTGTCGAGAAGTTTCTTGAAAACTTAAGCTGATTCTTATTTTATTACCGAGCGAGGTGGCGCAGTGGTTAGCACACTGGACTCGCATTCGGGAGGACAACGGTTCAATCCCGTCTCCAGCCATCCTGATTTAGGTTTTCCGTGATTTCCCTAAATCGTTTCAGGCAAATGCCGGGATGGTTCCTTTGAAAGGGCACGAGCGATTTCCTTCCCCATCCTTCCCTAACCCGAGCTTGCGCTCCGTCTCTAATGGCCTAGTTGTCGACGGGACCTTAAAAAACACTAACCTAACCTAACCTTATTTTATTGTTGATTGCGTTTACCTAAACTTATGGACTGATTTTCTTCGGGTTCATAAACATTTGTTTTTATCTGTTATTACTTTTACGTTGTAATTTCATGTACTGACACGTTCCATGTCCTTGGAGATTTGCTCCTTAATTTTGTCCTACGGAACTTGACGTGTAAATAAAAAAAAATTATTAAAATCGTACTCTGTCTGCAGCAGCAGTCTGAGCAGCAATGGCTTATCTCGAGCTTAAATAAACACTGTGGTTTTACAATGTTAATCACTTAAATACATTACCTACACAAATGTATTCCAGGCGTTTCATTACTCTACATTGATTATTGTCCTGTGTCGCGATTTTTTCTGTCAGTGGACTTGAAGACCTCCCGCACGCTTTTGGCACTATGGGATTTTCAGTGGAATAAAGTGGTACGACACATGAGACAGCTACCGTAGAAACGGATGTCTTTTTCCTGTTTACAAGTTGAGTTATTTGCTGTTGTAATATTGACGTCCTGGAAGAATGTTGTATATTAGTGAATAAGGCGGATGTGGCTGATGTTAGTTTTTACGCCATAGGATACTGTATTGTTAAATAAAAGCATTGATAGGAAAACAGAGCTGTCAGACTGGAAGCAGAATGTCGAGAGAAGTATGACGAACATGGCAAATCTCACATTTCAACAGCTGGTAAATACGCGCCTGAAAAAACTACATCACATGTGATACTTGCAAGAGCATTGTATATGGCATTATAATGGATAAGTTATACACTAGAATAATTAATTTGGCCTGGCCATTGGTTTGGGCTAAATGACACTTTATAACTACCTTGTTTTCACAGGATATTTGACAGCAGCATAGCAAAAGTTCATCGTTTCGGGACATAACTTTCTACCTTGGGATCACACTTTTGTAGTAATTGGAGGAAAAGGAGAGTAATCGACAGTGGCGTAGCGAGGGACGGGAGGGGCAATGGGTTGTACCTTGCCCCGGGCGCCACTTGCAGAGGAGCGCCAAATTGTCTCCAAGATAAACAAGATTTTCTTGGAAATATGTTAGCATTAGACTAAATTCTATGTATTATTTTACTGTGTGTTGTGTTTCTGAAGGGGTGGGGCATGCCAATAAAGTTTAGTATCACCCCCGAGCGCTGAGGAGGGGGGCAATAGCCGGCCCGTGTGACCGAGCGGTTCTAGGCGCTTCAGGCCGGAACCGCTTTGCTGCTACGGTCGCAGGTTCGAATCCTTCCTCGGGCATGGATGTGTGTGATGTCCTTAGGTCAGTTAGGTTTAAGTAGTTCTAAGTTCTAAGGGACTGATGACCTCAGGTGTTAAGTCCCATAGCGCTCACAGCCGTTATTTGAGGGGGCAATAAAGCGTGGCCTGGGCACCAGTTATGTTCGCTACGCCGCTGGTAGTGGATGCCATGATTAGAGGCCGTGCAGGGTATAGTGACCGATACGCGGGGACTATGTTCGTCCAAAGTGCTGGACGGGTTCGTTCGTTTGTTCAGAAGGGGAAGCCGGGAAGCGTCTGTCTACTTTCTGCCGCTTCGCGATGACAGAATCGACGCGCACGTCCTGCAATCTTTCTCAAACGATTTTACAAGAACGATTCGGAATTTTTTTAAATTCTTGCGTTCTATGTCAGGTTCATTACGATGTGCAGACCGCCTCCGCAGCGCAGCGGTAGCGTTACCGCCTACCACGCAAGTGGGCCCGGATTCGATTCCCAGCAGGGGACTGGGTGTTGCGTGTCCTTCATCATCATATTCATCATCATTGACGCCGAAGTGGCGTCAACTAAAACTACTTGCAATACGGCGGTCGAACTCCGAAGGGGATATCCCGGCCTGTAAATGCCATACGATCATTTGATTATAATGTGCCCATTGCTTTTTTTTAATGGCCATACCTATTGTATTTTTACGTGAAAGAAACACAATGCGCGAAATTCGATAAAGTTTTCAATAAAAATAGAGGTGGTGCATATTACATAACAGGTTGCCGAGTATGAAATGTAGCTAACATATTGAATTTTTCTTTAGACTTGGCTGGAGGTCTCTGTTTGTCACCAGTCTCGGGAAAGTTGATCTTGTCGTAGCGCACTCACTTGCGATCGCACAGCGCCAGCGATAAAGCCAGAGTGAAATATCCACAACATTCTTCATATTTCATAAACGGTTTGAGACATCGAAATGAGAATTTGGCAAACGATAACAGACAAGGAGGAGAGTATTCTTCTGTGTGGTCATTATGCAAAACTTCATTACCTACCATATTATTCCACTAACTACACACTTTTTCGAAAAAAAATGTAATTTTTAAGGGCCGTCGATAGCTAGTGAAACGAGGAATGCTATGGGTATTGGAGCAACATCAGTGAAGTCATTACATGTTCATTTTGTACCGAGGATGTGCTACTTCATAAGATGTTGAACTTACTTTTGCACAGTTCCTCAGTTAATATACTTAATGAACCAGTGTTCAGAATAATCTTGCAACAGTCCTGTTGCAGGTGATATTCGAGACGCCAGATTTACAAGCAGGTTTCTCGCCATTGGAGTTACAAGCCGTCATAAAGTTTTTGTTTCTCCGGGAAAAGTCCGGAAAAGCACATTCACACTAAGAAGTCAAACACTGGGAGAGAAATGTGTTTCTGCAGCACTACGAAAAATTCGGTATTTCATTTCAGTACTTGTTGGTTCTTCGGGACCGACGAATATCCACCAGAATGTAGCCGAGATACTGGACATCCACTGGGAGCATGTTGGTTCCATTAACACCACAATCCTAGACAAGTTCAAGCTTTCAGCAAGGTGGCTGCCGAAAGCTTTGAACTATCATCAGCATAAAGAATACGCTGAGACATCGAAAGCCATTTTGCTCCATTTTGAAGCTGCAGAGACAAGGAAGACTCAAAAGAATCGCGCATCACATAAATCCGTAACATGAATGGCAACTTTCTCACCATATTAAGAATAATGTACAACATGTTGATCCTGTGCCGGTCCCCGTTGATTGACCTAGGCGCCGTACTACGCACTTCAGCAGTGCTACACAAATAGGTTGTGAAATGGCTCTGAGCACTGTGGGACTTAACATCTGAGGTCATCAGTCCCCTAGAACTTAGAACTACTTAAACCTAACTAACCTAAGGACATCACACACAGCCATGCCCGAGGCAGGATTCGAACCTGCGACCGTAGCGGTCGCGCGGTTCCAGACTGAAGCGCCTAGAACCGTTCGGCCACACTGGCCGGCAAATAGGTTGTGTTGATCTGAACAAACTAAACATCAATTAATACAGGCTATGATACTAAAGAACAAAGTCAGCTGGTAGGAATTGATCGGAAGTTACACGCAACCTTAACACAACCAATAACAAAAGCACAAGAGGAATATCAGGGTTTGGTTTAAACTAATGATTACAAAGGGCACAATTCAGACTGAGTCGCTTTCAAAAGGTACATAACCAGTCCTTTCTAAAATGTGGGTAAAATTGGTCTTAACCACCTTTAAAGGGTGGATTCAAACAGAAAAAAATTGTCTTGAGGCACCTCTAAACGTGAATTATATATTAAAAAAAAACTTCTGTGGCTTAAGCAATCTTCAAATAAAACAACAGAATTGAAAACAGTGTGGTTGCAGGAGCGGTATTCAAAAGTAGGTAACACTTTTTCAGAACTTAAATAAAACTGGAAGATTACATTGACCCACTCTGAAACAATGAGCACTTTATCTTCTACATCGCCGCTCAGGTTGGGGACAGACGTTTCAGAGCTACAATACCAACAACCAATTAGCAAGTTGGAAGTTCCGTAGACTGTTAGATGTTGGAGGGGGCTAAGAAGGCGGGCACAACAAAACCAAATCAAGAAACAACTACGCTGACGTGGTGTAGGAACACACTACACTGCGGATAGGGGAGCTTTAACAGTAAGCACAAATGGTGGAAACTGAAGGACAACTTCCGAACAGTAACATTCAAATAGAGCGGATTACGAAGAAGGGTAGTGGCCAGCAGAGCATTTCGCACGGACTGAATGCTGCAAAGCAATTCCGTGAGTCGACACACATTGCCCCGTCGAAACCCATCTCCGCCGTACAACGCGCAGCTGCTGTGAAACGTTGCAACGGCCACTAGCCGCTGCATAGTAACTACTCCCGTCTGGACCCATCGTTGCCCTGAAGAAGAACTGGGCATCACAGTCCATGGTCCACGAGAGCCCACACGGATTCCTTACTTAGATCTGCAAGAAGCGGACGTCCTCGATATTGCTCTCATCAAAAACATTGAGACGAACCTCCAGCTCCGCACCGTCAACGATCTCTCGTCGGACCACCGAACTGTTCTCAGCATAGTGCAAAACGCAACGGCCAACCTTCCACCCCCCACCTCACAAACTCTGAACTAGGGTCAATTTCGGACATATCTTGACAAAAATATCCGCCCGACGCAGGACGTTTCAACACCGGAAGCCATCGACATCGCCGTACAAACTTTGACGCAGAAGATAAAGGTAGCCAAACGGAGGGCAACTACTCACACTGTCTACCCTGTAGTAGCTTTCGACGAGTTCCCGCCCCTACTCCAAGAACTGAAGACACAGAGAAACAGGAGCAGGCGACGTTGGCTTCGCTATAGAAACCTGATCGATCGACGAGAAACACGCGTCTTAACACGAGAACTGTACAGGAGAGTGGCCGAGTGGCGACAGCAGGTCTGGGAAGATAAGATGGATGAATTCTTACTTCGAACCAAGAACGAATGGCAAGTAGTCAAGAACATACGATACCAGCGGCCACCTAAACGAGCCATCAGAGGACTAGATGGCCTCCTCTATGACGAACTCGCCCAGGCGAAGCTGTATGCTACGACTTACCAAGAACAGATGTCTATACCAGCGACCCCCGTGAACGAGGTCCACCACGGCATGGAAGACGGCTCGAGTAGTTCCAATACCAAAGCCAGGTAACGACCTAGGAGAACCCAACTGTTACCGGCCAATTAGCCACTTGCCGACCCTTGGCAAGGTGCTGGAGAGAGTGCTGTTGAAGAGGCTCCATGACACGCTTACAGCGCATGATGTTATACGACCCGAACAATTCGGTTTCAACGACAAGTTATCTGCCGAACTTCAACTTCTACGGATCACCGAACGGATACAAGAAGGATACAACAAGCAGCACTTCACGATTGGTGTATTCCTTGACATCGAAAAAGCTTACGATAAGGTGTGGCAGCCCAACCTTATCGTCAAACTGCACCGCACTACCCCTATTGCGAATTGTTGCATTGGACTCATAGACAGCTTTCTGCAGGACAGGAAACTGTATGTCCGAGTCGACGATAAAAACACCAAAATGGAACTGATCTCCACAGGAATTCCGCAGGGCTCTGTCATTTCGCCTCTGCCTTTCAACTTATATATAAATGACATCCCAACAGTCCCTCTTGTTACGACGAGCTTTTATGCGGACGATACGGCCTTTCTGACAACTGGACGACACTTGGACCAACTAATCGCTAGGATGCAACAGCAACTTGCTGTAATGTAACGCTGGGCGCTGCAAAATAAGATAACGATTAACCCGACGAGGACGGAAGTCGTCATGTTCACACGGAGGAAACCAGGACTGAACGACAGACTCCGAATAGCTGATCAATTTATCCCATGGTCGCCGGGAGTGAAGTACCTCGGTGTCTACCTTGACAAAAAATTACTCTTTACGCAGCATATTGACGACCAGAAGACGGCAGCCCAGAAGATGGCCAGGTCATTTATTCCGTTCCTGAAGAGGAAGGATCTCAACCCTAAAACTAAACTCCAATTGTATAAGGCAACGGTGGAACCCACAATGTTATATGGCTCCACCTCGTGGGGAACTATGTGCGTCTCCAACTACAACAAACTCCAAACGCTGCAAAACATTTGCTATCGATGTATCACAGGAGCTCCATTGTGGACAAGAAATGTCGACATCAGCACCGCACTCCACGAGACCACTATACAAGAGAAGGTCCATGAGATGTCTCTACGAGTTTTTGACAAAATCGATGCCCTTAGGGACGAATTTCGACAATTAGAATCGGCAGGAACGGTAAACTCTGCAAGATGGCACAAGTATCGAGTACCGAAGTCAATAAAGTTTCACCCCCCATAGGCACTCTGTCATAACACAAGGAAGCAGTCACACATAACAGCCTAGACACATCTCACCCTCCACAGCAGATAGACGTCGCCAAAGACAGCAGGCTAAAGGACCCATAGAGTGTCCAAGCCTAATTGAATGTGTAATAAATAAAGTGTTTTCCTTTTATCCTTACATCCCATCCTAGAAGAATAAGCCATCAAGGATAATCTCTTCAGCCCACACTACACAGTTTAAAATTTTTTTTAAAAAATCGTTACCCACGAAGCTCCGTCAAGGCCACCTGCTGCTCCACGCACGCAGCCGCTCCACCTGCAGACCCTGCTGGCCTCTCTGTCTCGCTCGCGAACCGGTTGTCCACCAGCTCCCTCTACAGACTCTGCCCCCAACACCACGATGGCTCTCACTTAAGGCCCCGACCAAGCCAAAGAGGCCACTGCTAGAAGTATAACTGCGACGTAAACCCTCTGGCCACCGACACGGATGGTACGTCCTGGCAACGCACATATCAGTGCCCGCGAGAGGAAGATGCAAAAACCAACGAAGGAATGACGTTCTTGGACTTTTTGTAGGTCCGTCATGCTGACTGAATGTTGAGGGACTTGGGTCGTTCACTTACGTAAGAAAATGGAACACCTACAGCCGTCCTTTCGATGTCATTTATTATATGGCTACCAGTTTCGGTGCTTCGTACTTCATTTTCAGACCTGTATGTATAAACACCAATGGAAGCAGCATCATCAAGTTACCAACCATCTAGCAGTCGGAGAGCGGAATGTCAGAGGCTCACTCACGGTGTAGTTGGTGTCAGTGAAGAGGAACGGAAATAGGGTTTTCTGGACAGACGAATACAGGATCAGTAGAAAACAACAGGAGTGGCATTTTTCATGAATCGGCAGAGGGTCAGCTACTGTGAACAGTTCAGTAATATTGTTGTTCTCATCAGATTCGATAGCAAACCAAAACCGGCAACGACAGTTCTACTATACATGCCGATGTCGCAAGCCGAAGATGAAGAGAACATAGGACCGGTAACTGTATGTAAAGGGAGATGAAAATCGAATAAGCATGCGGAATTCGAACGCTGTTGTAGGAGAAGCAACAGAAGAAAAGGTTACGGGAGAATTTGGGCTTGTCTGTGGGAGTGTGAGAGGGGGAAAGACTAATTGAGTTCTGCAAAAAGATTCAGATGTAACTGCATATACTCTGTTCAGGAAGCACAAGAGGAGATGGTATAATGCAAAAGAAACGAAAGACATAGCTAGATTCACGCTGGATTACATAATGGTCAGATAGAGATTCGAAAATCAGATAATAGATTGTAAGGCGTACCCACGAGCAGCGGTAATGATGAAGTCTTAGAGTGAAGTTTAAGAGAGTCATCCGGAAGAACAAATGTGAAAGAAGTGAGATACTGAAGTTCTGAGGAAAATAAAGCACGTATGACGTTTGCTAAGGAAGAGGATGTTCCGATAAGGAACGCTAGAGTAGGCAGTCCAGTTGAAGAGGAAAGAATATCTGGAAAAAGAGTAATCACAATGTTGTATAGGCAGACATAGTGTAGTGAACTGTGAGAAATTATCTTTGTGAAATCAGATACCATGACAATTACCAATCAGGTCGCCCCATGTTGGGCGTCAAAAATGTAGTGATTACGAGAAATTATTTTGTGACATAAGATACAATGAAAATTACCAATCAAGTCGCACCACGCTGGGTGCCAAAAATGTTGCGAACCAAGAACTCTTCTCTCTGCTGTCGGAAAGGAAATGACGAGCATATGACTAATGACACTGCCCCAAGTTAGGAGCCAACAATTAATCGATATCAAAACAGAAAGGGTCCAAAATTAAGGGGGTTCATGTACGAATGTAAAAGATTGTTTATATGATCAAAACATGAAAGAAATGTACGTTAGGAACTAACAATTAATTGATATCAATAATTAAATGAAATCAAACACAAAGGTGCCCTCAACAACAATCGCGGCTTTGCGGCGGGGCCCAGGTACGATCTCCGCGTTGGCTGCCCGTTGTCGGTTGCGTGGCCGAAGCTGTCTTATCGCTGTGTCGGAAGGTGGTTGTTGGCGATGGGTGGAGGAGCTGCCATGTCCTCTCACTTCAGCAGTATCTCCACGACTCCCATATCGCATCTCATCCATCTCTCAGCTCAACTCCTCTACGAAAT
Source organism: Schistocerca cancellata (assembly GCF_023864275.1). Taxonomy (NCBI): domain Eukaryota; kingdom Metazoa; phylum Arthropoda; class Insecta; order Orthoptera; family Acrididae; genus Schistocerca; species Schistocerca cancellata. The sequence goes on from NC_064627.1 coordinate 986,185,570, forward strand.
ATTCTTCCTTTCGGCGTTGTCAGTGGCGGACGAAATTTTCAATGCAGCCCAATGACAGATCGCCGTTTCATCGCCACACCTCTCCGTGCTTGGTCGAAATTTCCTATCTGGCGTCGGCTGGTGTGTGCCTCGTGAACTGGCATCTTTCTCATGATTTCACGTTCTTAAGATGTTTTGCTGCATTCCGAGGCTGTTGGGAGAGCAGCTACACAGCACTTCTCTATAACCGCTCACTCTGCGTGAGTCCTGGACAGACTCATTTTTGGGCTTCGTTTCCAAATCTGCTGGCGTCCGTGATTTGTAAGGAATGTCCTCACTGTCGAGAAAAAACTTTTTCTTAAGAATGCTAGCTTCTTTCACACGTCTCCCTGCGCCAATTGTCCTCGCTTTTTGTACGTTCCTTCCTGTGCCCGTGGGGTGCTGGAATTGTTGTCATACCCCTACTTTGTAAGGCAGGTAAAATGACTACCGCCGGGACAGCAGAACTCTGATGCTTTGGCGCGTACGTTCTTAACGTTCCGTCCTAATGGCTGCAGGTGTCCATCAGCTTTCGGCACCCTTCTCGTTGTCAGACAGGCCCTTCGCAACGTGTCCCTCCTTGAGCGAGACGAGGATGTCCGCCCAGCACTGAGTGCTTGCAGAATGACTACAGTGTCCTCACTTCGGGGGCTCACCCCACGGTGACCGCTTTCCTCCTCCTCCTCGGCCGCTTGCGGCGCGTTGGCGAAAGTGACCACGGTCGGACGTATCACAATAAGTACAAGGCAGGTAGCTGTGAAGAAACCTTGGCTAACAGAAGAGATACTTCAGTTGATCTACGAAAGAACGGAGTACAAAAATGCTCAGGGATAGACAGGAGTACAGCTATATAAATTACTTAGGTATAAAATAAATAGCCGAGGCTAGTTGGTCGCGGGAAGAATGAGAGAAATCGAAAAAGAAACGACTGTCGATAGGACTGATTCAGTACATAGGAAGGTCAAAATAATCTTCGGCGAAATTAGAAGTAAAGGGTGCAATGGGAATTACGCTATTAAAAACAGAGGAGAGAGTGGGTGGGTGGAAAGAGTACATTGAAAGCCTCTATGTGGCGGGGCCTTGTCTGATCACATGATAGAAGAGATAATTAGAATAGATAGGGGACTCAGTATTAGAGTCAAAATTTAAAAGAGCTCTGGAAGACTTGAGATCAAATAAGGCAGCAAGGATAGATGGTATTCCATCGGAATTCATAAAACCTTTAGGGGAAATGGCAACCAAAGGACTATCAAAGTTGGTGCAGAGAATATGTGGGACTAACGACGTAGTACACGACTTTCGGAGGAATATCATCTATATGATTCTGAAGACAGGAACGGTCGATAAGTGCGAGAATTACCGCACGATCATCTTAGCAGCTCATGCATCCTAACTGCTGACAGGAATAATACACAGAAGAATGGAAAAGAAAACTTAGATTTTCTCAGATGACGATCAGTTTGGTTTGAGGAAAGGTAAAGTCATCAGAGAGACAATTCAGACGCTGCGTTTGATATTGGAAACAAAGCTAACCAAACATTATGACAGTCTCAAAGGGTTTGTCGACGTAGAAAAACCGTTCGCTAATATAAAATGGGCCAAGATGTTCGAAATTCTGCGAAAAAATGGGAGCAAGCTATAGGGAAACAAGGGTAACATGTAAAATTTATAAGAACGAAGAGGGATCAGTAAGACTGAAAGACCAACAACACTTAAAAAGGCGGCAAGTCAGGAATGGAATCTTTTGCCCCTGTTGCTCAAATAATACAGCGAAGAAGCAATCGCTTATATGCGATATGAGTAAAAAAGGAATTACATACAATCCTTTAGCTTAAATAGTGTCCAATGTCGGACTGACTCAAAAGCGAATAGCGGTTTCAGATCACATAAAAACGGCCGTTACATTGGATGTAGAGAGAACTGTCCAGAACTTTCCACAATAATACTACTATTCCTGAATCTCTCTCTCTCTGTACCTCTCTCTATCGACGGCATTAACAATGTGAACACGAAATTTTCTGAATGAGATTTTCACTCTGCAGCGGAATGTGCGCTGATATCAAACTTCCTGGAAGATTAAAACTGTGTGCCGGACCGAGACTCGAACTCGGGACCTTTCCCTTTCATGGGCAAGATGGTAGAGCACGTGCCCGCGAAAAGCAAAGGTCCCGAGTTCGAGTCTCTGTCCGGCACACAGGTTTAATCTGGCAGGAAGTTTCATATCAGCGCACACTCCACTACAGACTGAAAATCTCATTCTGGAAACATCCCCCAGGCTGTGGCTAAGCCATGAATCCGCAATATCCTTTCTTTCAGGAGTGCTAGTTCTGATAGGTTCGCAGGAGAGCTTCTGTTAAGTCTGGAACGTAGTAGACGAGGTACTAGCAGAAGTAAATCTGTGAGGACGGGGCGTGAGTAGTGCTTGGGTAGCTTAGTTGGCAGAGCACTTGCCCGCGAAAGGCAAAGGTCCCGAGTTCCAGTCTCGGTCGGGCACACAGTTTTAATCTGACAGGTTCAAAAATGGTTCAAATGGCTCTGAGCTCTATGCGACTTAACTTCTGAGGTCATCAGTCGCCTAGAACTTAGAACTAATTAAACCTAACTAACCTAAGTACATCACACACATCCATGCCCGAGGCATGGATTCGAACCTGCGACCGTAGCGGTCGCTCGGTTCCAGACTGTAGCGCCTAGAACCGCACGGGCACTCCGGCTGGCAATCTGCCAGGAACTTTACGAAATTTTCTTTTAGAACACCCGCCTTGGGTGAAAATTTTACGGCAGCGAAGTTTGAAAATCATAAGCACGTCAGTCCCTACTGGCGCTGATAGAACGGAATTGGTTAGAATGAAAGAGGCACGTTCTATGTAATAAATATAGAGGATACTTATCACAGTGAGATGACCACAATGGCAGCTGTGCAAAACGCGACCAAAGCAGCTATTTCTTCCCACAAGAACTCGCCGTCTGATCCACTAGATAAGTAACAAAAAATTAATAAAAAATCAGTAGCCGGCCGCTGTGAGCGAGTGGTTCTAGGCGCTTTAGTCCGGAACCGCGCTGCTGCGCCTCGCGCATGGATGTGTGTGATCTCCTTAGGTTAGTTAGGTTTAAGTAGTTCTAAGTCTAGGGGACTGATGACCTCAGATGTTAAGTCCCATAGTGTTTAGAGCCATTTGAACCATTTTTTTAAAACAATCAGCATGTTATGGTACTGAAATTAAGATACAATACGTCGGTCTGCTGAAACATTCCTAATTTTTAAGATCAGTTACACGGTCAATTGTTGTCAAATTTGCAGGCAAGAGAAATAATCAAACAACAAACCAAATAAGCTGAACGCCGCGTGTTATAGCATAGCGAGTAGTGATTGAACCCTCAGACAAGTAGGTCAAACTACGGCCACACGTGGCTACTACAGTTGAACAAGCTGAATTCCAGTCGCTGCTAGTTTCCAATAGCCGCTAGTCGAGTCAGCAGCAGCGAGTACATAGCCACATGAAGGGATTACTAGCTACTATTCAAGTAGCAGCGACAAAAATCGTCCTTTGTGACGCAGCCTTTGTTGTATCTGGCGGACCGGTTGCGCCCTCAGCGGCCTGATTGGCTAACTTCAATGCTAATTAACTCGGAAACGGCGCGACATATCGAGCTTTTTCTTAACAGTTTTTCCTCAGCACAATCTACCCTGTAACGGCTTTATAAGCTTTTCAGACTGTTATTGAACACGCCGTTTAAGTCCGCTGTTGGCGCTAGTACGCTTCGTAGCCTTGCAATCCTGAGCGACCAGTGGTGTGGGAGGCAGGGCGACGCCCCTTCGCGGCCACCAGGTGGCACTGAACGGCGAGACCGCAAGAGGCTTGTGGCGGCGCAGGGTTAGTGGCTCATCCTGCGCAGGTGGCCGGGCTGGGCCACTAATCCCTCCCCACAGGCAGCGACAGTAGCGACAGCCCCGGCTAATTCAGCGGTTAACACGTATACAGCCGATGATCAACAACACAATTACCATGGCAAGAGACTGTTTCCAGTACTTCGTATTGTCAAATGCGTCGTTGTAAGTAGTCACTTGATAATGGATTATAAATTTTTAATACGACACCACGATTTCATCTTTGTTATATTTTACTTTTATGCACAGTTGTATAGCTTCTTATTATTTGGCTGCAAACGAGATTTCCAGTTTATATACAGGGTTATTACAAATGACTGAAGCGATTTCACAGCTCTACAATAACTTTATTATTTGAGATATTTTCACAATCCTTACACACACATACAAAAACTCAAAAAGTTTTTTTAGGCATTCACAAGTGTTCCATGGGTGCCCCTTTAGTGATTCGGCAGACATCAAGCCGATAATCAAGTTCCTCCCACACTCGGCGCAGCATGTCAAAAAAAAAAAAAAAAAAAAGGTTCAAATGGCTCTGAGCACTATGGGACTCAACTGCTGTGGTCATAAGTCCCCTAGAACTTAGAACTACTTAAACCTAACTAACCTAAGGACATCACACACATGCATGCCCGAGGCAGGATTCGAACCTGCGACCATAGCGGTCGTGCGGTTCCAGACTGTAGCGCCTTTAACCGCTCTGCCACTCTGGCCAGCGCAGCATGTCCCCATCAATGAGTTCGAAAGCATCATTGATGCGAGCTCGCAGTTCTGGCACGTTTCTTGGTAGAGGAGGTTCAAACACTGAATCTTTCACATAACCCCACAGAAAGAAGTCGCATGGGGTTAAGTCGGGAGAGTGTGGAGGCCATGACATGAATTGCTGATCATGATCTCCACCACGACCGATCCATCGGTTTTCCGATCTCCTGTTTAAGAAATGCCGAACATCATGATGGAAGTGCGGTGGAGCACCATCCTGTTGAAAGATGAATTCGGCGCTGTCGGTCTCCAGTTGTGGCATGAGCCAATTTTCCAGCATGTCCAGATACACGTGTCCTGTAACGTTTTTTTTTTGCAGAAGAAAAAGGGGCTGTAAACTGTAAACCGTGAGATTGCACAAAACACGTTAACTTTTGGTGAATTGCGAATTTGCTGCACGAATGCGTGAGGATTCTCTACCGCCCAGATTCGCACATTGTGTCTGTTCACTTCACCATTAGGAAAAAACGTTGCTTCATCACTGAAAACAAGTTTCGCACTGAATGCATCCTCTTCCATGAGCTGTTGCAACCGCTAGAGATGGGCAAAACTGTTCTTTTCAGAGATTGGATCAGAACTGTTCACTCCCTGAAATGAATTAGCTCTTTTTCATGACTCACCACTCATTTACAATAGAAAATAAATGGAAGGCACATTGCCCTTTAAACTTGGTTTATTCCAGTACTATACCTGTATTTTGATCTTATTTGATCCTATTTTGAAGTAACACAAATAATGAGTAAGAATTTTGTATTGTTTATTGAAATTTCCACGATATGACAAAGTTTTTGATTATTGATTTATTTTGCACTATCGTGGTTTTTTGGGTGATCGGAAAATGTTGTAACTTGAGATTTACATTAACAATATATTTGGCTATAATGTATTAAAATTTCATTAACCTCATACAAATTCATCGCAAGCCATATATTTTTAAAGTGAACGTTTCCTTCCGAAGACGCCTAAAATCGCAAAATCCGTACCAGAATAAGAAAAAAAAATATAAATTTGACTGTAAAACGAAAGTGCTGCATATAGCCTTACGCAGAATAAAACAAGGAAAATATTGGTGTATCACATTTTGTGATACGTTTATCGGTTTGCTCGTTATTAAAGTGTAAATTCGAGTGTCCATAATAAAAATCCTATAGTAAGAGGAGTCATCAGGAACCTAATCTAATCAGTTTAAACAAATAAAAATAAAATAAAAACAATTGATGTATACATAACATAATAATGTAATATACATAGCGGTATTACTACGAAGAACAATATCCAGTAGGGACGAACCCCGATGCAGAGGCGCTGAGTCGAGCAGGTCGAGCCGCGAGCTGTATTACTGCGTGAGCTGAGACCGCAGAGACCAGAGTGACACCTGAGTCGCTTTGCTCGACGCTCTGGCTAGAGTCGAGACGGTGGGGTGAGCATTGAGCGGGCGAGTTCCGAGGGTGGGGGGAGCGGTGAACTCACCCGCTCCGAAACAAATCGTCCGTTCCCTTGCGAGCAGGTTGTTGCAAGTAGTTCCTATGTTATCCGCTAGGTGGCTCTCTGTCCTGTTGCTCGCGTCAACTGCCCAGAGGGCAGGATGTGCGACTGAAACGATCGCTGACAGAGTGCAATGGGAAGTTAAGCTGCGCCAGACACTGCGCGCGGCAGACGACGCACAGGGATGGCACGGCATATGTGAAACACAAAATCCAATGGGGCACTGCAGAATGCAGGCAGCCAAGGTAGAAGCAGGGCAGAGGCCGGCGCTGGCTGTGTTGTGTGACGTGCACTGTGCTGTGACCAGCGGAGGCGCTGCTGATATGCTCCGTCTCTCTCTCTCTCTCTCTCTCTCTCTCTCTCTCTCTCTGCCGTGGGAAACGTTTGGAGCTACCGTTCTTTTTTCTGAAATACTGATTGTTCACTCCTTTGAAAGATTCAACTCTATTAATTAGTTCAAGAGCGCATCCCCCATCTCTAGCAACCGCGCCGAAAATTCAAAGCGTTTGACTTTGTCATCGGGTGTCAGGGCTTGTAGCAATTGTAAACGGTAAGGCTTCTGCTTTAGCCTTTTCCGTAAGATTTTTCAAATCGTCGGCTGTGGTACGTTTAGCTCCCTGCTTGCTCTATTCGTCGACTTCCGCGGGCTACGCGTGAAACTTGCCTGCACGCGTTCAATCGTTTCTTTGCTCACTGCAGGCCGACCCGTTGATTTCCCCTTACAGAGGCATCCAGAAGCTTTAAACTGCGGATACCATCGCCGAATGGAGTTAGCAGTTGGTGGATCTTTGTTGAACTTCGTCCTCAAATTGTCGTTGCACTGTTATGACTGACTGATGTGAGTGCATTTCAAGCACGACATACGCTTTCTCGGCTCCTGTCGCCATTTTGTCTCACTGCTCTCTCGAGCGCTCTAGCGGCAGAAACCTGAAGTGCGGCTTCAGCCGAACAAAACTTTATGAGTTTTTCTATGTGTCTGTAGTGTATCGTGACCATATGTCAATGAATGGAGCTACAGTGAATTTATGAAATCGCTTCGATAATTTGTAATAGCCCTGTATATACACAGATTCAAAAATAATTTTACAAACTTTGGAGACAGGTTCCTTAAACTACAACAAGAAAAATGTTAATATGAACATGTTAGTATCCTACAATGATACTGGTTCCTCGCCCACCCTGACTATCGACTTGGAGGAAAAGTCAGAGGTTCACAGGCTTAGCAGCACCGTCATAGCTCACTCCTTCGATCTACATCCTTCCATAGAGTATACACAGGGTTAGTTAAAATTATGTTAATGCTGAAAAGGACACAGGGGAACTTGGGGTGGAATGGGATACTTAATGTTTAACAATTTGTATAAAATAAGGGTACACAAGGAAACACTTCTTAAAGTTATATGTATAAAAAAAAACACCTTGTAGTGTAACCTAACGTACCTCATTTTAAAGTCACTTAAAACATACATTTTGCATTTTTTACACTTTTTCAAAGAAAGTCTTGCATATTTCCCGTTCCGCCCCACCCACGGGGCAGAATGGGATAAGGCTATTTTTTGTTAAATTATTGCATAAACGTTGAATTTGAATTACTGAAACGTCCCCTTAGAAAAATTGTACATGACTGTGCTTAAACTGACACACAATATTTTTAGCGCAACGCAATCTGACTTTCAAAAATCCCTACAAAAGAATGGCCCTGACTAAATTAACCTATACGTTTCACAAATCACTTACCTCACAAAAATCTTCGTTACTCGAACTACTGCAATACAACTACTGCAATACAGTGAGCGCTACTACTGCCAGCTAAATAAAAGATTCAAACTACGGAAGGCACTGACTACTGATAGGCATAGTTAGCAAATGAAAGATTTTAATAGAGAACAAAAAATGTATTTACCTTAATAGTGTTGAAAAATCATAATATACATAGCAGTTCATGACATCCAGTCTTACAAATTTCACAACTCCGCCATCTCTCTCCCCACATCCACCACTGCTGGCGGCTCACCTCCAACAGCTCAACGCTACGCGCTGTTCACATCCATCTGCCCAACACTACAATGGCAGACAACAATGGAAACTAGCCACAGACTGCACACAGCACAGCCAGTGATTTTTCATACAGAGCGCTACGTGGCGTTACCAATAAGAAAACCTAAACAGCCTACTTACATTACGAACATCGTATTAATCTATGACGAAATGTTGTATAAAAGGCAATTCAGACTAAGGAATGTGTAATTTAAACAATTAAAAAGCCATTCTTCAAAATAAGAAAATATTTTAATGTCATTCTGAAAAATGTACAATGCTTAATAACCACCAAACCACTAACGACTAGCCCTTTCGACAATAGTCACAAATCATTATTTCCTCTTCATCTCCACTGTCTATGCTAGCACATGAATTGTGTGCCCACTTGAAACACCTCTGGCATGCGACCCAGTCCTAATTAGAAACGGAGTTGAAGTCCCCACAGTAGAGACACTCAGCATCCTCTCTCTATGATTCTCTCTTCTCCATCATCTTCTCGCTTTTATTTTTCTTAAGATCTTTGATGTCCTCTGTTTTGGCTTTTTTTGGGTGCACTGTTTGATGTTTTTGCCTTAAGTTGCATTGCACCTGACGTCTCTGTCCTGACACTGTTCATATTTGTACACCCTCCTCCTTTCTGTAGGTCTACTTTACGTGCGACAGCATTCTGCAGTTCCTTCTTATAAGGAGACTCTGTTAATACGACGGTTTTTGCTTTTCGTCTTGTAGCCCGATGAGTATTTTGACAGATTAGTGGGATTGGAATGACAGCCTCGAGCGATATCTGGAAAGCTGAGTTATTCGGCGAACATAACTAGTTGGGAGAGTCTGGCATCCATGAACATCCAGGCTGTGGGTCAATGATTGAGCCTTGGTCGTAGGCCTATTAGTGACAGGTTCAGTAGACACTGGAGAGCCTGTAATCAATGTGTTAGATTGTCCATCTGTAGAGTTTGTAGTCGGACTTTCGCAGTTTTCGAACTGAATATATGGTGGCGCTGATGGGAGGTAGTCTGCGTATGAAAACACATTCAGGTCAGACGGCGATATTCCAGTTCTCTTAAAGCCATTTATAGCTGTAGGCATCATTGCAGCACGTAAAAAGCGGTCCCAAATAGCGATGATATTTGGAAAAGAGTGACAACTTTTCCTGGATGGCTCCGTAGTCATATTTTTATTTCTTCACTGTAATACCCCCCATGAACCATGGACCTTGCCGTTGGTGGGGAGGCTTGCGTGCCTCAGCGATACAGATGGCCGTACCGTAGGTGCAACCACAACGGAGGGGTATCTGTTGAGAGGCCAGACAAACATGTCGTTCCTGAAGAGGGGCAGCAGCCTTTTCAGTAGTTGCAGGGGCAACAGTCTGGATGATTGACTGATCTGACCTTGTAACATTAACCAAAACGGCCTTGCTGTGCTGGTACTGCGAACGGCTGAAAGCAAGGGGAAACTACAGCTGTAATTTTTCCCGAGGACATGCAGCTCTACTGTATGATTAAATGATGATGGCGTCCTCTTGGGTAAAATATTCCGGAGGTAAAATAGTCCCCCATTCGGATCTCCGGGCGGGGACTACTCAAGAGGACGTCGTTATCAGGAGAAACAAAACTGGCGTAGAATGTCAGATCCCTTAATCGGGCAGGTAGGTTAGAAAATTTAAAAAGGGAAATGGATAGGTTAAAGTTAGATATAGTGGGAATTAGTGAAGTTCGGTGGCAGGAGGAACAAGACTTTTGGTCAGGTGATTACAGGGTTATAAATACAAAATCAAATAGGGGTAATGCAGGAGTAGGTTTAATAATGAATAGGAAAATAGGAATGCGGGTAAGCTACTACAAACAGCATAGTGAACGCATTATTGTGGCCAAGATAGATACGAAGCCCACACCTACTACAGTAGTACAAGTTTATATGCCAACTAGCTCTGCAGATGACGAAGAAATTGAAGAAATTAATGATGAAATAAAAGAAATTATTCAGATAGTGATGGGAGACGAAAATTTAATAGTCATGGGTTACTGGAATTCGAGTGTAGGAAAAGGGAGAGAAGGAAACGTAGTAGGTGAATATGGATTGGGGCTAAGAAATGAAAGAGGAAGCCGCCTGGTAGAATTTTGCACAGAGCACAACTTAATCATAGCTAACACTTGGTTTAAGAATCATGATAGAAGGTTGTATACATGGAAGAACCCTGGAGATACTAAAAGGTATCAGATAGATTATATAATGGTAAGACAGAGATTTAGGAACCAGGTTTTAAATTGTAAGACATTTCCAGGGGCAGATGTGGACTCTGACCACAATTTATTGGTTATGACCTGTAGATTAAAACTGAAGAAACTGCAAAAAGGTGGGAATTTAAGGAGATGGGACCTGGATAAACTGAAAGAACCAGAGGTTGTAGAGAGTTTCAGGGAGAGCATAAGGGAACAATTGACAGGAATGGGGAAAAGAAATACAGTAGAAGAAGAATGGGTAGCTTTGAGGGAAGAAGTAGTGAAGGCAGCAGAGGATCAAGTAGGTAAAAAGACGAGGGCTAATAGAAATCCTTGGGTAACAGAAGAAATATTGAATTTAATTGATGAAAGGAGAAAATATAAAAATGCAGTAAATGAAGCAGGCAAAAAGGAATACAAACGTCTCAAAAATGCGATCGACAAGAAGTGCAAAATGGCTAAGCAGGGATGGCTAGAGGACAAATGTAAGGATGTAGAGGCTTGTCTCACTAGGGGTAAGATAGATACTGCCTACAGGAAAATTAAAGAGACCTTTGGAGAGAAGAGAACCACTTGTATGAATATGAAGAGCTCAGATGGCAACCCAGTTCTAAGCAAAGAAGGGAAGGCAGAAAGGTGGAAGGAGTATATAGAGGGTTTATACAAGGGCGATGTACTTGAGGACAATGTTATGGAAATGGAAGAGGTTGTAGATGAAGACGAAATGGGAGATAAGATACTGCGTGAAGAGTTTGACAGAGCACTGAAAGACCTGAGTCGAAACAAGGCCCCGGGAGTAGACAACATTCCATTTGAACTACTGATGGCCTCGGGAGAGCCAGTCATGACAAAACTCTACCATCTGGTGAGCACGATGTATGAGACAGGCGAAATACCCTCAGACTTCAAGAAGAATATAATAATTCCAATCCCAAAGAAAGCAGGTGTTGACAGATGTGAAAATTACCGAACTATCAGTTTAATAAGTCACAGCTGCAAAATACTAACGCGAATTCTTTACAGGCGAATGGAAAAACTGGTAGAAGCCGACCTCGGGGAAGATCAGTTTGGATTCCATAGAAATGTTGGAACACGTGAGGCAATACTGACCTTACGACTTATCTTAGAAGGAAGATTAAGAAAAGGCAAACCTACGTTTCTAGCATTTGTAGACTTAGAGAAAGCTTTTGACAATGTTAACTGGAATACTCTCTTTCAAATTCTGAAGGTGGCAGGGGTAAAATTCAGGGAGCGAAAGGCTATTTACAGTTTGTACAGAAACCAGATGGCAGTTATAAGAGTCGAGGGGCATGAAAGGGAAGCAGTGGTTGGGAAAGGAGTAAGACAGGGTTGTAGCCTCTCCCCGATGTTATTCAATCTGTATATTGAGCAAGCAGTAAAGGAAACAAAAGAAAAATTCGGAGTAGGTATTAAAATTCATGGAGAAGAAGTAAAAACTTTGAGGTTCGCTGATGACATTGTAATTCTGTCAGAGACAGCAAAGGACTTGGAAGAGCAGTTGAACGGAATGGACAGTGTCTTGAAAGGAGGATATAGGATGAACATCAACAAAAGCAAAACGAGGATAATGGAATGTAGTCAAATTAAGTCGGGTGATGCTGAGGGAATTAGATTAGGAAATGAGACACTTAAAGTAGTAAAGGAGTTTTGCTATTTAGGGAGTAAAATAACCGATGATGGTCGAAGTAGAGAGGATATAAAATGTAGACTGGCAATGGCAAGGAAAGCGTTTCTCAAGAAGAGGAATTTGTTAACATCGAGTATAGATTTAAGTGTCAGGAAGTCGTTCCTGAAAGTATTTGTATATAGTGTAGCCATGTATGGAAGTGAAACATGGACGATAACTAGTTTGGACAAGAAGAGAATAGAAGCTTTCGAAATGTGGTGCTACAGAAGAATGCTGAAGATAAGGTGGGTAGATCACGTAACTAATGAGGAGGTATTGAATAGGATTGGGGAGAAGAGAAGTTTGTGGCATAACTTAACTAGAAGAAGGGATCGGTTGGTAGGACATGTTTTGAGGCATCAAGGGATCACAAATTTAGCACTGGAGGGCAGTGTGGAGGGTAAAAATCGTAGAGGGAGACCAAGAGATGAATACACTAAGCAGATTCAGAAGGATGTAGGTTGCAGTAGATACTGGGAGATGAAGAAGCTTGCACAGGATAGAGTAGCATGGAGAGCTGCATCAAACCAGTCTCAGGACTGAAGACCACAACAACAACAACAACACTGTAATAACAACTCAGGGGCTTGAAAAATGTTACGTCCAGGCGTTGTAATTTATGTGAAGTGTGTGGCGGCAAACAAAGGAGGACTACACCATTGTCTCTAGCCATATCAAGCAGCTCCAGGTTTTTAGTGTGAGTTGAATGTCCATCAACAATTAGAAGCTCAGGTGATTCTTTCATGGCCTTAGAAAAGCCCACAAACTTTCTAAACCGTACTAGAAATAATTCGCTAGTGATCCACCCCGAGGTGTGAACTTCAGACCAGCCTCCTGGAGGCAATCCAAGCTCAAATTCTTGTTTCTTCTTCTTCCTTGGAAAGATAAGCATGGGCGTCATGTGTAACCCAGATGCAGACATGCAGATGACTACTGTAACGGTTTTTCCACTTTCTGAAGATGTTACCGCTCCTACTTGCCTCTTCCCCTTAGGTGCTGTTATTTTCGACTGACTTTTAGGATTAACTGTCAAGCCACTTTCATTACAGCTGATTATTTTGTCAGCAGTCAGCTTGTACTTATCAATAACATTATTGAGAAGAGAGTTAAACTATGAAACTGATACTTTGTTGAATCCCATTGCTCGAGCACCAGAAGTATTTTCTGGCTTGTGAATAGACAGTGCAGGATGCCTCGTAATAAATGCTTTAACCCAGTCTTGTCCAGCTAGACAAAATTGTTTGTCAAATCTGTGTGGTAAGCCATTACTTTCGGCTAGTTGATAGGCTAGTGATCTGAGATCTTTCGTTGTTAGACCAAAAAGTCTGCTTTCCATTGACTTGAGATATGTTACCAGCTCATGTTCTTGTTCTGCAGTCAACACCTTTTTAAATTTCCCATCTCATTTGTCAATCATGTAGTCAGGATTATTTATAGCTTTATGCACATATCTTTCCAATGTTGATTTCCGTATGTTGAACTGCTTAGATGCTTTTAAAAATCCCATTTGGGCAGATGAAACGGTTGAAACTGCCATTTCCATCACTTTTACGTCCCATTGCTGTCTATCAGTCTTTTTCATGTACATCCCCACCATCTGGAACAGCAATGTGGCGCTGAGGTGAGTGGATCAACGGGCGGGCGCGAGAAAAGGCATTGTACAGGGACAGTTGTAACGACTGTGTCTTTGCAGCCACGCAGTTGATGATCATTAACGGATGACATTTTATTGGGAGACTGTAGTGGAGACCTACTTCTCTGAAGTTTTTGGACGATTATTTCGCTGACCTGATAAGGTGACATCATTCTGTTATGTCTTTCACTGGCCATGCACCTTCTGCCTTCCGTGTTGCAAGTGTACCTTGTAACCTCCCCCTTACTAATGGGCCTATCCTGCTTGCGATATAAAATATAACCATGGATGGCGTGTATACCTAATGGATTTTTACCAACTGGATAAGGCTATCTTTCCTGAAAAAATAATACCGATAAGAAGGAGAAAAATGTACAACAGACCCTTCTGATGGAAAGGTCTACTAAAAATAAAAAGTAATTAAACAGAGCAGGGTTATAATTTGGAAAAATGAAAGTTGTTTTGTGCATTCACTCACGAACATCACTGGACAGAAAAGGGGCACCACTGATAATGAAACCAAAAGTTACACTAACGAACGAAAAGGGAATAATTAATGGTCGCCTGCCCACTAGGGCAATTTACATCAAAAATCCAGTACAAGATGATGGGAAAGAAAAACATGTATTGTTAAACACTGACGTGGCAACTGAAGGTTGTCACGTTTTTCTTTGACACTAATTTTAAGTGAGTATGTAATGATAAAGAAAACTGAAAAGTCACTCTTACGTTACGTTTTTCATTACATTTTGAAAAAAAAAATCAGGTAATGATTTGTAAATATGCAATTAAACTGTGTGTTAGTATTGAACTTCGTTACATGGTCAAATGGCCGGCCGTTGGTGGCCGAGCGGTTCTAGGCGCTTCAGTCAGGAACCGCGCAACCGCCACGGTCGCAGGTTCGAATCCTGCCTCGGGCATGGATGTATGTGATGTCCTTAGGTTAGTTAGGTTTAAGTAGTTCTATGTTCTAGGCGACTGATGACCTGAGATGTTAAGTCCCACAGTGCTCAGAGCCATTTGAACAATTTTTTAACCAATGACTTTCAGTGACCTCAGCGTAACGTCATCAAAGAAATTTAGAAAAAAAAAGCAAGCACTCTTTACTTTGCAGTTACTTATTTTGCAAATTGGATTTCAAATTATTGGCCGAACAACCGAGCCTTTTCTTTACTAACTTGAACAGAAATAAATAATAGCATACATACCAAATCAAAGAGCCAACTGCTCCAAGCTATATGTAAAATAAAACAACACTTTCGCACTCAAAATTTGTGAATTAATTTAGATTTGGATGTTTACCAGTGGTTGATTCTGAAACTTGAAAAATGAAATTGCTATACTTCACTCACATTGAAACCTCTGTTGTACAACAGTTAATTGAAAGTAGACTGAGGCTAAAATTCTTAAAAGTGAAATTATTTATTAATAAACTGGCCGTAAATATTCAGTTTGTTTCTTATGACACTTGGTTAGCATGTAAGGAAAATCAAAGGAACAAGGACCCTGCTTGGTAACAATATCTGAGGACAATGAGGACACAGTCATTCTGAGTTTAACGACTATTATTTAAATAAATTTTATGAATGAAATCACATTCAGCTGTGTTGCTGAGGTAGCGGTTAATACTTTCTACCAATGGATAGTCTTACTTCAGTGCTGTGCATGCGACGAAACTCGGAACCGACGATGGATCTGTGTTGCTGGAACTGCTGCTGTTGTTGAAGATGGTAGCATCTTGTGGAACACGACTAATTACAGGAACATCCAATCGTATTTAATACAGCCTCTTCCGCCCGTCCACTGTCCTTACTTCTGCTACTAGACATATAGCCGGCGCACGTACATGATGCCGCCGAAATGGCACTCTCTACTGCGAGAGCATTAGCACCACACTCCCGGACACTACAAGCGCAGGAACCAGTCTCCCTCTCTCCACGAGCTCCGTGCAACAACTCCCTGCCCAAAGATTTTACAACGCACAAGCACTGCTGTTATCGTTGCTACTCGATGCAAATAACAATTCCTTTCACTTATTTCCCAGAGCTTATAAGCTTCACAGTAAGACACAGATAAATACAATGAAATGTCAACAGACTTCTATCTAAAATTACATATACAGTGAAGCAATGTCCTTACTTATTAAAAGAAAGCATTTAAATTACAAATATTTACATACAATTCAGCAAAACAAATTTACATACCGGTACCACGTGCCATGCATCCTGCATTTTCGGTGTTACACGTGCCCCACATTTCATGATTTTTTTTTCTGGAGGGAAACAAATTCAGGGAATGTCCTAAAATTTAAACAAACAGAAATGCAGACGCATACAGTTAAACAATTTTGTCTGCATAATATCCATTAATCGCTAGGTTATCTACTCAAATAATTATTGTAGTTATGTAGGGGGCATGTTATTTACATGACAACCCTGTGTCATTATTACTCAGAACTTTATAGTATGACAACACATCTTAAGAACAAACACTTCCTTCAAGAAATCAGTAAGCCGGCCGGAGTGGCCGAGTGGTTTCTAGGCGCTACAGTCTGGAACCGCTCTGGTGCTACGGTCGCAGGTTCGAATCCTGCCTCGGGCACGGATGTGTGTGATGTCCTTAGGTTAGTTAGGTTTAAGTAGTTCTAAGCTCTAGGGGACTGATGACCTCAGAAGTTATGTCCCATAGTGCTCAGAGCCATTTGAACCATTTTCGAAATCAGTAAGTTTAAAAATACTACAAATATTATGAAAAGCATACACAATATTGGCACAGAAAAATTAAAGCATCATTTGAAGGCATATAAAGGATAGTAAAATGTTCAGAAATAGTTTAAGAAATAGTAATTACAAAAATTCATTACATATATGTGTATAATGAACATGAATTTTTTTTAAGTGTCCTCTCGCATAGCGCGAGTAAGCGAGTTTTAAATAACGTCGATACCAAACATAAACATTTACATTAAAACCTGTAACAGCTGGCGTTGAAAGAAAAACAATTCGCGTTGCACACGCACATAACAAAGAACGCCGCAGCGCTACAAGAGCCGGCAACGATTCAGTTCAAGCGGTGCATTGTTGCGTGCGCCATAGCGGCGCGCTAGATCTCCGTGTTTGTGTACGCAGTGACACCTGCCTCAAATTGCTGTTACTCAGTCCCGACTAATCTCTAGGAGTCCTCTTTTTAATTCCATCGCAGTGGGTAACTCAACACTGTCCGTTATTACACACGTGTACACAGACTGAAACTTACAGTTCGTCGAAGTGTATCGGCAATAACTCACATCATACAGATTACAATAAAATTGCAACATAATTCACAAACTCACTAATACTAGAATAGCACGTAATGGCTTGGTTTCTCTCATCTCATTTCGAACTAATTAGTCCTTGACTAGTACAATTTTAAATCGAAAATATTACGCACACCTAACAAGTTGCCTGATTTAGGAAAAGCTAAACAGTAAGTGTTAGCATGATGTACACTGATAATCTCAAATGGTCTACTGTAAATGAATTTAAATTTTGAAATTTCATGGTCGATCTCGCTTGACTTTTCGTGTGTTTTAACAAGCAAATTTGGCAAACCGCGCTTTAGCGTCATAACGCCGTATTCACGCTTCAGCTATACTTTTACAATTCTCGTAGGTGTTCTTTCTTTACTTCAAGGTTAATATCAACTCTCGGAGGAAAATCAATCATTTCTTCCACTAAACTTTTAGACTTATGGTCTAATAGTATTTCCTTATTAGTGCCTTACACCTTATCTAGGGCCCTGATATACAGGGTTATTACAAATGATTGAAGCGATTTCACAGCTCTACAATAACTTTATTATTTGAGATATTTTCACAATGCTTTGCACACACATACAAAAACTCAAAAAGTTTTTTTAGGCATTCACAAATGTTCGATATGTGCCCCTTTAGTGATTCGGCAGACATCAAGCCGATAATCAAGTTCCTCCCACACTCGGCGCAGCATGTACCCATCAATGAGTTCGAAAGCATCGTTGATGCGAGCTCGCAGTTCTGGCACGTTTCTTGGTAGAGGAGGTTTAAACACTGAATCTTTCACATAACCCCACAGAAAGAAATCACATGGGGTTAAGTCGGGAGAGCGTGGAGGTCATGACATGAATTGCTGATCATGATCTCCACCACGATCCATCGGTTTTCCAATCTCCTGTTTAGGAAATGCTGAACATCATGATGGAAGTGCGGTGGAGCACCATCCTGTTGAAAGATGAAGTCGGCGCTGTCGGTCTCCAGTTGTGGCATGAGCCAATTTTCCAGCATGTCCAGATACTCGTGTCCTGTAACGTATTTTTCGCAGAAGAAAAAGGGGTCAACCGTTTCTTCTCTCACTGCAGGCCGACCTGTTGATTTCCCCTTACAGAGGCATCCATAAGCTTTAAACTGCGCATACCATCGCCGAATGGAGTTAGCAGTTGGTGGATCTTAGTTGAACTTCGTCCTGAAGTGTCGTTGCACTGTTATGACCGACTGATGTGACTGCATTTCAAGCACGACATACGCTTTCTCGGCTCCTGTCGCCATCTTGTCTCACTGCGCTCTCGAGCGCTCTGGCGGCAGAAACCTGAAGTGCCGCTTCAGCCTAACAAAACTTTATGAGTTTTTCTACGTATCTGTAGTGTGTCGTGACCATATGTCAATGAATGGAGCTACAGTGAATTTATGAAATCGCTTCAATCATTTGTAATAGCCCTGTAGACAGAAATAGATATATTCAGGCCGAAAGGCACTACCTTGTACTGGTGACATCTGCCTGCATATAAAAACATCGTCCGTTTCCTACACTCTTCTTCTAAGGCTATTTGCCAGTACCCAGCTGTGAGGTCCAAGCTAGTCATAAACATCGCATCATGAAATATTTGCACTATTCTTCCATACTTTCTGGTCTATCCGTCTCACATTGAACGACGTTGTTCAATGTGCGTGCGTCTATCACAATCCTGACGCTACCATCTCTCTTTCCTACCATTATTAAGGGATTGCTATAGGGGCTGGTACTCCTCTCTATAACATTCCATTTTGACATTCGAGCTATCTGTTGTTGGACAGCCTCCTTCTTGGATAGCGGTACAGCATATGGTCTTGTTTCTCATTATTATGTCATATAGGTCTCGTTTTTGTTCAGGTGGGGCGTTTGGCAATCTGTCTACAATGCTCTCTAATTCGTCTTCCAAACAATTGTCGATGTTCATATTGTAGATACCAAAGTATTCCATTTTTCTGCCTAAACCAATCTCATTAGGACAAGTAACAAGATGAATAGGTTTCTATTCACTACTCACTTCGTCACTCGTTTCATCAAAACTCACATTTGCTTTGCTCTTGTCTCTGAAAATGCACTTCATGGTCTTATTATTGTAGTTAATAATTGCACAATATTTTAACAACCAATCTAAGCCCACAATAATATCGGTGCAC
Organism: Schistocerca cancellata; assembly: GCF_023864275.1. Classification (NCBI taxonomy): domain Eukaryota; kingdom Metazoa; phylum Arthropoda; class Insecta; order Orthoptera; family Acrididae; genus Schistocerca; species Schistocerca cancellata. Next base: position 986,204,758 of record NC_064627.1, read on the forward strand.
AGATCTGCCCACAATAATATCGGTGCACAGATCTGGCACAACGACAAATTCCTGTTCAGATGGTTCTCCTTGAATCTCAGAACATTAAGATATTTGGCTTGTTATCGGTTTGCTATTCCTTCTGGTAGCACCGATTATTTTGACTCCCATTACTAGCATTACTACTACTTCTGATCTGTCAAAAGTTTTTCCCAACATAGCACTTAGCTCTGCCCCTGTATCAATTAAAATTTTCATTTGTAGGCTGTGCATATTAATGGGCACAACAATCTGCCTACACCTGTCATAATCAATGGTTTGGTCTTCCCACAACAAATCCTCATCTATATCCAGGTCGTCCCAGAAAAATCCGTTCAGTTCCAATGCCGACAGCGTTTAACCAGCGGTTTTCTAATTCTTTTTGTTTGAACGTTTTTGCTCTGTATTTGTCTGTCCTGCGGTATTTGATTTGAACTTGTTTTGGTCTCAACACCATAATCTTACTGTCAATTTCATCGATTAATGAACTTTGTTTAACCAACAGTTCGCTAATTGTCACGTCAGGTACGTATTCTTCGGAAAGATGGCTGTCATCTTCCGAGATTTTTGGGGAAATGACAGCTTGGAGATGAGATAGACAGTAGTACTTAGAATTATGGTATTTAATGACATAGCTATTGTTAGGGTGCCATTTCTGCGACAATTTAACTACTTTTGACTTCTTAAATCACAGGAAATTCTCTATACCTACTCTATACCTACTGTCTATCTCATCGTCCAAGCTCATGCAACCCTCATGCCTCTTGTCCGACTGTATAACGTCAGGTTTGACCTCATAGATATTGTAATCTACATGGATTTCAATTAGTTGTACCTGGTCATTACTGGCAAATTCATCTTGCGTCTCCTCATAATCTCCGACTCGGTTCTCAATAGGACTAGCATCGCTGGGGTTAGCTTCTTCAATAACTTCATTTGGACAAGCCTTCGTTCAGCTACAGAGCTTTCCGTTTCATAAACGCTAATTTCTTGCTGGGTGAGAAGCGTCAATTTCTGTCCGGTGTTCCCATTAGCACTTCTACTCCACAATCCCCTACAACTTTTCAGTTCATCGTACGTCCGACCGAACTGACGTAACTACACCTCCTCGCATTCCACATTTTCCTGCTCGATAATGGAAACTTTACTGGAGATCGGCTCTATTACTTCCACTGGCGACTCATACTCTACTGAAACTTGCATAACTGTTGTTGCTTTAACAGCTGCCCGTTCCTTCTCCCCTACCAGCACACTAGTAGCATTATTATTTTTACGAGCTGTGACAGCTGCGGCGACTGCCGTTTCCAGCTCAGTCGTCATTACTCTAGGTGCGTCGCTCTCTTTACTCCCTGGCACATTCTCCCATCGCTTAGTTATCCTTTCGGATTTATCATAGTGGTATTGTCTAGGTTTTCGTTTGGGCCGCCAAGGTCTCCCCACGCCCGGTGGGCCCCTAACGGTCGCGGCTGGTTGTTTCCCTGACTAATTCCGACAGACCTGTTGCCACCAGACTGCCGTGATGTAACATTTTTCTCCTGTCTACTATCATTCCTCCAAGGACCACGTACCATATTTACTTGATACTGGCCCCTATCACTTCTATACTTGTTGTTATTGTTACTGTAACCATTATTGTTTAGTGCTGTGGATTGTTATTACCATGGTGGTTGCTACCATTATTGCCATGGTTATTGTTATGATTGTGACTATGGTGGTGAATGTTACCATAATCAAGGCTTTTAAAATTTTCGCAGTTATTCCACCAATTGACTTCGTCTTTTACTTTCTATAAAAACGCAGCAATTGTTCTCAAATTACTGTCGATGTATCTCTTAGAGTCATCTGGAAGCTTCTTCTACAGCTCCCAGATAATCTCCGATTCAGTTTTCCGATCGCACAAATATTCGAATTTGTGGATCCAGTTTTCACAAAATTCTTTCATGGAGCCGTGCGTGTTTACATCGTAGGGCCTCGACACTACGAAATCGCGCCATACACACTCTGCTAACACATCGATTACTGCATTTATTTTTCTCTTGTCTGTCCATGATTCCGGCAATACCCTTCTACCAGTCCACACTGCTTTTTGACGGTATCGAAATGCTCCTCCTTCAGTAATATTTCAGCACTATGTGTGAGTTATGGCCCTTAGTGCTGATTTTCTCCTAATCGTTTCTCTAACTCATTTACCCTTATAACTACTTTGCAAGTGGTAACTGATAACGTTTCCACCTCCTGCTTCTTTTCATTACACACAACCGTTGGTCTATTTACTTTAGCACCTATGTCAGATACTAAAAGCCTATTAACTCGTTATTTTCCCTACATCCTCTTTTCGAGTTACTTTGACCTTTTCAGCTACCTTGCTTTCTATTGTGGGACCAACAGTCTCTACCTGTTTCTGTTCGATCCTCCCTATGTCAGTTTCGAAACGACTATTTATGTCTCCTATCTTCGTTTGGGCTTCCTCCATGTCGCACTTACCGATTTCAGTACTCAATGCTACTACTTCTGCTCCAATTTTATGTACCTTTGTGTTAACAATTCAAATATTACTGTTAACAGTTTTAATTACTTTATTCTGGTCATCTGTTTTTGATGATTGGGCATCCATTTTAGCATTCATTGCTACGAACTGGGTATCAATTTTACTGATTAACAAACTGAACCAATCTTTTATATTTCCAGAAATCACAGGTTGCAACACCGGTTCTGTCGTAATAGATTCCTCGTATCCGTCCTGAACAGTTTATGTTTTAATTTTTATTCCGTATTCCATAGCACTGGGAAGCGCCTGGAATTCCATTTCGCCATTGTCCGATTTTCAGCAGCAGCATCTGTGATGCTAGCTGGCGAACTTTGAACAATGCGTCCCGCTTCCTGGGTCGTCCTTTGTTCGACCGATTGTTCCGCATTTGGTACAATCAAATTACTCGCTTCGCCTATTTTATTCACGTTGCCCAGTTTGCTGATTGCTGTGAAACTTAAATGTGCAGCTTATTTCTGCCGCTTACCGTTATTGTACGTGAGCGACTTTGTTTGTAACAAGTTATTATTCGCTACAAAACTGCACAATGCAAACTGGTGCCCAGAACAATACCAAACTGATATTGTCCTGTTACCTGCTTCGGCACGTGTAACCTCCCCCTTACTAATCGGCCTATCCTGCTAGCGATATAAAATATGACTGTGGATCGCGTGTATACTAATGGATTTTTACTAATTGGAGAAGGCTATCTTTCCCGAAGAAATAATACCGATAAGTAGGAGGAAAGTGTACAACAGACCGTTCTGATGGAAAAGTCTACTAAAAATAAAAAGTAGTTAAACCGAACAGGGTTATACTTTGGGAAAATGAAAGTTATTTTGTGTATTCACTCACAAACAATACTGGACAGCAAAAGGGGTACCACTGATCATGAATCCCAAAGTTACACTAATGAACGAAAAGGAAATAATTAATGGTCGCAAGCCCACTAGGGCAACTTACACCAAAAATCCTGTACAAGATGACGGAAAAGAGAAACACGTATTGTTATACACTGACGTGACAACTGAAGGTTGTTACGTTTTTTTGACAGTAATTTTAAGTGAGTATGTAATGAGAAAGAAAACTGAGAAGACACTCTTACGTTATGTTGCTCATTAAATTTTGAAAAAAAATGGAGTAATAATTTGAAAATATGCAATTAAACTGTATGTTAGTATTGAACTTCGTTACACGACCAGTGACTTTCATTGACCCCAACGAACGTCATCAAAGAAATTTAGAAAAAAAAGCAAGCACTCTTTACTTTGCAGTTAATTATTTTGCAAATTGGATATCAAGTTATTGTCTGAACAGCTGAGCCTTTTTTTACAGACTTGAACAGAAGTAAATAATAGCATACATACTAAATTAAACAGCCATGTACTCCAAGCTATATGTAAAATAAATAAAACCTCCGTACTCTTAATTTGTGCATTTCTTTAGATTTCGATTTTTACCAGTGATTGATTCTCAAACTTGAAAAATGCAGTTGCTTTACTTTACTCATATACTGAAACCTCTGTTGTACAACAGTTAATTGAAAGTAGACTGAGGCTAAAATTATTAAAAGTGAAAATTTACACATACAGTGATACAATGTCATTTATTAAAAGAAAGCATTTAAATTACAAATATTTACATACAATTCAGCAAAAAATTTGTAAATCGGTAGCATCCTTGCGTTTCTGGTGTTACAACCTCGCGTGAGACAAACTATTAGCGAGTGCTCAGTTACGAAAGTCTGTTAGTAATCCATGTGACATTATTTCGATCGAACTGTTGTTGCTTGGTGTCTAGTAGCGTCGGCATTCTGTCTTACCATCCAAGTCGTCGGGCTTATTGTGTATAATATTCTAAAACTGTGTGTGTAGCTTGTTCCAGACTATATTATGGATCTGGAACTGTATGATGTATCAAAGTACGTCAACTCCATGAGACACTTGTGCCGATGTTTGTATGTCGGCATCTACTAAGGGCTCGATTATCGTAAGGATAAAATATCATTTGGTGTTTCTGTAAGTAGGCTGTTTAGGTTTTTATGTTGGTAACGCCACGTAACGAACGCTCTGTATGAAAATCACTGACTGTGCTGTGTGCAGTCTGTGGCTGGTTGGACTCATTGTTGGAATATTCGCTTGTGTAGTGTTGGGCAGTTGGATGTGAACAGCGCGCAGCGTTGTGCAGTTGGATGTGAGCCGCCATAAGTGGTGGATGTGAGGAGAGAGATGCCAGAGTTTTGAGGGGTTGTGGGCGAACGATCTGGACGTGTGTCCGCCAGAAAAAGGAAATTTGTAATGATTTAGGTAATGAATTCATATATATATATATATATATATATATATATATATATATATATATATATATATATATACCTAAAAACAAAGATGATGTGACTTACCAAATGAAAGTGCTGGCAGGTCGACAGACACACAAACGAACACAAACATACACACAAAATTCTAGCTTTCGCAACCAACGGTTGCCTCGTCAGGAAAGAGGGAAGGAGAGGGAAAGACGAAAGGATTTGGGTTTTAAGGGAGAGGGTAAGGAGTCATTCCAATCCCGGGAGCGGAAAGACTTACCTTAGGGGGAAAAAAGGACAGGTATACACTCGGACACACACACATATCCATCCGCATATACACAGACACAAGCAGACATTTGTAAAGGCAAAGAGTTTGGGCAGAGATGTCAGTCGGGGTGGAAGTACAGAGGCAATATATATATATATATATATATATATATATATATATATATATATATATATATATATATGTATATATATATATTGAAAATTTTTTAAGGTAAATACATTGTTTGTTCTCTATCAAAATCTTTCATTTACTAGCTATGCCTATCAGTAGTTAGTGCCTTCAGTAGTTAGAATCTTTTATTTAGCTGACAGTATTGGCGCTCGCTGTATTGCAGTAGTTCGAGTAACGAAGGTTTTTGTGAGGTAAGTGATTTATGACAGGTATAGGTTATTGTTAGTCAGGCCCATTCTTTTGTAGGGGTTATTGAAAGTCAGATTGAGTTGCGCTAAAAATAATGTCTGTCAGTTTAGTGATGATCAGAGTAAGTAAAAAGAAAACTGTTTTAATACGTTGAGTTTTGCTCAGTTGTTTGAAAATCAATAACGTAGGAGTTTACTAGCACAGTTATTCATAATTTTTCTAAGGGGACGTTTCATATTTTTTGGAGGCATCACATGTGGAAGTGAGCTCAATCGGTCACTTAAAATATCTCAACTCTGAGTCTTGTTTAATTGTTAATTGAAAGCTAAATTTAGCTGTCGCAATTTGTTTTAACTCTTGCAATGCTGCTACTTTTTATTTAAAGTGGTTTTAAGTGACTGATTTTGGTTTTATTAACATAGCACCGTTTTTTGACATTTGGTTGGAGCGTGTTGTTGCTGCGTCAGCACACGTGATTTGCTGGACTATAGTTGTTGCCAATTTGTGCCTAGGTGGTGGGTGTGGGCTACACCTTCGTGTTCTCGCTTCTTCTTGCACCTGCCGGAACTGAACGTTCAGTTAAGGCCCAGGTTCACCCACTGGCAGTTCTCTGTGTTAACCGTTCGGGAGGGGGGGGGGGGGGGGAGGGCACCCGGGGAGTGAAATCGGAAGCACCTTCGCGCCGTCGGCCGGGCCGACAAATCGGACCCGAGCCGCAAACCAAGTGTGGCCCGTGTTGGCTGCTCCGCAGGACGTTCGTGTCCGCACTTGGCCGATGCCGCGAGCTGGGAGCTATTTGTATGCGAAGTGTCTGATGTACATTATTGCCTGTCTATTTGGGAGTCCGTATGTAAGGTTACTGTTTCCTTTAAACAAATATATTTGGGCAAGGTTTTAAAAGAGTCTGTAAGTGAACTTACGGTAGCCCTTTAGGCGTTCAGAGTAGTCCATTTTTTATAAAACGGTATTACCTTTCTGAATTGCAAAGCTGTTATACTTTCTTTGGTATTTAAAGCCAACTGATGGGATTCGTGTACAAATGTTCTCTCACTTGATGTTTATAATAGTTGTCACTTCTGTTTATTGACTTCAATAAATGTTGTGAATCGGACGCTGTGGTCGAGCTGTTCTAGGCGTTTCAGTCCGGAACCACGCGGCTGCTACGGTCGCCGGTATGAATCCTGCCTCGGGCATGAATGTGTGTGATGTCCTTAGGTTAGTTAGGTTTAAGTAGTTCTAAGTTCTAGGGAACTGATGACTGATTTTTTTTTTTCTACAGAGTCTCCGCTTTGAGACTATGGGGCTCCGAACCAGACAGTGAAGCACGCCCCTTGTGTTTCAACCAGGGGAGTTGGAGCGACCTCATGAAAGCTGATGACACGGCTGTTATATGAATTGGGGACCTAGATATTGAAATTTAGTTAATTTTATTGAAATCTGGGTTTTGGCAGGACGGAGCGGATCAGGTTGTGGAAAGGGGCTAAGGTCAATTGCTGTTAGTTATACAAGAACACACAACTTCATTGTTCGAACCAATACACAGTTTTGTCTTTAAAACAACAAGGATCAATTCACGGCTGAGGGCCCAAGTAACGTCTCCCAAACAAGTTTAAATGATTCCTTTTAAAAGACCAGGATTTAGAGTAACGTCTGAAGGCCTTACTTAAGTAAAATTGCAATATCTTTTCGGCTAAAGGCCGAAATAATATTTCAGATCAGCTAAGGAAATTCTTTAATAGTCAAGCATTTACAATTTTCGGCTAAAGGCCATATTAAGGAAAATTCAAATAAATTCTTCTGGTGAAAGTCCAATAATTTTTTTTACATAATAAAAAAGAGCTTTTACACAGTACAACAAAAACATCTAAAGAAAACTTTAAGTATCTTGTCGGCTGAAGGCCCAAACAATTAGTCAAGAATAATTAAAAACCACCTTAAGATAAACATTTACAGAACACGGCTGAACGCCGTTTCAAGAATTCTAGTTAATTATAGTGAAACCTTACAGACAAGGATTTCCATATTAAAGCCACAGATTCTGAAACAAATTCGGCTGAAGGCCTAAATACAGAGCAACAAGAATTATAAACAAAACAGGGCTGAAGGCCTAATCTTAAAATAGTTGTCATTTAGTTCGGCTGAAGGCCATACACTAAACATAAAACAGACAATATTAATACACGGCTGAAGGTCTGGCAAAATACCTACTACCAATTAAAATGACAACGACAAACAACAAACAGTGGTGCTCAGAAGCGTTCCAAGGGTCGGCCTGGGGACGAAACTCTAACCACAATTTAGGTGAGACAGGCAGCCAAGCGTAACACTAAAGAATCGGTTTACAACACGACCTAGGAACGGCTGAAGAACGAACCAACAACCTAATCAATTCCCTCTGTCGCAACCGACCAACTGCCTACTCCAGTACGCAGACAGTATTTATCTGCTCAATGGAAATCACAGACGCTACACACGGTTCCACGTAAATACACTTGCACAAGAACTCGAACAATCGTAAAAGCAATCACTGTGGGACAGCAAGGACGAATGAATTCGACACACAGAGAGTTTCCACAAGCGGTCGGCGACCAAATGCACGTCTTCCGATGCGACAACCGACCGAACGACCACCCCATGTCGTTCCCACTGAAGTTAGGTGTGTCGGCAACGATCGGGCGAGTCTTGGCTGTCCGGAGCTCACTGCAACTCCAACCCGACTCAACTCGATGTCAGGTCGGAAATCGGAGACACGGCGACCCTGGCACATTGGCTCGGACTCAATCATGCAGAGGTAACTCTTGCCCACTGGCCACCTGACATCTCTGCACAAGGAAGGAATGTGGTGTCACCGCCAGACACCACACTTGCTAGGTGGTAGCTTTAAATCGGCCGCGGTCCATTAGTACATGTCGGACCCGCGTGTCGCCACTGTCAGTAATTGCAGACCGAGCGCCACCACACGGCAGGTCTAGAGAGACTTACTAGGACTCGCCCCAGTTGTACGGACGACTTTGCTAGCGACTACACTGACGAAGCCTTTCTCTCATTTGCCGAGAGATAGTTAGAATAGCCTTCAGCTAAGTCCATGGCTACGACCTAGCAAGGCTCCATTAACCATTTCTAGAGAGAGTCTCACTTGTATAATCAAGAATGCTGTATACAAATGATGGATTAAAGTTAAGTATTCCAGCAGCTACGTACTTTCCTTTATAGCATTCATTACGTATCCTGTTTCAGACCTAAAGCAAGCCTTCGTGTGTAAACGCGTGCCTTTTGGTTACCCGTCACTGTGGACTGGCTGTCTTGTCAGTCCACTACAAGGAACCGATCCACGTCAGGCGAGATGACCAAGTGACGAGGCCCAGAAACGGTCAAAAGACCAAATACACGTCGCCCGATGAGGCGACCAACCGAACGATCGAACAACGGTCGTCCTGCTCCAATCTCCTTCCGTCGGACAATTCATGTGTGTCGCCAGCGGCCGGCGAGCACTGGCTATCCGCACCTCACTGGCGCTCCGTCCCCGACTTCACTGCTGCTGCGCCCGGACTGAACTCTCGACACACCACGAACCGGAAATATTAGCGGTCGCTTCAAAGATAATACGACAGCGCTCTTACCGATAAGCGCTGCTGCTGTCACTCACGGGCAGGTAAGACAGGAACTTAGTGACGCCAGTAAATCGAATAAGAAAACGAGGCGGTAATATAGTAAAGAGAAGATGACAAACAATAAAGGGCATGAACACGAGGCGGGCACTGCTGATTATATACAGTTTTGTACTTTCATATTATTATTATATATAGTATTATCAATGTCATATAGCTGTAATTTGAAACTGTATGTAAGCCATACAAATAAATAAATAGAAAAGTTCCAAATGCGTTGTTTCTCGTGACAGTTCCCGCGTAATTAATTAGAACAGAGTGCACAAGAAAATGTGGTGCGATGTTGTCGTTCCTACGTCTTTCTAGATAAGTATGTGAAAGGAAGACCAGTTAATTTTCATGGGTATGTAGAAATCTGTCTGCAACAGATGCTGCAGCTCAAGTCACTTGATTTTGAGACGGTGCATTGCAGCTCGTATGGCGGTCAGCGTATGTTCAGTGTTATTACTTCGCTGCTACATATTATGTAAGTAGGCTGTTTATATTTTCTTATTGGCAACGTTACGTAGCGCTCTGTATGAAAATCACTGGCTGTGCTGTGTGCAGTCTGTGGCTAGTTTGCATTGTTGTCTGCCATTGTAGTGTTGGGCAGCGGCAGCTGGATGTGAACAGCGCGTAGCGTTGCGCAGTGGGAGGTGAGCCCCCAGCAGTGGTGGATGTGGGGAGTGTACAGTGGAGAAAAACTATTTTTGACAGAGGATGTGGACAGAATACAGAAAGCAGGCTTAAATAGGACTTTTGGGAATAATGATGAACAAAGGGAGATCTCCATGCAAAATACTGCAGTAAAACAAACCCTGTCCTTTCCTTTTGTGTCATCCCTCTATATGTTTGTGTACCCTTGTGTATTTGTGTTTTTCCTGTTTTTATGTGTTTAGCTGATGAGAGCTATGTTGTAGACATTTTCTAATACTCTGTTATTTACTTTGTAAAGATGTTTAGACATTATTTATACTGTTTGGTTGCTCACATGTGAAGGTGATGTTTCAAACGTTCTTCTGATCTTTTATGTATGTACTCATGTCATAATTCCTGTAACACTGATGTATATGTTAGTTCAATTCTTTTGTAAAGCCCGTATTACCACAAATGTTATCTGTATTATTATGTTTTAATGGTGTATTTTGTATCTTTGTAACTGTATTCTTATGTTATAATATTGTAATTGACACCAGTTCATCTAATTAAGTAACTTGTACGTTACATTTCACTACACACGTTTCTGTTGGTCATAGTATATGGACAATATGTGAGAAGTAGGGACTGATAGTGTTTGCACGTGTGTTAATAATTCAGCAAGGGACTGGATAACAGCATTGCTGGTTCGAAGGACATTTCAAAAAAAATTTTGTGAGTGTACAAGTGGTGGTTCATGGACTTGCTATATTATCCGCAAGACTCTTCAAAGGTGATTGAGCACCTGCACAGTCACAACAGATGGCTGCTGGCCATCTCTACCAGGACTACAGTGGGCCTGTCCACAATTTCTACAAGGACTGCAGTGGGTCTGCACCTCTGGTGGCCCACCAATACCATACTCTCTACCAGGACTACAGTGGGCCTGTCCACAATTTCTACAAGGACTACTGTGGGTCTGCACCTCTGGTGGCCCACCAATACTCTCTACCAGGACTGCAGTGGGTCTGCTCTGTGATGACCTACCTACCAATATTCTTCAAAACTTCGACTGACTCTGCTGTGGGTTTGCTCTGTTGTGGCCCATTACCTGTCTGCATGTCAAGAGTCAGCACTGTCTTTCCGTTGGAAGGACAACACTACTTCTTCAATACTGCATGGAAATCCACTACTTCTGTGTGCAATTTCTTTTACTAATGAGACTTTGTGAAAAACAAAAACTGTAATTACTATTATGATGAATGATCAGGACTATCTTTATGGACTGTGAGAAAATTTTAGCTTTTGACCAACATTGTATTAATAAGTGTGTGCATTTGATATCTTTCTTACTGTAATTATGAAAAATTTTTTCAAATCATTATTGGCCACTGCCCAAAAATATTTTGTAAAATTTTTTGTGGGGAGCATGGGGGCTATGTAAGTAGGCTGTTTATATTTTCTTATTGGCAACGTTACGTAGCGCTCTGTATGAAAATCACTGGCTGTGCTGTGTGCAGTCTGTGGCTAGTTTGCATTGTTGTCTGCCATTGTAGTGTTGGGCAGCGGCAGCTGGATGTGAACAGCGCGTAGCGTTGCGCAGTGGGAGGTGAGCCGCCAGCAGTGGTGGATGTGGATAGAGAGAGATGGCGGAGTTTTGTAATTTGTCATGAACTGCTATATATATATATATTATGACTTGTGATGATATTAAGCTGGCAGTAGTGGCGCTCGCTGTATTGCAGTAGTCCGAGTAATGAAGATTTTTTGTGAGGTAAGTGATTTCTGAAAGGTATAGTTTAATGTTAGTCAGGGCCATTGTTTTTTAGGGATCTTTGATACTCAGATTGCGTTGCGCTAAATAATATTGTGTGTCAGGTTAAGCATAGTCTTGTATAAATTGTTCTAAGGGGACGTTTCAATAGATCACCTTCGTAAGTACTGTGAAACGGACATCGCTAGTAGTAATAAAGGATACCCCTACCATGCACCATATGGTGGCTTGCGGGGTATCTATGTCGGTACAGGTGTAGATGCAGACACTCGGGAACACGGCCCACGTGGCATTTGCACCAGCCACACCACAACACACCCGCTTTAGCATGTATGGGTACTTGACGTCTGGCAGGTTGGTTATCGCATTAAATCTGAGCGTACACTGCAGTGTCGACTTCCGCTTTGAGGCCAGTACCGCTGACCCATCCTCCCGCCCCATCGCTACTGGATCACCTGCGAGGGGCTCCAGCTGCAGCTTTCATGGACCAAGATGGGAATGAGCCATTAGCGATCGTGATTGCCAGACTCAGCCATCCAGACGCCTGACTGTGGTTCGCACCCCGGATGCCTACACCTATGTCACTTGTTATGGCTGGACGGTTGTGGCCACCTCGCTAGCTGCATAACATCTCCAGACCATTATACCTGTAACTGATTCAGCGTCGCGCAGGTCCGACGACTACATAACGCCACCACTTTGCTGGGCCGCACTAGGCATAGTAGCTAGTGGGTCTTCAGCACCCTGCTCGCCACCAAGGTCAGTGAATTCGACGCCAACCACACTGATCATAGTTTCGACGGATGTAGTCCCATATTGTTCAGAAATACTTCTAACTAAAAGTCACATTGCAAAGACACAAAATAACGAATCGACATGACGTTTGTCCAATGAGGAAAGCTGTCAGCGCGTATCATTATATACCGGGTGATTAAAAAGTCAGTATAATTTTGAAAACTGAATAAATCACGGAATAATGTAGATAGGGAGGTACAAATTGACACAAATGCTTGGAATGACATGGGGTTTTATTAG